>NW_027526266.1:20076749-20816749 GCF_048455015.1 Haemaphysalis longicornis
TACATACAACGAAAATATTTAGGTTTGCTTTCGGGCAAGCGGTAAAATATTGTCAACCGATACCATGATGTCATGGGACATTATGTTCTGCTGCAAAGTAGAGAACCATAATCAAAATCTAGAAATTACAGTTTTGAGGCCCGGTTAGGAACGGTTCCTTCGACTTGTTCTGGCTCGGGTTTAGTTTCAAAATGGCGGAAAAATACGGTTCCGGTTCAATTTCGGGTGACGGCAAAAATTCGGGTTTCGTTCCAGTTTTCGGTTCGGTTCCGGTTTCGGTTCGACACCCTGATTTCAGCAGGTCAATGTTTCAGGTAAGGTGACGAGTGACGGGTACGACACACCAGCGGCTAGCTTTCTTTTTAAACGTTGTTGTTAAACGGAAACACGCGAATATGACCAATCAGACGAGAGGTTTACCCTGAGAAGTTCGTGCACCCCATATGCAGGTTTTAATGCACCCACTGAACTGTGGAGCACATGGTGTGCCTCTAACGCACACTCCAAGTTTCCCGCCCGTCCGTCTCCCTGTTTCTCGGAAGCGTTCTAATCCTACCTCGATTTCAGGACAGCCTACGAAGATGGCCCAACACAAGACAGCAAATCCAGGAGCATCCTCTTTCCCTCTGGTTGTCCTCAGAGATCTTTTAGGCTTCTCCCGGACCGCCATCGGGATGGCCCACAGGGACCTCTTTGACGCCTGTGGGGCAGAAGAGACTTTAGAGCATGTTTTGTTTCGCTGTCCAGAATATTTGACGGAAAGAAGCATGCTTCCCACTACGCTCAGCCGATTGGACAATCGACCATTTGCACTACAGACTATAGTAAGTAATCGATTTCTACCATCGACTTCAGAGAAGGCGACGAAAGGTTTTTTACGTTTCCTTAGTGAAACGAACTCGCATAAAAGACTATGTACCCGAAACAAGAGCGCGCGTATTCCCACTACTATTTCTTCATCTTTCCGCGCCTCCTCTTTTTTTGCCTGAACCCCATTCCCCCAGTTCAGGGACGCAAACCAGGCCCTACACCTGGTTAACGTCCCGGCCTTTTAATACTTTCTTCTTCCTTCCCGGACCGCCCCTTCCACGACCTGCTCCTGATGGTCGGCAGTCCTGAGTCCGCGTTCATGCCACTCAGATTCTCATGAGCCGGAGTCCGGTACACCTGTTCCTCTCAACCTCTCTTCCTAAAAAAAGGCCACTATCTTGCTTTTAGCTACCACTCGTGTATGAGTGTCAGTATGCTTTCTGAAGCCTTTCCCTCCAAAAGACGAAGAAACGAAACTACCGAAACAGATTACTACACGATGTAGCAGTAAACAAACTAATCAGTAGGATTTCCCGTGTGATCAATCATGCAGGCAACGATAGATGCTCCGACGATATGTTTTTATAATATCTGTGCTACTTGAAAGGTCTAGGAGGGCGCTACATAGATTACGGCACACAGTGTGTTGTAAAATTGTCCTGAGCGCACTCAACAAAGGCTACGTTGAGAAGGACTATGCTACAGTAACCGCCAAAAATAGCTAAAAAATCACATTACGATTGCTACACTCCCTAATGCGAAAATTGTGCACAGCGACAGCTGCAGTCTTCTCGATCACGGGGCATAGCTCCTCCGTCTCAGGCCACACGCATGAGAGAACGCACTGCAGCGCGCGCTGCTCGGTCGTTCTCCTTCAGTTCCTCGCCGCTGCAACGCATATTTTTGTAAGTCGGGCTCGAAACTCGTTGGAGACGCCGAAGCCACAACGTACGCTAAGCATGCAGCGCGTGCTGGGCTTCTGTGGCGCGGCCTCCGCATACCACCGTCCACCTCACACTTTCGGCATAATTTAAACCTCTGCTTTCTTCCGGGCTCATATTCAGTGGCGTCTTTGTTCTGTCGGCTATCTCGTAGAGTGTGGCCGCTTTCGAGCGTCTTGCACCACCTCGGCATTCCGGCCTCCTCCTTAAACTTTCTCCGCAATTCCCTCCTTCGTTTTCCTTCGGTCTTCGGAGGCCGCTTCATTCACAGGGCTAAAAGACCGGTGGCGCCGTCAAAATACAAGAGTGGGCGCTGAAGCCGTGCGCACTATAAGCTGTACTATAGTAACACCTAAAAAACGCAAAAAAACGCAAAGGAAAAATTGCATGGCACGTGAGGGATGGCACTGATAAATTCATGTTCTTTGTACATACAAACGGCTTTCAAAAAATCACAGATGAATTTTCGAGATTTATTTTAGATGCTGAATATAATTATAGATGGTCAGAAGGAGTGTTGTTTAGACACAGGTGTTAGTAAGAGCAAACCTTTCACTTTTTATGTGTTTGGCACGCTAAGGCTAACTTCTGTAAGGTCGGCCGTATTGGAAATCCCCGGAATACTTGTATTCACTTCGAGATTTTAACGTGTGTCGAAATATGGACACACGGCTGTTTTCGCCCTTCCCCTTAATCCTAAATCCGCCACTGCAGTATCGAATCCGCGTCCTCAGATTCAGCAGAGCAACAACTTAAAAAATAACTACATTGGCGCGAAATCACGTGTCGCGCCATCGTCTACGTCGTACGGCGGCACCGACCCAGCACGCCGGGGAGGGCGAGTAACCGCATGAGACTGGCGAAGCCACGCGTCAGCCATTTTGTCGATGAGCGGTATGGACAAGTTTGTAGGAACTCTGCCATCGTTTTCAAGTTATTTTTGATCATTTACGACCAATTATTTTGGATTGTTTAAATGCAGTGTTCAGGACCCTTTATTTTACATAAAAAATGCAAAGGTCAATTTTGTAGAGCTGCGAAATTCATTTCGAGTTATCACCATAAATAAGAAGAAAATACGGCAGCTTGATAAACAGAAACTCACTTCGAACAACTTAATTCCATGCAACTTGGTGTCCTGCCTTGATGTTATTTACGAGCTGCTTGATGTCTTCGAACCATGAGATTAAAAATTTTAACCCTGCCTTGCAAGTGAGGTTGGAGTGTATACAGATTACAAGGCAAGGTAGCGTGGTACGCTTTGTTTACCCTGGTAAGAAAAACACTGATAAAACCCTCACTCATAAAAACGAAATAAACATAGATGTTTTGCTAAGATTCGAACAATGCTTCTTGAACACTGAAGCACATCACCCGACCTCTCGGCTACGGCAGGAGAAGACTCGCGCAAGGGAAGAATAAGCTATACTAACCTAGGTTGCCAACCAATACCCTCGCGTGTGTTTCGTGTGGCCATGTTTGAAGAATTGGGGCAATAATAACGCTGGCTTTTACGCACAAATATAGGAGGCTAGGCCAAATATACCAGTCCTACAAGCGAGTCCTACAAGTCAAGAACAGCTATCGCACACCGCTGGTGTCTCTTCGCAAGCCAAGGTAACACCGAATGGAATGGAATATGGCGCAAGGATTTGCGCGTTGCTAAATCATTTTTGTCCCGCATCGATCTTCCAGAAAAGATCTATTGCTCTATTACCACAAACGATGTAGCCAGAGCTCCCTTATATAACTCGTACAAATCTATCGCAAATCGCCGCTCTCCTCGAATAAAGCCAAGCAAGCAACGATTAAAATGCACGCTGTTGAGCAGAAATAGCTTGCAAGTTGTGTCAAGGCAGTCTTCGACTACGACCCAACGAGTCATCTTTTCATCTGATCACTTCAGCGTCATAGGTTGAGCGGTCCACGTGAACGTCACATACCGAAGCTAACTGGTGCCATGACCAGGACCAGTCGACATGGCTTTCTCCGTGATTTCGGCGGACGATGGGGAGGCTTCTTCAAGGCTGAGGCCATATCTTAGGTAGATACCTAGGAAGCAGAAGCTCTGGGCTGCAGCGGCGAGGACGACTTTGAGAACGAGAGACAGCTGCATCAAATACCAAAGGCTTCAGAGCTCCAGAAGTACCCGGCGTGAGCAAAGACCGGCGCGCGAGAGTTCAAGGTTGAAAGTTCGGAGGTTGAAAGTTTGGATCCTGGGGCGTAATCTTGGTGAGGCGCCCGCGGAAGCAAACGCTCCAAACCGGCATGGATGACTTGCGGAACGGAACGGAGCGGCATGTCTAAGCAGAGACTCCAGACCCGAACCTAGCGCCGTAAGGCGTTTGCGTGCCCGAGTGAACGAGAGCCATTAACAAGGCCACTGCAGGGATCTCCCGGAAAATTCGAGCTGAGCCTCGAACGGAGCGACAACTTGGTGCGCGGCTCAGGGAACACGGGTCAAACCCAGCTTCGAGAGCGATGCGCCGGGCCCCCGAGGAGCTGCGAGGACACACCTACGCATTGTATGCTTACCCTGGCGGACAACTGAATCCCCTTGTCCTTAGTTGGCGCTACCACTGCTGTCTGACATGGGTGCGGGACAGCATCACTGCGCGTAACTTACGTTTGGTTCTTCCCGAAAGGAGTAGAATAAATGTTTGACAATGGCAAAGTTTGATTTATTGATTCATTCATTATAAGGTTTAACGCAACGACGCTACACAGGCGATGGCGCGCGCCGTATTGGAGGACTCCGGATTAATTGGAATACTTGGGCATGTTCAACGTGCGCCGAAATCTCGAACACATGGGCGTTTTTGCTTTTTGCCTCCATCAGAAATGCAGCCTCCGCGGGCTCAGCAGCACAGCGCCTTATAACCACTGACCCACCACGGCGGGTCAAATTCCGAGGTCGTGTTGGCTTAATGCGAATAGAGATGCGAGTGGGGGACCCCTTTGCGGCGATGGCGCAGCTCGAGTGAATATTGTGCAGGCGATACCTGATGTACGTCAGCGGCTCGGAAGGGTGAAAGATCAGGCCAGTCTTGCAGTGATTCCGCCGGTAGTGGCCTCGTAGCCGTGCTTGTGTGCCGTCGAGATTGATCCCAAAGTAGAAACGCCGGTTACAAATTACTGTGTATCACCGGCAGGCTGTGCGCCATCACAAAGTACGTGCGATTACGAGCCACAGTTGAAGCACACAGCTGTTGAGGGCGAGTCTTCAGCGTCTTTACTAGATTACGAACTCGAGACAGGCGCCGAGATTGGGGAGTTTGTAGTACCTTTCCGCGAAGTGCCGCAAGAGAACAGGCCCGATTTACTGTCGTTCGAGCGTGAATTCGCTGCTCAAGATAGCAACAATGCTGCCGGGCATGCAGTTGACGATCAGGCGAATACGTGCGTACGATGGGAGGCGATGACACAATTGCTGTTGACGCAAGGGCCTCGTTTCTGCTTACTGATGGGCCTAGGGCCAAAGGGCCGAAATAAAGAGTGGGTCAAGGCAATCCGCCAGGTTACACAAGACGTGCATTACTGCTACGTTCAGACGCACGTAGAAAAGCGTCAAATAATACCGCAGATGGGAAGGAGAAGCGGCCCTTCCTGCCTTGCGCAACGAATTTCGACTTTGAGCGAATACAACAGCGAGTTCCCGTTAGGAGGTATACTGGGCAGCCGGGTATTTGCTGAGCTGGAGCTCTGGTTTTTTGGGGTATTGTGTACTCCAACTTTCAAAGGCCTACCTCTCCTTTTCCAAGCCCCATCTTAAAGGGACCCTGCAACACTTTTCATAAACGCGTTCGCTCCTTTGTTCGTGTCTGCAAGCACTGCGAAAGCCATAGTTATCACCAGCAAAGAGCGGCACTGCGTGACTTGGTCGTCGCACCAGGTACGCCTTCCGTTTCTGTTTCTTTTTTGGGGCTTTATTTAGGTTCCTATCGAAAAGCGTTCATTCCTGCAACTGACGCAAAACCGCAGAACATCCGCTACATGGGCTTAATGACGTAATTCAAGTGGTCGAAAACGTGAAGACCCGGAAAGTGTGAAAAATGTTTTGAACGAGTTTACGCTATCTGATGGGTATGGAGCAGTACTTTTTGGCTGAGGCACTTAGCGACCGCATAATCAAAGTTATGGGTGTGTTGAACTACTAAGTTCTGCCTACAATTAACATTTCAAAAAATGTGGAAGAAAGTGTTGCAGGGTCCCTTTACCGCTATGATGGTCACCCTTTCGGGTTGTATTGCAGTCATCCCGACAGCGGAGCTCGCGTCAACGGTGGAGGATAGAGGGGACCATGTGCAGTGTTGGTGCGTGACATGGTGCCTGCAATGCATGGTCCGGCCACGGAATAGAACTTTGAGTACACCGGGAGCGCACAGCGAGTGCACTCCAGACGGACTTACCAATCTTTCGAGCGTTTTTTTATGTTGTGCTTTCTGACAGAACACTGGTCCGCGAGTGCGCCAAAAGACGAGAAACCTTCTTAAAATATTTTTTCTTGCTGTGCTGATGAAGAGCCCTATTCCTTACATTTGGTTTGATTGTATGTCTTTTTCATAGCCTCAAATATGGATCCTGCTGGCGTTAGATGCTGTTTCTATGGTTTCTAGTAGGTGCGATTGCATAAGCGCTCGTGTTGTGTCCTACCCTTTGTCCTGTCTAGTTTGCGCTGATCCCTCAAAATGAATGCATAAGTTATGTTTTCAATGATTGCACAATTCGTGTGGTTGGTTGTCTATGAGTGTCAAAGGTAGATATTTTTCACGTGTGCTGCATGGTTATAAAGCAAAATTGCTTGGTGTTGGAGTTTTCCAGAAGATGTTTGATGCTACTGCTGAGTTTATTGATGTTCACATTTTGTTTAGCGAGTGTCCTCTTGGACGGTTTGAAGATTTGTTCAGTTTGCTGAACCGTTTATATTACTGTAATTCTAAAAATGATGCATGCCCGGTATATTTGGCGTTGTCTGTGTTATCATTTATTTTTTCTGTTGTTTTGATTATGGGGGTTTCTCAACCCACAGCCAGAGTTTATGTTGTACGTAGAGCTAGTGTACGGGTGACATTATTGGTGGGGAGGTTTTAAGTTCAGGCCGCTCACCTAATTTTTAAAGATCGCGGAGGGATGTATCGGTGGATGTGTTAAATGTGTTTCCATGTATTGTGCGTATTTTTACGTAGGCCGGGTGACCCAGGCATAGGGGGGGGGGGGGGCAATTTAGGCGCAAGCCTTTTTTGTCGGGTACGGTGTCGTGCTTGATAGGCGAGCGGGCCGGGAGACGAATTTTGCAAAACGCTTTGGTCACCGAAAAGTCGCCAGAAGCGATGCTAGCCTTTGAAGAAGGGTTTCCTCTCGTTCAATGCGGGAGACCGGTAGAGGGAGGAAATTGACTGTGTAACGACCGCGGTAACCGCAGTGGAAATGCCCGTGGCGAAGTGGACACAAAGCATTCTGCCAAACGTGGTTCTACTGATCAAAGCAACTGGGCGAAGTTCGAATTCGTTCCACGTAGGCCCCTGACGACTGAGTGATAAGTCATTTGGTGGGCAGAAAGGCTTTGTAATGCGCACGAAGTGTTCATGATGATGATGGTTGGTGTTTATTGGCGCAAGGCGGACGAGGGCAAAGAGCACCAGAGAAGGGATTTAATGAAGAGAAGTGATTACCACAAAAGGTAGGTATAAAACTTGTAAACCGGACACAGTAAGATCAATAAAGATAATGGTGATGGCTGGTGTATAGGGCCACATTTAATTATGCATGATAAGAAATGAGGTTTAAAAACTTAACATCTGACAAATACTTAAACACGTATTTCACAGAAACCATCGCATCGTCACCTAGAAACAGCAATGGATGTAGTGGGATATGTTGTCTGTAGAGTTCTCTGAAGTGTTTGTGTCGTGTTGTGTGAACTGCCTTGCATGTTATTAGTATGTGGACTACGGATAGGCCCTCCCCGCACATGCTACACAGGGGTCTTGGTGATCCCGTGAGCAGGTGGGAGTGTGTTGCATGCGTGTGGCCTATCCGTAATCGAGCCAGGGTAACTTCGTTGTGTCTGTTGTGAGTATCAGTGGGGTATGCTCCCAAGAGTGGCTTTATAATGTGTAGTTTGTTGTCAGTCTGTTGATTCCAGTGTGCTTGCCATGTTGTGCGCAGGTGTTGTCTGATGTGTGATTTGAGGTCGGTGTAGGGTATTGTTGTTATGTCAACAGTAGTTGTAAGGGCAGCAGCGGCCGCCATTCGGTCTGCGGTCTCATTACCTGGAATTCCAGAGTGCCCTGGCACCCAGCACACGGTCACTTCAAGGTTTAACGCATACACAGATAATAGTACTAATGAGAGCATTGACCACGTGGTTTTTAGACTTCTGTGAGGATAATGTACGCACAACACTTAAAGAATCAGTATCAATTACAGATTTCGGAATTCGATTTAAAAAATATGTTTAACTACAAGAAGTATGTCATAGGCCCCTGCCGTAAAGATACTTGTATTTCTATTCATAGTGCTACAGACATAAAGGTGCCATAATGCCCAGCACAGGAAACAGTTGTGGCAGTTTTTGAAGCATCCGTGTAAAATTCAGCACACTCATATTTGTGCTGCAGGGACAAAAAATGTTGCACGATCGCGCTTCTAGGCACTCTGTTTTTCTTGACACTTGTGAAAGATGCATCACATGATATCGGGCGAAGCTGCCACGGTACTAGAAGTTCAGTAGCGGAGGTTTTGATTGTGTCTGAAAATATGATATCAAGTTGTGACACTTCTTCTCTTACTCTGAAAGCGAAGGGAGCAGAGATTGATGGACGATTAGTAAGAAGTTGAGATATGGATGTATCGTAAAAACTAATGTAAAAGGATGGTGAGGCATTGATGAGATTTTAAAAGCATAAAGCAGGTTTGTGTAAGCTCGCTGACGTTCTAGGCTTCATTTGTTGCACTCTACGTACAAATTTTCGACTGGACTAGTCGGAAAGGCGCCACATGACAAGCGGAGCCCTAGATGAAGCACAGGGTCGAGCATTCTGAGGGATGTTTTAGTGGCTGACCCATAGACAACGCTGCCATAGTATAATCTTCAACCTATCAAGCTGGTAAACACGTAAAGAAAGTTGTTTGTCAGCACTAAAAGAGATGTGCGAGAGACCCTTCAGGATATTCATTGTTTTTAAGCTTTTATGTTTTAGTTGTTTTATGTGTGGGATGAATGTGAGCTTTTCGTCAAAGATTATACCTAAAAACTTGTGTTCATTTTTGACAGGAATCGAGACACGATTGAGTCGAATGTCTGGATCCGGTCGGATGCCACGCCTCTTGGAAAACAAGACACAAGTGCACTTCCCTGGATTAAATTTAAAACCGTTGCTATCTGCCCAACCAGCTAGAGACAAGTTACAGGATTTAAAGGAGAGCTGAACGTCGTCTACATAAATTGAACAGGAAATCGACGGTGGCAGCGCCTTCCTAAGGGAGTTCATTTTCACAATAAAAAGGGTGCAACTTAGAACTCCACCTTGCGGCACTCCATTTTCCTGCGCATGAACCCTAGAGAGGGCAGTTCCAACTCGTACACGAAAGGTTCTTTGAGACAAGTAGCTGGCAAGTGTGTTCATCATGTTACCTGCCATGCCGAAGGACTTGAGGTGGCATAGGATGCCATACCGCCACGCGGTGTCGTACGCTTTTTCTAGATCAAAGAATACTGTCATACAGTACTACTTATGCAGGAAAGCATCTTTTATATACGCCTCTAATGCAACGAGTGGATTGTTGGTAGATCGCCCCGCCCTGAAGCCAGCCTGGCAGCTCTCGAGAAGACCATTGTACTCTAAGAAGTACACGAGTCTCCTGCTTATCATCTTCTCAAAGAGCTTACACGGGCAGCCTGTCAGGGCAATGAGACGATAACTGGCAGGAGATGAAGGGTCCTTCCCTTCCTTTAGGATAGCCACTACTATGGCCTCCCTACAAGAGCGAGGAATGTGCCCCGAAAGCCATATGTTGTTGTATATATGTAGGAGTGTTTCAAGAGTGTCTGGATGTAGGTGTTGTATCTTGGTGTTTGTGATTTTGTCTGCACCTGGAGCTGAAGGCTTACATGTGCTCAGAACAACCTTCAGCTCATGAATTGAAAAAGGAGAATTGTAAGAAGTGTGCGACTTGTTGTTATCACGCAGGGACTTCTTTTCAACAGATGTTTTGTGTTGCATGAAAGTGTTTGTGTAGTGTGCTGAACTGGACGCGTGTTCGAAGTGTTGTGCAAATGTGTTGGCCTGGTCTTCGAGCGTGTCCCCTGTTGTGCTAACCAGGGGCAGGCTGTGTATCTGTTGTCCTTTTAGCTTGCGTATTTGTGTCTAGGCTTTGTGAGTGTCGGTGTATGAGTTGATGGAACTGAGGAAGGGTCGCCAACTCTCCCTTTTCGCCTCACGACGCACACGCTTCCCAAGAGCCTTTGCCCGTTTAAAGGAAATAAGATTATCTGGCGTGGGGTACCGGCGAAGGACACCCCACGCCTTGTTCTGGGCCTCTCGCGCCCGCCTACAGTCCTCGTTCCACCAGGGCCTCCTTGGGTTGCGGGACGCACTGGAGGCCTTGGGCATAGAATTTTCGCCGGCGTCGAGTATGTGTGCCGTGACGAGTTCAGCTGCTTCCTCGACGTGTAGGTGTTTTATGGTTGTGTGGTGTAGTTTAGATGTTTCTGTGAATGTACTCCAGTTTGCTTTTTATTCGTTAAACCTGTTATGGTAAGATGGACTGCATGGCCCTTTACCTATGTACGTTAGGGAAGTGGGGAAGTGGTCACTACCATATGGGTCCGTGCCCACGCCCCACTCAAGACATGGAAAGTGAATTGCAGAACCTATAACCAAGTCAAGGTGCGAGTATGTATTGCGTCCTAAGTTATGGTTTGTAGGCAGTTTTTTGTTGAAAAGGCATGCTCCTGAAGATGTAAGGAATTTCTCTATCAGGCGACCTCGGGCATCCATTCTAGAGGAGCCCCAAAGAGAGTTGTGCGCATTAAGGTCGCCTGTTAGGATGTATGGTTCGGGTAGCTGGTCGACCAGCGCCTCGAAGTCGGAGCTCGAAAGTGCATGATCAGGAGGAATGTAAATGGAGCATACCGTTATCAACCTATTAAATATTATCGTACGGATTGCTACAGCCTCAAAGATATCTGAGCGACAATTGGCACACCTCCTGAAGAGTGTGTGCAGCCAACCCTGTCCTTTCTAAATACCATGTACCTATTTAAGAAATTCGTTTGTTTAGAATTGAGGTGGGTTTCCTGGAGACACATGATACTTGGCTGATTGGCATGCAGCATCTCATACACATCGTCACGATTTTTAAGGAGGACTCTGCAGTTCCATTGGATGATGTTTTCATTTCCCATTATTTAAATGTAGGAATAACTGGAGTGTGTGTGTGTGTTTTTGTTCATGTGTCGTCTGTCGGGGCTGTTATTCTAGGATTTATAGGCCTTTCTGTCAGCTTGGACATCGGAGGCCCCTCCTTGCGCTGCGTTGCAGGCAGGAACGGCGCGACATCCATCTCCTCGTCGGATGCAAGAAGGGTGCCCGGCGGACCAGGCCCATCGGACTTGGCCCCCTTTCGGGAGCCCTTCGTTTGAGCCGCCACCGCCGAGGGTGTCCGGGACACCAAAGGTGGCGCAGGAGGTGCGGTGGCGGCGGGAGCCGATACGGGGCCCCCGGTGTCCATCCGGTCGGCACCCTCCAATGCACTGGAGGACGGGGAGGCAGAGGCGGGAGCGGCACCGGTCCCTACAGAAGAGGTTGTCACCACAACCGCTGCTGCCTCACCAAGTGGCGTGGCGACGGATTGGGCTGCCTGAGGCACCCCAGGGGGGACGGAGGAGGGACCAGGTCATACTTGCTGAACTGCGTCCCTGTGGACACCAGACGCCGCTCCGCCACCCGGCGAGCCGCGTCGGCGTACCTCCCCAGGGGGAAAGAGGTGAACCTCTTTCACGCCTCTGGGAAGGTGATGTTCTCACTTACCTTCACATTAATGATCGCCTTCTCCTGCTTAAACTTCTCGCACGTTGGAGAGTAGGCGGCATGGGGTCCCTGGCAGTTGGCGCAGGTGAGGGTTGACGATGGACAATTATCAGATGGATGATCATGCTTAGCGCATTTTGTGCAGGTCAGACGACCACGGCACGAGTTGGTTCCATGCCCGAACCGCTGGCACTTAAAGCAGCGGCGCGTGTTTGGAATGTAGGGCCGGACATACCAATGTCAAAACCTTCATTGACGTACTCTGGGAGTGTGGACCGGTCAAAAGTAAGGATAATGTGCTTTGTCCAAACTACTTTGTCATCCCTCCTCATAGTTATGCGCCTCAGAGCTGTCACGCTCTGATTTCTCAGGCCCTCCAGCAGGTCAGCATCTGTCTCATTCATCAGGTCTAGTTCGGAGATGACACCTTGAGTACTCTTCAGGCTCCGGTGGGGTGTCACTCTGATTGAAAGATTGGCTGTGCGAGTTTGTTCAAGGAGGATCTTTGCATGCTGTTGGTTGTGTACTTCAACCAGGATTTCTCTAGTTTTTTGTTTTTTTTTGGCCTTATAATTGTCACCAATGATGCCCTCCAGAAATTTCGATATTAGGAGCATGGACTGTGAGGCTTTTGTTGATCACTGGATTCTAACACCAAAAAACGGGGGTAGTTATCGGGCTTTGGAAGAATGAGGGTTGGGAGTGGTGGAAACGAACCTTTGGTGCGGCCCTTTTTCAGGGGCCGATCATGTTTGGGGGGGATTTACGATTTACCATATGGCATGTAAAAGAAGCAGGGGACGAGGGTACTTTCTTCTTAAACCTTACCCTGACAGCCTGAGAGGTCGCGGAGCTCCCTGCCTGGTAAACAGATCGGGAGCCCATCCGGCGGAATTAACCTGGGCTCAGACGGCCGCCGTTTGAGGCTTCTACCCTTCACCTTTAAACACATCACCACGGTATGTTACAGTTTATGTTGGGGGCTCGGGGTCCGCGGTGTTGCAAACACCGTCACCATGAATACTCAAGGGTCCCCGTGCGGGGGCACTATGTCTTCAGAAACTACGGAATTTTTTGCGCATCAAAGTACACTTACTATCGGGAACGGTATGGGCGATACTGTAGGATGGGCTGCTCTACAGCAGCGTTGGGAGATCGGAAAGCTGTCGAATTGATTTCTGTTTTAATATATTTGTCTTTTCCAGAACCCCTGTGAGTTTCCGTGTCACATGGACAGATGTGGGTCACATAATTATTTTCACCCACCAAAGTTTGGTTGTCAGAATGGCAAATCAGTGCCCAATATATGCGCAAATCCCTTGGCTATTCGAAATTTAATATTGTCACGAAGCCAGGGACGACGCAGTTGGTTTGGAAAAGACACAAGTTTATTGGAGTGAACTTGTGCGCTCCTAACAACTCAAAAGAATACAGAGGCGGCGAAACAGCGGTCAACAAAGTGACGTGCGTCGGCGAACGTCGCAGAATCGAATACCCCGGCGTCTGCTCTGCCGGCTTTTTATCTCTCGGCGCGCGTTGTTCTCGAACCGCGGTTCCAATCGAGAACAGTGTAGATCCAAGAAGAATATTCCGGGTGTTCACGTTAGATCGGAATGCTCTCTCTATCAGAAGAGATAACACATGCGGCGCAGAAAAAAATAATGGAACACGCGCTTTACCTTGGCACAGAGATAACAAAGACCAGCGCAGCCGTGCGGTAAAAACAAAACACAAATAAATAACCCAATGCATGGTTCGCGGCAATATTGTGATGTCCCTTCTGTGGGCAGGGTGTTGGTTGCAAAACCAAAGAGTTTGGTGTTTTCGAAAAGAGAGAAGAGACCGCCTCTCGATGTTTTCCTTCCAAGAACTCTTTTATGTCATGTTCGCCATGAGTTGACAGCCGTAAACTCTCACCGCATAAAAACTGTACATTTCTAAATCTTGCTTCTTGGAGTAGCCCATCGTTCCCTACGTGCCGCCCACTACAAGCCAGGGTGTCTTCTTTCATCTGATCATCTCTCTGACCTAAATTGACGAATACTGCAGAGTGTCGAATCACGAATTTCACTGGTTGTCTTTAAACATTATGGCAAGTAAGTGAAGCTATGCACAATCATGGAGTATTTTAGCATTGCGATAGTCATAAATCAGGCACCGCTTCCTCTAACAACTATGATGCTTCAACTCTAAGCGTTCTAGTGATGGATTCTTTGGCTGGCCAATGCCATACAGTGAGTATGTGCTACTTTGGAGTCACGCACCACTTTTTTAGAATACACAAGAAAGAGGGAGAGAGAGGAGAGAGAGAACTTAGTTTTTCAGCTTTGCTGAGCGTAGCCACACCAAAGAGAAGTTCCCGATGGGCGCGTCGCCAGATTACGGCCAGGAGCCCGTGGTTCTTGGCGTCGTCTTCCGGAAGCTTTACGACTGGAACTCGTACTACGGGAATACGATTTCATAGCGCTGCATTCCCACAACAACTCTCGGGTGTGCACTCGGTAGGCGTAAGCTTGGCGCGTACAACGCGAATCACCACCAGCTGCTAGGCGTTCGCTTCGATCATATCGAAATGAAGGAAACCAATAGACGCCACCTTTATAACGAGAGGTACGTCGTTTCCAGCCACGGAAACGTTTTGTTCTCCTTCACGTCACCGACGGTTATTATCATCATAGTCGGAGAAAGTTGGCTTTTCTGCAGGGCGTGTTGTTGTACAGCGGCATCAGTGAGGACACTAATGCTTCACTTTAATAAGTGTTCTCCGCGTAGAAAACTTTCATAGTGAGGCCTGATAGGCGAGGCATTCCGACATTGCTCCACCGGTGATGCGGCCGGAAAAGATCACAGCTTCCGTCGGCTCGACGCTGATGACTCATTGGCAAACCCCGTCTGCAGAACGTTTTTACGGTTGGAGCCCGTGAGGCCACATATCCGCGAATTGTTGTATTTACACGCTAAAGTAAAGGTTTAACCCGTAACAATACATTTAAACTTGCATCCTTCTTGACTTCCAAGTTTCAGTACACTTTATAATGCTATAAAAATTTTCCTATTTATATTGGGGCGGCGTTTAGTTGTAATTTTTAACTTACAGAACTACCTTTGTGCTACGTTTTTTGACACATATATATAACACAAGAATCGGGACTGTGCTGTATAATTACTGTTGATACACAAGGAATTCTACCAACAGTGATAAGCCGGCGAGATGCAGCTGGATCCGCCGGGCAAAAGAATGATTGGGGAGCAAGTAGCGAATAGCAACGAAAAAGTGGACTCTTTTAGGGTAAATGACAAAGCGTTAGTCGCTTTCCCAAAGCAGTGCGCGGACGCAGGTTACAATTGAACGTTCAACAAAAGTGCCGAGATAGAGGTCACAACTTTCTGCGGCAGCTCCCAGCGGAATAACGTTTCGGACGTCAATGTGAGCAGCATGAGAGAAGGACGCTTGATTAACGATTTCGCATAGTGAATGGCTCTGCCTACGTTTCGTGCGGCTATTTAGGCTTGGTTTAACGAAGGCGGAGACGTCTTTACCTTGTTTAATTCAAAAGAGAAAGAAAGAAAAAAAGCCAATCCAAGCAGTTCAGGGAGATATGGGCTGGGCGTCGTTTGAAGTTAGAGAAGCTCAAAGTAAAATATGCTTTGAGATGAGGTTGAGGGCAATGGATCAACGAAGGTGGGCAGCTAAGGTTTTTAGGTACCTATACTTGAAAAGCGTGGACACGCAGTGGTTAAGGAAGACTAGACGGCTAACGATGAAATACGGAAAGAACAGTGGGGAATCCAAAACAGCCAAGGTAACCAAAAAAGAGGCAAGGCAGATTGAAACGAATAAATGGAGGGAAAAAATGGAAGCTAAAACGTCGTTAGAGATGTACAGGGCTAAGATGAACATCAGAAAGGAAAATTTCTACGATAATTCCCAGGGCAGTGCTTTGCTTTTTGAGGCTAGAGCAGGGTGCCTGCGAACTAAGAGTTTTGTGGGGAAGTATTCACAAAATGATGGGGTATGTGTGGTCTGCGGAAAAGAAACAGAAACTATGCGGCACATAGTGTTAGAATGTGAGGGTATCCATCCAAATCTACATGAAGGGAATATTGGGCTTTCAGAAGCCCTAGGATTTAAGGGTATCAGTGAGGAAGTTAACTTCAAGGCTGTCGAGGGGACGAAAAGAAGATTAGAATGCTGGTGGATAAAAAGCAGAGAGGGGAATATTGCCTAGGACAGTTACCACCTGTAACAGGGAAAAGAAAGTATTTCGGGCCTAATAAGCCTTAGGGCCTGCCATAAGCAGCGCTAGGATTAAACCAAGAGTGTAAAACATGGTTATATTAGTCCTTTTTGGTAAGATGACATGTCATCACCCCGATTCAAAGGGGAAACCAATAGGAATAATAATAATCATCATCATCACCAAGACATGTGAAATATGCTTGAACAGCGGAGATGAATTCAGCACGCTGGCGGCCAGCAGCCGCAGTGGCGGGGGGTCGCCCAAAGGCCACTCGCCGCGGTATGTTCAGTACGTAATAGAAGTTGACCTATATAGGTCTGGTAGTTCATGGGTGTACTATATAGGCTATGAGGCAGTGCGCCGCGTGCCCAGGCCCACGACTCGAGACAGCCCACTGGAAGGTCATCGCGTTGTCTTGTGACCACTTATGGAAAAATAAAATGATCTGAAGGTGAACAGCCCCCGGAGGGCGCGAAAAGCCGAATAGGTGCGACCCCTCACGCTCGCATACGGTAACCTTTCCATTGACTACGGCAGAGATATGTCGCAACTTCGGTACTCTTGCGGCTATTTCCCTCACTGGAGGGGTCGCTCACGATGCCACTCGCCGCGGTACGTACAGGTTCGTACAGGTACAGGTTCGTACGTACAGGTACAGGTTCGTACAGGTTCGTACAGGTTCGTACGTACAGGTTCCATCATAAGTAATTGAATCAAGGACTTGCGAATATCACAAAACATTTCTTACTCGATTTAGGACATACAGTAACGGGTACTGGAAGTTTTTATTAGAGGGACTTCCAAGTTTTATTAGGAGACGCCCACCAACGCAGGGAGGCAGTTTCCAGAAGAACAAATTTCTGTAAAGTTACGATACGGTGTTTGAAATTGTTTTGGCCGCACTTGTGCTCGAACCTCAGCCACGGAGGTACATTGATTTATCGGTGCATATATTGGCGTTGAGACGTTTGAGCGGCGCCCCCTGGCTCTGACGTCGGCCTACGGACTCGCGAAGCTGTGGACTGCTACACTCCGCTTGTAAGGGGCAGCAGTGCCTGTGCTAGAAATCAGCCGAGTTGATGCTTTAGTGCAATAAAAAGTGTATTTCTAGGAATTAAGCATTTTTTTGCCAGTTTCTGACACACCTGAATGATTTCATGCTGTATCCCCCACAAGTTTGCAACCCACGAGGAGAAAGAGAACAACTTTCTTCAGAGCATAGATAAGAAGATCGTAACTCGTGCTTTCTAGCTTATTCGCGAGGTTCAGTGCTCTAAGCTCCTCGATAAGTATTCAAAATGCGTAGGCTTCCCCACAGTATTTTTGAGATGGTCTCATGCAGATTCAAGAATCTAGTGCTACGTACCTGGCACCGCGCCCCTACACACGCATCGCACAGCAGGAAATAAAGCGGCTGTCTTTTAGTTTTTCGTTGTTGGTGGCTTGTATCAGATCAATGTTTTTTTTTTCTGTGACCAACGCATTAGGTTTTCTGCACCGTTGCAAACGTGTTATTAGCAGGCTTGGGGATCTTCGGGAGGCTTACAAAGATCTTGGGAATATTTCCTTCAGGCTGTACGTAATTTCCTTTTTCACAATTTGGCTTTTCTTATCGCTGCGGGGGTGCGTGCAAGAAGGCGCATATCCCTAAAGTGCCTTGTTTACTTTCATGCAAATACAACGAGACTGTTGTTGCTACGCCACCGCAATCACACTCCAGACAACGTTGTCCAGAGTACTTGAAGGTGGCTTTTGTGCTCCGAATTTCTATATTAAACATCGTTATAAAAAATAACGAAGTGCCACTCAACCCGAACAATTATAACACGATTACGGCGTTGAAGGCTTGATATACTCACTAACAAACGCAATAAATAGTATACGGAATATCTCCATTCAGCTCCTAAAGGTTTTCCAACCCTTTCAGGCGTTAAGAACAAATCCTGGTCTATTCAGGATTGAAGAAAATTACTCTTACTCTCTTGTCCTGGACTGAGGACCTGGCCCACTGTTCTGGTCAATTTTACTGTTAAAGTTTTCCCCTCTCTCTCACGCACATAGTCTTGAGTGTAGTTTTCCTGTAACGCATATCTGAATATTGGGAATATGTGCTGTGGGAACTGTACCCAAATATCCCTCCAGTTCTGAACAAGCATGGTCTTACTGCATCTCTACTGTAGACGTGACCTGTTTTGCTCAAAAAACCTCTATACTGGTAAGAAGCCTGGTATAAAACCAGAACCCGCCTGTACACACAGTGGGTTATTTGGAGCTCAAACTACAGTGTTTGCAGTCCATAGTGCATGTCAGCATACGTTCATGCCATGACAACGTAAAATTATGTGATACAACACTTTCGAGCTTTCGGCAATGTTGCAAAACCTGTGTTACCTTACATATGATTACGGGAATCTTAAAGCCTTCTGCTAAAGCCGACAGCCCCGAAGGCTTAGAATTCGTTTTGGTCCTTTATTTTCGCTGTTGACGGTTATACGCAGTTGGATGTTCCAATTGTTCGAAAAAATGTTTAATACAAAAACATACGCCTTGATCCCACTCTTCGCGCTCCGCCTAGGACCAGCTTCCAAGGAACAAGGCGACGCCGGCAATGTTTCCTTTGTTGTGGTATCCAAAACTATAGTTTAGCTCACGCCTTGAGGTAGTGTATGCGATTTTGGGTGTATTATTGTGATAACAAGTTGTGCACACGAAAAATCTGGTGCGGAGAAGAATCAGATGACAACCGAGCCCAAAGAAAAAGCAGGGAGAGCGAGCTCGAGTGAAGCACATGACAAATGCGAGAATCCCAAGCCGACATCACGGAGGCGCGCTTCGCATCCCCGCCCGTGGTCGTGCTCACCGCCAATAGGAGATTGATAGCGGCGTTTTCTCGACACACGAGCCGAGGCAAAGCACTGAATGGCCGTCGAGGCGGTTGCGCCTTCCGTATGTTCAGCTGGGTACATATTCGATGCCGTTCCCCTAAGGATGAGCCGTCATCGTGCACTAGACGGCCTTCAAAGTTGTGGCGCCAATTGTGTTTCAACGGGGGCACCTTCGCCTCGCAGCGGTCGAGGCGGTAGCTGCTCCATCTATCGGCCCAGTTGGATACCTTCACGTGGCGGGGCTGACATCAACTAACTCTTCAATACCGTACATAGCTCCACAGTTAAAACTCCTACGAAGAGCTCATGAAGGTGTTCGAAAATCGCTAAGTTAAAAAGACTGTCGTGAACGATACAGGGACATTCTTGAGGACACAAAAATGGGAAGGAGAATACGTGAATAAATTAGTCAAATAGCTCCGCTGATTGTTCAGGTAGTCTGTTTTATGGAATTGCATAACAAGATGCTACGGCAGGCAAAGCAATTGGCGTTATTGCCACTAGCTGACAAACAGTAAAACTGGTCGTGAAACCGACTTTCTGCAAGGCCACAACGTTAGCGCGACAGTCGGAAGCCGTAACATAACTTGCTAAGGCCCATGGCTACAACGAAGAAAAGTGTATAGGGTCAGCGTGGTTCGCAAACTGACAGCGGCAGCAGCAAAACAGCAGAAACAGCGCCATGTATGGAAGAAGCAAGGACAACCAGCCCTTGAGCTGACTAACAGCCAGATGTTTTATTTCCATGAACGGAACATAAAGGCATGGAGAAGGGAACCACACAAACAAACGAAAGCGAAAACCTTTCAAAACAAAAGCCCAGGTTGTCCGACAAATATATAATTCTTTTTTATAGCGCCAATGACGTAGCGCTCACGCACTTGTCGCCGATTTCAAGGATTTCACGAGTTGGCTGGTTCCTGTATCATTTGATTATTTGACGCTTCATCAATATGAATTTTCGTCCGCATTTTTTCAGTGACCTTAAAAATGACTGTTTTAAACGCCTTTAAGCGTGTTTGCATTTTCGCTCAGGCGATTATTAATGCACCTGCCTGATTGGCCTATATCACTGTTTACAAGAAAACAAGATTTTGTAAACAGCGTTTATGCAAAACTAAAATATTTTATTGCGTGTTTCTCGGTGCACGAGAGCTTCTTATTACCTTCTTCATGCAACCGTTTACAATAACCAGAATGTTTGCTTGGACCTGAAAAAACCACCTTTACGCCCGCTGTCTCGCCACTTTCCACGTTGTGCTAAAATCGGTGATTGTGCGGTATAATGGCGTATGTTTGTTTTCTTTATCCTGAGGCGGGTCTCGATCTGGATTTGGATTCTTTTTTTACTTCACAACGAGGCGTTCTGAAGCACTAACGATGACTGCGGTAGAAAATCCTGCTGTGGTTAGTCGGTCGACTTGCGTGCAAGTAATTGGATTGGACTCTCCTAAAAGCAAGGAATCGCATCTTGTAGTCACAGTATTTTCCGGTTCCTACATGTGGAAACCACAATATACTCTTCGTCCCGAACTTAACAGTTGCGGGATTTCATTGATTATTTTGAATTTTTCCTTAAACTTAGGGAACTAGGTGCGTAATCGGGGCGGCGGTGTTCTGTCTGTTATTGTAATGATTGCGCGAGAAAAGACGTGTGTACCAGAGAATGTCGCGCGCTTCCTGTTAGGGCAAAATCTCCTGATTGTTTGTTTCCTCATATTTGGGACGTTTCTTTCTCTTACGTTCGGTGTTGCATCTTTGCTCTGTGGGTTGCATGAAACTTAAACATGTCATATTTTACATCACTTTGGTAGAGGGCAGCGAGTTAGTGATGTTTTTGTACAGCGTTTTTGTCTACAGTAATAATATTATATTATATTCTTTATTGTGCACCCCTCTAGATTGGGGATATCTTGTAGAGTGCAACATAGAAACGGTTATTATTGCGCACTTACGGATCACTAAGTTTACTGCGTAATAAAGTACACTACCTCTGATGTAATAAGATAATTTTCGAAAACATTTTGGTGATCGATGTTACCAAACGCCTTCGTAATGTCTCCTTAAACTCTTCGAACACGCCTAGCGTTAACTCTTGGGCGCCCATTTTGTCAACTATCAATTTTTTTATGTAACACTTCGGTCTATTTCGACACACCTAACCCCAACCCGAATTACGCCGTTTTAAGCGCAGAATGCGTGTCCGAAATTTGTGGTAGTATAGTGAAACTAACTATTTCGAGAGCCTTTGAAAATAGCGGCAACAGCCATTATGGGGTGTACTTTCTGATTTCGTTTTACCAGCAGAGCTCGGTCTAGTTGAGCTTGGTCCAGTGGCGTTAGCCAAAAAATTCTAATAATAACTCCCCTAGCCCTGGGCGCCAGGCATGAACTTTAGCCAGAAAACATACCGAGAGAGCGTGCACCTTTTTAATGAGCACCAGGCGCGATCCAGGATTGCGCGTGGCATGCGGCATGTGAGGAGCTCCCGGCCTCTTTGTCGTAGTCTTCGTCGAGGCGGACCTGTGGCGCACTAAGCGCTATGCGCTATATGCCCCCGTTACCCTCCCCTCTCCCTCCCCCCATAAAGCCGGATATCGTAGTGTTGCCCACTGATGTTTTTCGTCGGTTAAGCCTGCGAATTCCGGGGTGAGGTCGTTGAGACGGAGAGGCCCTGGGTGGGTCGGAGGCAGGCGACATGAGCGGGCTTCACTCGGTAGTCTGCGCCGTCATCTTAGTGGCCGTTAATGTCGAGGATGATAGTTCTGGCATCCCGGTCAGCGTACGAGGAACTTGCAGTGGCTAGCTCTTTATGATCGTTCTCTTCTGGGATCCGCTGACAGTATGGGGAGGCGCTATGTCAACTCCAAGCTCCATGGTTTTCCTAACCTTGGACCACTTCAACCATTTTTTTATTTAATCAAACTGTTGAGTAAACAATATATATGTGGATTAAACAGCGTACTATTAATCAATTACTAACCTAACGTCTTCCAATTTTTGTGCTCTCAACATCTTCACTTTTACTTTCTAAGTTGTATAAAAACGATAATTACGTCAGATTATTCCATAGGGCTAATAAATGTCCGGGCGACTAGGAGTGTTTGTAAATAATGTACCGCTTGCCCATCGTGAGCCATCTGTGATATAGTAATACCAACTCCTAGAATGTATTGGGTAATGGTTTTTGTTTACATATTTGTCTGTCAATAACACATTTGTCGACGTTTGGCAGTCGTTTCAAGATATTGTTCTGTTTAGTGCTCTCAACATTTATTTTGCGGCCATGACGCTGTTCAATATAGTAACATAATAGTCAGTTTTAGCTTGATCCAAAACTTCTGCAACCTTTTCTTTTCTGCGGAGTTTAATCGTTTCACTGCATAAAACACAAGAAGTTTCCAAGAACACCCCATAGAGCCTGCTTCTTGTACGTACCATTTTGAAGTGAATTGACGTTATCCAAGGCGTACTTGCATGTTTTGACAGTGTTATGTCATTGTAACCAGCCGCCAGCCGCTTCAAGCCCCTGCAGCATCGATCCTGGGTCCTCTGGGACGTCGCGTTCTCCTGGGGAAGTGAGTCCTCCTGTGGTCCCTTCCGAGCAGCCTCTGCCGGACGACATGGACGACTTTTCCGAGATCACCGACTTGACTTCTGGGGCCACCATATATGGAAATAAAAGCGCCTTTCATGATGAAAAATCCCAGCTTTTTCAGCCCGCTGTACCCGAGAAGCGTCACCGTGTTCTAAACGTTCGTGCGAGCATCTTGACGTGAGTGCAGTCCGAGCACTCTTAGACACGGGGTTGTCGTAGTCGCGAAGCTTCTCCATTCCTCGAAAATATTCAGGAGTTACAACCACTTGGCTCTCAAAGAGGGATTGGAATCTTTTGCTCCAAGCGGCGTGCTTGGAGTACCTGCCCACTATCGGCTGAATATTCTCGCCATCGACACGTGCAATGCTTATTCCACCGAGCACATCTTGAAGATTCCTAGCGCTGCGGAGATCAAGGTGCAGACATATGAGCCAAGGCCCTGGAACTGCGTAGAGGGAGGGATAAAGGGAGCCACTATGGACCTTTATAATCGAGACATTCTAAATGCCTTGCGCCTGAAGGTGCAAGTAAAATCTACCCGCAGACACGAGAAAACATCAGAGACTGTGCAGATTGTGTTCGGCACGGAATCAATCCCCGAGCACGTCATCATCGGATACACGCACTACTAAGTGTATAACTTCGTGGAAACACCCAGGTGGTGCAAAAATTACAAGCGCTTTAGACACGTGTCTGAAGTGTCTAAAAGTTCCTTGCAATGTTCCCGGTGCGGTGGCAGCCATGATTCTCCAGGCTATTTTGCTGAAAAGGTTTGCTTACCGAACTGCAGGAAAAAGCATGAATTCCTATCTTCTCATTGCTCAGCCCGGCGTGAGGAGACGGCTATTTTGAAGCTCAAGTGGGCTACTAACACTGACTACAAGTCAGCAAAATTGGCTTTTATGAAAGGGCGTGGATCAGGGCGCAAGGAAGCTTGTACCAAGCAATCTGCGGGTCCAGTCTTCAAGAACGCCCAGGAGGACTTTCTGGGATTAACGGTTCTTCATTACAGGACATTGCAGCTGCCCCCTGCTTCACTAGCACTGGCAGAGAGTGCTCCAGCAGCTCAGCATGATTCTACATCCAGGCGGAACATCCTTTTTTTAACATTGTATTTGTTCACTCAGCGCGGCAGCTCGGCCCTGTGCAGCACACACGCTTCCTCATCCACGCGAACGATGTCACTGTATGGTCGACACCCAAATATCTACAGATGCAGTATGCAGTGCTGCAGAACGTTCTTGAAGTTATCCTGGGATTTGCAGCGAGGGTTGGTGTTACTGCCTCCGCTGAGAAGACGAAGAACATGACAGTCGCTAACAAAGCTGGCCGCGAGAAGCTCGCCGTACAACCTTCATCTATACGCATCAGCCTGCTGTAGGAACAGAGCTCCGTATTCTGGGCCTCAATACTCACTAGGCTGGTGCCACTGCAGCATGGCCGAAAGCAGTCAGGCAAATGACGGGAAATACCATTCGCCTAATCCACCGCATTGCATTAAAAGCGTTTGTGAAGCCCAGTTTCAGCATTAACCGTTTCCCAACATGCTAGCTGGAATGTATTAATAGAGAAGCCATGCGGGCCATCCCCAGTATTCTTCGCACCACCCTGATACTGTTCCTCGAGGAAGAAGCTCAGCTCAGCACAATTGACGAGCTCATCAATCAACGCAGAGCTATGCTGCTTTCAAAGTATGCATGTCGGCAGAACGGCCACGCACTGTATGACCACTACAATCCGGGCCCCTTGGCTCCTCCGCAAAGTCAGGATGACCTTTCACCCTTGGGTTATAGGGTTATAACCTCCAACAAGACCAGCCATCTGCAGAAAAGGCAGACCAAAGAGGGAACGTAACGCTCTCTCCCCTTTTAAGTGACCCGTGGCCAGAAGATTGATGCCTCCTCTACACCGACGCTTCATGCACAGGAACACATGGAGTTACAGCCTGCACCAACCCCCCTAATCCCAGTATCGAAGACCATAATCCGTGCGCCTTGGCCACATACACCCCAATCCTGCTGGAATTACAGGCTATACATGAAGCCCTGCTGTGTGCAGCCGCCTCCAATAAAGCCTTGATAACCATCAATCTTTGCAAACTCTACGCAAGTGATCTACTATCTTAAACAGGTTGCGCAGACCTCCATCATCTGCAAACGTATCCACCCGCTCCACAGCAAAATTCTATGAAAAGTGATTGTGAAATGGGTTCCTGATCACACCAGTATTGCAGGAAATGAACTGGCTACTTCCTGTCACACAACTGCCAGACCTCATCTTTCCCAGCCCAGCTCCTAAGTGACCTATGAGCCGCACGAATGACTGCAAAGGAGGATCTTTGACTCCGAACGCGTGCAGACATAACCCCGTGTTCGCTTCTCTTCCCCCTCAAGCTTACCAAGATGGAGGAGGTTGTACTACGAAGGATCCGACTGTGCATGGCTTTTACTCCTGCCGGCACGACTGGATGGAAAGGGGACTTCGGAGGGCATGTGAAATGTCCAACTTGCTCCCAGGAAACCCTTTCGGCAGACCACCACCGCCTAACATGGATATGCCCTGGAACTAAGGACATCCGACGGAAATAGGTGATGGCAGCAGGCCTAAATGTGCGAGAAGACACACATACTATCGGTGGCTCCATGGTACTGCCTAACGCTCCTTGCTGGACTATATCCGGGAGGCCAACCTAGTCCCGTGGATATAGATAGAACTCGCTTTATGTCTACTAAGGCTTCAGGGTATTAAATCAGCGAAAAAGCAACAACAATAAATACGCGACCATCTTCGCTAACGTGAGAGCTGGGGAGGGGCGAAACATGCTGTGTATAAGTGTATTCTTGGCTCCACGGCATTTTTCCCAATAAGATGAAACCATTGGGGATACAGGTATACAGCTCTGCTGGCGACCGGCGTTTGAAAACGAGTTTCCAGATATGCTCTTTTAATACGCCCACGGATATGAAATGTTATAGCACTAGGCGCTGGAAAACGGGTGTCCCGATGTTTTAGTACAATAACTACACGAAACAACGACGACGACAGGAGGCGCCGACAGCCTGAGCCCCCAAGGGGCACCACCCCTAATTTTCTTTATAGTCTGATGAAAAGATGTAAAAAACGGTCATACACACTTTGAGCCGCAGAGCACGCAGAAACCTCCTCCTTACAGTGACTTCCTCTCGGAACTGTGCTATCGGTTTTCGCAGTGACTTCTGTTGCGTTGTGGGCCGTGTCAGATAGTAAATAAATGGACAAATCGCCGTAGGAGTGAAGCTCTCGGTGCCAGAAAACCGGTAAACCAGTGATTGGTTAGTAATAGAAAGTCCCATTTGTACTTTCCTATTTGCAGTGATAAGTGTGGGGGTGGAAGAAGTGGAGATAATTGACTCTGTGTAGTAGTTTTTACCAATACATTGGTGTTTAGGTCACCTCCGAAAATAAAGTGTGTTGATTTGCAAAATCTAATACCACGTCGACACAGCAAAAGGTTTCTGGAATTACCTGGAGGTGGTCTGTACCCCACCTCAAAAACACGTTCTTGCATTATAAACAAACCATTTCACGTATGTTGTGGAGCGAGAAAGATCATCGCGGAAATCGCATGTAAAGATCACCATTAGAAACCTGCACACGCCGCCACCACTTTTAAACTTTGTGCTCAAAGAAATGTCCCTGAATCTGTCCAAATGTGTAACATTGACACCATCGTAGGGAATGAGATGGGCTTTATTAAAGATGAGGCGACCAGTGCGCAGGGAACTCGTAGGCGGGGAGCGGTGAGCACAGAGCGAGTAGCGCGCAGCACCAACGTCTTCCTCCTCTTTACCACACGCGGCCGGTCAGTTCGTTTTCGTCGTCTTCTCTCCAAGTTTCGTTTCTTCCGCTTCTATCGCAACATTTTCTCCCGGGGCAGACGAAGCTCGCCGAGCGAGTTAAGGGGTGCGAGAGTGACAGCGTTTCAGGCGAGCTACATGCACGACCTGTGTCCTGCTCGAGCGGCGACCATTAGACGTGACTGTGGCGACGACATAGTTGACATCATTGAAGCGGGAGAGCACCACGAACGGTCCGGAGTGCAGTCCTTTCTTGCGCACCGGAGTCCATAACCAAACTTGTTCACCCGGAGTGAAAGCGACGGGAGCATGTCGGTCATCCTAGCGAGCCTTGGTACGAGCTTGCGAGCTCATTGTACGAATACGGGAGAGCCAGCACTCCTCTTCAGCACGGCACAAAGTTTGGCCGAGTGAAAGGTGGTGATGTGGTGAGAAGGGCAAGATGCTGTCGAGAAATGTACGTTGAGCACGGACATACAGTAGTAAAAACGGAGCATAGCCAGTAATTTCGTGTTTGGCGGTATTGTAGGCGTACGTAACGAAATGGTAGCACAGTGTCCCAATTCTTCTGGTCGGACGTAACATACATTGATAGCATATTGGTCAGCGTGCGGTTTGTGCGCTCCGTCAGACCATTAGTTTGCGGATGGTATGCGGTGCTATGGTGAGAGACAGAGCCACAAAGTCTCAATAGTTCTTCTAAAACGTCTGCCGTAAACTGTCGCCCGCGGTCACTGATGATAATTCGCGGAGCGCCATGACGAAGGATAGCAGAATGCAGAAGGAAGGCTGAGACGTCTTTAGCTGTAGCTGCAACGAGAGAGGCCGTCTCGACGTACCGGGTCAAGTAATCGACGCACACGATAATCCACCGGTGACCTGTCGAAGACTTCGGTAGAGGTCCAAGAAGATCTATTCCGACTTGTTCAAATGGTGACGAAGGTGGATTCACGGGATGCAGAGGTCCCGGCGAAGGGCTCCGAGGGCGTTTATGACGCTTGCATTGCAGGCAGCCGGCAACGTATTGCTTCGCATATCGCCGCATTCCTGGCCAGTAAAAATTCTGTTTGAGCCGATGTAGCATGCGCACAAAGCCAAGGTGACCCGCTGTGGGGTCGTCGTGCGTAGCATTCAAAATGTCGGCGCGAAGACTGGCTGGAACAACCAAAAGGAAGCGGGCGCCATCCACCGAATAGTTCCTCTTGAACAACAAGCCGTCGCGCACGACAAACGGGCACGATGGCTGCGCTCGCTGCGCTGCATGAAACATGGTTTTTAAAGAACTATCCTTAAGTGGTTCTTCCTTCAAGTTGGAGGCGGTGGGAATTGCAGTCGACAGAGATGCCAGACAGTCATCAAAGTAATCGTCGTCACATGGAGGCGCCGGGTCAGGAAGGCGTGACAAGCAGTCCGCGTCAGTGAGTTGGCGTCCGCTCTTGTACGACACAGGGAAATCGTACTTTTGTAAGCGCAATGACCAGCGAGGGAGCCGACCAGATGGGTCCCGCAGGCCAACGAGCTAGCATAGTGAGTGGTGGTTCGTGATGATGGAGAAGTGACGCCCATAAAGGTATGGACAAAACTTTTGAACGGCGAAGATCACAGCTAGACACTCAAGTTCAGTAACGGTGTAGTTACGTTCGGCTTTCGTTAACGTTCGGCTCGCATAAGCGATGACGTGCTGCGCGCCGCTATTGAGCTGGACGAGTACAGCACCAACGCCGACTCCACTAGCGTCGGTGTGAATTTCGGTAGGAGCAGCTGGGTTGAAGTGGCGAAGAACTGGGCTCGACGTAAATAAAAACTTTAGTTGCTGAAAGGCGGCTTCACATTCTGGCGTCCACACAAAAGGGGTGTCTTTCTGTAGCAGGCAATTCAGGCGGTGAGAAAGTTGGGCGAAATCCTTAATAAAACGTCGAAAATAGGAACATAGGCCCAAAAAACGTCTGAGGTCTTTTAACGAACGGGGTGTGACGAAGCCTCGAACTGATGAGATCTTTTGCGGGTCGGGCCGAATACCGTCCTTGTCGACGAGAAACCCGAGCACGATTGCTTGACGTTCTGCGAAATAACACTTCTTTTAATTCAAATCCAACCCTGCTTTTTGAATCCTGTCGAGAACAATTCCAAGGCTTTGGTTATGCTCGCTAAACGTCGTGCCATAGATTATGATGTCGTCCAAATAGCACATACATATCTACGTGTCCTTAAACCTTTCAAACATCGCAGGCGCATTGCAAAGCCCAAAAGGCATGACGCTGAATTCGAATAGGCCGTCTGGTGTCACGAAGGCTGTTTTTTTCTTGTCGGATGGGTGCACCGGAATTTGCCAATATCGTGACCTGAGATCAAGAGAGGAGAAATATGAAGCGGAATGAAGGCAGTCGATCGCGTCATGGATATGCGGTAGGGGATATATGTCCTTATTGGTGACAGCATTGAGACAACGATAGTCGACACACAATCGCCATGAGTTATCTTTTTTCTTGACCAAGATCACGGGTGCGGCCCAAGGGCTTGAGGACTCGCGCATCACCTCGTTTTCGTCGTCTTCTCTCCAAGTTTCGTTTCTTCCGCTTCTATCGTAAAAATATTACGATTAGTGTACCATGTGTCAATGCGGAAACTAACAAAGGAAGAAAATTCAAATTCGGTTGGGAAAACACAAAGTGACATTTTCGGTGTGCCGGCCGCATATTTTATGTACACAAGTTATGGGCGCTCATATTTTTCAACAATATCTGACCTCAGCGAGGTGGGAATTATACAGCGTACTTGCACTGCTGATTTGCATCGGTAGACCGAGAAGCGCGGACAGTTGGCGAAGAAACAGCAATATACTGCAAAGCATTGAACTAAGAAATGAAAGATATTACGATGCAGTCAGGTTTCATTAGAAAGGGCAAAAGAAGCTCCCAAGAGTTTTATAAACACATGTTGCTGTACACGTCGAAAAGCGAAGCACGATCAAAATATGTTAAAACGTCAACCACAGAATTGGAAACCGAGCGTTAGCCCCTGACAGATAGAAAAGAAAAGCACACAACAACTTCTGGAAAGAAGGGACCAAATGTGTGTCGAGCAATGTATGCGAATATTGCCCTGGCTCGCTCTATGCTCTACCCTATGATACAGCTGGGTGTCCCCTTGACACTTTTGGAACGCCTCATAAGGTGCGTCATACTGCCGCAAAGAGCTCTTTTAAAGCGTGGAACGGTAATCTTATTTTGCAGCTTTTACATTGGGTTGTTAATCTTAGCAACACCCTCAAAACAGATTTTTGACGTCATGTTCCGCCGTAAGAAAAATATTTCTCAAGTTTACACCGAAACGCACTTGCAACCTGCGTTGCCTTTGGTCGCACTATACTGGTCTAGCAAACACTTCAGTTCTGGGCAGAGATGTCTTTTAACGAAGAAGGTGCCTTCCAGTGAAAGCCTGGGACCGAGAACGTGAGCGGGACGGCACAGGTTTTGTTTTTGAGATAGCATTCCGTTTACTTCCTCTGCGCAAATTGAAATACTACGCTCTTTTTTGTTAAATTTTGAGCAGCTGAGGCTGTGTGCACAGTGCACAGACTAGATCGCTCTCCGGAACTTTCTGCTTTAAGGCCACATGAGCGCACGCGGCCCCTACCCTAATGTTTGCGGCTTTGAGCTCCTTGTTTTCTGCCTTTATTTCATAAGAGTGACTTTTCGACCAAGCCAAAAAGGACTTAAGTTACCTCAGCTCTTTCCGAAAGTGCCGCTGGATAACAAACATTAACCAATGTCAGGCCACATGAGGATGAGTACGAATATGGTATTCAAAAAAGTAAAGAAGTCGAAATCAATAACGCTGAGCTAACCAAATAAGCACATTCCGAAGACACAATCACAAACTAATAGAAGGAAAATAACAACACGAGAAGCGCTAAGCCCTTGCTTTGTCACTGATTTAAAAGTTTCGCTGAGTGCATTGTGGACTTTGTATTGAAGAAAGCTTGGGTTTTTAACAAATTTTTCCTAGAAACCGCAAACCGCAAACCGAGACCAGCAAGAACATCAACTCCGTCTATCTTTTCTTCCCTTCCGTTGGCGTTCAACATCTGCACATACTCACATAAAGTGAGAGTGGACATATCTGGATATGCACACGTGATTAGCGTCAGCTCCTGGCGATGCTGGCCCCGCTCTGCGACATTATTATTGTTAGCTTGTTTAGACTGTTGCGCCTGCCATCTGCCATTCTGCGACCACGAATACAGCGTAAAAATTGTTGTTACTGCTATGAAAGAAAAAAAAAAGTACCGTATTGTTTTCCTGCGTTGACCGCACGTTATCAAATACGGGTGATCGAACCGTTTGATCTTGAGCCTTGGCCGTTATTTCTATTTTTGGTTGAGTTCCGGTCAGGGTTAAGCGGGAACAAAATATAACGGTTCGGGTTCGAGTTCAGTTCTGGAAAAAATGCCGGTTTGGTTGCGGTTTCTGATTCGGTTCTGTTCCGTTCGACACTCTGATAGTAACACACATCGAAGTAGCGGCTTGCTCATGAGTTCACCAGTCTCATTGGATTACTCACCTTGCTGTGCACGTCAGCGCGGTGCCATTGAACAAAGCCGACACTCGCGGTACGCGTAAAGGGACAGGACTTGGCAATAACAGATAACCCCTGAGCCAGTCTTCGCTCGTGCAAGGTGGTCTGGTGGGGTTGACAACTTTTTTGAACTCCTGAAACCAAACGAACTCCAGGCCTCTTCGCTGTTACCATCAGTGTTGGCGACTTCAGTGAGTGAATCTTGGGTCAATTTTTGTATTTTAAGTTGCATAATCTACAGTCTCCTCTTCATTGTTTTACGGGTAAGAATAGCTTTTTATTTCCACTTTTGTAAAATTTGATATGCCTTTTTTGGATTCTACTATTTTACCCCTTTTCGCTCCGTTCTACTTTTCCTAAGAACGTGCGTCACATTACAAATCAATGCTCCAAATCTATAGAGTGAAATCCGACACTTCACACTAAAAAAGATCCACGTCTTCAGATTCCTTCAAGTATTATTCAAAAGAAAACATAATCGCACTTTTCACATAGTCATAGTGACACTAAATTTTCACAATAAAATTCTAATAAAAAACAGGGTGACAAATTGTAAACGAAAAGGGTACCTGTAATACTTTATTGAAACATGAAAATTACGCTAAAAGCTATGATTTCTCATTTTTCACTGTCACCACAACGATTAAATTTATTGATAACCATTGCTGCTTTCAACTGGCAAAATTCAAAATGGTAACGGTGTGACTGTCGCTTTGCTCAATTTTTTCACTGCATTTTTCGCTCAGGAAGCATGGAATTGGGTGCAATGCCAATTACCTCAGATAATAAAATGCGCTTCTTGTGGATAAAGACTTGGTTTGCCGTGGCTTTACAAAGGACTTGAGGTTGAGTCCTTGCTGTTTTCAATTCATTACCTAACTATCGTGATGAACACAAGCAAGCTGCTCTCCAGTGCCGATTCTTTTTTTGAATAGGCCACATGTTAAAGTGTTCAAAGCAAGGTCATACAACGAACAAGAGAATGAGCTCCGAATAAGAAGGACGCCGTCTGCTTCACAGTGAACAATCAGATCATATGCTGGCACAAATAAAGTTCCCTGGGTTCCCCACCTGAAAATATGTCTGGATATTTCTTTTAGCGATCTTTGAGTTATCTGCTTCCAACATTTAAACATTTCTGGTCATTTTTAAGCGAGAAAGAAAGTTCACTTGGTAGGAGATATCAGAGAATGTGAGTGGGCTCTGTAAAACAATCAAAGATTCGTTTATTATCAGAGCAACACTTCGCGTATGAACTAAGTTAAAAGTTCCATTGTTTGTGGCCCAAAATTGTGAACTGAATATTTTATCGACAATGATTAATTTTATTTTTTGCAGAAATTCCGCCTTTAATCTGGCCGCTGAGAGAAAATGAAAAGGGAGATAAATAAAAACTGCACAAGAAAGATTTTCAGAAACAAGAACTTCATTTATGCAGAGCCAAATTATCGTCGACGAGTTTAAAGAATAGAAAAAGCGCCAAGAGTCATGCCCAAGAAATAATCCTAGCGTTTTCACTTTTCTCACTTCAAGTTAGAATTGAGTACCTTCTATTGCGTACGCAAGCTTTATACGGGACCGAGGTAAAATACCCTGGAAAACGGTGAACAATACAGTGACTTTCGAACAGCGATCGTGCATTCTGTTACCAAGAGCAACGTTCGCTCGCCGGTTAATACACTCATAAGCACATGATGTTGCGCCTGAGCAAGCCTGAGATGTTGCACCTGAGCCCAAAAGGGGACGAAATTACCAAGGATGATTTACGCAAACGTGTGCTAATCAAGGAAATTAAGTGTCACTCTTATTGCATAACTTTCGAAGCATCTTTAATAAATAAATTTGCTACGTGTATTTACGGAGGCCTGTTCTGTAGATATTGTCATGGGGAATGAAGAAACTTCGCTTTGACCAGATATTGAAGACAACCAGTGGTCTCTAAAAACTTTATTATAGTTAGGCAAGGTAGGGTGGGCCCACGGGGAAGCGTAGTTATAGTAGCAGTGAAATCTAATCGATGTCCCTGCACTGTTGACACAAAGTCAAACATTGAAATGTGAATTTCACTTCATTTTTGTCCGTCTGTGACTTGCGCAGTAGGAGTGCGTTACCATCCGCGTAATTTTACTGCTGCTGATGATGATGGTTGGATGTTAATTGCGCAAGGCCAACTTGGGCAAAGAGCTCCAAAACAGTGGTTGAATATGAAAGGTGAGAACGTAAACACTAAAATCAGAAGGCAAGAACAAAAGCAAAATTAATAAAAGGCAGTGAGGATGGCTGGTGTATAAGGCCAGGTTGTGGTCATGTGTGGTGTGAAATTAGGTCTAAGAATTTAACTTCTGCTAAATATTTAAAAACGCGCTTGACAGAAAATGTAGGATTACAAGAGGAAAATTGGTGGATGTAACGGGATGTGTTGTCTGTAAAGTTGGGTTAGGTGTTTGTGTCGTGTTGTGTCGAGTGCTTTGCATTGGAGTAGTACGTGAATTACAGATAGGGCCTCTCCACACCAGCTACACAGGTGTCTTGGAGACCCTGTGAGCAGGTGGGAGTGTGTTATATGAGTGTGGCCTATCCGTAACCTAGCGAGGCCAACTTCAGTGTGTCTGTTGAGTGTGTCAGTCGTGTATGGGCCCAGGAGTGGCTTTATTATGCGTAGTTTGTTGTCTGTCTGTTGATTCCAAAGTGCTTCCCATGTTTCGCGAAGGTGTCGTCTGATGTGTGCTTTGAGGTCAGTGTAGGGTACTGTTGCTATGTCCGGGGTATTTGTATGTGCAGCAGCAGCGGCCATCTGATCCGCGGTCTGATTTCCCGCAATCTCCGAGTGGCCTGGAACGAAACAGATGATCACCTCGAGATTTAATGCATACGACGACCTAATGGTTTTATACACTACATTAGGAACATGGTTTTTAGAAGACTTGTTGGATGACAATGCATATACAACACTCAGTGAATCGGCGAAAATGGTAGAATTGGGTATTTCATGTTCCACTATGTGATTTAAAACAAGCAAAACTCCATGGGCTTTCGTCGTAAAAATGCTGGTTTTCGAGTTCAGGTTCTTAGAGACTCTAACATCGGGTCCGTGCACCGCACACGACACAGTAAATGCCGTTTTTGATGCGTCGCTATAAAATTCTGCACATTCATTCTTAAATTGCAGGGACAAGAATTTCTGCAAAATAGCAGTTTGTGGTACCCTGGTTTTATCAATTTTCACGAAGGAGAAGTCACAACACAAAGGTTGAAGCTGCTAGGGTGGTAAGACGTTCGTAAAAGAGGATGTGTAAATGTCTGAAAAAGAAATGTCGAAATTTGAAGCGTCCTGTCTCACTCTAAGTGAGAACGGCAAATGAACGGACGGGCGATTTACAAACAGCGGTGATGTATATGTATCATTATTAACAGGTTACAAAAGATGGTTATTCAACGATGAACTTTTAGAAGCGTACAATAAGTTCATGTACGTTCGTTGGTCCTCAAGGCACTACTTATTACACTGAACATATAGACTCTGGGCCGGGCTAGAGCAGAACGCACCCGACGCAAGGTGGAGGCCCAAGTGGAGTACTGGATCAAGAATCGTTAGTGTCGTTTTTTCGGCCGACACATACACTACACTGCCGCAGTCTAACCGAGACCAGACTAAGGCGGTAAAGACTCGGAGCAGCAGTTCTTTGTCCGCACCATAGGATTGGTGGGAGAGGACCTTGAGAGTGTTTAATGTTTTGCGGCATTTATGTTTAAGTGCTTTGATGTGTGGGCTGAACGTGAGCTTATCAATAAATATGACACCTAAAAACTTCGGCTCCCGTTTAACAGGAATAGATGAACGGTTAAGAGAAATCTCAGGGTCCGCATTAAGCCCGCTCTTACGGGAGAACAGAACACACGTACTTTTGCGCGGGTTTAGTTTAAAACCATTAAGGTCCGCCCATCCAGCAAGTTTCTTAACACCGAGCTGAACTTGACTTTCGCGAATTGACAGGTTACAGGATTTAAAAGATATTACCACATCGTCTACATATATGGAATAGGAAATGGTTGGTGGCAATGCCTTTCGGAGGGAGTTCATCTTTACTATAAACAATGTGCAGCTTAGAACTCCACCTTGTGGCACACCATTTTCCTGCACGTGTACAGCGGACAGAGATGACCCAACCTTAACACGAAATGTCTTCGTGGATATGTAACTACAAATGGTGTTTAACATGTTGCCTGACACACCAAAGGAGTTGAGGGTGCTAAGGATGCCGTATCGCCAAGATGTGTAGTAAGCCCTTTCAAGATCAAAAAATACCGTAAGGCAGAACTGCTCACGAGCAAATGCATCTTTGATGAAGGATTCCAACGCAACAAGTTGATAGTTGGTAGATAACCCCATCCTGAAGCCTGCCTGGCAGCTCTCAAGAAGACCGTTGTACTCAAGGAAGTACACGAGCCTGTGATTTATCATCTTTTCGAGCAGCTTACGCAGGCAGCTTGTCAGGGCGATCGGACGATAACTGGCGGGAGAAGAAGGGTCCTACCCTTCCTTCAGGAACACCACTACTATGGCCTCCCTCTAAGAGTGTGGAATGTGCTCCGAAAGGCATATTTTATTGTACAGGTGTAGGAGTGTTTCAAGAGTGTCTGGGTGTAGGTGTTGTATCATGGTGTCCGTCATCTTATCTGCCCTGGAGCTGAATGTTTACATGTGCTCAGCGCAACCCTCCACTCATAGAGTGTAAATTCAGAATTGTAACCAGATGTTGACCTGTTTTTGTCATGCAGAAACTTCTTTTCACAAGCGATTTTATGTTCAGGAAAGTGTTTATGTAGTGTGCAGACCTGGACACGTGTTGGAAGTGTTGTGTGAGTGTGTTAGCCTGGTCTTCCAGTCTGTGCCCTTTTGTACTAACCAGGGGCAGGCTGTGTGTCTGTTGTCGATTTAGTTTTCGTATTCGTTTCCAGACTTTGTGTGTGTCTGTCTATGAATTGATGGAAGTGGGGAAGGTGCGCCATCTCTCCATTTTCGCCTCACGACGCACTCGCTTCCGTATAGCCTTTGCCCGTTTAAAAGAAATGAGGTTATCTGACGTAGGGTAACGGCGAAGGACACCCCACGCCTTGTTCTGGGCCTGTCGCAACCGCCTACAGTCCTCATTCCACCACGGCCTCCTTTGGATGCGCGGAGCACCTTGTGCATGGAAAATGGACTTTTCGGCGGCGTCGAGGATGTGCGCCGTGATGCGTTTGGCTGCTTTCTCCACATGTAGGTGTTTTATGGATGTGTGGTGTAGTTGAGATGTTTGTGTGAATGTGGTCCAGTAAGCTCTTGCTTCATTAAACCTTTTATGGGAAGATGAACTGCTCGGCCCTGTACCTATAAACGTTAATGAAGGGGGGAGTGATCACTACCATATGGGTCCGTGCCCACAACCACTCAAGACATGGAAAGAGAACTGCAGAACCAAAAGCCATGTCAAGATGTGAGTATGTATTCTGTCCTAAGTTACGGTATGTAGGCTGTTTTTTTTTAAAAGGCATGCTCCAGAGGATGTAAGAAACTTCTCTACCTCGTGCATCCGTGCTGGAGGAGCCCCAAAGTGAGTTATGCGCATTAAGGTCGCCTGTTAGGATGTATGGTTCCGGCAGCTGGTCAACCAGTGACTCGAAATCGGAGCTCAGAAGTGCAAAATCAGGTGAGATGTAAATGGAGCATATCATTATGAACCTATTAAATATTATTGTACGAATTGCTACAGCCTCAAGGACAGTGTTTAAAGAGAGAGGGTGGAATGCTAATGATTTCCAGGCGACAATGGCCACACCTCCCGAACAGTGTGTGCAGCCATCAATGACCTTTCTGAATACCGTGTATTTATTTAAGAAATTTGTTTGTTTAGAGTTGAGGTGGGTTTCCTGGAGACATGATACTTGGCTGATTGGCATGCAGCATCTCATACACATCGTGAATATTTTTAAGTAGGCCTCTGCAGTTCCATTTCATGATGTTTTCTGTTCCCATTATTTAAATTTAAGAATAACTGAAGTGTGTGTCTGTGTGTATGTTCATGTGTCGTCTTTCTGGGCTGTTATTCTGGGATTTTTGGGCCTGTCTGTCCTGTCGGCTTGAACATCGGAGGTCGCTCCTTGCGATGGAATGGCACGACATCCATCTCCTCGTTGGATGTCCGAGGGCTGCCTGGCGGACCGGACCTCCTGGACATGGCCCCCTTTCGGGAGCACTTCGCTTGAGCCACCACCGCCGAGGGCGTCCGGGGCACCAGGGGTGGCATGGACGGTGCGGTGGTGGTTGGAGCCGGTACGGGGCCTGCGGTGTCCATCCCCTCAGCACCCTCCAACGCACTGGATGACGGTGAGGCCTGGGCGGGAGCGGCACCGGTCCCGACGAAAGTTGTTTGCACAACAACCGCTGCTGCCTCAGCAAGCGGCGTGGTGCCGGGTTGGGCTGCGTGAGGCAACCCAGCGGGGGGCGGGGGCGGGACCTGGTCAGACTCGCTGAACTGGGTTCTGGTGGACACCAGACGCCGCTTCGCCCCCTGGCGAGCTGCGTTGGCATACCTCCCCAGGGGGAAAGAGGCGAACCCCTTTTGCACCTCTGGGAAGGTGGTGTTTTCCGTGACCTTCACATAATGATTTGCTTTTCTTTGAATTTCTCGCATTTCCGCGAGTATGCAGCGTGAGGACCCTGGCAGTTTGAGCAGGTGAAAGTCTCAGTATTGCAGTTCTCGGACGAAGGATCGTGCTGGGCGCATTTGGCACAGGTAAGTCTGCCATGGCAGGCGTTTGTGCCGTGCCCAAACCGTTGGCACTTGAAACAGCGCCTCGGGCTCGGGATGTAACACCGGACTAGGCATCGGATAAAGCCTGCGTTGACACATTCGGGGAGGGTCGGCCTGTCGAAGGTGTCCATGAGGTGCTTCGTGGGTAGATGTTTGTCATCTCTACGTGTGGTTATACGCCTGACACTAGTTACACCCTGACCACAAAGGGCCTCCAGCGGGTCAGCTACTTTCATTCAAGAGGTCATGTTCAGAGGTCGCGCCCTGGCAGCTGTTTATGCTGCGGTGGGGAGAGACTCGGATGGCCAGATCGGTGATGCTGGTTTGTGCAAGTAGTTTATCAGCGTGATCCTGGCTACTGACTTCAACAAGGACTTCACTGGTTGTTTTTTTTTGGCTTTATATGATTCGCCGATGACACCTTCAAGAAATTTGGAGACAAGAAATACTGACTTTGAAGCAAGAGGGTTCAACTGGTCAACTGATTCTATCACTAAGAAGAGAGAGTAGTTGTTCGGTTTTGGAATACTCAATTTAGGAAGCGGTGGAAAAGAAACTTCGGTGCGGCCCCTTTTCGGGGGCCGATCACGTTTGGGGGGGGGGGGTTAGGAAAATGCCATCTGATAGATTGAAAAGCAGGGAGACGGGGGTACATTCTCCTTTGACCTTACCCTGGTAGTCAAAAAGGTCCTGGAGCTCCCGGCCTGGTAAACAGGTAGGGAGCCCATCTACCGGAGCTTGACCAAGGCTCCGACGGCCACCGTTTACTATTTCTACCCTTCACCTTTCAACACCTCGCCACGGTTGGACACAGCCTATGCATGGGAGCTCGGGGTGAGCAGTGTCGCTGCTCACCGTCACCATGAATACTCAAGGTGCCCCGTGCGAAGGAGATTATAGTGCTGAATTTATTAACAGCCTAAATGAATAATATATTTAATCCCAAAACATGCGTTTAACGCCACCAATATTCCTTGTAGGTGATTTCAACTACCCCGCAATAAACTAACAGACGTGCACACCCCAATTCTGCCCGAGAAAAAGCGAATGCAGGAAGTTTCTTGCTGTGCTTTAGTTATTTTATCTGCATCAAATGGTATGCAAACCAAACCGAGGAAGTTCTATTCTTGACCTCGTCCTGACAACGGAAACATAAAATTTCTTGTTCACGTCCTAGAATGTATTAGCGACCACAATGTAGTACACTGGCAAAATATTAAAAGTAATCCTGAAAAGAAACAAGTGTTTTCGATTACTCCCATGCAAATTTTCAGGCGATTCTTGAAGTTATCGTCTTTATCAGTATGGTTATTGAAAACAATAGCTTATCGTAATACAAATGACAGCAGGCTCGCTATCCGAAAAGAGCTTATTGAACTCATGCAAAAGCACATTCCCAAATTTAAACCGTCTCATCAACACACTCCACATGGTTCACGTCTTAAGTGAAAACAGCGACCAATAAGAAGAAACTACTTTATTCGAAAGCGAAGCTGTCCAACTCTGTTCGCGATTGGCAGCGCTATTGTCAACAATCAAATTAATGCAAAGCGCAACTTGAAGCGTTCAAAATGAAGGTTTTTAATTGTGCATTGTGAGCATGTTAACTAACAAACCCCAAAAAGATTTGGGAAGTAATAATCCCAAAAACTTTCCTCAATCTAATTAACCAATCGTAAATAACGGCGTGCTAAAATCGCCATCTGAAGCTGCAACTGAATCAAGCTCTTTTTCAGTTAGGCGTTCACGAAAAAAAGCCAATGCCACCTGAACCTAAGTTTACTTCAGTTAACACATCTATGAATGACCTCATACTTATTACGGAAGGAAAGAATCGTCCATAAAACGTCTTTCTAATAAATCAGACACTGGTCAAGACGGCACCTTCCAAAAGATAATGAAAATGACTAAGGCGATAATATCTGTGATTTTTTGCGCTCTTTTCCAGCAGCCCTAGGTACAGGAATCGTAGCAGATGATTGGAAGATTAGCTGTATCACTCCCATTTACAAATTAGGTGTCCGTTAAGTGGCCTCATATTATAGACCCATATCTTTGACTAGTATTCCAGGTGAATTACTTGAACACAGACCATCTTCCACAACTATAAACTATTTAGGTAAACATAACTATTTTTACTAACCATCATAGTTTTCAGCAAGGCCAGTTTTGTGAAACACGATGACTTGAACTCATTACGGATCTTCATCAAGCTCTTCACGATTAACTAAAAAAGTTGCGGCTATACTTATTGACTTCAAGAAAGCATTTGATAAAGTTCCCGATGCTAGTCTATTGGTGCCGCTCTTTACGATTAACTAAAAAAGTTGCGGCTATACTTATTGACTTCAAGAAAGCATTTGATAAAGTTCCCGATGCTAGTCTATTGGTGCCGCTTAGCCCGCTTTACATCAATAGTACAATTTTAATTTGGATTACAAGTTTTTTTACCAATTGCTACCAGTTTGTTTCTGTAAGCGATCAGTCTTCTGCTTTAGCAAAAGTCACATCTGGCATCCCTCAACGCCCCATACTTGGACCAATTTTATTCCTAATTTACAATAATAATAACAGTAAAATTGTGTCTGCAACAGTTCGAAAATTTGCGGATGATTGCGTTCTCTATAGACAAATCAACGCCTTCGAAGACTATAATATTTCACAGGCCAAACTAAGCAAAAGTTCTTTTTGGTGCGACAAATGGCGAATGGGAAATAATGTTTCTGATACAAAATCAGTGACATTTACCAGATCTAGCTACATTCACTCTTCTCCGTATTTTATGAATAACTTGTGTATAGAAAATGTGACTACGTGAAAATATTTAGGAGCTCCTTTAAGTTCCAACCTTACATGGAATGATCACATTGATGAAAAAATTTCAAAAGTGAATAAAACACTGGAATTCAAGCGTAATAAGCCCAAAATCAGTCAACTAAACTAACAGCTTACAAAGCTTTAGTTCGGTCAGAGATGGAAAATGGTTTTATATAATACTGAATTCAAATCAGACGTAACTAATAAACAAGCTGGAGTCGTTACAAAATAAAGCAGCGCGTTCCACTACCAAGAACTACTCCTGAACATCCAGCATCACGGCTATCAAATATTCTGTCGAATTACCCTCCCTAGAAAAACGACGTCTGCTGGCACTTTTCTCTCTATTCCACAGAATGTATTATACACCATCATCCTACACTGCATCCCATATCAAGCCGCCCCAACGAATTTTTCTGCGCCTCGACCATCCCTTCAAAGTCTGCCCCATGTTTGTGCGTACAAATCTCCTTCGACAGTCACTGCCCTTTCTCGTCATTTATCACTGCAACAAGCTGGCAAAAGAAGTTGCTGTTGTTTGCAATCACGAGTCGTTTGTTGCACAATAAAAGCACAACTTGAACGGAAATGTATCGTAAAAACAGGCCTGTGTACATTTTAAACATGAAGTGAAGTTACAGTTTTTGACTGAGTGTTTTTTGTTTTGCATCTATTTCTTTTTCCTTCTTCGCTTCTTGTCATTTTCTTTTTTTATTGTTAGGTAACCTGTAATCTGTTGTAAGCTGCCTTTGTCTGCAAATTGTGTTTAAATGCCCGAAATATATTTTTGTTGTTCCCGCCCCAATGTAATGGCAGCAAGGGCCTTTAGGGTATCTGAAAAAAAGCTTTTGAAAATTTAATTAAAATTTTATTCCTGTAACGCTTGGCATGTAAGCTTCGTAAAGATCTGTTGCTAATTCAAATAGCTTGTGTTTAACATGGTTGGTTATGCCTATAACCGTGGTAATTTTTGAAACGCAATTTTTTTGCTTTAAAATTTTTCATTATTTGGGTGTAAATCAGGTACTCTAGCAATTTTCATATATAACGTTCAGGCCTGTAGTTGCACGGATAATTACTATCACCAGATAAAAGTTGTCATTTCACATTACCAGGCTTCCAATTGGTTGGAATGCATCCAGTATGCAAAGAATACAAAATAATTACTGTTAGTAAAAAGAGTGAGCACGCATAAATTGTACGGAAGGCATTTTATCTTACTTTCGGCGAAGAGAAGCGTCATCTGCTCTTCTTGGAGTGGGCGCGGTGGCTGTTTTGGGCGAACGCTATCCTGTTCGTCCATTTTTTCTTTTTTAATCTATTGCCACGCTTCTCCGTATACATCTGCTATGCCGACAACACGACGACACGATGGCGACGCCGACTTCTGAGTTGGCAGTACGCCTTGTCACACAACACAGACGGCGACACGAACATGTGTTGCGAAAGAAAGTCTGCGAGTTACTCGCTCGCTGACCAAAGAAGCCGACAATACCGATCACCCGAATGGAAGTCTGGAATTCTTCGAGAAGCGAAAACTGCGCACTGACTACATTTGTGCGGTAATAAAGGCTGCTCTTTTCTGTTAGTTTATAGTGTTAAAAACATATAGTCAGGTTAAGGAAGTTTATACAACTCAACACCAACGCTAATGCGATCCGTATTACCGCTTACGACGCTTCAGCTGTTCGCTTTGGCGACAATTCTTTTCTCGTAGTAGCAAGCAAACCGCATATCTGCGTACAACCGGCAACGCTTGCAGAAAATATCAGCTCGGTTAAGGGCAGGAAAGGAGTTACGCAATGTTTATTAGAGAATAGGGAATCAATGTAGACCGGAGTTTTTAATGTAAAGCACACAAAAACCACGGCGACCCCTATTATCGTAGGATGGCATCGCAGTCGCAGCGTAAACAGTGATGGTACTGGACATCAGCTACTGTGTGGGCTTTATGGAATTTTACTGGGCGTTTGTTATTAAACAAATGATCGGTTGACAAGCCGAAAAAATCTTGAAATCAGGCAGAAAACATAGATGCGTAGAAAGGGTGAGTCTCAGTGGAGTATACAGGTTACTTCCACACAACCCCCAGTCTCTGCGTGGCACACATTTTGCTTCCGGTCAAGCTGGCTTTTGGACGTGTGAATCATGAGTCTTCATTTGCAGCGACACGGCCAGGCACGGAAACCTTTTCTTCCATGCGCCGAATGCCCTCATAATCGAGGTTCTCGTTTTGATCTGTGCCTTGCTGTACTTGCAACACACAACTAAATGTATAAACTTAAAAATCTTGCTAAACCACATGACATGGTCATAAGCAAAAATTGGTAGTAAGGCTCAACTACTTATCCCGAACCTATTAGTTAGGTTTTTGCATTACTATCCAAACCACCAAAACGAGCTTAAGAAGCCACCCACTAACAACATGGTATTGCTGTATTATGCTCCTACTTGCAGATTCTGGAAGGTCACTGGAGAACACGAGCCGCTACTCCTGGCTGCTTGTCCGTCCGGGGCCCCTTGCGTAGGAACAGCATGTACGCCGAAAAGCCTGCCTTTGGTCCCCTCGAGTACACCGGTCACACTTGCGTCCTTTTATCGAGCACAGGCATTGCTGCTGTCGAGATTCTGCTGCCAAGGGATGAGACAGAGGATTTTGTCACGGGATCAAAAATGGCAGCATCTCCACTCCTTGGATGATGGTGAGGGTGCGGAGTACGGGGACTCCAACCGACATCGGATTTGCGCGCCGACCGTTATTCAATTTGAGTCGTGAGTTGCTCCTTGATTATTCTCTAAATGAAACTGCAACTCACGGCTAAAATCAAATGAAGGTCGTGGCGCAAGTCGGGTGGTGTGCGCACTGTTGGACGCGGACGGATATTGGGAGGTCTCAATGTACTCTGCCTTGTTACAGGAGAGCGAGTAAGGCGTTTGACTCTCGGGTACAAACTCGCGGTCGTAGCCCAGTGGGTAATAAAATTGAAACCAACTCTGTCTGGTGTACCAGTTACAGGCTCGATTCGTGCCGCTGCCTGTTGGATTTTTTGCGATTTTAAATGTTATGCGCGTGGACGCGGACGGACTTTGTGAGGTCCTAGGGTGCTCCGCATCTAAAAATTGTAGTTGAAACGTAGTTATTGCCTAGGAAAAAAGGAGAAAAGTATGAAACTCAGATCCCCAGTGTGTTTACCATTAAGTTCAAGGGTGCCAGAAATATGTGTAGAAGGACTTCTGCATCTGTCATTTACTAGACTTACTTTGCAGTAAATATGCAGGTGCGGGTATTTTCCTGGAGTTGGCTAAATAGGCGGAAGGGGTGATTATGTAATGATTCTTTTGATCTAGTGTAAGGCGGGCACCATGAGTGAAACATGGTGCAAGCAGAGATATAGCCCTGAGTAAAATTCTTTATGGGTGTGGTATGTGCGCAAACGTGACTGACATAGGTTGCAAGCAGGAACATTTATCTGTAATGTTGAAAGGCACTTTTAAAGCAAAGCTTTAAACCTCTCCCAGCCAACGGGACTTTCGCGGGGGGAGACAATAAACTCCCAATGCCGCGGAGGCATCGGCGAGGGAGGGGGCGGAGGGTTTCACTCATGGAGCACACTGTAGATGGCGCGGCGAATTTACCCAGCATTCCCCGCGCGGACGTGCCTGCTCACCAGCGGGCGTGTCGGCAGTACGGCTTGGTCGTCTGCTTTAGTGACGGCTGTTTTTGGCCCATTTTGGCGCAGATTCGCGTTCATTGCGTGCGTGCTTTGCAGCACTTGATTAACTTATTCGACATCACGTCCTAGGTAATCCGTACCCAACAGAATTAAACGATATTAAGGCAAAGATATATGATGGATTGGTTTTCAGGGCGGCAATACAAAATGTAAAAACCACATACAGCCATCTGGCCGCTATAAAAATGTTATCTTTTTCGGACTGCTTGCCACGAACCGGACTGCGTTTCCTAAATTGGTGAATACAAATTCGATTGTGTTTTAAGAGGTATTACAAAATACGAAAGGGGGAACTGCTTCTGATAAATAGTGATTATAAGTTTCCGCACATTTCTCCCAATTCTCAAATATACAAAACTAACTAGTATAATTTGGTATACATGGGAATCACAAAGCTCACATGCCGACTTGTTTCAGTGTCTGCGCTTGAGTGGTGAGGTGGTGTTTCAGCTATCCCATCATGATGACTAGGTTCCAGGGTCTCGCCCTTTGATAGGCTCTCCTCTCCGTTTTCTTGCGGCCGACGTATGGCCGGCTAAAGCGGTAACGTTCACCGCTGAAGCACGACCGTGGCCGACGCTGCATTGTTAGGGACGCCACCTCCTCGAATTCCAGGTAGCGGCTAGCAGAATCTCTGTGTATAAGTAAAGTGATTTACAAGTGTGTAAGTCACCCTTCCGTGGTATTGTTGGACTTAGAAATTTTAGAGCTGTCTTCATGCATGTAATATCAGGAGCCCATACGTGTTTCCTATGTGCGCTGTAGGAAAGTCTTTTTGTGATGATGGTGCGCAGTTTTGTAGGAATATAGGTCTTTCATTGAAATATTTCAATGTCAGTTGTCCGAGTGCGCTCTTTTCTTGTCGTTTCTTTATCCTTGTGTGTTTTTTGCCTTTGTGTTTTGTGCCTTGAAACTACTAAAACAGTCTGAATTACAGAGAAAGCACCACCAGCCCAACCACGCGACTAAGAAAGGAGGTTTACCTTCTTAGAGGGTGAAGCGTAAAGATTCGAAAAAAAGATCACAAAGTGGCATAGTGGGGTAAATGAAATCCATAAAAACGACTGTGCACAACATACAAATATGGTAACCCTGCAGGCTACCCTGGAATCCCCACGAGGAGAGTTGCACACGTGTATGCAAGGTGTTTTCTCTACAGTAAGCTACATCAAGGTGCCGGTACCCAAACAAATAATCATTATTGTCAGCAAGTACAATTGATCTTATGCGCCATGCTGTTCTGACAGTGTAATGGCCGGTGTTCAACGGGAACAGGAGCAATTCGTAATTTCGTGTACAAAGCCTGCAAACGCCTCCTGAAATAATAGCCCTACAGAAAAAGGGAACGGTGGTTAAGCGTCTAGGTTACAAAGCCTTCGAAAACGCCGAAGACACCTAAACGGCACTCTTGGTTCACATAAAGCTGCCCTTCAATGAAAACAAGTTTTAAAGCATAAATATTCCCCATGATATTATATTCATCCTCTTGAAAACAGGGTAAACCCGTACTTTTGACACTCAACTTAGATGGTGCTCCGAATTTCACAGGCCATAAATTTAACCGTTGTATTTCAGTATCTAACAAAAAGCCGGATCCCACGTACTTATCATAGTGGGAGATTTTATTGCATGTCACACAGCACGGGAGGACCCATCCTGAAACCCTAAAGGACGGGAGCTCTGGGATCAGGCACAAATACATCACCTCCTAGTTAAAACCAAGTTCGGTAAAAGCGTATAGCGAGAATCCACCACAACCTTGTATTCTCAATACCCGTAAAAGCCACTTGGAATGTAACAGACACCTCTCAAGGTAGAGATAACATTAAAATACAGTCTTTACTGACACTAACACATAAAATGCCACATAATCCCAGTCAGCGAACCGCTACTCCCTGACAGAACGTTTGAAGCATCAGAAAATAAAGCGGTGTACCTAATTGCATTGAAATAATTACTGGCCTAAATCAATGGGTCGAACCACCCTTCAAAGATGCAAAAACCGCAACAAAATTGTGGATACAAAAATACCTGCCCAAGCTATTGACCCACACCTTAAGCATACGTGGGAAGTCTAAAAAAACCTAAAAAGAAGGTTGCGAAAAACTAAACGCAACCGCAAACTCAGAATTAAACTATGGAGGTGTGATACAGACATAGAAAGGCCTTAAACACGCTCGTCTAAAGATGAATGAGACCACATTTGCAATCAAATGAAAGGAAACCTGAGCATTTGGAAAACATTACAGCTCCTCAGACAACTGAACAAAAACACACACTGAATAAACTAATCCAAGCTTATCTAGGCACTGACGGAGAGTTTATGGAACAAGTCAAGAAAACATACCTCTGCTCTGGAACCCCACATTTTCTACCCCCTACACCGGGCAGGCAAATCCCGTAACGGTAAAAGACGATTCACAAGTTGTACATGTCCGCCGAACTGTCATGTCCGCCGATGCAACCGAACTGTCCGGATCAAGAAAGTATTCATCAGGACGATAAGGCAAGCAGACGACACTGGAGACGGATGGAGCATACGCTTGACGCATGGACCGTTTGCGCCCGGCGATAGCGCAACATGTTCGAGGGGAGTTGCAAAGATGGAGGCCGATGGAATGCGAGAGTACGCAGTAATGGCTGTAGCGTTACCCGAGCTCGAGTAGGATGAGCCCTGTGGGTGTACACGTACCTGCTGGCTGAGGCCGTACGTCTCCAGGAAAGATTTGGGGGTTCAGAATTTGCTACTGAAGAAAGCACTGCACAATAACCCTGAGGAATAGCGGGGGCTGCTCCGGGGGAGCCACTACCAATTTGAAGAGCTCCTTTCACAAGTTCGCCCCAGGAGTTCCCGCGGAAGCAACGGATGCAAAAGTCAGTTGCTCCGGCCGCATGTCTACAGATCACGCTACGCTATCTCGCTACAGGTAAATCTTTTTGCAGACAATAAACATCATTAACGTAAATATAAACGTCATCTCAAGCTACTCTTGGTACTTATACAAGCGCAGTTCAGATAAACATTGCCTTGCTTCTCTTAATGACCAGCCGAATTTCACCACTCCGTAATCCGCCAATTCCGGCTTGAGCACTCGAGTTTAAGCAACATGATCCACAATTCTTGGGTTGGAATATACGATGAACTGAAAGGCGAAATGTCTGAGCTACCGAAGAGAGAAGAGGAAGAGAGAGAAGTGATAACTGCATTTGCAAAGAAATGAAAGTTTCACCCTCGGCGGCTATATCTGGGCTGAGTTAGGTCGCCGTCGTAATCGTCTGAACGATGGCAGGACCAAATACTGAACGAAAGCAAAAGAGGAGAGTGTCGCAAAATTGGCCGTGGAGGCGCGAACGGTCTCCGTAAGTGTGCGATGGGGGAGGTGGCAGTATGCCGTAAGGAGGAGAATGTTGCGAAATTGTGAGGGAGGGTGCTTTGCGGTGGAGTCACGAGTGCTCTCCGAAAGTGGAGGTTTGGTAGGGGGCACAGTATGCTGTACCCACACGAGACGCTCATCTGCGCAATGCTGCCGAAAAGGTAAGGTGGGCATGCGCGTGACGATAATGTGCGTTCCCTTCCTAAGACGGGAGTCATGGTCCCTGAGACGTACTTCGGGCCGCCAACGCAAAGGCTCATTATCGCTGCCGTCGAGAGAACCGGCGAGTGAGTGCTTCCTCATCGCACTGGTGCTTCAACTAAATATCGCATTAGGGAGCGTCGAAATCGCCAGCCATATTTTTCAGTCATTATTTCTATCCTGCAATGATACTTCACGAGCACAATTGGAGATTTATGCTCTGCAATTGCCGTCTAGCTTCACAAAACAATGTAATATCTTCTGCAAACCTCACTTGGCTGAGATATTCTCTATTTGTTCATACTCACGGTTCCCCCCGCTAAAGCTTTCGAAAGAACCATACAGACCGGTTGTAAAGAAATGCAGAAATATGCCGTATTCCTACTGGACACTCCTTTGTTTAGGAAACTGCCAGCTGAGTTGGAGGTTATGTATGGGGGACATTCCTTGGTGCGTGCTATAGGTGATGGAATCAAGATAAATAAGAAGTTCAAGTCATTTTGAGATCGCCAGGACGTCTAGTGCATAGAGAGCCGGGTGCCGAACACTGTTCATGTTGCGGGAAAAGACTCATCCCGCAATTTACACAAAGTGGCCAAAGGAGGATGTTCAGGCGGCATTGATAAGTTTGATAAAGAGAGGTAGATTGTCCGTTAATAGCGCGAGGTTGGGAAAAATCCGTAGCCAATCGAGTTGCGGTACGTTTTCAAATAGCGTTGTCGTTTTGCCTCCTGGTGTCAACGGCATGATTGTGATGGAACTAATTATTTGGCCTGGTGCTTGCACGAAGAGGCCAGGCAGCAAAATAATCCGACCGAGGGTATCAGTAGAGATGGCTGACAGACCGCCGCACGTCAATAAGGACTTCGCCTAAAGTAGGGTTTCGTCTGCACAGTATGAGAGGAGTTAGAAGGGGCATTTGGAAGCAGATCGACCCCGTGGAACGTTGAATGTTACGGCGCAAACCTAGCGCGAAACTCACTAAGGTCCCACATTACGTTTTCGCAGCTTTTCAGGAGTCCATACTCTGAAACTGCCGGCGGTTTGAATACCCCATTCCTGTGGCGGAGCTTGTAACGTTGCGTGTCATAGCGCTGTTGCTGGATTCGTCACAAGCGTCCCAGTTGACGTGCTTCTTCCGCTCGTTCGGCACACTCATGCAGTAGAATATTGTCACTGCTCTTGTCATCAGGCAGAATTGCGCGAAAAATAACGGTCACGGGTCGGCCATGAAAACAAACTGCGTGATTCAGGTCGTGTGTTGTTGAGCCATATTGTAAGCGAATGTAACGTAAGGTTATACCGTGACCCAGGTCCGGTATACATGTTCCGCATTTCCGCTATGGTCCTGTTGATATGTTCCGGAAAGCCGTTCGTCTTTGCGTGGTACGCTATTGACTTCTGATGCGAAGAGCCACTTGGTTGCATGATTGCGTCATCAAGACTAGTGGTACACGCTTAATGTATATCCATAATAATGTTTACATTAGGACGTTAGCAAAAACAATTGCGAGAAAAAAGTTCTGCTCTGTGGGATGCCGTTTCTTTTTAGAGAGCAATCGCTTCCACGTACCGAATAAGATATATGTCGTTAACTTTAATATACTTGCTTTGTGCCGACGACATTGAAAATTGACCCTACATGTCAATGCCGACTTGCTCAAACTGTTTCTCGGAGGTTTGGACATAGTGTAGGAGGCCAGCTTGTCGGAGCGCTGGTGCTTTTTGTCGTTTGTCTTAACGACCCGGGCGTCCTTATTGTCCAACGGCCTCCGAAAGCATGGGCTAGTAGTACGACTGTTGGACCCTTGTCGGCGTACCCTTGCAGCCGAGGTGACCTACCGTCAGCTGGTCCTGGGAAGCCTGCAGATATTTTTTAGGAAGTACTGCCGGAAAAACAAGCAGGTAGCTTTTTCCACTCGAACAAAGTTTGCTTTATTCGGAAATTACCGCGGAAGCAGGACAACGGTGCTCCTGTAAAGTCCGCAGCACTGTAGGACACGTTTATCCCAGAAACTAACCAGCAGCCGTTGCTCGGAGTCTTGCTGTTGCTGCTCCATTGTAGCGGATGCGTGCAGCATGCCTAACATAGCTTCGTCATCCCTGTAATGATTCATCGACTCAGGGAGAGCTGGTGCGCTCCAAAGACAATCCGCATCGACATGCTCTTTGCCGGACTTAAAAACTACCGTCACATCCAACTCTACGTTTCCAGCATGCTAGTCGTCCAGACAGGTCTTTTATGCTCTTCAACCCGCAGAGTGACTGATGGTCCCTGATGTGAAATGAACGCAACATAGCTTCGGTCAAAATATAGGCTCTCCCTATACGACCATCAAGAACTCTTCTTGGGTGTCCGAGTAGTTGAATTCAGAAGGAGACAATGTTCGACTGGTTTAAGCCATTACCCTTTTCGGGCTCTCTTGCCATTGCAAAATACCTGCTCCTAGAGAAACTTTCCTGCTGTTGGTGGGAACTGTGTTTGTTGCGTGTTGGCCGAGTTGGGCCAAGACCCGGTGGTGTTTCCAAACGTTGTTTCCAAACGTTTCCGAATAGGGCGGTCTAATGCTCCCTATTGCCCCCCTTCCAGAGGAACGCGACCTCATCTCGTACAACATGGGTAATTGGGGCAAGTTAAATTGTCGGCGGAGTTTTCTTAAACTGAAGGCAACATAAGCATATTCGGAAAATCGCACCTAGTGGCTTTCTTCTTGTTACGCTTGGGGATATAAATTGGCTAAGGCTTCAAACGTAGCGGGATCAGTTCGAACTCTGGCATAGCAAAGCTCATGGCCGAGGAACAGTAGCTTAAGGAAACAACCTGTCACTTCTCAGGATTTATTTTAAGTTCGGCGGATCATATCACCCTGCGAAAATACGTAAAGCCTTCGAGGTATACATCATACGTGGTGCAAAACACGATTACGCCGTGCAAATAAAACAAGCAAGACGGCCGCTTTATGGCCGAACGTACGAATCTCATAACCCTTTTAGAACTGGCGGGGACAAAACGCAATCCTAATTGAAACAAACTAAATTTTTAAGAGTCCTTCAACTAATAAGAAGAAGGGCAAGAAGGAGAGTCCTTTAAAGTGACACTGAAGTGATTTGTAAACATTGCAGGATTACGAGCGCAAATTGTAGTCTGGGGTTCGTTGGCCCTGTTTCGACCACTCTGAGCCCGTTTACGCAAATTTATTTAGTAAAAAATCAATTCGAAAATGATGTCCTCCTCTTTGCACCCTCGCCCAGTTTCTGTGGCGTTTTCGTGTGACGTCGGGAGGAGAGGAGCTGGCAATTGGCTGCGCTACTACACAGCTCCCCTGCCTTCAGACGGAGTCAGTCGGCCCAACGTTTCGCCCTCCGGTCACCGACGGGTAGTCGCAATTCGTTCGCTGAGTTGAAACGAAGCCAGGACAAGTTTGAGAATGAAAGAATGTGCATTTTTTACTTGTTTAGTTTGTGCACTGTATCTAGCTCCAAATCAAGGTCGCTTCACACAAGCGCTGTACAAGCGCACATGCGACGCTTCGCTGACTGGTACGCCAGTAGGAAAATATAAGGCCTCTTGAAGGCGGGAGAAGAGTCAGCGAAGTCAATATAGGTACTAAGGCAAAAAATCAACTGATATTTTTACCGTACAGCACAAAACTAAGGCGCGGGAAGCACTTTCTTGCGCTGGGCGACCAAGCACAGCGGTCAGCAGTACGGCTACGCATCTGCGAACGCTTTTCCGTCTAAGAAATGCAATTGTTAGACGTGAGATATCGTGGAAATTTGGGGAACTCCTACTGCTCGAGCACAATGCAACAAATAGTCACCTAAGCTGCTTGAAATGCTAAAACTAAATAAAAGGGTAAACTGGTTATACAATTTAAGGCTTATATTTCCAAAGTCAGCAGCGTTCACCCGCGACCGGGTGATCTTGAGCGCCAGGTATGGTATTTCAAGTGTTTTGCAACTCACGAATTCGAATCTCTGAGGGTACGTTCGTTTTTCTGTTTATAGGTTGCCGTTTTCTTTTTCGGCCGATGTTTTCTATACAGAGTTCACCATTTTTGGGCCGTAACGTAAACTGCACCACGAACTAGTTCACAGAACGCGTGCAAACTGACACTGACGCACTAGCGAGTTCTCGTTGGCATGCTGTTGCCCTAAGCACCGAATGCTTTCGGGAAGTGGGAAGAGACCAGAATCAACAGACCCTTGGCTTGGTGCGAACACGCTTTTTACGATACAGGTATTAGTGAAGCAAGCTCCAAATATAGAGGAAAAGCACATGGCATTTGAGCGTCTGCGGGATGGCGGAGGGCGTTCATCCACTGCGTAGGCCTCGGCTTGAGATTGCTAGGATTCCAAGCCGTCCTGGGAGGCTTATCTTATGCATTTTACAGCCGACATCATGGCAGAAGCGCGGGACGACGATTACTGAGGTATTGAGAATACGCATCCAACAATGCAGTGGAATGTCAAGCACGTTGTTTCACAGAACCGAAACCGAAACTTGTTTGGTTGCTAAACTTGGGCATCGTCCAATCACGGTGCGTCTCCTCCCAGTCGTCACAGCGTTTAGTTGGTGCAACCGCTGCAAAGCACGCATGGTAGTTTTTATTTTTTCGTCCTTTGTAAATAATTACCGACTTGTCATCCGGATAAACGATGGAAACTGTGCTAATTTGAGCCAGTCTACCCAGTGGAAGCAAAAACGGGAGCTTGACAAATTCACTTCAGAGTCCCTTTATATAATGCTGTATGCCCTGAGGGTACAATAAATAAATAAATAAATAAATAAATAAATCTGCAACTTGCTGACACTCTATTTTAGGCTCCTTTATTTGAAATATTATTTCATGCGAACTGTTTCCCTTCCGTCCACAGTTGTACCAGGTTTTCAATGCATAAGAGAAAACAGCCTCAGCAATTTTTCGTCGTGTAGTTAGCTGCGATTGCTTTGCTTGCTGCTCGTTGATACGTTTATGTCTCGTGGACTACAATAGTATTGCCAGTAATGCACTTTGCGTATTCTTTACACATGAAACAATGTGTGCTTTCTCCCTATCGTTGCGTAAGTGACCGTAGGAAAAAAAAAGGTATTTTAGAGTCTTGGAATGTCTTCTTCTTGTGTTCACAGCTATAAATTCGCCAATGAGACAGAGGAATTGAAGAAGTAGAGAAGTATCATCGTTACCCGTAACGATGCCTCTCAACAAGGTTTTTACAATGGCTACTCTGATAATTATGATACTGCAAACAACGTGAGTATATAGAATACTGCGAAATACATTGCTTGAGTTTTGCAATGTTCGATGGAAGTGGTGCACTATAAACGTCGGTTTACAACGCAGCATATCTGAAAACTTCGCGTACTCTCATAAAATGTAGGAATGTTTTGGCTGGTTAGGTAGTGCCTACTTCGCGAGGATAAAGTAGAAATTTTACTCTCTTCTTCAGCGGCCCATCTAGAAAAAAGGGCAGAAAGGAAAAAAACGTCCGTTGCATAAATTTTTGCAGTATGTTTCAAATATTCCTACTCTGAAATGAAAATGAAAGAACATCCAACATTTGATGGTCGCTGAGCCCAAACGTGGCCATTACTAACATGTATTCCGCTCCTACTCCAACTAGTCAGAACAGGATTTTCCTTATAAACTGTGCGCCAACAGCTGCAACATCACGGACAACTTACATCTTGTGGTAGTTGTAGAGATTTTTCTCGCGCGACCAATAAATCGGTTTTGCTGAATTCTTTCGGTAACATTGGTAAATCCAGTAGTTTTTGTGCAAATAAAAATGAAAGCGGACTGTTTTTGTGAGCATATTAATATTATAAAGTAACAAACCGTTGTAAAACGTTTGAGCTCTGTGTGCACATCTCTACTGTGTACATATATTGCCGATTGGTGGCTGATTGCCCGGCGGATTGTGTAGGTGATTATTTACGTTGTTATCAACCCACTCTTCAGAACAGTGTATATCGCGTGACACGAGGTTATTGCCCTCCATTTGCGACATGATTTTCGTCCTGCAGTTATTTATGATAAATTAACGTCTGCCTGCAGGAACCAGAAGATTCTCAGGCTAGTCAATACGAATAATTGTGTAGCGCACTTTCTTTTAACAGCGGACCTGTTCAGGGATGGTCATTAAGACAGTTCTGTCGGTCTCGTGCTACGCTCTCTCTGCAGCAGTTTTCTCCGACGGGAAAAAATTGTTTCCCGCTATAAAACATTATGGCGGTAGGTGGGTTTGTCTATCAATGCCCATTTGTTAAGGGAAACCTGGTTAAAACGCAAAGCTCCTTCACACCCATCTGGACTTGGTATTCATTTCAATTTTCGCGCGTTTGCAAAGCGCTCGCCACCTGCTGAGACATTGTGCAAGCGCACGCCTCCCGTGAGAGCGAATGTTAGTTATTGTAACACTGTGACCGAATAAATGTGACATTCACCCATGCTTACGAAATAACCGAGTAACCATTATATTCAAAGTGCATTATTCTAGTAGCACACTCGGGCATAACCGGGTATTTCTGGTAGTTGTCATGCCACTAATGGGTATAACAATCTGTAGAGTTATAGCTTCGGTATATGTGAATAAACCCTGTCAGTCACAGTATTATATTAAAGTAGCGGTTGTAGCCCACGATACCCTGGTCGGCGATTACAGCAATGACACTAACAGATATAACATTTGCTGAGTTATTTCTTGAGTATGTCTGAAAAATACCTATTAGTTCCAGATATATAATGAAGTAGCGGTAGTACTCGGCAATGCCCTGGTGGAACACTATAGTAATTGCACTATTGGATAGAACACTTGCTCAAGTATTAAATATGTATGTGTGCATGATACCTCTACGTTGCAGTTTTATAATAATAAACACGGGCTCCAGCGGGTGGTGTTTGGTTGCACAGTCTCGAGAGGAGGCAAGCGCCATGCGAACGCGCGAAAAGTGAACTGGATTCCACCTTTACATCCGTGTTTTTAACAAATCCAGCTCGCAGCTTTATTGGTGCGTTAGGTAAGAATCCCGAAATTCGTTTTCAGACAATTGTAGGTGATAGCACTTGAAAGAAAAATGAACTCGGTATACGATGGGGCTGTATATATTCATATACAATCAAGTATTTTGTAAAAATACGCAAATTTTTGAACATCTTGAGTTCCCCTATTGGATGGGCCTTATATAAAACCATTCTAAAGGTGTGTTTAGATATTTGTATGAGATACCTGTCTCGACGAAAAGGAAGATATAGTTAGAAAACAAACTTGAAAAAGATATAGCTAAAAAAATATGTGAGAACATATATAGGCGCCTTTAACTCTCTTCCGGGAGTAATCTCTAAACATCTCAGCCCTATTGAGCTCGTATGCAATAATGTCAGTGTGTCCCTGAGATTTTAAGCCGTTGGAGTAAGCAGTTCGGCTACATATTTACATAACCTGGTGCGTCCTTGAGGTTTGTGGGACGTGTCATTTAAAAAAAAATTTATTCGTAATTTTACCGGCGGCGCACACCGAAAGCCTTAAAATCTATTTTGTGCATTAGTATGAGTAACAATTATAAGCAAAAAATCCCGCCATCTCCACGAAGTGAATGATGATGAGAGGGGCGAAGCTAAAATGCCTATCGGTAAAACCGTGAAACATTCGCCCGCACATGATAGAAACACTCGACACGTAAAGCTTACCACCGCTTCGTTGACAAGCCCCTCGACGAAGTAGAAGTATGTGTTGATTATGTAGGGCTTGTTTGGGACGATGAGAATCTCCATGGGTAAGTTGGCGATTTCGGTGTGTGACATTTTAACCACCTTGTCCGTCGCCTTCTGCAGGCCATCTTGTGTCGCCTGATCCCGGTACGTGTCTTGAACGACAACGTCTTCGAACGACAATGAACGACAACCTCTTCTTCTTCCTCTCCTGCTTGTTGGGTAGCAACGAACGCGTTGAAAGTTTTGACCTCTTCCGCCCATCTTTGGTTGGCCAATCCCTAGCGGGATCCTGCCACAATCATTATTATACGCCAGATACAGCAGCAACGAGGGACAGGACAGTGCCAGACCACGAGGAGCTTCGCCCCGAAAAACAAATAGTTAAATAATAACTGAAATATTTATTGGAAAAATCTTTAGAAAGACCCTTTGCGTTCCGAAATGCAGAATCTCCCAAATAATGCTGCTTAAGACGAATCCCTATAACTACCTTTTTAGGTTCTTACGAGCTACACATAGAAAAAAATCAGTTCGATATGTGAACAGGTCAGCGAAATAATCATGAGTTTGAGAAAACAGAATTTGACCCTTTTCCTAGGCTAGGCGTACAACTGCCAGAAATCCTGCCGTAGTGAGCCCCTAAGCAATAGGAAATTTACTGCCGAAATATCGAGTCTCTAGGTCTAGCAATTTGGTGATTGTTCAGGGGTCAGTCAGTCAGTCAGTCCGGCACTTATCTTTATAGGTATAAATAACTTGGGCGCCTACGCGAGGCATGTGATTTCACAGTCTCAGAAAACTGGGAGCACTATACAATTTTGCCACAATTTAACGTAACTCCAATTCCACAGGGCGCAATTTCATAAGCCCCTCTGGGCCGTTTATTTGCGGGATATGACCAAATCCTGAAATCAGTTTCCGGGCTATTGTATGGGTGGTACTTGCAAGAAAAAAACGAATTGTATATACCGAGACGCTGTACTTTTATTGATTAAATTGTTAAAATAAGTTGTAATTTTCCCATTCCCAACATCGTGATATCTAAATCCCCACTAGATGGGCGTTATGGAAAACCTTCTAAAGCTAATGAAACGGGTTTTGAATAGAAAGAGGGGGCTGCGCGAGGAGAACCACACACGACTAGTGCAGTTTTTTGTCATGAGCCACATAACGTACGTGGCGGCGTTTCATAAGTGGAAGACCAGTGAGAAGCAAAAGCTTGAATAGCTCATCCGAAGGGCGTATAAGACGGCCATCGGAATACCCGAGTCCACGAGTTACGAGCGACTGCTAAGCCTGGGCGTACACAACACCTTAGACGAAGTCATCGAGGCCCAACGGGTGGCGCAACTAGAGTGGCTGACCATAACCAAAGCAGGCCGAAGATTCCTGGGCAAGCTGTGATACAACCACCGCGAACAGCAGGTCATCGAGACGCAGCTACGTGACGACCCCAGGGACAAACTCCAGGTGGATGCAGTCCCGCGTAACATGCACCCGGAGTACAACGAGGGCACGCGGCGAGCACGGGCCAAGGCGATGGCGGAGCTACACGCCGAGGACGCTCGAGCCCTCTACGTCGATGCAGGAGAATACTACAATAAAAGGGGCTTTGTGGTGACGATGTTCGACGCCGAGGGCAACCTCCCAGCGGCGGCCAGCATTGTGAGCGGCAGTCCAGAGGAAGCAGAGAAGATGGCGATAGCGCTGACCATCAAATATCCCGGCCGAACAACGGTCCTAAGTGATTCGAGGCAAGCTGTCAAAAACTTCTACAGAGGCAGGGTTTTTCCAGTTGCGGAGAAACTACTGCGAAGGCAAACAAACCTCACGGGGAAGACAACAATCAAGTGGTTTCCGGCACATGCAGGGGCGGTGTCGGAACGTGCTGAGAACCACAATGAAACCGCACACGATACTGCGCGCGCACTAACTAACCGCGCCGAGCAAAGTGTCGGAGAGCATTTGTTGAGCAGCACGCGAGATCGGATGACTAAATGCAAAGAAATTACTCAGGCCTATCGACTTGCCAGACGCACGCTCCCGCCGCCCTGCAAAGGATTAAGTAGGTACCAGGCAGTCGTCTCTAGGCAACTCCAAATGAAGACGGTCCCGAGGCCCTACCTAAAGAACAAGCTGGACTCGGAGACATACCCAGATGCCACCTGTAGGGTGTGCCGCAACGCCCCAGCAGGACTTGAGCACATCGTCTGGGATTGTCTTGCCTACCGGGTTGAATCAAACACAAGAAGGATGCCGCCTGCCGTCGAGGAGGCGGTGCGGACTGAAGATAAAAGTCTACATCTCCAGGCTGCCCAGCGAGTCATCGTGGCGCTAGGCAGGCATGGGGACCCCGGCGACCCGGTGACGGGAAGCCGGGAAACCTAGCCAGGTGGCTACATCTGTGGCGACGACTCCGGCCAAGTCATGAAGACCTAGCAATAGGACTTCATTCGCAGGCCACAATGAAGTTTTCCCAATCCAATGCAATCTAAGGAGTGCGACTTCGCTGAGTTGCCTATACCGACGCAAACCAGTTCAACATGCGAACTGGCGCGCCAGAAACAAATGTGAGAATAATTTTTGTTTGCTTTTCTCTCTCTCCCGGTTATGATTATTAAGACTCTCCGCACTATCGAGCTCATCAACCACAATCTGCATCATCATTATGAGCCTACTAGGGTCCACTGCATGACGAAGGCCTCTTCCACTTACCTCCAGCCGCTCCTGTCCTCCGCTGCTCGAGTCCAAGTTTACTCTTAATTTCCTTATTTCGTCACTCCAACGGATTACTGGCCTTCCCCTTCTTCTAGGCACCCCTCTTGATATCCAATGTATTGCCTACCGGATGTTAGTTCGCCTCATTACACGGCCAGCCCAAGTTCATTTCTTTTCTTTATTTCAACCATGATATTCTGTACTCAAGATTGTTCGCTCATCAATGAAGCTCATTTTATGTGTTCCTAAGTGTTACCATTAGGAATATTTGTTTAATACCCCGTTGAGCCGATTTAATTGTCTTTCCGGTGGTTTAGTAAGGTGCGAAGTTTAAACTCCGTATGTCAAAACAGGCTGTATGCACTGGTTGTAGGTTTTTCTTTTGAGAGATGGCGGTAGCTTACTTTTCAATATTTGGGAATGCTTTCTGAGTGCTATTCTGCAGCTGATTCCTCTCTCGTGGCTGGGATCAGCACTAACCACGTGTCCAAAGTTGTTATGTTCTTTCATTTCTTCTAGGATATAAGATGACGTTTTAGGCTTACGTATTCCGCAGTACATTAGGATTGCTCACATTTATATTTAGCCCCACGGCCGTGCTTTGATCGCAGTTTATTTAGCAATGTTTGCAGGTGTTCTGTATTCTCACTCAGCAAGAGTATGTCGTTCGCAAACCTGAAATGGCTCGAGTATTTTCTGTTTATCGTTAGTCTTATATTTTCCTCTCAAGCTTTTTAAATACCCCCTTGAGAGATGCTCTGAATAGTTTAGGAGAGATGGTGTCTCCCTGTCTTTCTTTCGGCTTAAGAATGTAGCAATCTGCTTGTGGACGGTTATCCTGCCCGTGAATTCTTCTTATATGTCTTCTAGAATTCCTACGTAGGCTCCTCTATTCCCCTGTCACTAAGTGCTTCTAGTTCGCATTGAATCAAACGCTTTCGAAAAGTCTATAACTGCAATATAAGAGGGTTTAGTGTATTCTGCAGATTATTCTATCACTTGGTTGACCACATGGACGTGTTCCATGGTTCAGTACGCTTTCTTAACCCAAGCCTGCTCTGTGGGTAGTTTAAAATCCAAGTTGTCACCTATGCGCCTAACAGAAACCTTGGTAAACAGCTCGTAAACAACCAAGAGTTCGCTTTGCGGAGTGTAATTCTTGAGGTCTCTGGGATCACTCTTCTTATGAATCAGAATACGTTCGGTGTTTTGCCAGATTACGGAAACTTTTGGGTCTTCACGTATTTCGAAAATAGTACAGGTAGCCTTTCCAGTACAATATCTTCTCCCTTTTTCATAAGACACACGCTTATGCCACCGTCACATGCAGAGTTTCTTTTTAATAACCATGAGAACCTGTCTTACCTCCTCTTTAGTTGCTTGTGAAACATCGCATATTCAACTTGTACTCTCAGTAGTTTCCTGTGATGAAACGTCACTTGCAAACACCGTGGCGTAGGATTGCTCTGCTATCTACTTTTCTCGTCGAAGTTCTGCGTAATTTTACTCTGCTCGTCTTTAAGTGCGTGCATTCTATCTGTGCCGATGGCCAGTGTTTTTTAGTGGCGTTCAAGCACACCCCTATTTTCAGCGTTTCCTCTATCACCATCATGTTACATGCACGAATGTCGTTTCTTTACTTCTGGTAATCAGTCTCGACAGCTCGGGTAATTCAATGTTGCCGGCCGCACTTGACAATTTTCTGTTCTTGGGTTTGACGATTAGTTCCTTTGTTTCCTAAGTTTTTTTTTCAGTTTCTTCTCAACATACTGTTTTTTCCACAGCTTCTGCTTATTGACTAATGGACGATGTTAAATTGTAATTTGAGATTTCTACACTAACCTCGTTCCGCTCGGCTAGAACCGCGACTTCGATTTTAAACTACGCGATCTAGCCCTGGCTGACCCCTTGCGGGGTCTCTTAGTTTTCACAGGATTCCTACTTTCAAATGCAGAGCATTTCAGTAACTCAAGATGTCACCCGCGTTGACTTCCGTAGTCGTAGTCCGCACCCCTCCCCCTACACTATATAAAAAAATACTATTGGCGCCTGGTTTCGATCCCTCGACCCTGCGGGCGGAACGCAATATACATGGTGCTCTACCCACTGCGCCACAAAGCCGACACAGAATGGGAGCCTACGAACGCCCCTTATATCCTTGACTCATTCAAATTTCTGGTGACGAGCGCTCTCTCGTAAGCAGTTGCCACAAGTGCAACCACTATAACGTAACGCAAACTACTTAACGTCGTGCGCCCCCGGAAATGCTCGGCATTTGATGGTGCCCCTCGCGAGGGGGATGTTTGACGCTACCTCTTGCAAGACCGAGTGCAATCGCCGAGAACAACGTCCCACGAGCGGCGCGCGAGCCGTGGACTGGTGGCACCATCTGTCAGCTGCGACGCGAACTACCATCAAGGCAGTCAGAAAACCGAACGCGCGAAATACAAACTGGGTTTGTTTGTCGTTCTCCGAATGGCTGTACTCGTTTCCTCTCCAGTTCGGCATATAAAAGCAAAAAAAAAGAACAGGAAGCAACCTGAAACGCGTGCAACGAAGCCGAAACGTGTCGTGCCATACTAATGCGTCATCGGTTTTTTGTGCTTGCTTTTCCTCCCGCACCTGCCGGCTTTGCGCCGCCACTTTTTTTTCTTTTGAGATTCACCCTCAGCTTGCATACTCACCCTATGACTCCGTCGCCCCCCCCCCATCTTTCTTTGCACCCCTACCTTTTGCACAATACCTGAGCTGTTTAAATGGTGCCAATATCGTTTTTTTTCTGTACCATATCTTTTGTTTTTAAAAGAAGGCGTTCATCACCTTCAGGTTATTCCTCTGTAGAAATGCCACCAGTGCTTTTCCTCGGCGGTTGCGATTGCCTATACCAAAGATTCCTACTGACCTTTGTCCAATTTGCTTCTTGCGGAACCTTGCGTAAAGTCTCCCATAACAGTCGTGAACTGCGGCTTTGCCTTCTTCACTGCTGATTTGAAGTCTTCGTAGAAGATGTCTATGGCTCCGTAACCATAGCTGGTCGTGGGCGCATAGGCCTATGCTATCTTTAACCTGTAGCGCTTGTTTAACTTGAGCACAACCGCCCCGACTCTCGCTAATGCTAAAAAAATTCGCTCGCACTTCCCCGAGGGGGAGAGTGTGTAAGTGCGAATGCACGGTGGTTGATTGCGCGATTACGGTGGATATCGTGATCTTGGAGTGGAGAGGAGGCGCCCAACACCCGCAGTCACTGAGCGGAGAGAGAAGGAGGAGAGTTGCGCCCGCCGTTACGGCGAGGGCTACACGAGCGCCCTCACGCGTCGGAATGCAGAGTGCCCGCTACGCGAGCGAGAGCTCTCCCGCCCGAAGTGGAGAGGAGGCGCCCAACACCCGCAGTCACTGAGCGGAGAGAGGAGGAGGAGAGTAGCGCGCGCCCATCTCCCCCCGTTGCTAGGGAAGACGAGGAGGAAGACGAGGAGCGCGCGCACCCGCAGCTGTTGCTATGCGGACGACGGCGGCGGACGATTCAGGCTCGCTTAAGAAGTGCATTCGCACTTAAAAAACTCTTCCACGTTTTTTTCAATTTATCGGTGGATTAAAAGTTCCTCCTCGTGTTCTCGCTACTCTCGTGGTCCACTATAGCAGAAATTATGCCCGCTCGTATGCTCCGTGAAGCCTTCTCTTGTCCGTCCAACTTCGCTTAGCCTTAGCCTTCCACTTAATGTTCGAGAGCTCCTCTAGTAGTACAGCTAAGCTTCCTTGCCACCCGCCGCGGTGGCTCAGTGGCTAAGGCGTTGCGCTGCTGAGCACGAGATCGCGGGTTCGATTCCCGGCCGCGGCGGCCGCTTTTCTGATGGAGGCGAAAAGCAAAAACGCCCGTGTGTACGAGATTTCGGCGCACGATAAAGATCCCCAGGTGGTCAAAATTAATCCGGAGCCCTCCACTACGGCGCGCCTCATCGCCTGCGTTGCGTCGGCGCGTTAAACCCCTCAATCAATCAATCAATCAAGCTTCCTTACCTAGAGCGGGTGTGTGCGTTGAGCGTTGCGAGGGTCAAGTTGTAATGGCGGGCTTTTCGGACCCGGATATTCATAGCACTGTCTGCTGTATCGCTATTCTGGCTGCCGCTGTGGTAAGGTGCTCTACAGCTGCTGGGTGCTGAGGGCCAAGAGTTCGGTTGAATAGTCATGGTAGGTAACGGCCCACTGCTACGTCAGCGTGACCAGATTCGTCTAAGGGAGTGCTGTTTGTGTCCCCAAGAGCCTTTCTAGCATGGTTTATCCGTCCTAGTAAAGCCTCTTAATATCTGGGAACATGGTTGCTTCCAGAGGAGGCAGCACTCCATACCGACAAACAACCTGAACGGGTTCACAAATTTGAAGCTGTTTGAACAAGCACATTGGGTAGACGTTGACATCACCTGTTAGGCCTTTTCGGCTGGTCAGACGTGTCACTTACAAGAATTCCTTTCCTTTTATCCTTTTAGCGGCGTCGTAGGGAGAATTCCTAAAACTTGGGTTTGTTCTTTGTACGATATACTTGTGTCAGGAAAACCTAATACGATAAATCTGTGAGTGAAATATTTATCGGCAAATTTTTACACCCATTTAGATCCTAAATGCAAATTGCCCCAATACCAGCTGGTTAGGGCGAAACCCTAAAACTACTGTTTACAGAGTCTTAAAGGCTAGAGATATCAACTAAAGCAATGTGATATTTGAACGTGCCCGCAAGGTAATCAGGTATGCATGACAGAGATTGTCCTGTTTGTCTTGGGTTAAGCATTTAAGTTCAAGAAATACCGCTTTATTGAGCTACTGCGCCGTTATAGAAGTGCACTCCCGAAATTTATACTACTAGGTCTAGCAGTTTCGTCTGATCGTTGATCCTGATCGTTGCAACTGTCAGTCAGTCAGTCAGCCGGGCACTTCATCTTATTGGAGTCAATTAGCCGTTAAGACGATTTTACGATTACGAGTACATTCATTTACCTCTCACAATTATTTGGTTCGGACTTGAGTTGTAAAAGGTGGGGAATTACTGTCGGCTTTCCCGACGTGGCCCAGTTCGGAAAAAAAGTGTTACAAAATACTGTTGTAGCTGTTGCTTAAGAAATAATCTGGATACAAATATAATAACAATTCGCCGCTAACACGATTCTAACAATGCGCACGACAGCTTCGCGGTCATCCTTCTTCCCAGATAGGAAGGATGACCGAAAAACTTCACATTGATTTTGTCAATGCCTGCAAAAAAATAGATTTTCAAAGAAATAATTATGTGCACAATGCCTGCTGGGTCTATCAAGAAGGGCAGCGTAGGAGAGTATTCGTAAACGGGAATCTCTGGAAGTTGATAGGCCTAAGTAAAAGTGGAGTGAGAGACATGGTTTATGAAAGTTAAATTTAGGAATGTAGGACAATCATCGTCTGCAACCTTGTTGCCATCACCATCTATTAGCGATACCGCTTCATGTCACGAGGATTTATACCATTCAAAAACTTTCTAGGATTTTCTAACAACATAGAGGTCAACGTGTTTTTTAAGAAGTTAACTTTGGTGGTCTTAACAGCAGAAATGTATGACCTAGATGCATCATGATACGCCAGTCATCGCTCATTGGTTGGGGATTTTTTTGCCGAACGGTAAAGACGTTTTGTTCGGTCAGCTAACCTTTTGATATTCCGGTTGTACCAGGGGCCAATGGTATTTGGAAATATTTTTCTTAGTGGAATATATTTGTGTGTTATTTCGTGGAATTTTTCTTTAAACATATCCCAGTTGTCTTGAACGGAGCGTGCTTCAAAGCCAGCGATAAAGATAACAAGAAAGGAGCAAAGGTTGGCGTTAATTGCATCAAAGTCAGCTGCGTGGTAGTCCCTAATAAACTTAGTAGTATTTTTGGGGGGTTAGCATTGGCACTAACAGTAAAGTTCAAGAAACAATGGTCACTAAGGCCCGGAATGTATGTTATGTCTGAAGAAAGTTCAGGGGCAGTGGTTAACACTAAATCCAGATTGTTGCAAGCAGTCGCGGATGTCCTGGTAGGCTAAGTGACAATTTCAGAGAAATCAAATATTGAGCACATATGATAAGAAGTTCTTGGCCTGTGAAGAACACGATGGGGGAATGGCTACATTGCTGGACAATTGAATCTGGGGAAAATTAAAATCTCCCTAAAGAAAAACTGGTGAAGTGAGAAAGCGGATGATGACCGTATTAATTACGTCATGTAGCTCGTCAGTAAATGCAGCGGGGCCACTGGAGGCCTATAACATACTCCAAATATTATTTTTCTACTGTCAGTTTCAATGAGTACCCAGTTTGTTTCGAGAGACGAGTAAATGTGTATCGATAATGACGTAATATTACTTTTTTTGCGATAAGTGTTCCCCCTGCATGCCTTTGCTTGCGGTCATATCTATATAATCTCTAACCGCAAGGTCGATCGAAGATCTCGGTATCAAGAATGTTACGGTTCAGCGAGGTTTCCGTTAGAACTAAGATATCAGGATCGCATGTGTCAATGATAGAATTGAGAGCGATACGCTTGTTTGTTACACTACGTGTGTTAGTGTAAAGAACAGATAGGTTTGACGAGCACGAACCACGACGCTTCGGTGTTTGCTATGAAGATGGCCGCCCTGATTTTGGAGATATATTTTGTGCAGGGTCGTTAGTAATAGAAACTTGAGGCTTGCCCTCGACTTCGTTGATCATGGCAGTAACCGTGTCGTCAGCATATTGCTTTTTGTTCAAATGCAACTGTTTGTATTTGAGCTGGAAAGCGGAAGAACCAGGCTGTCATTTAGCGAATTCTTTTACGGGCCAATCTTGTACCAGCGGAAAAGTCTTCAGATATGGTTATTCCTAAGTCTTTCAGTTGAGTGCGCAGTGAAAAAACTTTTTCTCTTGCATTTAATTAAATTTAACAATCATGGGACGGCATCGAGATTGGGAGTATGAGCCAAACCGGTGTGCATGTTCAATGTTGTCCGTGTGAAAACGTTCCTCTGTGCAGCTGAAGAAGATTCCCACAACCTTGTTTTCGGTTTCCGCCCATGTTTCTTTACAGTCGGTGATACCATGAAAAATCACATTATTCCTCCGGGAACGGTCTTCAAGGTCGGTTGTGGCGCAGGCCAGAGAATCGTACTGTGTAGCTAGGTTTGAAATCTTAATTCGTGCCTCAGACACTTCAGCGGAAAGACTATCGATTTCCAGCGATTTCTTTTTCAACGTTGCTGAGTCTTCCACATATGTCAAATTTCATTCAATATCATTCTGGCAGTTTTTTATCTCCCGAAAATTTTGAGCCAGTTCGTCATGCCTTGCCGCCTCATCAAGCCTATGAGCCTGAATGTCTTTCAGCAGCCGTAAGATTTCGCGGAATTCCGAGGTACTTCCAGCATTTTACATTAGTTCAGTGGTGTCCTTGGTCGGGACTACCTTTGTTCCAGAGAATGTATCGAAAACTGCATTAGAGCGAGTTGCAGAGCCGGGATATGACTCTACATTTCCGGAGCGTAACAGCAGAAAACCCATATTGATACACTCGCGCACCAAGTCAAAAAGCACTTTTAGGCACAGGAGCAACTCTAGACAAACATGTTGTTCTTTTTAGCGTAAAGGGAAGGCCTTTCACTAACCTGCAAGACATGAAATTGGAAAATGTGCGCCATGCTAAATTCACGGTAGTTCCCGTGCCCACTGAAGTGCAGCTGGCTTTATATCCGGAGCTTGCGATGGTAGCCATGTCAATGAGGTAGCCGGGGGGAACAGCCAAGGGATCCAAGAGGGCGTGGAGGTGAAGTTCTGCGTTGGCGGCTCAGGGGCGCATGTGCTGATATCAACCAGCCACGGAGAGGAGGGGACGCTAGTTGAACGGGCATGGACCGGTTGCGTACAAAAAAGCAGGCAAGTAGAAATGACGTACAAGACAAGAAATTCCAAAACGTGACCTATGCTGAATGCACGGTAGCTCCCATGGTGAGACGCTCGTATCCGTTTAAGGCGTATGGGAAGGTCCTTGAACACTGCAGAAGCCTACCGACTAGGAAATGGAGGTCCAGCAGTGCTGTTTGAGTGACGGCTGATTCAGCGGGCTGCCGTGTCGTACAGGAGAGTGGCAGCAGCCCCCACTTCCCGTATTTGGCCATATCTTGCAAGGTCTGCATAGCCGAGAGAGAGACCCACATTTATTGTAGTAATGAGAAGGAGAATGTTTAGGGCCTCCACCCATTGACAGCTTTCCTTATTCCAAGATGCCTTGGAGCTGGCTAGCCATCCACGCCCGTTCCACTAGTCGGCGCTGGTCCGAGAGCTCGCAACTGGTAGCTGCTCCACCCACTGCTCATAGGTAGGGTTGGGATTGGGGGTTAGTGTGTGGGCGCTTTGGCACTCCCATGACACGTGGTATAGGATGCAAGCAACAGAGCAGAAGGCAGAGGTCGCAGGGTATTGGGTGAGGTATATATCATTCAGTAGGGTGTTATGGAGGTAAGAATTGGTTTGTAGGCACCGGAAGGTGGTTTCTTCGTCGCGTGTTTATTGTGAATAAGGATGCGGGACGCGATGGCGGTCGTGTTTGTAGTGGGATGAAATTTTGGCGTATGTGTGGAGTGGTCCTGGCTTTAAGGCAGTTCGGTCGTTGTTTCCTGCCATCAGCACTTTGCTCAATCAATACTTATTCTCCTGCTCCTCCTCCCTCTGAGGTAACCGGCCGGTGAGCACAGGCATGGGCAGCGGCGTGTGCCGCCTAGTTCCCTTGGACGCGCTGGTGGCCGGGTAACCACAGTCTTTTTACTTCACGAAGAAGGTACAGTGAGGGTTGAGAGATGCGGCCAATTAGAAACTTTCTGCAGGCCATCTGTGAACCGGTTATAACTGAGAAATTCGTCACCTGTTGCAGCAGCAAGGGCGATAGCACACTCCTCAGCAGTTTCGATGGAAGCGGTGAGAACGGCCGTTGCTGCCAGTTCTGTGCCTTGTGTGTCAACGACACAGGCTGGACTTGCTTTCTAATGAGTGTAGGGCGATGCATCTCTGTATCGATTCCGAGGTAAATGGTGATTATCCTTATTATTAAGCGAGCTCGTGGAGTTCTTCATTGTTTTATGAAAACCGGGTGCATATTCCGGGGTAGAGGTGCTACGCGGATGTGCTGTCGAATGACTGCTTGGATTCGAATCTTCTCATGATACCGTCGAGGGACACTGTAGTGGAGACGGAGAAGTGTTCCTCTTCCGTGGCCGTCTTCAGTATTCGGCGTATCTGAGATGCGCGGTGGGCTTTTCTATTTCTTCCCAGGTATTGTGGACCCCTAGCTACATAGATTCTTTGATGCCGTGCAGAATAAAAGCCCCATAGCGGTCTTGTCGGCCTGGCGTATAGTGGCGTCGAGTTTCCGTATTTGTGGTATGGGGCCAAGTATGGCGTACCGTACCCTATCCTTCTGATGAGAATGGCTTGGAACATTGGTTCTCGAAGTCCGTAGCGACGACTGGAGGCACTGCGGAAGATGGGAATGAGTTGCTTGAGGGTGCGCAGTAGGTGTGGTAGGGTTTGTAAGTCAGATCTGTCTTTAGGTATTATAAGGCCCAATATCCCAAGGTGGGGGACATCCGGCACAGGGTAATTATTTTTATATAATTCTGGTTCTGGTATACCGTGTGCGGTCTTACGAGAAGTTCTCTTGCTGAGCTTAAGTAAAACAGACTTTGCGGGGGCGCAATAAAGTCCTCTTAATTGGAAATATCATTGGGCGCTGTGAATTGCCATTTGAAGTACATCTTCCTGATCTGTGATAGATCCAGTTGGTGTTCATAGCGTGAGGTCGTCCGCAGAGAAAGCGTTTTGGAGATGCGGAATATCTTGGAGCAGGGCTGGGGGTTCCTTCATGGCAAGGTCAAAGAGTAGGGGTGAAATAACCAAACCTTGAGGTTTTCCTTTGTGAATTGCTAAAAAAGTGTCAGATCGCAGATGGCCGATGCGCACACCAGTGGTGGTTCGTTTGGAAATAAATGCCGCGACGTAGTTGTAAAGTATGTGCCTGCAGTTGGTAGTAGCTAAGCACTTGTAAGATAGTTTGGTGTGTGACAATGTCTATTGCCCCTTTTATAGCAAGTGCAACAATAGAATATTTGTGTTTGAGACTTTCATTAGTATGTCTTCTGTAAGCTGTGCACGGTGTCTTGGGTAGAGAGATGGGGCAAAATTGATGCATGGTGCTTTGAAAGTAGGTATTACCCTCTACGTAATGGACGAGATGATTGTGCACCATATGCTCGCGAAGTTTGCCCACCCACGATGTGAGAGAAAAGGGACTAAGGTTTTTGAGTTGGAGTTGGATTCTGATCTTGTGGATTAGTCTGATATCTGCCTGTTTCCCCCTGTGGGGGAAGAGTTCCTTTTATCCAGTATTCGTTCATGTATGTGAGCAGAATTTCGAGGGCGCTGGGGTCAAGATTGTTCAGAAGATTCTTGGGGAGCTTATCCTGACCAGGAGGGTTATTCCTTGTTAGTTCGTGTATCGTGGCTTCAATTTCCTGAATGGTGAAAGGCGTATCCAGTTCATCGTGCGGTTGACCAGCCCACTGCAGTGGCGGCTGTTTTCTGCAGCTTTTCTGCATGATTTCTGCAGCTCTTGCAGCAGGTGTTCCTCTGTTCCGTGGTTCTTATGGATTAGTCTTTTAGGCGTTTGCGCAGCCGTGTCTTTTGATTATTTGGAGCCCATAAGAAAACGAAAAAGGTGCCAATTTCTCTGGGTGCTGATGGTTCTTTGGAGCATATTGCAGAATAAGCTCCGATTTTGCTTCTTTAGTTGTCTGGAATATTTTTATGCTTCCTGTTTGAGTAAGGCTATACGAGTGCGTAGTTTCCGGCTCTTCTCACGGCTTTTGCATCTCTTTAAATGTTAATTTCTGGCGTCCCATACATGTTTGAAACGATTGTCTATGGCCCAATTGACTTCGGTAAGAGGAAGGTCTTTCGTGTGCTTGTCGAGTGTCGTGATAATCACAGCGGTCCAGTCCTCAATACTTTGGATGGACACACTAGGCAAGTCTTTTCGGAAGGCCTTCCAATCACCAAGTCTGGCTGTCCTAATGTTTTTTCTGGCGTTTTTGTGACGAGTAATTCGGAGTTCTATATTGTAATTGCCGCTTCCTAGCGTTTCGTCTAGGCAGATTCATTCGTCATTCTATACGTTATGCGTTAGGGTAAGGTAGGGTGAGGCATCGCGGGAGACGCTGTTTCCAATACGCGTGGGTGTTCCTAGATTGTTGCAGAGATGAAGACGATGCTCTTGAATGGCGTCATGATTGCATTTTCGATGGTTGCTATGGCAACCCCTCATGATGTGATGGACAATAAATTCCCCTAGTGCGTTTCAGGTCCTCAAACATGGGTGAAACAACAGCTGAAATGGTGGGGGGGGCTTTCAGTTGTTCGATTGGTTGGTATGGTTTCCTGGTGTGGTTTTGTTGACTGTTGCATTTGTGCACGGAACTGAGATATGTGCTCTTCGAGAAGCGCGAATTTGGTGGTGTTTTTGGCGAGTTTCTCGGGAAGTTGAGTGCCTTCCTTTTATAGTTTAGCATATTGGGGGTCAGTTGGATGGGTGGGTGGGTATTCGGTACATGCAGGGAGGGCTGGTAATTGATCTTAAGCAGTGGGTAGTACAGTGGCGAATGCCGACCTGCTCACGTGCGGGGAGACCAGGCGCAGTGGTTTTGCAGTCCTTGGTGCTTGTCACTGCTGGTGGGTTGAAGAGTAGCCTGTTGTAGCGTGCGATGTCAGGCCTCGTTCCTGGAACCCGATAGAAGGCGGCGGTGGCCGTAGCTTATTGCGGCAGTCTCGTGTCGCGGTTGGGTGCTCAAGTCCGTAGAGTTTACATGCCGGCGCGCACCATTGTAGACGCCAGGATGCATCACGTGACACTGCGCACAAATTGCTTGGGTCAGGATTCACACACACATCTTGACGGTGTCCGAGTTGCCCACACACAGAGCAACATTGGATAGTGTGCCGGAAAGGGCGGCATCGCGTGAGAATTCCGTACGCCTTAACGTAGAAAGAGTCGTGAAGACCTTCAATGGTGCTGACTACGAAGCTTGAGGCTTCCAGAATGTGGGCGCTGATGATGCGTGGCCCTGTCGTAGCGATAATAGTGCATAGGTGATCTTGTGTAGTGTCGTGATTGATGCCGTTACTCCGAGAACGGTTCCCGGGGTGTTTTTTCGACACGCCACTACTTCGTAGATTGCTGCGGCAAGCTTTTGTGCGGTGATGTTTCGCAGAGCTTCAGTGGAGGCCTCAAATGGCGTGCTCGCAACACTCCGGCGCGGAGGTGACGGCAGCCCGTGTAGGCCGAGCTGGGTAGTGAGGCTTCAGTGGCGATTTTGGCAAACAGCGCACATCGTCTGTGGTGGAACTGACACGTTCGTGGTGGTATTGCGAGCTGTATTGAGCAACGTGAGGGGTGATGTACCCATTTGGCAGCCAAAAACAGACGTTAAAGCAGGAGCCTAGGCAACGCTGATCTTGGTCGAAAAACGATGTTGATGATTTGTCTGCACAGCCGACGTGACACCCGGAACCGCATGTTAGTTGGTTGGTGCCACAAGAACGGCTCATACTCACTCAGGGGGATTGGCTAGCAAAGGGGGCAAACAGAGAGAAAAAAAATTGGCTCGGGATTGAAAGGAATATAAAGAATTCACCTGAAGTACGCGTTCAAGGAAAAAAGTGAATATAAACGGGAATAAAAAGATAATAAGTAGACTGACCGACAATGAGGTACGGCAAGAGAGAGAATACACCAGATAACCGCACGTACGTTGCGGGATATGCCAGGCAGCAGTGCTTTGTTCTTTTCGCAAGCGCAGAGGTGTGCACGTGTTTAACAGAATCCGGACATATCCATCCACGAGCTAAATACAGCCATATTTCAATCTTGGATTTATCGATCATCTCGGAGAAACATGGCATAATGCGTGATTCATCATCATCAGCAGCCTATCTACGCCCACTGCAGGGCAAAGGCTTCTCCCATTATTTTCCAATTACCTCGGTCCTGTGCCAACTGTGACCAATTTATCCCCGCAAACTTCTTGATCTCATCTGCCCATCTAACTTTCTGCCGCCCCCTGCAACGCTTGCCTTCTCTAGGCATCCACTCTGTTACCCTTAATGACCAGCGGTTATCGTGCCTTCGCATTACATGCCCTGCCCACGTCCATTTCTTCTTCTTAATTTCTACTAATATGTCTTTAACACCAGTTTGCTCTCTGACCCACTCCGCTCTCTTCTTGTCCCTTAATGTTACACCTATCAGTTTCCGCTCCATTGCCCGCTGAGTCGTTCTCAATTTAAGTTGAAGCCTCTTAGTGAGCCTCCAAGTTTCTGCCCCGTAGGTGAGTACCGGTAAGATGCAGCTGTCATACACTTTCTTCTTCAGCGACAATGGTAGGCTGCTATTCATTATCTGAGAATGTCTGCCATATGCACCCCACCCCATTCTGATCCTTCTTATTATCTCTGCCTCATGGTTGGGATCGGGGGTCACAACTTGGCCTAAGTAGATATATTCGCTCACCACTTCCACTGCCTCGCCACCTATCTCAAACTGCTGTGCTGTCCCGAGGTTATTGATCATTACTTTGGTTTTCTGCATATTAATTTTCAGGCCCACGGTTCTACTCTGTTCGCCCAGTACGGAAAGCATGCTTTGCAATTCGTCCCCCGAGTTACTTAGCAAGGCCACGTCATCAGCAAATCTGAGGTTACTGAGGTATTCTCCATTAACCCTTATTCCCACCTGTTCCCAATCCAACGTTCTGAATACTTCTTGTAAGCATGCTGTGAATAACATTGGAGAGATTGTGTCTCCTTGTCTGACACCCTTCGTTATAGGTATTTTACTGCTCTCCCTATGGAGGAAGATGGTAGCTGTAGACCCACTGTAGATATCCTCCAGTATTCTTACATAATGCTCATCTACCCCCTGGTTCCGTAATGCCTGAATGACTGCTAGGGTTTCGACCGAGTCAAATGCTTTCTCATAATCTATGGAGGCTATATATAGGGGTTCAGTATACTCAGCGCACTTCTCTATCACCTGATTGATCGTGTGAATATGGTCCATTGTTGAATAACTTTAACAGAACCCTGCTTGTTCTTTAGGTTGACTGAAATCTAAGGTTGCAGAGATTCGGTTAGCGATTACCTTGGTAAATACCTTGTAGACGACTGACAGTAAGCTGATCGGCCTGTAATTTTTCAAGTCTTTCATGTCGCCTTTCTTATGGATTAGGATGATGTTGGCGTTCTTCCAAGATTCCGGTACCATTGCGGTCATTAGGCATTGCGTATACAGGTTTGCCAGTTTTTCAAGTACTATTTCTCCGCCATCCTTCAAGAGGTCTGCTGTTATCTGATCCTCACCAGGTGCTTTGCCCACTTTCATTTCTTTCAAAGCCTTCCTTACTTCTTCGGTGGTTACTGGTGGGATGTCTACCTCCTCTGAACTACTGTCTCGTTCGGCATTATCCTGTATCTTCCGGCTACTGTACAGATCTCTATAGAACTCCTCGGCCACTGTGACTATTTTATCTCTATTTGTGATGACATTGCCTTGCTTATCCTTAAGTGCATACATCTGATTTTTCCCCACGCCAAGACGCCTCTTCACTGCTTTCAGGCTACCTCCGTTCTTTGCAGCGCATTCAATCCTCTCCATATTATACTTCCGTATGTCAGCTGTCTTACGCTCATTGATTAACTTCGAGAGCTCGGCTAGCTCAATTCTGTCAGTTGCGGTAGAGATTCTCATGGTTTGCCGTTTCCTGATTAGATCTTTCGTCTTCTGTGATAGTTTACCTGTATGCTGTCTAGCCATAGTGCCCCCGACTTCCATTGCACACTCCCTGATGATGCGTGTAAGGTTGTCGCTGGCTTCCTGTGTCGTAAGCTCGGCTTCCTTGTTAAGGGCGCAATATCGGTTCTGCAGCGCGATCCTGAATTTTTCAACTTTACGTCTTACTGTTAGTTCGTTTATTGGCTTCTTTCGTACTAGCTTGTTGCGGTCACTCCTCAAATCTAGCCTAATTCGAGATCTTACCATACGGTGGTCACTACACCTTACCCTTCCGACCACTTCCACATCCCGCACGACGCCAGGGTTATCACATATTATGAAGTCTATTTCATTTTTGTGCTCCCCATTCGGGCTCCTCCACGTCCACTTCCGACTCTCCTGTTTACAGAAGAAGATATTCATTATGCGGAGGTTATTCCGTTCTGCAAACTCAACTAGTAGGTCCCCCCTGCTATTTCTACAGCCCGGACCATAGTTTCCAACAGCCTTGTCTCCAGCATGATTCTTGCCTACTTTGGCATTGAAGTCCCCCATAAGTATGGTATACTGTGTTTTTACTTTAGCCATTGCCGATTCCACATCTTCATAGAAGCGTTCCACTCCTTGGTCGTCGTGGCTGGATGTGGGCGCGAAGCCCTGTACTACCTTGAGCTTGTACCTCTTATTGAGCCTAATTACAAGACCTGCTGCCCGTTCGTTAATGCTATAGTATTCGAATATGTTGCCAGCTATGATTTTGTTGACTAGAAATCCCACTCCCAGTTCTCTTCTGTCCTCTAGACCACGGTAACATAGGACGTGTCCATTTTTCAGCACCGTAAAGGCTTCGCCCGCCCTCCTAACCTCGCTAAGCCCTATTACATCCCATTTAATGCCCTCTAGTTCCTCGAACAACACCTCGAGACTTGCTTCGCTAGATAAGGTTCGCGCGTTAAACGTTGCCAGGTTCAGATTCCATTGGCGGCCTGTCCGGATCCAGGGATTCTTAGCACCCTCTGCTGCGTCACAGGTCTGACCGCCGCCGTGGTCAGTTGCTTCGCAGCCGCTGGGGACTGAGGGCCGAGGGTTAGTTGGCGTATTCATGGTAGGTTGTGGCCGTTACTACAGCAGGGTGGCCAATCCTGCTCTGGTGAGGGAGTGCATTACGGGCAATGGTCGCTGGGGTCAGGCCGCACCCCAAGCCCATTTGTGCAATTCCATCAATACGCGGATATTTTTTTTAATCCGGTGGGAATTGTCCGGCACCGGGATTCGAACCACGGTTCTTCTGCACGCGAGGCGGGTGTTCTACCTCTACGACATCGCTGCATCCTTATATTGTATTATATAAGGATGCAGCGTATTATATCCAATGCGTGCTTATATTGGGCGCTTTCTTGAAGAGCAGACCATTAGTTTGGTCATTAAAGCCACCGCGTTACAGGGACCACCCCGGCACACAAAATACACGGCACACTGCACCTGGCTCCTGGGGTAATCAAATTTTGGGAGTATGCTGAAGGATACCTCCAAGCAATACAGCATCTTAGCAGTAACAAAATAGGGCTCAAATATTTCCATGTTTCAGAAGTCTCAAGTTACGTTTCCCATATCTCAAGTTAAAATATATTGCATAAATTTAACAGCCAATGTTTCAGTATAAAGCTCCACAACAAAACTTTTTTGTACGTCAGCGTTGACATTTGAAAACGTCACGCTATGAAAGTGAAAACGTTTCATAGCGTGATGCCTCCTATATCACATAGAAGATTGGGAGGTGACTGTCCAACTGATTACAACAAAGGGAAAGTAGGGTAGGGGAACAAAGCCGCTATGGGAGCCAACAAGCAAGAAATAAAATTATCCATCCCTGTAAGCTCCTCAAAGTATGGCGTCAGCAGTTTAGCAACACAGAGGTGTCCGATAAATGACATTGGAGGGTTCAGGCGGAAGGAGATAAAAAAACGCTCCAAGGGGCAATAAGACGAGACCCTTCTTGTAGGCGGAACGGAAAAAACCGTCTCATGCACTGGTGATATTGATGCAAGATAGATGGTTGGAATAACAAGACGGGGAAATGTGGCAGGCAAGGAAATAGAGGGAATTCGTGTCGCGATAAAAGTGGGAGGAAGGCATTTATTGCTTTTTATTTTCGGCATTCTCTCTTTTAAGGAACCTTCTTCGCAGTATAACGTATCCTCGAGTTCATTGCACAGGCATTTATTTAGAAAATATCGCTCAGGCGATCAAAAGTCGAAGTTTTGAAGATCCCTAAATATTTCTCACCTAAAGGAAAGTCCGTTAACCACAAACTCAGGTGAATAACATGTCAGGTTAGAGCACTGTATATTTGTTTACAGCGGTGTTAAGGAAGTTGAGTCAGTGACAAATTTTGTTGGTGGAAAACCTGCCCTGTTAAAGCACTGTATATCTGCTTATAGTGGTATTACGGAAGTTGTCACTCATAATTTTTTCTCAACTGCTCTGGGTGGCACGTTTTTCGTACAACAAAATAGACTCAATACAGGCACTACAGAACCGCTTGCCTGGGAATAAAAATGCAAAAAGGTGGCCTTTGGAAGTGCGACAGTACGTATTTAGTGGCAAAGATCAGCGGTACTCCGCCACGCCATCCCGGGGCGTGAAAGGTACTTAGGGATTCCACCGATACACCAGAACGAACTGGCACCGTTCACCGGAGCGCACGGGGCAAACAACCAGCATGCGGATTGCATTTTTGGTGGGGTAGGAAGGGCTCGGCCGTGTTCTCAGCTCTCAACCTGAACGGGGAGTCAATATAAGAAGGGAGGTGTTACTGCACTCCCCGCAGTGAGAGCAGGTGGGGGTGAAGTTAAGTGGGGAAACAATGTGTGCTAGTTTGGTGGGCACAGAACGAGTATACAACTGTGTACATATTCTGTCTACATAATCTACATAAGAAATCTCACTCCCCGAAAAAGTGTGTGTTAGGGTTTATAGGGAGAATCCGTAGTGCCGAGAGATGTCCCTGACGGGACATCACTCCGCCCTACCGATGGTTTCCTGCATTGAGAGTTCTATATGCGCGGAATTCATTTCAATTTGGCAATTTTCCCTGAACCGGAGGTGTAACACTCGTCCCTCGCCATTTGTTATGAATTACCTCGCTCTCGCGCCACAGACCAGTGACGTGTTTGTCTCAGTCTTTGCACTTCTTTTCACGGTAACGCAATGAGTACAGCTCCTAACCATGGACTCCGGAGAATTTTTCTTCAACTGGAATATCTCTGATAAGGATCCGTAACATTCCTGTGCAGAAGTATGACTCCATTACGCTCTATGTACTTTTTTAAAGGCGAAATTTCGTTACGTGGATTGACGAATGGCGTTCTGTCAAGAAACTAATGCACTTCGCTATACATCGGTTGATCGACGGAAAATTTTACTGCGATAAATGTCTGGATACATGGCGCGTGCAAAAAAACCGGGCTTTCATTGTTCCCATTCAATTACTTGAAAACCGAGAAAGGAAAGATTTTTAATAAGCGCGTCAATCAAAAGAAGGAGTCAAATGGTGTACCTTAATCTCATAAACCATGTATTGGTATAGGTTTAGATCGTTTGTGTATGCGTTTTCTTAGTAGGCGAAGAATCGTCGTAACGGTTTGTTCTTCGTTTACGATTTTGTTCTCTGAAGCTACGGGGATCGAATGGACGCACTTTCAGACTTGGTCTACGAACTTTTAGATTTTGGGCTTCTCTCAACTTTCTTTCGGTAGAAACGTCTTTCCAGGACATATAACATACTTTGGGGGGATATTCGAAACCTGTAGTTGATTGATTTTTTGTTTACTCGCTCCTCATGTGGGTGGCCACGTAATAATAATTGTTAATTTTTGGGTATTCACATGGTAACGCATAAATATGGGCTAGTTGGTTCAAACTGTGAAACACGGTTAAGTAGCGCGGCAATGGAGACCTCACAGGACTAGCGCTGGACATCAACAGAAAAATTTAACACACACAAAAGAAGGTATGCAGGAATGGCGCTTGAAGCGAACATGGCCAAAGCACTAAGAAAAAATCCCAACAAAGTCAAGTGGTGAATGGTGATTCGCACGTGGCAAATTCTAAATCAAATAAGCTATTCCTTTTTTTTTGACCAACTGATAGATGCTGTGGTTGCACAGTTATCACCGACTTAAATTATGCACCACGCTTCAAACTATTCACGACTCGCTTGGTCCTTAAAACGGCGCATTATCAGTGTCTTTCTGACGCGTGAAACACAGGTTGGAACGCAAAGACAGCGGCTGCAATGGTCAGCTAAATGGCCGCCCGTTGCGAGCTCTTGAGAATCTGTAGGGTCCTCTCGGAGCGTGTCACTAAACCACCTACCAGTCTGCCCTATATAGCATTTTCCACAAGATAGAGCCACTTTGTCTAAAACACCTTGTTTTCAACCAACAGACTGCGTTGCATGCCCCTTAGCACCGCAGTTGCCTATTTCTCTTCGTTCACAGCAGAGCACATTCGTGCCTATTTTTCCTTGAGCGGAAAAGACAACGCCGCTACCACGTTTCGCCGCCACTTCTGTAAGGCAGTGGGGGAAATTGGGAAGGTAATGGATGACCACCGGCCTCGTTTCTTTGGGATTTTCGTCTCCCCCTTGACGTCGTACCCCAGGGGAAAGACGTAAAGGGTGAGACGACGTCAAGGGGGAAATGTGGTGCCGCCGTTGTGTTTTCTGCCCAAGAAAACCTAGGACAAATGTGCTCTGCTGTGAACGGCGAGAAAAAAGGAAAGCGCTGTGCCATGAGGCATGCAACGCAGTTTGTCTGTTGCAAACAAGCTGTTATATACAAAGTATCTATCTTGTGGGAAATGATATATAGGAAATACTGGTAGGTACATTAATGACAGGTCCGAGAGCATCATACAGCTCTTCAAGCGCTCGCTACGGGGGCAATTTAGCGACCATTGCAGCCGGTGCCTGTGGGTTTCAAACTGTGTTTCACTTTTCAAAAAGGCACTGATGTTACGCTGTTTTAAGGACCAAGCCAGCCGTGAATTGTTTGAAGCGTGGGGTGCATCATTAAAGCCCATGAAAACTGTGTAAGCACGGCATCTCTTAGTTTGTCAAGAAATAAAAAGATGATCTGATTTCTAACTTGCCACGTGCGTAACACAATGCACCACTTGACCTTGTCATGATTTTTTCTTGGTACTTTACCGCACTACTTAACCATGTAAGCATACGCCACCTTTCCAGCGCAAATACGGCAGCTATTTGCGCTGTAGGCAACGTGTGCGGCCGTTGGCAGCTGGGGGTTCAGAACTGGTGTGGGCATTCGTCTTTTGTCTGTGCGTAAATTGTAAGATACATTTAGTCTGTAAATTGATCTCGTGGTTTTTTTTTATTGCTACGGCCGCTGCGGCCATTTATCAAGTCATTGTCACTGGTATTTAGAATACATGATGCGTGTTCGGTGCTGATCTAAGCTTTATTTCTTTTATTTAAAATACAGTGAAATATGGTGACATATTGCTGCCTATGTTCTTATCACCAGTACAGAGTTCAATAAGAAGTGTTGCATTTAGGCACAGCAAAAGTTTATTCCAAATAACAGGCACAGCACACAACACTATTGTTTGGGTACCGACCTGTTTATTAGCTCTATAGAACACTGCCAGATATATTTCTTTGCATTGAGATTCCTACAGTTATTCTTGATTTGATTTTTCGCAGGAATATTTTTAATGTCTGTGGTTTGTCAATATGGAATGGTGACCTCATTGTTGAAAAATGTACTAGAAACGTGAGTAATATCATATTATCTTGCCTTAGGCGAAATGCGTTTTTCGAACAATATGAATTTATTTTTGCGAACCTTGTAACAATAAAGGAAATTCCAAAGTACGCAAGGCTGACAACGAGGCTCCATCAAAAGCGTTTCGTGTTTAAAAATCTCAAGTTCACTTTCACATGTTTATTGCCTTATCTGCAATTTTGTACTTGCCTTAATTGGCAACATTAATTTCTTTCTTCTGTGCCCTCCTACGTGTAAGTACTGTTGAAAAAAATGACTTTATTTTGATTCAAGAGATTTATGTATAATGAGCACGGTGGCACTACTGCGCTATCACTTATACGATGCAATTAATTCCTGCTAAATATAACCCAGGGGTAGAAAAAGAGTTTCAAATAGGCAGCTCTACGGTTAAGTTTGCAATTCTCTTTTTGTGCTCAGCTGAAGTGTGCCAACTAAATTGAAATTTTAGGCTAGAATTTCAGATACTTCTTTACGTTATTAATTTTGTTTATCTATTCCAAAGTTAGGATCGTATAAAAATGGGGTATTCCGCGTCGAAGTCATCACTGAAAAATGTGGGGGCGCAGTAAAAGTTAATTCAAGAATCTTCACAGCCAGGTTCTATTGAATGCGCTGAAATGGGCTAAAAAATTAGCAGTGGCTTAGCTCGGCTATGCTAGGATATACGCAGCGTGAACTAAGGTTAACTGGTTATTCTTAGGTTTCCTGAGTGTCTAGGATTAGCTCATTATCATGCTTACGGCTGCTAAAACCATTTACAATCCAATCCAATCCCGGCCAGTAGAATCTAATCTAGTCCGGTCCCCCCTGTCCCGTCCCTGCTCCTCGCGCATGCGCAGCACGACTCTCCAGGAGCCACGCGAAACGGCTACCAAGCGGCTCCGGCGCAGCGTCAGACTTGGCTACTGCGCAACTGAGGCGCATAGCTGTGCACGCGCCTGCACCAGTGCGTCTGCCGCGGCTATGTGGTCACTCCTCTTGAATGCGCCGTCCGGTGAATGTGCAGACCCAATACTCTACACACCCGTACTCCAATTGGATTATATTTCCAATCCCATCCAATAAAATCCAATATACTACATTTCCCTTCAATCCAATCAAAGCCAATCTCAGCCAATCCAATTTAATGCTCCTCGCGCTTGCGCAGCCCAACTCTTCAAGGTCCACGCAAAACTGCTCAACCTCGGCCACTGTAGCTTACGCTACAAAATTGGTTGCTTCTTGAAAGATGTGCCTTGGTGCGGAACTTGCAACAGTCCAATTGGCTCTTCTTTCGGTATTTAAAGCCTGTCACTCCGTTTCTGGGCCCAAAATAATGCCTCGCGTGTCAAGCAGCGGCGCTACAAACCCACGGGTTGCGCAGCAGCGTGCGTTACGCTGCGCAGAGGGGCTGACGAATATGCAAAGTGACAGCACAATAGCTTTGCAGGCTGCAGGGAAGACGAACCTGAGAAGAGAGTTTTTTGCATGTGAAGATTTGTTTCCACCTACGTGGATTTTTTTCATGCTGTTTATGTATCTTGTGCAAATGATCAGTTATATTGCATTGCAAAAGTTTCGGAGACTGGCCTTTTATATCACTATCGATGGTCAAGTGCGCGCGCGCTCAGATTCACAACAGAGTACGCAAATCGAATATCGAAGTGCATCGGTTGACTCGATGGTGGTGGCTTGACCACAAGATGAACGGCGCCAAAAAAAAAGTAAAATTGAAAGGAACCAATGAAAACGGAGCAAAACCATTCGCGCGTCGCCCACATGTGCGCCAATTGGCGCAAAACGAACCTCTACACTCGTTCTTGAATAAAAACAGCGCGAACTCAGACAAAAACGAAGGAAGTGCAATACAAGGACAGCCGCTTGGCCAACGTTGCTTGATTGGTTGCATGAAAGTTTAAACAATGAAAAAAAAGCCCGATGTAACTAAAATAAACTGCAGCAGGGTTGTAAGCTGGGCTAGTTGGAAAGACATTCTTGAATATATCGGGTTTTTTTCAGTGTTGAAGCTTTCTAGCAACTAATCCAGCAACGCTGGCGCAGCGGCTGTCCGTGAGTTGAACTTCCTTCGTCTTTGTCTGCGTTCGCGCTAGTTTTTTTTAGGAATGTCTTTCCAAATAGCCCAGCTTGCAAACCTTCTGCACTCGTGCTTGTTCACTGACATGATCTCCTGCCTGTTTTTATTATGAACGTAGATTCCCTCGTCGTCAAAAACGTCGCGTGGAAAGGTCGTAAGCGTAAGGTGCACCTTCACCTTGACGTTTACTTTTACGATCTGGAAAGCTACGATGTTCCTACACGGTAGGACACGCACTGTTTGACACCCTCAGCTCCAGCTCTGATAACAAGAAACGCGTATAAACTGGGGCACGCTCTCCCCATCGCATGCACGTCCTGCCAGCGCTGTACGCGTACGCCAGTGCCATCTCGTGTAAAGTCCCTAGGCGCCCTTTCCCCCATTAGCCTTCCCGGCTCCGTTCGATAAACCGATGCCCACCTTTTCTGGTTTGAGAAAAAACCCGCGTCACGCCTAACCAAAGAACAGCAGTGGCCTCCATCGGTAAAAACGGAATTAAATGCTAAGAAAGCTTCGCTACAAATCGTAATAGCCAAATCACGCTCGTTCTCCCTCCCTCACTGGAGCGCTGGGACTATCCTTACCTTAGCAAAATTACTTAACGTTGTCTTGGCCCCAAACAAATTAGATGCATTTAAGACATATTCAGCAAGAGAACAAAATGCCGGCATTAAAAACCCACCTCGATGAGTAGAAAGTTATTCGGGCAAAAGAACTAAGGCGTTAAGGTGAAGCTGGGCGGTTCTTAGTACCTCGATCCCTCGTCGTGACCAATAAATGGGACAACTCGCCAAGAAATTGCTCCGGCGATATGAGGGAAAGCAGTTGCAGGACAAAAGACAATAGTACAACTCCTTGCGGGAGGGATGTCATCGGGCAAGCAGGCTGCGTCAGCATCGCTACTGACGTCATACGCTGGGAGACGTCAATTCAAATCTGTGGCGGATCTGCTAGTCCTACAGCTTCTTTACGCGCACAGTCGCTGCACGTACCCGTTGTATAATGTACTTTGCGGATAGTTAGTGGCTGACCGAGTTTGCGGAACAAGAAAATGGAAAGAGACGGACGGCAAAAAAATAGCGATACTGGTGAACTACAAAAATCGACCCAGAGCCAATGCAAGGCTAAAAGCTGCAATCGTGAACTTTTAGATGGTCAGGACCCGAAGGAAGTTCTGCACAGTATGCAGAGGGCGTGCCAGAAAAGCGAGGGGGGGGGGGCTGCAATGCAAGGTGCAAGGCGTGCGCGTCGTGGCAGCCCTTAAGTTCGCCAAAGGAGAGGATTGGCATGCCCGAACATTCTGAGACAAGCGCCAACGAGACAACTATTTATTTTTAATGGTTACACTTGGGGTAGCTCCTGCCTTTGCCGGCACTATATACAAACCAATTATATTCAAGACTCGGTAAGCTTTACGTGCGCATCTACTAATATATGTGCATTTATTGACACTTTGTATTAGCTTTTGAGCGTTGTGCAAGAGGTAACAATAGTGTACGTACTTCTCCAAGCCCAAAAGGGTTGCACAACAATAGATATCTTATGCAGAATAAGAGGTCTTCACGTGCAGGTAGACGTTAGCACCCGGCTATGTCTGGCACGTGAATGAAGTAAAGATACATGAAACAACTTCATACATATTAAAACCGAGGGCTTAGTACGGGGCCAGCAAGCTTTGATATGTCTAATGGTGGGGTAGAGGCAGCAGCTTGTCACTTGTTATATTTTTGCATCATAGCAAACGTAGCCAGTACGTAAGGTGTTTCCGTCGGTTGGTCACACGCTCAAGTGATATGGTAGTTGTCTAACAGGAACGGAGGTTTTTACTCACGGCCTGTCCCTAAAAGAAGCAATGAATAGTAGGTTGTCATGCACAAAGTATCGTACTCTGTAAATTTCAAAATATTGCAGATGCGCGCCTGTATAGGATAGCAGTCGCGGTGAGAGCGCTTGCGTTTTCATTTTACGATTCAAGAAACACGTACGGTTGGACAAGCTTCATGCTGAACGGAAACGTGCACTCTTAACTTGGTAATACCTTTGTCTTGTTGTAGAGGAAGACTTCCTAAATAAAAATTTGGCCTCCTACGTACACATAGGTTTCGGCGGGACGGAGAAACCAGCTGCATGAAAACCTTTATATCTTGGTTACGAAAGGCATTTGCATGAATTAGTGGAAAACAATATCGTCGAAAACGCTTTTCAGTTCCATATTTCTCAGCAGTAGCACGCGGGCTCAGCTGCTTTCTTTGAGGTGCGAAAGTAGTTGATTCAGAGAAATTCAAAGTTTAGAGATCTATCGGCTTATGTAGAAGACGTCATAAATGGGGGCCTTCATTTGCTGCGTATTGTTATGTTGATATAATTAGCACTGTGAAAATAAGAGAAAACCAGGTCTTGGAAAACCCAAGCAGTTTGGTGCAATGCCCCGTGTCTGCGTAGAGGTAAATGTGTGGTTTATGTGTTGGAAATTCAAGCCATTTCCGAATATTCGTAGGCCTCCCACTGTAGCTATCTTTTCTATTTTGTTTTTGGTGTTACAACAACGCCACATCGCTCAACAAAATTGCTACTGTTTTGCAATGGCCATTCTAAAATGAGGTGAAACCGCAAGTTATAGAACGAAATGAGGCATGGCCAACTGGAAGAGCTTCCTTTTGCATAAAGACTAATACGACAGAGAGTAGATTTCCATAGGGGCGTATTAGGTTTTGTATGAACGGCACAATACATTTGTTAAAACGGTAAATTCTTAACGGTATGTCACTACGTTAAAAATGTTTTTTTTTATTTCCTTGAGCGTGGCTGCCATTTCCAGGAGTCACATTCAATTACTCTGTTAAGATTTCAAAAGGAAACATAATATTAACGGCAACACTTGAGGAATTGATTGCCCATAATGTAATCTACTTTTGTATTCATGAAAATCAAATTGGCCATTTAAAATATGTGTAACTAGCTGTTGTACCAGGTGGTGCCCATGTAGGTCAGTATACTGATGAAACTAAAATGTACAACAGGGTTCCTTGTCATTATCTGTAAGGTCACTATTGAGTCGTACACACCTATGAACTCGGATATTGTTGTTTATTGCTAACCATTTCCTTATTTATTCCTTTTAGTGTTTGTTTCCGACCGTTATGGTGCCGTCTACCGCTTCGTAATCCTTTGTCACTAAGAGCTCATTCTCACCCTCCTATTGGGAGAAATTTAATCCCGGCAAGTGTGATGGCTGATCATCACTCACAGTTTTATAATAAATAGTGGCTGGCCCCTGTCGTAAGAGCGTGGTGGCGGAAAGTTCCATGCGATACCGGGCCGGTCCGAAAACAAAATATTCAACTGATGTCTACTTCAAGAAACGTGTCATTTAAAAACACCCAGTCGTCTATTTACATGGTTGTTGGGATGAAATACTAAAATTTATTTTTAGAGAATTGCATGTGCAATAGTTGTACGCAAAATTAAAATGGATATGTGAACATACTGAATAGTTAGTAAGTGATCTTCAATACTCGCAGTTATCAAAAAATCCGGCATGTATCAGGTGGCTGTTATGAAAAACTTTTCCTAAACAGTTCGAGGTATATATGTGCATTGCCTAAATCAACAGAAACCTGTTGTATTCTTCATCGGCCGTGCGACAATAGAAAAAAAGGAAATTGTTTCAGCTTTTTTCACGACCTCAAGGGTAATGTAAACAAATCCAGCCTCATTGAGCTTCAACACCACGGTAAAAATATATTCCTGAAATTTGGAGCATCTATACCAGCAGTTTAGCGGGTCGTTCAGGTCACCTGATTGACCACTTCGGGTCGTCAGGGGTGTAATTGAAAAAACTAAACCAAGTTCCACCCAGTGTGAAATGTCCTAACACAGACGACCTCTCTTTCTCTTGTGTCAGTTTGAAGGTTGACGGGCGTTTGTTTGAGAAGGGCAGTGCCTTCGCGGTGAAATGTCCACAGTTCGCCAAAAGAATCGGCAGCTAAACATTAACGAAGCGAAACCCCACCAATCTCCCACTCGTAGCGGGAGGGAGAGAAACTGCCCTAAAAGACCACCATGTCTTCTATCGCTGGGTATGGTTTGGCGGTTTCTGTAAGTCACCACTGTGATCGAGGCGCCGGTGGTGCGTCAGAGAAACTGCTAGTACCTCCGCAAACTAAAAAAGAAGGCGGGAAAATAAATGCTTCTTTATAGAACTGCCAGATCATGCCTCAAGGTGTTGGCGTATATTAAGCTAGCCGCACCTTTGCCCGGGAAACGAAACTGCGCGGCTGCCGCCTTCGGCATTTTACTGCTAAGAAGGAATTGTGGCCGCTATAAATTTGTCTCCCTCCCAAGTACTGACCGAGCAAATGCTGCTTTGCATCAGTGAAAGGATGAGAACCGCCATATTCAGTAGGGTATGGCCGATTCCAGCGCACTTTCCCACGGCATTTACCTCCGGTATCACCACCTCTAGACTCTTGGTGCAGCTGGTATGGCCAGTGTGATTTGTGGGCGGCGATGTAACGTGCAATTGTTGGTTTGCCCTGATGAATTGTATAAGTGAATGTATGCAAATATTTTATGAGGAATTGCACTATTTTAATATCTGAGCCACATTTGTAAATGTGCAAAGTATACCTTTCCAAAAGTGGAGCAATTATACGACCGGGTGGGCAAAGTTACGTTTAGTGCTTCAACGCCTTAAAACATTGTCAACAGCTTTAGAAACGGCAAATTTGACCTTGCTGTAGATGTAGTAATGCTCAACGTTACGGCTACCCATCGCTAAGGCCCTATACGTATCACATATGCGCTAGTCTGTGCTACTTACTTTGACTTCATCGAGTTTACTACCTTAATAAAGCCTACAAGCTAACAATATAAAGCAACATTCTTAGGGGCACAAATGTTGTCAGGGCTCAGGATTTGTTGCGCCATCTGCAAGCGACTATCCGTCGGTGGCTGTTATTAAGCTAAGCCAAAAAGGTACCCTTAAGGTATGATACGTCATGGAAAATCATCCACGAAAAGGCCGAAAGTATGACAGCATTTTCGAATTTATTTTTGTACTAAACAAATCAACCTAAACGCACACGTGATGATCGAAACATGGCCTAGAAACTCCAGGTATTATTTTCCAGAAATTATTTAACAATGATCACAAACCCTTTTAATGTCCCCTTCGAACCAGTGCTGGGAACACCACGCGATAACCACACTGACGACTACCTATGGCGGAGAGGGGGATATGATGTGGCGGCAGCGTTGCAACAGAGACCGGAAGGGTGAGGTGGTAAATGGTGGGGAACCGGTAGTGCGGCCACCTGGAAGCTTCAAGGTCACGCCATGACCACGTGCACAGACAGCCACCGATCACGAAGCAGTAGGTGTAGCACGAAAAAACAGGAGTGGGCTGAGCAAGTGAAAGGAGTCTCAATGGCAGCTTCGCCGGCATCTGCCTATCAACAATGGATTGGTCTGATTTTTTTTTACTCGATCTGCAATTTAATTACTCAAGAGCTTTTTTTTCGTGCTTAATGTTCTCGCACTTAATATTACGTCAGCTTTTGAAGCAAAACAATTGAGTACGGCACTGGCGTATCTTACCAACCACCCGACGTAAGTGGATCTCATCTGTAAGCCAGCGGGTCTGTTATTCCTTCAGAGCCGCGCGCATAAAAAGCGAAAACCAAAAACGCTGGGTCACTATAATTGCAGGTGTGTGCGGCAACGTTGCCCCCGAACATGTCGCTGGCATGTTTAATCTGACTGCGGGGCCTCAACCCATTGACAAGTATGGAGTGCTTCCTTGTACGGAAGTGACCATCCTCCCGAATACATAACGGGCTACACCACAATGGTTCAACCATGCCCGGAAGGCTTTTCGGAACATAAATAGCACTCCCTCAGCAAAGAGGTATCTGGCCACCCTGGTGTAGTATTTGGCCACCACCTCCTATGACTGATCAACTCAACTCTGGGCGTTCAGTTCGCAGTAGCCATAGACAACTCGTCCACGGTGGTGGTGAGAACAAAGATACAGTCGAGGGTGCTAAGAATATCTTGCTCTAGGCAGGCCACCTTTAGAACGCGACTTCGGGAAGCTTAGCTGACTAGTAGAGGACCTCTTGGACATTAAGCGTTATATTATAGGGTTCATCGATGTTAGAAGAACAGAAGACGGCTTCATGGATCTCCCTAGCGGAGCTATTTGTGCTACGAAATACCCAAAAAGAAGAAAAAGCACGGGGTCGAATTTTTAATCCTTAGGAAAATAGCAGTAAACGTGGAGAAGTTTTTGAGAAACAGCGAAAGAGTAGGGGCTGTTGCGATCAAGATAAACAAGCAATACGGGTTAAAGATAGTAAAGGCCAATTCAACAAAAAGCAGCTATGATGACAAAGCCGTACACAGCTTTCACGAGGACGTCGAGTCACCACATGAGAAGGCAAGAACGCAATTAAGGATGTTGATGGGGGATTTTACGCAAAGGTTGGTCAGAAGCAAACTGGAGAAAGGTCTGCGGAGAACGGCGGAACTGACAATCGCCACTGTCGAGAAAACACACTGGTGTGAGTTGCAGAGGGGAATAACCCGACGTCAATGTAGAAATTCTTCTACAAATGAAAAAATAAAAAACAGACAAGGAATAGATCCGATTCTTTTGTAGGAATGAAAAAGACAACTTTATTTTAAGTAAAAATGCGCATATAGTGCAAGACGTAATGGTGCAAAGCGAGATTCGAAGCTGGGGTGATAGGAAGGTTAGATTCAAGGTAAGGCTAAATATCAAAAGGAAAATGAAGAAACTCGTGAAAACTAAAAACCCCAGATGGAGTCAGTGAAAGCCGGGTCAGAGGAGTATAAAATAACTCGTGAAAGCAAATCCCCACTTCGGAACAGGCAGATTGAGGTGACTGTAGAGACGTAATTGACAGCCTAACCTAGGCACTCAGTGAATCAGCAGCATTTGTGGGAGAAGCAACGCGTAGAGGACCGACTGGAAAACTAAGAAAAAAAATAGCCTAATGGCTAAACTTAACAACATAAAATTCTCATGTACGGCGGATCTGATTGAATTAGCCGAGCTTCCGGAGCTGAGTAACAGAAGTAAAACAAACGTCATCGGTGCTTATAACATAGCAGCAAAGACTGGAATGACCTCCCTGACCACAATGCAGCGATCACCTGTCCATCAACATTTACGTAGAGCACCACAAGCCATTGTTTCGCCAATTAATGGCTTTTTTGTACGTTTTGTTGTATCACTACCCGTTATGTAATGTGCCTCCGGGGACCTTAAAGGTAACAAAATGAAATGAAATGAAATGAAATGACAGTGATTGAGGAAACGTTGCAACTAGCGACAATCTTGGAAGCAATTACGAGAAATCTAGGCATCGACAAAGACACGATTTTCACACTCGGGAACAAGCAGGGTGACGTTACTGACAATTTGGACGATATGATACAGCAGAACAACAATTCTACATCCCGATGTACACGAGCGATGTTAGAGCAGGAGAAACAACTAAGGGTACAAGCTGAACTTGCGATGTCCCATTAGTAAGCAAAAGGGATGTTTGAAAAATGGTCAAAAGCACGAAAAAAGGAAAAGCTGCAGGTGACATATCATAACTGTCAATCTTTTGAAGGAGAGGATATATTCTACATTAAAAGCTTACTGCGCTCTTTTAGGAATGACTAAAGATTCAAAGGGTGCCCATAGAATATTAAACGCAGCATTAATTTGATTCAGAAGAGGGGAGATCTCGAGTACCTAAAGACTAGAGAGCCATCAGCATACTCTCAGTTGTTTAAAAGCTTTGTACCGAAGTTACAGTTAGCCGCATAGGCGAGAGCCTGGATTATCAACAACCCAGAAAGAAGGCCGGGTTTAGTGAATGGGAGTCAACCATTGATCACATCAATGTCGTCAACAAAGTGTTAGAAAAATTCGAAGAGTACGCTAAAACCGTTTTTATTCAATGATAGATTATGCAAAAGTTTTGATTTTCTTACTACCCGCAGACGTGCTAGAAGCACTAAAAAAGCCAGAGAAAGCAGGAAATTTACATAAGACTTCCCTATGACTTATATAATATTTGCACGGGCAGGGTAATTTTCTACATCCAAAGCGATAAATTTCTCATCTGAAAGGGAGTAAGACAGGGAGATTCGGTATTGGTAAAGCTATTCACAGCATATCTGGAGGGTGTATTTAGAAAGAAAGTTTAATACAAAATCGTGGAATTAAGGGTAGACGGGAAATTCTTCAATCTTTGGAGGTTTGCGGGCGACATAGTCTTACTGGGCGAGACTGCAGAACACGTGCGTACAATGCTTGAGGAACTACAATCAAAAAGTACGGCCGTGGAGCTAAAATACATATGAATAAATCTAAAGTAATTAGAAATAGGAATGCCGAAAAGGCCCCCTTCAGCTAAGGAAACTAAAACGCTCGTAGTAAAAGAATACATCTCTGTCACTGAAAAGAAAAATCTACAACCAGTGCATACTTCCGGCGAAGACATACGGAGCTGAAACGTGGCACCCTAACACACAACTAGAAAGCCAGGTTAAGTCGGCTTGACGGGCGACGATGAAACGAATAATAGGAATAACACTCATGGACAGGAAACGAGCAACCTGCACCAGAGGACATAATAGAGTACAAGATATCAAAGTACAAATAAAGAAAAGAAATGCACTTGGGCTGGCCATGCAGTGAGACGAACCGACAACTGGTGGAAAATTAGGGCAACAGAGTGAATACCAAGGCGGCGGTCTAGAAGAACTGGAACACCATTACCCGATGGAGGGAAAAAAATTCCGACGTAAACCTTGAACTCGAGCAGCGCCGCGCAGAAGAGATGGGAGGTCAGCGGGCGAAGCCTTCCTCACGCAGTGGACTTCAGTAGGCTGAGGATGATGATGATCACCCCCATCATCATTTCATCTAAGAGATGCCGCTACCTGAACAGTCGCTGTCGCAGCTAGAAAGCTTTGTGGTGCGCGTTGGTTTTCAGTGAAACAGACAGTTTTAGCAGAGGATTCGGTGTAGTTGCGGACGCTAAATGATACATTTTTGCGGCACACTAAGACGACACCTCACGGCGAGTTTTAGTACAGCGTTTCGCCGGTATAGGAGGTGAGCGTGACCACGGGTGGTGCTGCCAAGCGCGTCTTCGTTACGTCAGCTTTGGGATTTTCCCATTTGTCGTGTGTTTCATTCGGCGTCACTCTCATGCTGTATTGTATCGCTCGTTTGACTTTTGATGCTTGTACACACGGAAATTGGCGAGTGAGTAATTTTTCGTCATAATAAAATACTTAAATCGTTTACACTAGCTCAAGGCGTGAGTTAAAGTTTAGTTTTGGACACCGCTGCTGAAAAAAAATGCGGCGTTGCCCTATTCTTTGCGAAGCCGGTCCTGTGCGAGTGCGGAAAGTGGGAGCTATAGGCGTCAGCTGCTGAAATTAGCAATCGTTCGCAGAAAGGGAACTGACAGCTGCTAATAACCGATCACAGCCCAAATTCAAGTCGGAAAGAAGTTCTAGGCCCTCGGGGTTGCCGGCTTTGGCAGATGACATTACGATTGCCGGTATTTGCATGGAAAGCGGAGGCAAGACAGTTTTTGCAACCTTGCAGAGCGCTCGAAAGTATTGTATCAAATCACTTTACGTGGTCATGCCATAAACATATGCGGACGTTCACAATGGGTCACAAAAACGTAGGTTGAGTTCGAAATAACCTGCTCTGTGTATAGGCCAGTGTTGGGTTTATAAGAAGACTAGCTAGTATGGAGGCTCATTGAATAACACGTCAGCAATTGAGTACTCTACCAATCGCGCGATCGGTTCAAACTCGGAGTTTGTGCTCCTATACAGGGCACGGCACCATAGCCGCTTCATTCAAAACGTATTTTTGGCTTCAACCTCGCCTTATATTTGTAGGTGTAAAGTGAAGCATAGACTTATGAATGAGCACGGGGATGACCCACCCATTTTTCAATACTGCTTTCCTGTCGTACATGGTCAGAACCTAGTGTTAAATGTCAGTAGGCAGAGGAACTTGTGTTAGACGGTTTCTATCATTTCTACAGATGCACCGCAATAGCATGTTTCGGCTATATCACACACACACGCACATGCAACCACACACGTGAGCGCGCACACACACATAGCACCGCACTTACGCACGTAAACGCACACGCGCCTACCTAAACACCCGCGCGAGCCCACGCAAACACATCCGCACGCTCACACTTGCGTGCACTCCCATTCACGCATGGAGACGCACGCACGCCACATACAGACGCAGGCACGCGCGCATACACTCACACACATGGAGGCATGCACGCGCACATACACAGACGCATGCGTACACAGGCATACACGCGCACACGCGCGTGCACGCATGCTAGTCACCGCAACACTATGTTTGTTGAGACCTGCACATATATTGACGGTGAATTTTTTGCAGTAATATTTTCCCAATATTCAGATACGAGTTTAGTAAAGCTGCACTCGAGAGGAGGAGCAGACAAAAAAAAACCTTTACAGTAAAATGGAGCTGGTAAGTGGGCGGAGTCTTCAGTCCAGGACAAGAGAGCACCAATCATTTTCTTCAATGCGTCAAACGCCACCCCGAGTGGGCCAGGATTTCTTCTTTACCCCTGAAGGTAGTTCAGAAAAGAAAAAAAGATTGATTGATTGTAGGGGTTTAACGCGCCGACGCAACGCAGGCGATGAGGCGCGCCGTTGTGGAGGGCTCCGGATTAATTTTGACCACCTGGGGATCTTTAACCTGCGCCGAAACCTCCTACACACGGGCGTTTTTGCTTTACGCCTCCATCAGAAAAGCGGGCGCCACGGGCGGGAATCGAACCCGCGACCTCGTCCTCAGCAGCGCAACGCCTTAGCCACTGAGCCACCACGGCGGGTAGAAAAGAAAAAAAGCTGGGTGGATATATCCATTGGTTCCGATAGTTGTGCTATACATCGGCACGTACACTATTCATTGCGTTTTTAGGGTTATCAAGACATCAACACCCGATACTTGTCAAACGTTCGAGTTGAGAGTCAGTTCGTTCAGATAGCGATGGTTACGAGAGCAATTCCTTCCACAAAAGCCGCCTTCAAGTATCCAGGGCAACTTCATCTGTGCCGTTATGGGGCGTCGTAGCACTAACTTTCTCATCGCATTTGCATGTGAATAAACAATGCACGCTGCGGATATGCACCTTCTTGCAGGCAGCAATAACAAAAGCCAATTTGCGAAATGGGTATGTATGCCATATGGCATAAATAAAATATCCACACGAACCTTGCGAGCCTCCCAAACACCCCCATACGTCTAATAATATGTTTTTGACGGTGCAGGAAAAACGCGTTGGGCACAGAAACAACATTCACCTGTAAAAGGCAACACAAATGACCGAAGTAGAGGACATATGCGTAATTTGCTGATGTGTCATGCGCGTGTTGGTTCCCGCTGCTTGGTGTGCAGCATTAGACTTTTGAGTCTTCATCAGAGCATCTCGAAATGCTTTAGGGAAGCGTACACATTCCGAATACTCATCGGTGCCCTCTTAGCCCTGAACTTCGCAAATAAGCTAGAAAGGACGAGTTACACATGATCTCCTGACCGATGCTCTGAAAAAAGTGGTTCTCTCTCTCTCTCTCATCATGTGTTGCAAGCTTGTGTCGGTTACAGCTTGAAGTTATTCGGAGGGGTTGAAAGCTGGAAAAATATTTGAATTACTGAAAATACAATTTTTAATGCCCCGTACGGTGAAGGTGAGCTGGTTCTAGCAGAGACACTACTGCCCCTCGAAAGCAAAGTGTAGCAGACAACTTCGGCGCCAGTCCCAAAGCTGACGTCAGAGGCCAGGAACCCCACTCAAACATCTCACCGTCGATGGCGGTCGAACTGCTCACGTTTACTGCGGAATATGCTGAAGCGAATGCCAAACGACTCATTCAGCCGAACAAACGGGAACTTAAAACTTTTCACGAATACCCAAGGAGCGGAACCAAACGTCCTGCCATTATTTTGACAAAGCGAAAAGCCAAAAGATGGTGTGTGACGGATACGTTTTATTCTACTAAAAATATGGCACAAATGTATTTCAAACAAGGGTGGTGTAGCTGTTTGCAGTGAGAGAGAGAAGCGCAAGAATGACGTGGCGTATTTTCCCTCCTGCCCGTTGTTGCGATGGCACACACTTCAAGCGATTTGTGGAGTCAAAAAGCAAGTCGCTTAACTGGGCCAAGTCTAAGAAAGTTTGAGTCGCCATAGTTAAAAACTGAGTTAAAGAGTTTGGAAAGAAAGAAAGAAAGTGGAGGAAAAATGTGGAACAAATGTGGAGTGTCTACATGTCCAAATTCTTTATCTATTTCAATGACCTACCACATCCTCCCCTTTGCTTTCCGAGGTTTTCTTGACTGCCAACTCTTATTTCTGTGTTGTTTTAAATGAGCCCCTCATTTCCTATTCTGATTCGCTACATGCATAGCGAGGGCCTCTGTTCTGGCAGTTTGGGTGCCATAGGAAGCTTAAGAGTTTTCAACGCCAGTCGACCACTCTCGACATGTCGTAGACACTCGAGTAACGGCCCGTGGGTTAAAAAGAAGGTCCCCTGAACCCCGAGTAGTCCGAGTGCCGCTGGCTACCACCCCAAGCACAGGAAACAAAAATACCGAAACATAAATATTCCAGCAAGTGGAGGGGAGAATCGCCCCGCCGGTAGTGTAGTGGTTATCGCACCAGACGGGTATTCTGGAGGTAGTGGGTTAGGATCCCACACTGGCGGGCATTTTCTCTCAACTTTGTTTCTTTCTTTCCATATTCTTGATCTATTTCAATAACCTACCACATCATCCCCTTTGCTTCCCGAAATTTTCTTGACTGCCAACTCTTATTTCTGTGTTATTTTCATCCAGCCCCTCATTTCCTATTCTGATTCGCTATGTATATATATATATATATATATATATATATATATATATATATATATATATATATATATATATATATATATATATATATATGTATATATATATATAGATACGGGACGAGGGACTCGGTAAAGATACATATCAATGTTGCACTCGTCATTGCCAGTGCTATTCGGCTTTTTTCGAAATATTTAATAGGGCCAAATGACGTGTGCTTGTCACGTTTCTTTGATTCATTGATAAATAAGCGAAAATATAAGTCGAGAAAAAATCCGCCGTTTTCCGGGAGCGGGACTCGAACCCACATCTCCGCATAACCGGTGCGGTGCGTTCACCATTACGCTATCCCCACAGCGGCTTCTCTCTCGACTTTAAAGGGGGGGTTTATATTTACAAGAGCTCTGAGGCCGGTCAACTAGCGCCGCCCCTCGACTACCGCGGGAGACGTAGAACGTCTTCTTTCCCAGCGGCCGCCACGTAGAACGTGGTCGGAGGTCGGGGTTAGCAATTGGCATATCCGAACTGCTGGAGCCAGTGCCTCGTAATGCATGTAGCAGAACAGAGAGATACGGGACGAGGGACTCGGTAAAGATACATATCAATGTTGCAGTCGTCATTGCCAGTGCTATTCGGCTTTTTTAGAAATATTTAATAGGGCCAAATGACGTGTGCTTGTCACGTTTCTTTGATTCATTGATAAATAAGCGAAAATATAGGTCGAGAAAAAATCCGCCGTTTTCCAGGAGCGGGACTCGAACCCACATCTCCGCATAACCGGTGCGGTGCGTTCACCATTACGCTATCCCCACAGCGGCTTCTCTCTCGACTTTAAAGCGGGGGTTTATATTTACAAGAGCTCTGAGGCCAGTCAACTAGCGCCGCCCCTCGACTACCGCGGGAGACGTAGAACGTCTTCTTTCCCAGCGGCCGCCACGTAGAACGTGGTCGGAGGTCGGGGTTAGCAATTGGCATATCCGAACTGCTGGAGCCAGTGCCTCGTAATGCATGTAGCAGAACAGAGAGATACGGGACGAGGGACTCGGTAAAGATACATATCAATGTTGCAGTCGTCATTGCCAGTGCTATTCGGCTTTTTTCGAAATATTTAATAGGGCCAAATGACGTGTGCTTGTCACGTTTCTTTGATTCATTGATAAATAAGCTAAAATATAAGTCGAGAAAAAATCCGCCGTTTTCCGGGAGCGGGACTCGAACCCACATCTCCGCATAACCGGTGCGGTGCGTTCACCATTACGCTATCCCCACAGCGGCTTCTCTCTCGACTTTAAAGCGGGGGTTTATATTTACAAGAGCTCTGAGGCCGGTCAACTAGCGCCGCCCCTCGACTACCGCGGGAGACGTAGAACGTCTTCTTTCCCAGCGGCCGCCACGTAGAACGTGGTCGGAGGTCGGGGTTAGCAATTGGCATATCCGAACTGCTGGAGCCAGTGCCTCGTAATGCATGTAGCAGAACAGAGAGATACGGGACGAGGGACTCGGTAAAGATACATATCAATGTTGCAGTCGTCATTGCCAGTGCTATTCGGCTTTTTTCGAAATATTTAATAGGGCCAAATGACGTGTGCTTGTCACGTTTCTTTGATTCATTGATAAATAAGCGAAAATATAGGTCGAGAAAAAATCCGCCGTTTTCCGGGAGCGGGACTCGAACCCACATCTCCGCATAACCGGTGCGGTGCGTTCACCATTACGCTATCCCCACAGCGGCTTCTCTCTCGACTTTAAAGCGGGGGTTTATATTTACAAGAGCTCTGAGGCCAGTCAACTAGCGCCGCCCCTCGACTACCGCGGGAGACGTAGAACGTCTTCTTTCCCAGCGGCCGCCACGTAGAACGTGGTCGGAGGTCGGGGTTAGCAATTGGCATATCCGAACTGCTGGAGCCAGTGCCTCGTAATGCATGTAGCAGAACAGAGAGATACGGGACGAGGGACTCGGTAAAGATACATATCAATGTTGCAGTCGTCATTGCCAGTGCTATTCGGCTTTTTTCGAAATATTTAATAGGGCCAAATGACGTGTGCTTGTCACGTTTCTTTGATTCATTGATAAATAAGCGAAAATATAAGTCGAGAAAAAATCCGCCGTTTTCCGGGAGCGGGACTCGAACCCACATCTCCGCATAACCGGTGCGGTGCGTTCACCATTACGCTATCCCCACAGCGGGTTCTCTCTCGACTTTAAAGCGGGGGTTTATATTTACAAGAGCTCTGAGGCCGGTCAACTAGCGCCGCCCCTCGACTACCGCGGGAGACGTAGAACGTCTTCTTTCCCAGTGGCCGCCACGTAGAACGTGGTCGGAGGTCGGGGTTAGCAATTGGCATATCCGAACTGCTGGAGCCAGTGCCTCGTAATGCATGTAGCAGAACAGAGAGATACGGGACGAGGGACTCGGTAAAGATACATATCAATGTTGCAGTCGTCATTGCCAGTGCTATTCGGCTTTTTTCGAAATATTTAATAGGGCCAAAAGACGTGTGCTTGTCACGTTTCTTTGATTCATTGATAAATAAGCGAAAATATAAGTCGAGAAAAAATCCCCCGTTTTCCGGGAGCGGGACTCGAACCCACATCTCCGCATAACCGGTGCGGTGCGTTCACCATTACGCTATCCCCACAGCGGCTTCTCTCTCGACTTTAAAGCGGGGGTTTATATTTACAAGAGCTCTGAGGCCGGTCAACTAGAGCCGCCCCTCGACTACCGCGGGAGACGTAGAACGTCTTCTTTCCCAGCGGCCGCCACGTAGAACGTGGTCGGAGGTCGGGGTTAGCAATTGGCATATCCGAACTGCTGGAGCCAGTGCCTCGTAATGCATGTAGCAGAACAGAGAGATACGGGACGAGGGACTCGGTAAAGATACATATCAATGTTGCAGTCGTCATTGCCAGTGTTATTCGGCTTTTTTCGAAATATTTAATAGGGCCAAATGACGTGTGCTTGTCACGTTTCTTTGATTCATTGATAAATAAGCGAAAATATGTCGAGAAAAAATCCGCCGTTTTCCGGGAGCGGGACTCGAACCCACATCTCCGCATAACCGGTGCGGTGCGTTCACCATTACGCTATCCCCACAGCGGCTTCTCTCTCGACTTTAAAGCGGGGGTTTACATTTACAAGAGCTCTGAGGCCGGTCAACTAGCGCCGCCCCTCGACTACCGCGGGAGACGTAGAACGTCTTCTTTCCCAGCGGCCGCCACGTAGAACGTGGTCGGAGGTCGGGGTTAGCAATTGGCATATCCGAACTGCTGGAGCCAGTGCCTCGTAATGCATGTAGCAGAACAGAGAGATACGGGACGAGGGACTCGGTAAAGATACATATCAATGTTGCAGTCGTCATTGCCAGTGCTATTCGGCTTTTTTCGAAATATTTAATAGGGCCAAATGACGTGTGCTTGTCACGTTTCTTTGATTCATTGATAAATAAGCGAAAATATAGGTCGAGAAAAAATCCGCCGTTTTCCGGGAGCGGGACTCGAACCCACATCTCCGCATAACCGGTGCGGTGCGTTCACCATTACGCTATCCCCACAGCGGCTTCTCTCTCGACTTTAAAGCGGGGGTTTATGTTTACAAGAGCTCTGAGGCCGGTCAACTAGCGCCGCCCCTCGACTACCGCGGGAGACGTAGAACGTCTTCTTTCCCAGCGGCCGCCACGTAGAACGTGGTCGGAGGTCGGGGTTAGCAATTGGCATATCCGAACTGCTGGAGCCAGTGCCTCGTAATGCATGTAGCAGAACAGAGAGATACGGGACGAGGGACTTGGTAAAGATACATATCAATGTTGCAGTCGTCATTGCCAGTGCTATTCGGCTTTTTTCGAAATATTTAATAGGGCCAAATGACCTGTGCTTGTCACGTTTCTTTGATTCATTGATAAATAAGCGAAAATATAGGTCGAGAAAAAATCCGCCGTTTTCCGGGAGCGGGACTCGAACCCACATCTCCGCATAACCGGTGCGGTGCGTTCACCATTACGCTATCCCCACAGCGGCTTCTCTCTCGACTTTAAAGCGGGGGTTTATATTTACAAGAGCTCTGAGGCCGGTCAACTAGCGCCGCCCCTCGACTACCGCAGGAGACGTAGAACGTCTTCTTTCCCAGCGGCCGCCACGTAGAACGTGGTCGGAGGTCGGGGTTAGCAATTAGCATATCCGAACTGCTGGAGCCAGTGCCTCGTAATGCATGTAGCAGAACAGAGAGATACGGGACGAGGGACTCGGTAAAGATACATATCAATGTTGCAGTCGTCATTGCCAGTGCTATTCGGCTTTTTTCGAAATATTTAATAGGGCCAAATGACGTGTGCTTGTCACGTTTCTTTGATTCATTGATAAATAAGCGAAAATATAAGTCGAGAAAAAATCCGCCGTTTTCCGGGAGCGGGACTCGAACCCACATCTCCGCATAACCGGTGCGGTGCGTTCACCATTACGCTATCCCCACAGCGGCTTCTCTCTCGACTTTAAAGCGGGGGTTTATATTTACAAGAGCTCTGAGGCCGGTCAACTAGCGCCGCCCCTCGACTACCGCGGGAGACGTAGAACGTCTTCTTTCCCAGCGGCCGCCACGTAGAATGTGGTCGGAGGTCGGGGTTAGCAATTGGCATATCCGAACTGCTGGAGCCAGTGCCTCGTAATGCATGTAGCAGAACAGAGAGATACGGGACGAGGGACTCGGTAAAGATACATATCAATGTTGCAGTCGTCATTGCCAGTGCTATTCGGCTTTTTTCGAAATGTTTAATAGGGCCAAATGACGTGTGCTTGTCACGTTTCTTTGATTCATTGATAAATAAGCGAAAATATAGGTCGAGAAAAAATCCGCCGTTTTCCGGGAGCGGGACTCGAACCCACATCTCCGCATAACCGGTGCGGTGCGTTCACCATTACGCTATCCCCACAGCGGCTTCTCTCTCGACTTTAAAGCGGGGGTTTATATTTACAAGAGCTCTGAGGCCAGTCAACTAGCGCCGCCCCTCGACTACCGCGGGAGACGTAGAACGTCTTCTTTCCCAGCGGCCGCCACGTAGAACGTGGTCGGAGGTCGGGGTTAGCAATTGGCATATCCGAACTGCTGGAGCCAGTGCCTCGTAATGCATGTAGCAGAACAGAGAGATACGGGACGAGGGACTCGGTAAAGATACATATCAATGTTGCAGTCGTCATTGCCAGTGCTATTCGGCTTTTTTCGAAATATTTAATAGGGCCAAATGACGTGTGCTTGTCACGTTTCTTTGATTCATTGATAAATAAGCTAAAATATAAGTCGAGAAAAAATCCGCCGTTTTCCGGGAGCGGGACTCGAACCCACATCTCCGCATAACCGGTGCGGTGCGTTCACCATTACGCTATCCCCACAGCGGCTTCTCTCTCGACTTTAAAGCGGGGGTTTATATTTACAAGAGCTCTGAGGCCGGTCAACTAGCGCCGCCCCTCGACTACCGCGGGAGACGTAGAACGTCTTCTTTCCCAGCGGCCGCCACGTAGAACGTGGTCGGAGGTCGGGGTTAGCAATTGGCATATCCGAACTGCTGGAGCCAGTGCCTCGTAATGCATGTAGCAGAACAGAGAGATACGGGACGAGGGACTCGGTAAAGATACATATCAATGTTGCAGTCGTCATTGCCAGTGCTATTCGGCTTTTTTCGAAATATTTAATAGGGCCAAATGACGTGTGCTTGTCACGTTTCTTTGATTCATTGATAAATAAGCGAAAATATAGGTCGAGAAAAAATCCGCCGTTTTCCGGGAGCGGGACTCGAACCCACATCTCCGCATAACCGGTGCGGTGCGTTCACCATTACGCTATCCCCACAGCGGCTTCTCTCTCGACTTTAAAGCGGGGGTTTATATTTACAAGAGCTCTGAGGCCAGTCAACTAGCGCCGCCCCTCGACTACCGCGGGAGACGTAGAACGTCTTCTTTCCCAGCGGCCGCCACGTAGAACGTGGTCGGAGGTCGGGGTTAGCAATTGGCATATCCGAACTGCTGGAGCCAGTGCCTCGTAATGCATGTAGCAGAACAGAGAGATACGGGACGAGGGACTCGGTAAAGATACATATCAATGTTGCAGTCGTCATTGCCAGTGCTATTCGGCTTTTTTCGAAATATTTAATAGGGCCAAATGACGTGTGCTTGTCACGTTTCTTTGATTCATTGATAAATAAGCGAAAATATAAGTCGAGAAAAAATCCGCCGTTTTCCGGGAGCGGGACTCGAACCCACATCTCCGCATAACCGGTGCGGTGCGTTCACCATTACGCTATCCCCACAGCGGGTTCTCTCTCGACTTTAAAGCGGGGGTTTATATTTACAAGAGCTCTGAGGCCGGTCAACTAGCGCCGCCCCTCGACTACCGCGGGAGACGTAGAACGTCTTCTTTCCCAGTGGCCGCCACGTAGAACGTGGTCGGAGGTCGGGGTTAGCAATTGGCATATCCGAACTGCTGGAGCCAGTGCCTCGTAATGCATGTAGCAGAACAGAGAGATACGGGACGAGGGACTCGGTAAAGATACATATCAATGTTGCAGTCGTCATTGCCAGTGCTATTCGGCTTTTTTCGAAATATTTAATAGGGCCAAAAGACGTGTGCTTGTCACGTTTCTTTGATTCATTGATAAATAAGCGAAAATATAAGTCGAGAAAAAATCCCCCGTTTTCCGGGAGCGGGACTCGAACCCACATCTCCGCATAACCGGTGCGGTGCGTTCACCATTACGCTATCCCCACAGCGGCTTCTCTCTCGACTTTAAAGCGGGGGTTTATATTTACAAGAGCTCTGAGGCCGGTCAACTAGAGCCGCCCCTCGACTACCGCGGGAGACGTAGAACGTCTTCTTTCCCAGCGGCCGCCACGTAGAACGTGGTCGGAGGTCGGGGTTAGCAATTGGCATATCCGAACTGCTGGAGCCAGTGCCTCGTAATGCATGTAGCAGAACAGAGAGATACGGGACGAGGGACTCGGTAAAGATACATATCAATGTTGCAGTCGTCATTGCCAGTGTTATTCGGCTTTTTTCGAAATATTTAATAGGGCCAAATGACGTGTGCTTGTCACGTTTCTTTGATTCATTGATAAATAAGCGAAAATATGTCGAGAAAAAATCCGCCGTTTTCCGGGAGCGGGACTCGAACCCACATCTCCGCATAACCGGTGCGGTGCGTTCACCATTACGCTATCCCCACAGCGGCTTCTCTCTCGACTTTAAAGCGGGGGTTTACATTTACAAGAGCTCTGAGGCCGGTCAACTAGCGCCGCCCCTCGACTACCGCGGGAGACGTAGAACGTCTTCTTTCCCAGCGGCCGCCACGTAGAACGTGGTCGGAGGTCGGGGTTAGCAATTGGCATATCCGAACTGCTGGAGCCAGTGCCTCGTAATGCATGTAGCAGAACAGAGAGATACGGGACGAGGGACTCGGTAAAGATACATATCAATGTTGCAGTCGTCATTGCCAGTGCTATTCGGCTTTTTTCGAAATATTTAATAGGGCCAAATGACGTGTGCTTGTCACGTTTCTTTGATTCATTGATAAATAAGCGAAAATATAGGTCGAGAAAAAATCCGCCGTTTTCCGGGAGCGGGACTCGAACCCACATCTCCGCATAACCGGTGCGGTGCGTTCACCATTACGCTATCCCCACAGCGGCTTCTCTCTCGACTTTAAAGCGGGGGTTTATGTTTACAAGAGCTCTGAGGCCGGTCAACTAGCGCCGCCCCTCGACTACCGCGGGAGACGTAGAACGTCTTCTTTCCCAGCGGCCGCCACGTAGAACGTGGTCGGAGGTCGGGGTTAGCAATTGGCATATCCGAACTGCTGGAGCCAGTGCCTCGTAATGCATGTAGCAGAACAGAGAGATACGGGACGAGGGACTTGGTAAAGATACATATCAATGTTGCAGTCGTCATTGCCAGTGCTATTCGGCTTTTTTCGAAATATTTAATAGGGCCAAATGACCTGTGCTTGTCACGTTTCTTTGATTCATTGATAAATAAGCGAAAATATAGGTCGAGAAAAAATCCGCCGTTTTCCGGGAGCGGGACTCGAACCCACATCTCCGCATAACCGGTGCGGTGCGTTCACCATTACGCTATCCCCACAGCGGCTTCTCTCTCGACTTTAAAGCGGGGGTTTATATTTACAAGAGCTCTGAGGCCGGTCAACTAGCGCCGCCCCTCGACTACCGCAGGAGACGTAGAACGTCTTCTTTCCCAGCGGCCGCCACGTAGAACGTGGTCGGAGGTCGGGGTTAGCAATTAGCATATCCGAACTGCTGGAGCCAGTGCCTCGTAATGCATGTAGCAGAACAGAGAGATACGGGACGAGGGACTCGGTAAAGATACATATCAATGTTGCAGTCGTCATTGCCAGTGCTATTCGGCTTTTTTCGAAATATTTAATAGGGCCAAATGACGTGTGCTTGTCACGTTTCTTTGATTCATTGATAAATAAGCGAAAATATAAGTCGAGAAAAAATCCGCCGTTTTCCGGGAGCGGGACTCGAACCCACATCTCCGCATAACCGGTGCGGTGCGTTCACCATTACGCTATCCCCACAGCGGCTTTTCTCTCGACTTTAAATCGGGGGTTTACATTTACAAGAGCTCTGAGGCCGGTCAACTAGCGCCGCCCCTCGACTACCGCGGGAGACGTAGAACGTCTTCTTTCCCAGCGGCCGCCACGTAGAACGTGGTCGGAGGTCGGGGTTAGCAATTGGCATATCCGAACTGCTGGAGCCAGTGCCTCGTAATACATGTAGCAGAACAGAGAGATACGGGACGAGGGACTCGGTAAAGATACATATCAATGTTGCAGTCGTCATTGCCAGTGCTATTTGGCTTTTTTCGAAATATTTAATAGGGCCAAATGACGTGTGCTTGTCACGTTTGTTTGATTCATTGATAAATAGGCGAAAATATAGGTCGAGAAAAAATCCGCCGTTTTCCGGGAGCGGGACTCGAACCCACATCTCCGCATAACCGGTGCGGTGCGTTCACCATTACGCTATCCCCACAGCGGCTTCTCTCTCGACTTTAAAGCGGGGGTTTATATTTACAAGAGCTCTGAGGCCGGTCAACTAGCGCCGCCCCTCGACTACCGCGGGAGACGTAGAACGTCTTCTTTCCCAGCGGCCGCCACGTAGAATGTGGTCGGAGGTCGGGGTTAGCAATTGGCATATCCGAACTGCTGGAGCCAGTGCCTCGTAATGCATGTAGCAGAACAGAGAGATACGGGACGAGGGACTCGGTAAAGATACATATCAATGTTGCAGTCGTCATTGCCAGTGCTATTCGGCTTTTTTCGAAATATTTAATAGGGCCAAATGACGTGTGCTTGTCACGTTTCTTTGATTCATTGATAAATAAGCGAAAATATAAGTCGAGAAAAAATCCGCCGTTTTCCGGGAGCGGGACTCGAACCCACATCTCCGCATAACCGGTGCGGTGCGTTCACCATTACGCTATCCCCACAGCGGCTTCTCTCTCGACTTTAAAGCGGGGGTTTATATTTACAAGAGCTCTGAGGCCGGTCAACTAGCGCCGCCCCTCGACTACCGCGGGAGACGTAGAACGTCTTCTTTCCCAGCGGCCGCCACGTAGAACGTGGTCGGAGGTCGGGGTTAGCAATTGGCATATCCGAACTGCTGGAGCCAGTGCCTCGTAATGCATGTAGCAGAACAGAGAGATACGGGACGAGGGACTCGGTAAAGATACATATCAATGTTGCAGTCGTCATTGCCAGTGCTATTCGGCTTTTTTCGAAATATTTAATAGGGCCAAATGACGTGTGCTTGTCACGTTTCTTTGATTCATTGATAAATAAGCGAAAATATAGGTCGAGAAAAAATCCGCCGTTTTCCGGGAGCGGGACTCGAACCCACATCTCCGCATAACCGGTGCGGTGCGTTCACCATTACGCTATCCCCACAGCGGCTTCTCTCTCGACTTTAAAGCGGGGGTTTATGTTTACAAGAGCTCTGAGGCCGGTCAACTAGCGCCGCCCCTCGACTACCGCGGGAGACGTAGAACGTCTTCTTTCCCAGCGGCCGCCACGTAGAACGTGGTCGGAGGTCGGGGTTAGCAATTGGCATATCCGAACTGCTGGAGCCAGTGCCTCGTAATGCATGTAGCAGAACAGAGAGATACGGGACGAGGGACTTGGTAAAGATACATATCAATGTTGCAGTCGTCATTGCCAGTGCTATTCGGCTTTTTTCGAAATATTTAATAGGGCCAAATGACCTGTGCTTGTCACGTTTCTTTGATTCATTGATAAATAAGCGAAAATATAGGTCGAGAAAAAATCCGCCGTTTTCCGGGAGCGGGACTCGAACCCACATCTCCGCATAACCGGTGCGGTGCGTTCACCATTACGCTATCCCCACAGCGGCTTCTCTCTCGACTTTAAAGCGGGGGTTTATATTTACAAGAGCTCTGAGGCCGGTCAACTAGCGCCGCCCCTCGACTACCGCAGGAGACGTAGAACGTCTTCTTTCCCAGCGGCCGCCACGTAGAACGTGGTCGGAGGTCGGGGTTAGCAATTAGCATATCCGAACTGCTGGAGCCAGTGCCTCGTAATGCATGTAGCAGAACAGAGAGATACGGGACGAGGGACTCGGTAAAGATACATATCAATGTTGCAGTCGTCATTGCCAGTGCTATTCGGCTTTTTTCGAAATATTTAATAGGGCCAAATGACGTGTGCTTGTCACGTTTCTTTGATTCATTGATAAATAAGCGAAAATATAAGTCGAGAAAAAATCCGCCGTTTTCCGGGAGCGGGACTCGAACCCACATCTCCGCATAACCGGTGCGGTGCGTTCACCATTACGCTATCCCCACAGCGGCTTCTCTCTCGACTTTAAAGCGGGGGTTTATATTTACAAGAGCTCTGAGGCCGGTCAACTAGCGCCGCCCCTCGACTACCGCGGGAGACGTAGAACGTCTTCTTTCCCAGCGGCCGCCACGTAGAATGTGGTCGGAGGTCGGGGTTAGCAATTGGCATATCCGAACTGCTGGAGCCAGTGCCTCGTAATGCATGTAGCAGAACAGAGAGATACGGGACGAGGGACTCGGTAAAGATACATATCAATGTTGCAGTCGTCATTGCCAGTGCTATTCGGCTTTTTTCGAAATATTTAATAGGGCCAAATGACGTGTGCTTGTCACGTTTCTTTGATTCATTGATAAATAAGCGAAAATATAAGTCGAGAAAAAATCCGCCGTTTTCCGAGAGCGGGACTCGAACCCACATCTCCGCATAACCGGTGCGGTGCGTTCACCATTACGCTATCCCCACAGCGGCTTCTCTCTCGACTTTAAAGCGGGGGTTTATATTTACAAGAGCTCTGAGGCCGGTCAACTAGCGCCGCCCCTCGACTACCGCGGGAGACGTAGAACGTCTTCTTTCCCAGCGGCCGCCACGTAGAACGTGGTCGGAGGTCGGGGTTAGCAATTGGCATATCCGAACTGCTGGAGCCAGTGCCTCGTAATGCATGTAGCAGAACAGAGAGATACGGGACGAGGGACTCGGTAAAGATACATATCAATGTTGCAGTCGTCATTGCCAGTGCTATTCGGCTTTTTTCGAAATATTTAATAGGGCCAAATGACGTGTGCTTGTCACGTTTCTTTGATTCATTGATAAATAAGCGAAAATATAAGTCGAGAAAAAATCCGCCGTTTTCCGGGAGCGGGACTCGAACCCACATCTCCGCATAACCGGTGCGGTGCGTTCACCATTACGCTATCCCCACAGCGGCTTCTCTCTCGACTTTAAAGGGGGGGTTTATATTTACAAGAGCTCTGAGGCCGGTCAACTAGCGCCGCCCCTCGACTACCGCGGGAGACGTAGAACGTCTTCTTTCCCAGCGGCCGCCACGTAGAACGTGGTCGGAGGTCGGGGTTAGCAATTGGCATATCCGAACTGCTGGAGCCAGTGCCTCGTAATGCATGTAGCAGAACAGAGAGATACGGGACGAGGGACTCGGTAAAGATACATATCAATGTTGCAGTCGTCATTGCCAGTGCTATTCGGCTTTTTTCGAAATATTTAATAGGGCCAAATGACGTGTGCTTGTCACGTTTCTTTGATTCATTGATAAATAAGCGAAAATATAAGTCGAGAAAAAATCCGCCGTTTTTTGGGAGCGGGACTCGAACCCACATCTCCGCATAACCGGTGCGGTGCGTTCATCATTACGCTATCCCCACAGCGGCTTCTCTCTCGACTTTAAAGCGGGGGTTTATATTTACAAGAGCTCTGAGGCCGGTCAACTAGCGCCGCCCCTCGACTACCGCGGGAGACGTAGAACGTCTTCTTTCCCAGCGGCCGCCACGTAGAACGTGGTCGGAGGTCGGGGTTAGCAATTGGCATATCCGAACTGCTGGAGCCAGTGCCTCGTAATGCATGTAGCAGAACAGAGAGATACGGGACGAGGGACTCGGTAAAGATACATATCAATGTTGCAGTCGTCATTGCCAGTGCTATTCGGCTTTTTTCGAAATATTTAATAGGGCCAAATGACGTGTGCTTGTCACGTTTCTTTGATTCATTGATAAATAAGCGAAAATATAAGTCGAGAAAAAATCCGCCGTTTTCCGGGAGCGGGACTCGAACCCACATCTCCGCATAACCGGTGCGGTGCGTTCACCATTACGCTATCCCCACAGCGGCTTCTCTCTCGACTTTAAAGCGGGGGTTTACATTTACAAGAGCTCTGAGGCCGGTCAGCTAGCGCCGCCCCTCGACTACCGCGGGAGACGTAGAACGTCTTCTTTCCCAGCGGCCGCCACGTAGAACGTGGTCGGAGGTCGGGGTTAGCAATTGGCATATCCGAACTGCTGGAACCAGTGCCTCGTAATGCATGTAGCAGAACAGAGAGATACGGGACGAGGGACTCGGTAAAGATACATATCAATGTTGCAGTCGTCATTGCCAGTGCTATTCGGCTTTTTTCGAAATATTTAATTGGGCCAAATGACGTGTGCTTGTCACGTTTCTTTGATTCATTGATAAATAAGCGAAAATATAAGTCGAGAAAAAATCCGCCGTTTTCCGGGAGCGGGACTCGAACCCACATCTCCGCATAACCGGTGCGGTGCGTTCACCATTACGCTATCCCCACAGCGGCTTCTCTCTCGACTTTAAAGCGGGGGTTTATATTTACAAGAGCTCTGAGGCCGGTCAACTAGCGCCGCCCCTCGACTACCGCAGGAGACGTAGTACGTCTTCTTTCCCAGCGGCCGCCACGTAGAACGTGGTCGGAGGTCGGGGTTAGCAATTGGCATATCCGAACTGCTGGAGCCAGTGCCTCGTAATGCATGTAGCAGAACAGAGAGATACGGGACGAGGGACTCGGTAAAGATACATATCAATGTTGCAGTCGTCATTGCCAGTGCTATTCGGCTTTTTTCGAAATATTTAATAGGGCCAAATGACGTGTGCTTGTCACGTTTCTTTGATTCATTGATAAATAAGCGAAAATATAAGTCGAGAAAAAATCCGCCGTTTTCCGGGAGCGGGACTCGAACCCACATCTCCGCATAACCGGTGCGGTGCGTTCACCATTACGCTATCCCCACAGCGGCTTCTCTCTCGACTTTAAAGCGGGGGTTTATATTTACAAGAGCTCTGAGGCCGGTCAACTAGCGCCGCCCCTCGACTACCGCGGGAGACGTAGAACGTCTTCTTTCCCAGCGGCCGCCACGTAGAACGTGGTCGGAGGTCGGGGTTAGCAATTGGCATATCCGAACTGCTGGAGCCAGTGCCTCGTAATGCATGTAGCAGAACAGAGAGATACGGGACGAGGGACTCGGTAAAGATACATATCAATGTTGCAGTCGTCATTGCCAGTGCTATTCGGCTTTTTTCGAAATATTTAATAGGGCCAAATGACGTGTGCTTGTCACGTTTCTTTGATTCATTGATAAATAAGCGAAAATATAAGTCGAGAAAAAAATCCGCCGTTTTCCGGGAGCGGGACTCGAACCCACATCTCCGCATAACCGGTGCGGTGCGTTCACCATTACGCTATCCCCACAGCGGCTTCTCTCTCGACTTTAAGGCGGGGGTTTATATTTACAAGAGCTCTGAGGCCGGTCAACTAGCGCCGCCCCTCGACTACCGCGGGAGACGTAGAACGTCTTCTTTCCCAGCGGCCGCCACGTAGAACGTGGTCGGAGGTCGGGGTTAGCAATTGGCATATCCGAACTGCTGGAGCCAGTGCCTCGTAATGCATGTAGCAGAACAGAGAGATACGGGACGAGGGACTCGGTAAAGATACATATCAATGTTGCAGTCGTCATTGCCAGTGCTATTCGGCTTTTTTCGAAATATTTAATAGGGCCAAATGACGTGTGCTTGTCACGTTTCTTTGATTCATTGATAAATAAGCGAAAATATAAGTCGAGAAAAAATCCGCCGTTTTCCGGGAGCGGGACTCGAACCCACATCTCCGCATAACCGGTGCGGTGCGTTCACCATTACGCTATCCCCACAGCGGCTTCTCTCTCGACTTTAAAGCGGGGGTTTATATTTACAAGAGCTCTGAGGCCGGTCAACTAGCGCCGCCCCTCGACTACCGCGGGAGACGTAGAACGTCTTCTTTCCCAGCGGCCGCCACGTAGAACGTGGTCGGAGGTCGGGGTTAGCAATTGGCATATCCGAACTGCTGGAGCCAGTGCCTCGTAATGCATGTAGCAGAACAGAGAGATACGGGACGAGGGACTCGGTAAAGATACATATCAATGTTGCAGTCGTCATTGCCAGTGCTATTCGGCTTTCTTCGAAATATTTAATAGGGCCAAATGACGTGTGCTTGTCACGTTTCTTTGATTCATTGATAAATAAGCGAAAATATAAGTCGAGAAAAAATCCGCCGTTTTCCGGGAGCGGGACTCGAACCCACATCTCCGCATAACCGGTGCGGTGCGTTCACCATTACGCTATCCCCACAGCGGCTTCTCTCTCGACTTTAAAGCGGGGGTTTATATTTACAAAAGCTCTGAGGCCGGTCAACTAGCGCCGCCCCTCGACTACCGCGGGAGACGTAGAACGTCTTCTTTCCCAGCGGCCGCCACGTAGAACGTGGTCGGAGGTCGGGGTTAGCAATTGGCATATCCGAACTGCTAGAGCCAGTGCCTCGTAATGCATGTAGCAGAACAGAGAGATACGGGACGAGGGACTCGGTAAAGATACATATCAATGTTGCAGTCGTCATTGCCAGTGCTATTCGGCTTTTTTCGAAATATTTAATAGGGCCAAATGACGTGTGCTTGTCACGTTTCTTTGATTCATTGATAAATAAGCGAAAATATAAGTCGAGAAAAAATCCGCCGTTTTCCGGGAGCGGGACTCGAACCCACATCTCCGCATAACCGGTGCGGTGCGTTCACCATTACGCTATCCCCACAGCGGCTTCTCTCTCGACTTTAAAGCGGGGGTTTATATTTACAAGAGCTCTGAGGCCGGTCAACTAGCGCCGCCCCTCGACTACCGCGGGAGACGTAGAACGTCTTCTTTCCCAGCGGCCGCCACGTAGAACGTGGTCGGAGGTCGGGGTTAGCAATTGGCATATCCGAACTGCTGGAGCCAGTGCCTCGTAATGCATGTAGCAGAACAGAGAGATACGGGACGAGGGACTCGGTAAAGATACATATCAATGTTGCAGTCGTCATTGCCAGTGCTATTCGGCTTTTTTCGAAATATTTAATAGGGCCAAATGACGTGTGCTTGTCACGTTTCTTTGATTCATTGATAAATAAGCGAAAATATAGGTCGAGAAAAAATCCGCCGTTTTCCGGGAGCGGGACTCGAACCCACATCTCCGCATAACCGGTGCGGTGCGTTCACCATTACGCTATCCCCACAGCGGCTTCTCTCTCGACTTTAAAGCGGGGGTTTATATTTACAAGAGCTCTGAGGCCGGTCAACTAGCGCCGCCCCTCGACTACCGCAGGAGACGTAGAACGTCTTCTTTCCCAGCGGCCGCCACGTAGAACGTGGTCGGAGGTCGGGGTTAGCAATTAGCATATCCGAACTGCTGGAGCCAGTGCCTCGTAATGCATGTAGCAGAACAGAGAGATACGGGACGAGGGACTCGGTAAAGATACATATCAATGTTGCAGTCGTCATTGCCAGTGCTATTCGGCTTTTTTCGAAATATTTAATAGGGCCAAATGACGTGTGCTTGTCACGTTTCTTTGATTCATTGATAAATAAGCGAAAATATAAGTCGAGAAAGAATCCGCCGTTTTCCGGGAGCGGGACTCGAATCCACATCTCCGCATAACCGGTGCGGTGCGTTCACCATTACGCTATCCCCACAGCGGCTTCTCTCTCGACTTTAAAGCGGGGGTTTATATTTACAAGAGCTCTGAGGCCGGTCAACTAGCGCCGCCCCTCGACTACCGCGGGAGACGTAGAACGTCTTCTTTCCCAGCGGCCGCCACGTAGAACGTGGTCGGAGGTCGGGGTTAGCAATTGGCATATCCGAACTGCTGGAGCCAGTGCCTCGTAATGCATGTAGCAGAACAGAGAGATACGGGACGAGGGACTCGGTAAAGATACATATCAATGTTGCAGTCGTCATTGCCAGTGCTATTCGGCTTTTTTCGAAATATTTAATAGGGCCAAATGACGTGTGCTTGTCACGTTTCTTTGATTCATTGATAAATAAGCGAAAATATAAGTCGAGAAAAAATCCGCCGTTTTCCGGGAGCGGGACTCGAACCCACATCTCCGCATAACCGGTGCGGTGCGTTCACCATTACGCTATCCCCACAGCGGCTTCTCTCTCGACTTTAAAGCGGGGGTTTATATTTACAAGAGCTCTGAGGCCGGTCAACTAGCGCCGCCCCTCGACTACCGCGGGAGACGTAGAACGTCTTCTTTCCCAGCGGCCGGCCACGTAGAACGTGGTCGGAGGTCGGGGTTAGCAATTGGCATATCCGAACTGCTGGAGCCAGTGCCTCGTAATGCATGTAGCAGAACAGAGAGATACGGGACGAGGGACTCGGTAAAGATACATATCAATGTTGCAGTCGTCATTGCCAGTGCTATTCGGCTTTTTTCGAAATATTTAATAGGGCCAAATGACGTGTGCTTGTCACGTTTCTTTGATTCATTGATAAATAAGCGAAAATATAAGTCGAGAAAAAATCCGCCGTTTTCCGGGAGCGGGACTCGAACCCACATCTCCGCATAACCGGTGCGGTGCGTTCACCATTACGCTATCCCCACAGCGGCTTCTCTCTCGACTTTAAAGCGGGGGTTTTTATTTACAAGAGCTCTGAGGCCGGTCAACTAGCGCCGCCCCTCGACTACCGCGGGAGACGTAGAACGTCTTCTTTCCCAGCGGCCGCCACGTAGAACGTGGTCGGAGGTCGGGGTTAGCAATTGGCATATCCGAACTGCTGGAGCCAGTGCCTCGTAATGCATGTAGCAGAACAGAGAGATACGGGACGAGGGACTCGGTAAAGATACATATCAATGTTGCAGTCGTCATTGCCAGTGCTATTCGGCTTTTTTCGAAATATTTAATAGGGCCAAATGACGTGTGCTTGTCACGTTTCTTTGATTCATTGATAAATAAGCGAAAATATAAGTCGAGAAAAAATCCGCCGTTTTCCGGGAGCGGGACTCGAACCCACATCTCCGCATAACCGGTGCGGTGCGTTCACCATTACGCTATCCCCACAGCGGCTTCTCTCTCGACTTTAAAGCGGGGGTTTATATTTACAAGAGCTCTGAGGCCGGTCAACTAGCGCCGCCCCTCGACTACCGCGGGAGACGTAGAACGTCTTCTTTCCCAGCGGCCGCCACGTAGAACGTGGTCGGAGGTCGGGGTTAGCAATTGGCATATCCGAACTGCTGGAGCCAGTGCCTCGTAATGCATGTAGCAGAACAGAGAGATACGGGACGAGGGACTCGGTAAAGATACATATCACTGTTGCAGTCGTCATTGCCAGTGCTATTCGGCTTTTTTCGAAATATTTAATAGGGCCAAATGACGTGTGCTTGTCACGTTTCTTTGATTCATTGATAAATAAGCGAAAATATAAGTCGAGAAAAAATCCGCCCTTTTCCGGGAGCGGGACTCGAACCCACATCTCCGCATAACCGGTGCGGTGCGTTCACCATTACGCTATCCCCAAAGCGGCTTCTCTCTCGACTTTAAAGCGGGGGTTTATATTTACAAGAGCTCTGAGGCCGGTCAACTAGCGCCGCCCCTCGACTACCGCGGGAGACGTAGAACGTCTTCTTTCCCAGCGGCCGCCACGTAGAACGTGGTCGGAGGTCGGGGTTAGCAATTGGCATATCCGAACTGCTGGAGCCAGTGCCTCGTAATGCATGTAGCAGAACAGAGAGATACGGGACGAGGGACTCGGTAAAGATACATATCAATGTTGCAGTCGTCATTGCCAGTGCTATTCGGCTTTTTTCGAAATATTTAATAGGGCCAAATGACGTGTGCTTGTCACGTTTCTTTGATTCATTGATAAATAAGCGAAAATATAAGTCGAGAAAAAATCCGCCGTTTTCCGGGAGCGGGACTCGAACCCACATCTCCGCATAACCGGTGCAGTGCGTTCACCATTACGCTATCCCCACAGCGGCTTCTCTCTCGACTTTAAAGCGGGGGTTTATATTTACAAGAGCTCTGAGGCCGGTCAACTAGCGCCGCCCCTCGACTACCGCGGGAGACGTAGAACGTCTTCTTTCCCAGCGGCCGCCACGTAGAACGTGGTCGGAGGTCGGGGTTAGCAATTGGCATATCCGAACTGCTGGAGCCAGTGCCTCGTAATGCATGTAGCAGAACAGAGAGATACGGGACGAGGGACTCGGTAAAGATACATATCAATGTTGCAGTCGTCATTGCCAGTGCTATTCGGCTTTTTTCGAAATATTTAATAGGGCCAAATGACGTGTGCTTGTCACGTTTCTTTGATTCATTGATAAATAAGCGAAAATATAAGTCGAGAAAAAATCCGCCGTTTTCCGGGAGCGGGACTCGAACCCACATCTCCGCATAACCGGTGCGGTGCGTTCACCATTACGCTATCCCCACAGCGGCTTCTCTCTCGACTTTAAAGCGGGGGTTTATATTTACAAGAGCTCTGAGGCCGGTCAACTAGCGCCGCCCCTCGACTACCGCGGGAGACGTAGAACGTCTTCTTTCCCAGCGGCCGCCACGTAGAACGTGGTCGGAGGTCGGGGTTAGCAATTGGCATATCCGAACTGCTAGAGCCAGTGCCTCGTAATGCATGTAGCAGAACAGAGAGATACGGGACGAGGGACTCGGTAAAGATACATATCAATGTTGCAGTCGTCATTGCCAGTGCTATTCGGCTTTTTTCGAAATATTTAATAGGGCCAAATGACGTGTGCTTGTCACGTTTCTTTGATTCATTGATAAATAAGCGAAAATATAAGTCGAGAAAAAATCCGCCGTTTTCCGGGAGCGGGACTCGAACCCACATCTCCGCATAACCGGTGCGGTGCGTTCACCATTACGCTATCCCCACAGCGACTTCTCTCTCGACTTTAAAGCGGGGGTTTATAATTTACAAGAGCTCTGAGGCCGGTCAACTAGCGCCGCCCCTCGACTACCGCAGGAGACGTAGAACGTCTTCTTTCCCAGCGGCCGCCACGTAGAACGTGGTCGGAGGTCGGGGTTAGCAATTGGCATATCCGAACTGCTGGAGCCAGTGCCTCGTAATGCATGTAGCAGAACAGAGAGATACGGGACGAGGGACTCGGTAAAGATACATATCAATGTTGCAGTCGTCATTGCCAGTGCTATTCGGCTTTTTTCGAAATATTTAATAGGGCCAAATGACGTGTGCTTGTCACGTTTCTTTGATTCATTGATAAATAAGCGAAAATATAAGTCGAGAAAAAATCCGCCGTTTTCCGGGAGCGGGACTCGAACCCACATCTCCGCATAACCGGTGCGGTGCGTTCACCATTACGCTATCCCCACAGCGGCTTCTCTCTCGACTTTAAAGCGGGGGTTTATATTTACAAGAGCTCTGAGGCCGGTCAACTAGCGCCGCCCCTCGACTACCGCGGGAGACGTAGAACGTCTTCTTTCCCAGCGGCCGCCACGTAGAACGTGGTCGGAGGTCGGGGTTAGCAATTGGCATATCCGAACTGCTGGAGCCAGTGCCTCGTAATGCATGTAGCAGAACAGAGAGATACGGGACGAGGGACTCGGTAAAGATACATATCAATGTTGCAGTCGTCATTGCCAGTGCTATTCGGCTTTTTTCGAAATATTTAATAGGGCCAAATGACGTGTGCTTGTCACGTTTCTTTGATTCATTGATAAATAAGCGAAAATATAAGTCGAGAAAAAATCCGCCCTTTTCCGGGAGCGGGACTCGAACCCACATCTCCGCATAACCGGTGCGGTGCGTTCACCATTACGCTATCCCCACAGCGGCTTCTCTCTCGACTTTAAAGCGGGGGTTTATATTTACAAGAGCTCTGAGGCCGGTCAACTAGCGCCGCCCCTCGACTACCGCGGGAGACGTAGAATGTATTCTTTCCCAGCGGCCGCCACTTAGAACGTGGTCGGAGGTCGGGGTTAGCAATTGGCATATCCGAACTGCTGGAGCCAGTGCCTCGTAATGCATGTAGCAGAACAGAGAGATACGGGACGAGGGACTCGGTAAAGATACATATCAACGTTGCAGTCGTCATTGCCAGTGCTATTCGGCTTTTTTCGAAATATTTAATAGGGCCAAATGACGTGTGCTTGTCACGTTTCTTTGATTCATTGATAAATAAGCGAAAATATAAGTCGAGAAAAAATCCGCCGTTTTCCGGGAGCGGGACTCGAACCCACATCTCCGCATAACCGGTGCGGTGCGTTCACCATTACGCTATCCCCACAGCGGCTTCTCTCTCGACTTTAAAGCGGGGGTTTATATTTACAAGAGCTCTGAGGCCGGTCAACTAGCGCCGCCCCTCGACTACCGCGGGAGACGTAGAACGTCTTCTTTCCCAGCGGCCGCCACGTAGAACGTGGTCGGAGGTCGGGGTTAGCAATTGGCATATCCGAACTGCTGGAGCCAGTGCCTCGTAATGCATGTAGCAGAACAGAGAGATACGGGACGAGGGACTCGGTAAAGATACATATCAATGTTGCAGTCGTCATTGCCAGTGCTATTCGGCTTTTTTCGAAATATTTAATAGGGCCAAATGACGTGTGCTTGTCACGTTTCTTTGATTCATTGATAAATAAGCGAAAATAAAAGTCGAGAAAAAATCCGCCGTTTTCCGGGAGCGGGACTCGAACCCACATCTCCGCATAACCGGTGCGGTGCGTTCTCCATATATATATATATATATATATATATATTTATATATATATATATATTTATATATATATATATAGAGAGAGAGAGAGAGATAGAGAGAGACAGACAGAGAGAGAGAGAACAGAAGAAAAAAAAACTTCGAACAAGGTAGAAGCCACGATTGTTATTTGTTGCCAATGGTTCAGCAGAGACTTTCATTCTTCCGGGCCTGATGAAAGCAAGTCTCTTTGCTGAAACTGTGGCGACAGTCGTGCCTTCTACCTTGTTCGAAGTTCCCCTCCTTCTAAATATATATAAATATATATATATATATATATATATATATACTTGAGAAAATGGTAGACGCACGATTAAAAACTACAACACTGGTTTACTGACGTTTCGACTGGAGGACCAGTCTTCATCTTGAGTAACATACAGCCTAGGTGCACGCACTGTTATATAGGTGCACCCCCCCCCCTTCCGCGGGACGAGTGCTTAGATATGTATGTTAAAGCTGTGCAACAAGACATCATTGAAGCTCACAAAAAGCAGTCTACCTTCCACCATAACCTCTCCATCAATGAAAAATATCATTAAAACTCTCTCGCACCGCACTGATATTGTAAGTAAACCAGCTGACAAAGGTGGTGCAATTGTAATACTTAAGCAGCTTGACTACGTTAAAGAAGCACAGAGGCAGCTAGGCAGCTATCAGACTCCTCATTCTAAAAACCACTTGAAAATGATCGTACAGCCGGCTTTAAGGAAACTGTTACAGAACATCTCACTCAATTGGTGAAGGATGGAGTAATAAAAGAAAAAACAGCCAATTCACTTGTTCCGCCTAATCCTGTAGCCGCCAGGTTTTACGTGCTTTCAATAATCCACAAAAAAAAAAATTCCCGGCCGCCCAATCGGTGCCGCCCGGCACCGTCACGGAACACATTTCGCGGTACGGGGACTCGATAATTAGCATCATACCGCCTAGATTTCCTTCCTACTTGGGATTCTAACCACTTCTTTTCGGAAGCTTTAGATTTAGATATTTCCAGCAATTCCCTCCTGGTTACAATATTTGATGCGTCACTCTACACAAATATTTCGCACGACGATGGAATCCGAGCAGTAACTAACGCTTACAGGGAAGCAACCTTTGACAAACTTGTTGATGGCTCTACACTAAGCACTCTTCTTCGGCTAATTCTAAAGCTTAACAATTTCGAGTTCGATGGAAAACACTACGTCCAAATAAGATGCACATCTATGGGAACACGCGTAGGGCCGAACTATGCCAATATATTTATTGGCGTCATTAAGGGAGAATTTCTCAATAGCGAGAGCTTAAAGCCACTCTATTATAAACGTTTTTTTGATGATGTATTCCTGATTTGGACCCATGGACAGACGAACCTGCTAACCTTCATAGACGCGTTTAACTCGGCGCATCCCTCCATTTCTTTTTCTTACCAATACTCCCCGTCTACCGTTAATTTTCTTGACGTAAACGTCACCGTCTCAGAGGGCAAACTGATCCTAAACTGTACCGAAAACCGACCGAAAACCAACACTACCTACAATTTCAAAGCAGTCACGTCAAGCATTGCAAAACCGGAATTTCTTATAGCCAAGCTCATCGTTTTCGTCGAATTTGCTCAAAAGAAGGGGAGTTCGATGATAATTGTAAGGAGCTACGCGGTGCACGTTTGAAACAAAAATATCTCGTTGAAAAATTTGGCAACGCTATAGACAGAGCACGAACCCTCAATCGCTCAGACCTTCTCAGAGGCACCAAAACCTCCCACGACACCCCGCAAACGAACTTGGTCTTAGCACATTCCACATCTGTTCCCAAAGTCTCGTATATACTAAAAAAGCACTATAACATTCTTACCCAACGTGAGTGCCTAAAATATATTTTTCCGGAGCGCCCACGGGTGGTGTACAGGCGAAATAAAAACATTAGGGATGTCCTGACCTCATCCAAAACTAGGACAGAAACGACCGGCGGATGCAGTTCTTGCGCGAAGCCTCGATCTCAAACATGCACGCACATGTCCAGAACGGATAACGCGGTCAGTTCAGCCTTTGACTTTCGTCGAAAATCGGAGGAAACCTGAACTGTGATAGTTTCATTGTGGTATATTTGCTCGAGTGTACGGTGTGCCACCTACGGTGGCACACCGTACGGTAGCACATTATACGGTGTACAGTGTGCCACCATCGGGCAAACACAAAAGTCTTTCAGAACTAGGTTTAATAATCACAAGTCACATTCCAAAACTCTGCCATCTCTCCCTTTGTCTAAACACGTTAACCTTCCTGGCCACCCTTTTGACCACCTCAGAGCCACGATATTTGAATTAAAATTCTGGGTTTAGCTCTCACCATGATCGACTAAACCGCGAATCATACCTCATTTACAAGTTCAAATCCACATCCTCAGGCATTATGATAGTTTGGGGAAATTATAGTCGTTGGAGGGTACCTAAGCCATTTTCACCTATTTCTTTTCTTTCTATTTCCTTCTTTCTTTCTTATTTTTGTTTCGTTCGCCCTTACGAACACTGTCAGCCACCACACATTCCCCCTCTTCCCACCCTTGTCTCGCTCTCCTTTTTTTGTGTGTGGAATGGTAGCTGCATTCCTAGTACGCCTCCGCTCCTGCGGTTAGCAGCCCCCTTTGGGGGGTAAACTTGTTATCGCAAATGCCCCGTCCGCGCGGTCACTCATCCTTTTCTATGAGCGCGGTTCCCCCACCACTCCGCTTCCTGGACAGTTTATTTCACCCTAAAATTTCTCATTCAATACTCACTTCTTTGCATGCCTCCATCATGCTGTGACATGCTTTTATCACATACACAAAAACTTGTTGACCCTTATTGGCGACCGATTTAATAGTTGCTTCCTCGTAGGACACACTTAGCTACTTCCTACCTAGCTAAATATTTGGTTGCGTTGCTGGCACGTGCGCTCTTCTGTGACTTCTGTGAACTTGTAAACTGCCCTGACATTCCCCAGGCTGCCAGTAATTAGTATTTTCAGGAATGAATGTGTCACCGGCGGCTTCTGTTCTGTATATGTTGTTCTTGTACTTCACATTTCGTGTGTCGAGACGTTCCCGGCACCATTCATTTGTTGGTATAATTCGTATGAAAAGTGTTTTTGAACAGCTCCCTACCCTGCCTTTTTTTGATGGATGAAGTTTTATATTGCTGGGCTTTTTACAAAAGAGTTTGTCGTCATGTATAGTGCCACATGTATAGTGCCCTCCCTTCCCAGTTCCCTTGCCCAAACCCGCCACACTTGTTAACAAGGGTGCACTGCAGCACACGTTCTGCAGCTATATAAGCGTGCGTGCTCCTACGTTGTATGTTACTCAAGATGAAGACTGGTCCTCCAGTCGAAGCGTCCGTAAACCACTGCTTTTTTAAGTAGTGCGTCTACCATTTTCTCAACTATTCCTTCTGGCTCCTCGAGAAGTTTCTTTTGCTGCTTATATAAATATATATACGTACATATGGTCGAAGAAGAGAAAGTGTCCAATGTTCTAGAAGAAATACCAAAAAGTACAGTCCGACGCACGCCTCAAAAATCAAAACAAACATGTTTTCTAACGTTTCGACTGGAGGTCCAGTCTTCATCGGGGTAACATTTACAGTACACTGCAGCACGCTTTTATAGCTGCGTGTAGAGAGAGGAAGTTGCGCTACAGTGCGCCCTCTTTAAAAGAAATCATACGTCATCATTCAGCAAAACAAGAAAAACGGAAGACGTACACATGAGAGGGAATGCATTGCCCTCACTCTTTTTTGGGAGAAAAGGGGCGCTATTGTTTAGAAGTAAATATTGGCAGGTGGTAAAACACAAAGAGAAAAGAAAAATGCAAAGGGAACTCTAGGAAGGAGGTAAATTGGCGCCTCTCATATGAATTTAAAGAAAAAGGGGGGGGGGGGAGAGAAAGGAACAAATACGGCAGAACGAGATAAAGAACTGCGGAACGCGCGTCAGCACGCAATCGCTTTTCGTCTTAGGAATGTGTCACGCTTAGGAATGTGTCAACAGAAGAAGCGGGGGGGGGGTAAGGGAAAGAAATAAAGGTGGCAGAACGAGATAAGGAACTGAGGAACACGCGTCAGCACGCCCTCGCTTTTCGTCTTACGAATGTGCCACGTGAAGCCGGCGCTAAGTGGCTAAGCCGGCGCTAAGGGGCTAAGTGAATGATCCTGGAGGGATAAAGCCGGCGCTGGTATGCCTAAAAAATTCCCCCACATTTCCCCGAAGGGGAGCATGAGGAAGTGCGAATGCACGGGTGATGCTATGAGGGGGAGTTTGTTGAAATTTGGTGGCATTTTCCCGTTAGTTACATTAACACCCCTGCGTGATCACGTTCGGGCCGCGACAGCCTTGCCTTTAAACCCTCGCGCAGCGCGACAGCAGGCGAACGAAGCGGGAGAGAAGGCGAGAGCGCGCAATGGCAGGCGAGTGAAAGGGGAGAGGAGGCGAGAACGCGCGACGGCAGGCGAGCGAAGGGGGAGAGGGAGGCGAGAACGCGCTAACGGCAGGCGAGCGAAGGGGAGACGGAGGCGAGAGCGCGCAAACGGCAGGCGAGCGAAGGGGAGAGGAGGCGAGAGCGCGTGACGTCACGGTGAGCGGAAGGGGAGAGGAGGCGAGAGCGCGCGACGTCACGTGGCGTACTACGTCATGGCGCCGTTGCTACGCACGCTCTCCCCTCCGCTCCGCGCAGTTGCTAAGGGCGAGGAGGCGCGCGCGCGATAACACCTGCTGCTGAAGACGGACGGCGGCAGAAGCGTGACTCAGGGTAGCGTAAGATGTGCATTCGCACTTCAAAAAGAATTGGTCACGCAAGAAGCGAACGGAAGAAAGGCGAGTAATTAGTGTAGCAAACATGTCAGCGCGCCCACGCCTTCGTTCAACCCAGAGGATGCGAATTTTGCGCTTAAATATGAGATATGATTCGCGAACTTCGCGTGCGCGGTTGCTGTTGAAATTGGATTCAATTATTGTAACCTTCAAATTATTAAATGAATGACCAGAGATTCCGACGTGAGGGGACAAAGGAAGGTTAGGAAGAGGCTTGGCGTGTGCCCTATGATTGTTGAACCTTAATCTAAAAGCGTTCGCCGTCTTGCCAATATATTGCAGGTGGCAGGTATTGCACTCGAGCAGGTAAACTACGTTGCCGCTGCCACAGTTAAAATTTCATTTCAGTTTTACAGAAAAGTCCGACGCGGTGCTAGAAGCTGTATTTGTTTTCGTCATGCTGGGGCATACCTAATAACGAGGCTTGTTGCAGTGCCCACAACCGGTCACTGGTGAATGGCTGAGCCTCGAAGGTGTCAGAATGTCGCGCAGGTTTTTGTTTCGCCTGCAGACAACACGTGCTGGATCGGAGAATATAGGTGCTAGTCGAGGACTTTACTTAATATGTTGTGATGCTTTCGACGTATGCCAGAAACATTCGGCACAGATGCGGAGTGAGTGACAGCTAGGTTACTCGAAGGGCATCGGTCGGCTGGCTTCCTGGGGTTAAGGAGGTCACTGCGGCTCCGCGCTCCTGCTCGGCGAATAGAATCGTCAATTAATTGGACCTGGTACTTTTGTTTAGGCAGATCGTTTTTCAGTTCCTCACAGTTGGAAAGAAAATCTGTTTCTTTGGAGCATATCCGGCGGAAGCGATGCGCTTGACTATAGGGTATGCGTTCGCCAGACGGCCAACGCTTTTAGATTAAACTTCAGCAATCATAGGGCACACGCCAAGTCTCTTCCTAACCTTCCTTTGTCCCGTCACGTCGGAATCTCGTGTCATTCATTTAATATATTTAAGGTAACAATATTTCAATCCAATTTCACAGTAACCACGCACGCGAAGTTCGCCAATCATATCTCATATTTAGGTTCAAAACCTTATCCTCTGGCCTGAACGAAGGCGTGGGGGCGCTGACATGTTTTCCACACTAACTACTCGACTTTCTCCTGTTCGCTTCTTGCGTGACCAATTATCTTTTTAGGCATACCAGCGCCGGCTTCATCCCTTCAGGTTCATTCACTTAGCCCCTTAGCGCCGGCTTAGCCAATTAGCACCGGCTTCACGTGACACATTCCTAAGACGAAAAGGGAGGGCGTGCTGACGCGTGTTCCCTAGTTCCTTATCTCGTTCTGGCGCCCTTATTTATTTCCCACTCTCCCCACCTCGCTTCTTCTGTTGGCACATTCCTAAGCGTACAAATTCCTAAGACGAAAAGCGAGAGCGTGCTTACTCGCGTTCTCCAGTTTCTTATCCCGTTCTGCCGCCTTTCTTTATTTTCTTCCCTCCCCCGTTTCTTCTGGTAATTTCTATGAGGAGAGGCGCCAATTTACCTCCTTCCTAGACGTCCCTATGCATTTTTCTTTTCTCTTTGCGTTGTACCACCTGCCAATAATTACTTCTAAACCGGGCGCAATGTAGCGCACCTTTTCTCCCCCAAAAAAGGGAGGGCAGTGCATTCCCTTCTTATTTGTATGTCTTCCGTTTTTTCGTGTTTTCCTGAATGATGACGTATGATTCCTTTTAAAGAGGGCGCATTGTAGCGCAACTTCCTCTCTCTACACGCACCTATAAAAACGTGCTGCAGTGTACTGTAATTGTTACTCCGATGAAGACTGGACCTCCAGTCAAAACGTTAGCAAACATGTTTGATTTTGTTGTTTGAGACGTGCGTTGGACTGTACTTTTGATATAAAGATATATATAAAAATGTAAATATATATATAACTATATATATATATACATATATATATATATAAATATATATATATATATATATATATATATATATATATTTATATATATATATAAATATATCCAGTTCGTTATGAAGGCGATCCCTTAAAGGCGTCGGACTTGTCGCTGTGGCAATAGCGTATTACAACGCTTTCACAATAGCGTATGGATTAAGCGGGCGCCTGAGTCAATTTCAAGTTGTCGAGGTACTCTGGTCATGACCAGGTTAGAAAGTAGTGGGCCTACAATCGACCCTCTGGGAACACCGTGGTCGAGGTAGTAAGTCGTGGTCCATCCAGGATGCGATCCGTAAAGGCGTACAGGCCGGCTTTTAAAGGGGCCCTGAAATACCTTCCGCCGATGCATGGATGTGCATGTAAACAAATGAAGCAATGTATTAGCAATCTCCTCCCGGCAGAATTTTTTAAAGCGATGAGTATTAGCTGAGAAATCATAAATAAAAAACCGCGCATTATCGTCGCTCCGCGTTTCCTCCTCCTTTCGACTTACTCTCCGCTGTTGACGGCGCGTGAGCCTTGCCGCCCATGATGCTGCGCTCCTCGGCGGTGGCATACTTCCGCTATTGCGCTGGTCATACTGCCGTCTGCTACAGGAAAGCTTTGTTGACACCATGAATCCCGCACTCCGCTCAAGGCTGGAAAAGCGAACGAAACAGCGCGACGTTGGGAAAAATTCGTAGCCAATCGAGTTGCGGTACGTTTTCAAAAAGCGTTGTCCTTTTGTCTCCAGGTGTCAACGGCATGATTGTGATGGAAGTAATTATTTGGCCTGGTGCTTGCACGAAGACGCCAGGCAGCAAAGTTAATCGGACGGGGGGTATTAGTAAAGATGGCTGACTGACCACGGCACGTCAAGAAGGACTTCGCCTAAAGTAGGGTTTTGTCTGCACAGTATGAGGGGCGTTAGAAGGGGCATTTGGAAGCAGATCGACCCCGTAGAACGTTGAATGTTACGGCGCAAACCTAGCGCGAAACTCTGTAAGGTCCGACATTACGTTTTAGCAGCTTTTCAGGAGTCCATACTCTAACACTGCTGGCGGTTTGAATACCACATTCCTGTGGCGGAGCTTGTAACGTTGCCTGTCATAGCGCTGTTGCTGGATTCGTCACAAGCGTCCCAGTTGACGCGCTTCTTCCGCTCGTTTGGCACACTCATGCAGTATAATATTGTCACTGCTATAGTCATGAGGCAGAATTGCATCAAAAATAACGGTCACAGGTCGGTCATGAAAACAAACTGCGTGATTCGGGTCGTGTCTTGTTGAGCCGTATTGTAAGCGAATGTAACGTAAGGTTATACCGTGTCCCAGGTCCGGTATACATGTTCTGCTATGGTCCTGTTGAGATGTTCCGTAAACCCGTTCTTGTGTGTGTGGTACGCTATTGACGTCTGATGCGAAGAGCCACTTGGTTGCAAGATTGCGTCATCAAGGCTAGCGGTACCCGAATTCCCTGTATCAATAATAATGTTTACATTAGGACGTTAGCAAAAAGAAATCAGGCGCGCCCAACATAAAAAGCACCACAGTATGTCCGCAGTGCTCGGGACTCTGACTTAAACAATAAAAAATGGTGGAGCTTGCACAAGTGGTGCACAACCGGAAAAATATAAACCAGTTGGGGATTTTTGAACATGCACCTAAATCATGACAGTTGGGAGATTTTTCACAACGCTAATCAAATATGTTTTAGGTGAATTTGCGAGCAAAAAAATGGGGTTCGGTCGGCACCAGAATCCCGGGACGCTCGCCGCCGAGTCTGTACACAAAGCAGCCGCGTCGGCGGATTTCCTCGAAAGCGGGTCATCCCTATTTCATACTTGCCGCGCTTTCGAGGCGCTTTTTCAAAGAAAGTGCTACGAGTTGTGCCGCGCCTCCGCCAGATGGCGCCACGGGTCCCGCGACCGAGAGAAGACGCAGTGAAACATCCCCCTCGCGAGGGGCACGATCAAATGCAGAGAATTTCCAGGGGCGCACGACGTTAAGTAGTTTGCGTTACGTGAATGTTGTTGCACTTGTGGCAACTGCTGACGCAACAGCGCTCGTCAGCAGTAATTTGAATGAGTCAACGATATAAGGCGCGTTCGTAAGCTTCCATTCTGTATCGGCTTTGTGGCGCAGCGAGTAGAGCACCATGTACGTTGCGTTCTGCCCGCAGGGTCGAGGGATCGAAACCTGGCGCCGGATAGTGTTTTTTTTTATATAGTAGGGAGGGGTGCGGTGCGGACTACGGACGTCAACGCGGGTGACATCGTGAGTTACTGAAATGCTCTGCATTTAAAATCTGACCGCATGTGTGCAGCGGCCTGGCCTTGCCCTTTCGCGTTGTACGTTGCTGGCGGCACGTGACTTGTTATCGGCGGTGAACTCGCAACCGCACGGGGAGGATCGGGCGCTCGTTCTCCTTGATGCACCGCGTAGTGTTTATCCAAAAATCTCCGTATCAGATGTGGCCCCGCTGGTGCCGGGTCTTATTTTTCGGCGCTGGTAATTCCTGCCGGCGGCATGTGAAAAAGACGTTTTAAACCGATACAGAACCCGTGCACAAAACGCTTCAATCATGTGACCAGTTCAGCTTGGGGCGACGCGTGGTGGAGAGCGGCAACGTTGGCAAAACATGCTCCGCCGCGGCTCCTAGCTTTCTAGCGCAGAAGCGAGCGCCAGTTCTTTGACAATCTCAAACACATGTTGCCTTGGCAACAAGGCAGAAACCACTCTAAAAGTCCGTTACGGTTCCGTGATCCCGGTTCAGCTCGGGGCCCCACCTCGCGACATGTGGGCACTGCAGGCGTACCACTCACTCCCATTGGGAAGTGCGAGATGCGTTTGGCATTAAAGGAGGCGATGGTGTGTGTGTGTTGTGGAAGCCTTTGTTTCGCGATGAAATGCGACGTTGTGCTTCTGCGGGTGGATAGTGCCTCACATGTTCTGGATTATCTTTCCCGAGCGACATACGACTCAACCTCGCATTGGGTATGTGCAGTGTGCGCGGCTAAAAGCCATCTCGGCTTGTGCACAAGAGTTAAGTGACTTGCAGTTCGTCCCCGCAATCTGCGCGCGAGGTAAGTGCCGAATTTACGACTGGCAGGAGGATGCAACCCATCGTCTCTCAATCGCGGTTCAGACTTCCAACGCATGTTGTGACGTTGTGTTCATTCGAAACGCATCTCTGGATTGTTTTGAAGTTGAATAAAATGTATGCGTCACACCGAAGCATTCGGCTCAGGGCGTTTTCTGCGATTGCACGAAAGAAGTGCCACGAGGCTTCAATGGTTTTTATATGTAACGTACTCAGGTAAGAGAATATCCATGTCGTGTTATGGCCGTGTTGCATTCAATACAAACGGTCAAGCGTTTGTTTACACTTGTTTTGTTTGTCGTAAAATGTCCAAGCACTGCGGCACTACGCTGGCAGATAAGCCGGCGAGCCGACGCTGAGCAGACGACTCATCCCTTTGCCGGAAGTGCGTGAAAAAGTCGCCCAATAGCAGGATGTCTAGCTCATGACGAACATCTGGGAATCGATGACGTAGACATGTGAAGATGGCGGCGTCCAAAAACACAAAGGGAAGGGTGAGAAAAAAGCGACACACTTTGCAACAAAAGTGTCAGCTTTCCGCTGCGCGTAAAAGAGTAATAGTTGGCACAAGTGACGTTGACGACCTAATCTAACGATTGCGCTAGTTGATTTAGTGTGCTCATATAGTAAGGAAATGTAGTAAGGAAATGAGTAAGGAAACAAGCCCCTCATTTCCTTACTATATTATTCTGCGAAAGCCTAGCGAGGGTCTCGGTTTATGGCAGCCTTGATGCCTAGGTAGCATAAGAGGGCTTCCCGCCAGTAACCCGCTCATGACAGGCTGTAGACGTTCCAGTCATGCCCCGGGGGTAAAAAGAAGGTCCCCTTCTCCCCGTATAGTCAGAGTGGCGCTGGCTACCACCCTCAAGCGTCAGATACACCTCTAGTAAATATAAATAGCCCAGAAAGTGAAGGAGAACACAGTCGCCCAGATAGCCGAATTGGTAAGGCATTCGACATGTAATCGAAAGGCGTGGGTTCGGTCCCCACTCTGGGCACGTGTTTTTCTTTCTTTCTTCTGTATATTTAAAAAAAACGTTTATCTAATTAACCGTATTTAAAAAAAGAGCCTAACCACACCCCTATGCCCCTTTTGGCATTGTAGACTGCCGACCTATATTTCTGTATATATATATATATATATATATATATATATATATATATATATATATATATATATATATATATATATATGTGTGTGTGTGTGAAAAATATTGTAGAATGCATGTTGCGTCCATGAGAACTGTGGTGAGCATCAGCCACAACGGGCAAATCCCCCTACGTGTATATGCTGCACCGGATGCCTCTTGAGGAAGAGGACGCGCTCGTTCAGTGACAGTATCACGAAAACCTCGTCACGAATAGTGCAGAGGGCAGCTTGACGGCGCAGTGATCGAGGCACAGGAGGTGCACGTGAGTGTGACAAATATTCGAGGATCGAAGAAACCCAAGGGTCTTTGCGCTGCTCAGCAACCATGTCCGTCATGGCGAGAGAGGTCAGGTTGTGGTCTGCCGCGAACAAGCTATCTATATCCGACGCAAGCGGGGATTGAGAAAGAGCGTCGGCGTCGGTATGCCTCCGTCCGGATCTGTACACAATACGGATATGGAACTCTTGCAGGCGGAGTGCCCAGCGGCCAAGACGGCCGGCGGGATCCTTCAGCGACGATAACCAACACAGAGCATGGTGATTCGTTACGACGTCGAAAGGGCGACCGTACAGGTAAGGACGAAATTTGCTGATTGCCCATACAATAGCCAAACATTCTTTCTCTGTTACGGAGTAGTTGACTTTGGCCATCGTCAGTGTACGGCTCGCGTAACCTCCCACGTATCCGTCAAATCTGTCCTTTCGTTGAGCGCGCACAGCACCTAAGCCAACACCACTGGCATCAGTGTGGATCTCAGGGGTACGCATTCGGGTCAAAGTGCCGCAGTATCGGTGGTGACCAAGGACCCGACGTAAGGTTAAGAAAGCTCTGTCACTCTTGGGGGACCATTCGACAATGTCTACTTCTGCCGAGAAGCTGTGTGAGAGGCGCAATGATGGAGACAAAGTTCCGTACAAAGCAGCGGAAGTACGAACAGAGGCCGATGAAGCTTCGTAGGTCCTTCAGCGGGGTTGGTTTCGGAAACTTCGAAACGGCACGAAGTTTGTCCCGGGTCCGGGAGGACACCGTCTTTCGAGACAACGTGTCCTAAAATGGTGAGTTTTCTAGCCGCGAAGCGGCACTTTTTAAGGATCAGCTGCAGACCAGCGGAGGCAAGGCACCTTAGCACTTGTTTGAGGCGTCTGAGATGTGTTGCAAAATCATGCGAAAGCAGGACTATGTCGTCTAAATAGCAGAGACTCGTTTTTCATTTCAAGCCCTGCAGCACGTTGTCCATCATTTGTTCGAATGTGGCCGGCGCATTACAGAGTCCGAACGGCATGACGTTGAGCTCGGAAAGGCCATCGGGTGTGGTAAAAGCAGTATTTGAACGATCAGCGTCGGCCATGGGCACAGGCCAGTAGCCGGATGTCAAGTCTAATGATGAGAAAAACTGGGCTCCCTGGAGGCAGTCGAGCGCGTTGTCTATGAGAGGCAGCGGGTATGATGAAATGTGAAGAGCATCAGCCACAACGGGCAAATCCCCCTACGTGGATATGCTCATCACAGTTCTCATAGGCGCAACATGCTTACTACAATATATATGTATGTTTGTGTATATATATATATATATATATATATATATATCAAGGTTGCAGTCGTCATTGCCAGTGCTATTCGGCTTGTTTTTTCGAAATAGTTAATAGGGCCGAATGACGTGTGCTTGTCACGTTTCTTTGATTCATTGATAAATAAGCCAAAATAGAAGTCGTGAAAAAATCCGCCGTTTTCGATCCGGGAGCGGGACTCGAACCCACATCTCCGCATAACCGGTGCGGTGCGTTCGCCATTAAGCTATCCCCACAGCGGCTTCTCTCTCGACTTTAAAGCGGGGGTTTATATTTACAAGAGCTCTGAGGCCGGTCAACTAGCGCCGCCCCTCGACTACCGCGGGAGACGTAGAACGTCTTCTTTCCCAGCGGCCGCCACGTAGAACGTGGTCGGAGGTCGGGGTTAGCAATTGGCATATCCGAACTGCTGGAGCCAGTGCCTCGTAATGCATGTAGCAGAACAGAGAGATACGGGTCGAGGGACTCGGTAAAGATACATATCAAGGTTGCAGTCGTCATTGCCAGTGCTATTCGGCTTTTTTTTTCGAAATATTTAATAGGGCCGAATGACGTGTGCTTGTCACGTTTCTTTGATTCATTGATAAATAAGCGAAAATAGAAGTCGAGAAAAAATCCGCCGTTTTCGATCCGGGAGCGGGACTCGAACACACATCTCCGCATAACCGGTGCGGTGCGTTCGCCATTACGCTATCCCCACAGTGGCTTCTCTCTCGACTTTAAAGCGGGGGTTTATATTTACAAGAGCTCTGAGGCCGGTCAACTAGCGCCGCCCCTCGACTACCGCGGGAGACGTAGAACGTCTTCTTTCCCAGCGGCCGCCACGTAGAACGCGGTCGGAGGTCGGGGTTAGCAATTGGCATATCCGACCTGCTGGAGCCAGTGCCTCGTAATGCATGTAGCAGAACAGAGAGATACGGGACGAGGGACTCGGTAAAGATACATATCAAGGTTGCAGTCGTCATTGCCAGTGCTATTCGGCTTTTTTTTCGAAATATTTAATAGGGCCGAATGACGTGTGCTTGTCACATTTCTTTGATTCATTGATAAATAAGCGAAAATAGAAGTCGAGAAAAAATCCGCCGTTTTCGATCCGGGAGCGGGACTCGAACCCACATCTCCGCATAACCGGTGCGGTGGGTTCGCCATTACACTATCCCCACATCGGCTTCTCTCTTGACTTTAAAGCGGGGGTTTATATTTACAAGAGCTCTGAGGCCGGTCAAATAGCGCCGCCCCTCGACTACCGCGGGAGACGTAGAACGTCCTCTTTCCCAGCGGCCGCCACGTAGAACGTGGTCGGAGGTCGGGGTTAGCAATTGGCATATCTGAACTGCTGGAGCCAGTGCCTCGTAATGCATGTAGCAGAACAGAGAGATACGGGACGAGGGACTCGGTAAAGATACATATCAAGGTTGCAGTCGTCATTGCCAGTGCTATTCGGCTTTTTTTTCGAAATATTTATTAGGGCCGAATGACGTGTGCTTGTCACGTTTCTTTGATTTATTGATAAATAAGCGAAAATAGAAGTCGAGAAAAAATCCGCCGTTTTCGATCCGGGAGCGGGACTCGAACCCACATCTCCGCATAACCGGTGCGGTGCGTTCGCCATTACGCTATCCCCACAGCGGCTTCTCTCTCGACTTTAAAGCGGGGGTTTATATTTACAAGAGCTCTGAGGCCGGTCAACTAGCGCCGCCCCTCGACTACCGCGGGAGACGTAGAACGTCTTCTTTCCCAGCGGCCGCCACGTAGAACGTGGTCGGAGGTCGGGGTTAGCAATTGGCATATCCGAACTGCTGGAGCCAGTGCCTCGTAATGCATGTAGCAGAACAGAGAGATACGGGACGAGGGACTCGGTAAAGATACATATCAAGGTTGCAGTCGTCATTGCCAGTGCTTTTCGGCTTTTTTTTTTCGAAATATTTAATAGGGCCGAATGACGTGCGCTTGTCACGTTTCTTTGATTCATTGATAAATAAGCGAAAATAGAAGTCGAGAAAAAATCCGCCGTTTTCGATCCGGGAGCGGGACTCGAACCCACATCTCCGCATAACCGCTGCGGTGCGTTCGCCATTACGCTATCCCCACAGCGGCTTCTCTCTCGACTTTAAAGCGGGGGTTTATATTCACAAGAGCTCTGAGGCCGGTCAACTAGCGCCGCCCCTCGACTACCGTGGGAGACGTAGAACGTCTTCTATCATTACCGAGTCCCTCGTCCCGTATCTCTCTGTTCTGCTACATGCATTACGAGGCACTGGCTCCAGCAGTTCGGATATGCCAATTGCTAACCCCGACCTCCGACCACGTTCTACGTGGCGGCCGCTGGGAAAGAAGACGTTCTACGTCTCCCGCGGTAGTCGAGGGGCGGCGCCAGTTGACCGGCCTCAGAGCTCTTGTAAATATAAACCCCCGCTTTAAAGTCGAGAGAGAAGCCGCTGTGGGGATAGCGCAATGGCGAACGCACCGCACCGGTTATGCGGAGATGTGGGCTCGAGTCCCGCTCCCGGATCGAAAATGGCGGATTTTTTCTCGACTTCTATTTTCGCTTATTTATCAATGAATCAAAGAAACGTGACAAGCACACGTCATTCGGCCCTATTAAATATTTCGAAAAAAAAAGCCGAATAGCACTGGCAATGACGACTGCAACCTTGATATGCATCTTTACCGAGTCCCTCATCCCGTATCTCTCTGTTCTGCTACATGCATTACGAGGCACTGGCTCCAGCAGTTCGGATATGCCAATTGCTAACCCCGACCTCCGACCACGTTCTACGTGGCGGCCGCTGGGAAAGAAGACGTTCTACATCTCCCGCGGTAGTCGAGGGGCGGCGCTAGTTGACCGGCCTCAGAGCTCTTGTAAATATAAACCCCCGCTTTAAAGTCGAGAGAGAAGCTGCTGTGGGGATAGCGTAATGGCGAACGCACCGCACCGGTTATGCGGAGATGTGGGTTCGAGTCCCGCTCCCGGATCGGAAACGGCGGATTTTTTCTCGACTTCTATTTTCGCTTATTTATCAATGAATCAAAGAAACGTGACAAGCACACGTCATTCGGCCCTATTAAATATTTCGAAAAAAAAAGCCGAATAGCACTGGCAATGACGACTGCAACCTTGATATGTATCTTTACCGAGTCCCTCGTCCCGTATATCTCTATTCTGCTATATATATATATATATATATATATATATACAGGAAGAAATGCCGGCAGTCTACAACGCCAAAGAAGGCATAGGGGAATGGTTAGAATATTTTTTTTACCGTTAGTGACATTACATTATTATTTATTATTATTAATTACGTGAGAAAGAAAGAATGAAAAACACGCGCCCAGAGTGGGGACCGAACCCACGCCTTTCGATTAGATCTGGAATGCCTTACCAATTCGGCTATCTGGGCGACTGTGTTCCGCTTCACTTTCTGGGGTATTTATATATACTACAACTGTATCTGACGCTTGAGGGTGGTAGCCAGCGCCACTCAGATGACACCTAGAGTCGGATACACAGCAAGAACAATAACAAACAATGTTTACTTACGTAGCGGCAACGGGACTTGCCTTCATCAGTGTAAAGTTACATGATTTTGCTGTCCAGTCCCGTTGCCGCTACGTAAGTAAACATTGTTTGTTATTGTTCTTGCTGTGTATCCGACTCTTTACTTATACTATTTTTGCGCGCTTTCTGAGTTTATCTTTCTCTAGATTTATACACATATATATATATATATAGATACATATATATACACACACACATTTTGTTCCTTAATTCCGGCTTGCGCGTGGCGAACGACGTACTCCAGGCGTACAAAAAAGCTCGACATGGAAACGTTTCAGTTATCAATTCTTTTGTACCATTTAGAGCTCTGGCCGGGAAGAATTATAAGAATTGGTGTTGTGCATTTAGTTTACATTTCGCAGAGAAAAACAATTCGGTGTAATACTCAGTGAAACTTATTTTGGGATGTCCTGAATGGCAACCAATTACCTCCCGAACTCGAATTCGCTCCGCTAGCCTTGCTTAGGGTGAATTTATAAATCTGCTTTTGGAGACTGCTGAGGGTTATATAAATTAGCAAAAAAAGCACTTCTATAACTTTGTAGGCAAGAAAGAAAATCAGGAAATGGTGAAAACACAATTCACTCCTTTTCTTTCGTTAGCAGCACAATTTACAGAAATGCCGCTTTTGTTGTTCTCTACGTCGTGGCAGAAATCCACTCCAGAATTCTCAAGTAGCTAGGTCGACCAGTTTTCGGTGGGCGTACATAAATTAGTCGGGCGGTTTGGCAGTGTGTAAGTGGGCCGGCCTCAATAAAGTCGTTCGGATTGTTCATACGTGACTCGTCGAAGTAGCCAGAGAGGCCACACGCTATTCAAATGCCCTAAAGTTTAACTTAATTTCGCTTGGGGAGAGGCGGAGTTTAGATCTCAGCTTTCCCCTCTCTATGTTTGTTAAAAATAGTTAAACTGTTATTTGAAGATTTAAATGGGCTGCATTTGTAAGGAAAACTAATTTACTAAATTTCAAACATGAACAGTTAGTGAGAAATTCGAAAAACGCCTACATGACTCCAAGTACCTTTTCTTTTTCTCAGGTGGTTGTTATAAAAAAATGGCGGAACAGTTTTTAGAAGCCTGCATATATTACCCGTAGCAACAAAAACTGTTAGATAACCAAACGATCCTGCGATAAAAGGAGAACTTCGTGGGAAGCCTTAAAGCGCTTTTCTCAGGGACGAATAAATAAAAAAAATTACGTTGGTGGTCTTATAAGCACTATTATTACTATGCTGCTGAAATTTGAAACCTCTAAACCAGGAGTTTGCCTGGGCGTTCACGGCCTGCCAGGGCTGCAATTATAAGAAAAAAGAAATTGAATTTTTACTGGCATAGCAGGGAAAAATGGGTTTGTGCGTTTGATAGGTTGACGTTTATCAGCAAAAGCAATCTGACAAATATATCAATAAAACAAATAATGGTACATCTCAAGAGGTTTCATACGATCCGAAATGCGCATTCGTACTGTCACTACTGGTTAGGGAAAAAGCGTATAACTATTTTTTAGAGGTTCTTGTATGCTACGGAGATCAAGAAAACACCCTTTGAAATATAAACGGGTGAGCGATATATTCACGAATATGCGAAACACAATTTCTTCCTTTTCATCTGTTAGCAGTATAATTTTACAGCTTCCGCCTTTGGGAGCTCCAAAGCCATAATAGAAATGGGCTCTAGAAATTTCAAGCCTTTATGTCCAGCAGTGTTTGCTGGGCGTCGATGAATTAATAAATAACTCGGTGAATTTGTCAGCCATTTTGGTGCAGTGGTTTGTAGATATACATGGCGGAGACTTGAAACCTACTACCAGACTGCTGTTCCGCTATTACAATGTTTTCTGGTACCCATTGTTGTGTATTTGTGTAACATAATGGAAGAAAATATCGATTTTTCGCTTTCGGGCTAATACTCGAGAAATAGATTAGAAAAGTTTCAGATATGTGAGCAACAAACATAGTAGGGTGCAACATTAGCATTCTACTTTAAAAGTCTAATAAATGAATGCAGTGTTTTTGTGGGAGTTCGGTGGTTGAAGTATTTTTTATCATGAAAAAAAAACAATTTGGCCTGATGCATTTGATATCCAAAAGACGTGTTGCTTGTGAGTAGTTTGGTTATTAAGGTAAAATGTAAAATTTTGGTTTGTCTACACAAAATACCGTGACTGAGAAGGATGTAGCGAATTTGCACGGCTCAGCAAATATACAAATAATCTTTCTTCCGCAGATGGTATTCAACAAAGGGTGGAGCTGCTCTTTTGCTGAATATCTGGGCAGCTAAAGAATGATGCACCCAGCGCCATAACAAGAAATCGGGCATGTATCGGCTCGCTTTGCCACAACAACTCCTTCTCATCTCTTCTGTATCCCAATCCACATGGTTCTTCTACCTCGTTCTGTCCATAAATAATGATAGAGTTAAACTGAATTCGATTTCTCTACCGTTGACATTGCACGCAGCGCTGCTGTTGTGCTTAGGGCATCTCAATTCGGCGTGTTCTCGTTTATCGTTAGCTTTCGTTGTGACTCTTTCAACTCTGTTTCTAAAGCGTTCATATCTCTTAAATTTTTTCACGCATAAAGCAATCAGACGTGCACTAATTAAGCATTCATAGCCCTTCCACTCTCCGAGAATTGAAGCCAGTGCTGCTGTAGCTAGAGTCGATCTTCCAGAGCCCGGTTCATGCCGCCGACTTCTCCTACAAACCGATCACCAACGCTTCTTCAAATTATGCTCTTCTACTTCCGAGTGGGTGACACACTTCTTATATCTGCACGCCTCGCGGCAACTGCTGTCGGCAGAAGACAGGCTTATGCGGCTGCTGTCACGTCGGTGTCTGTCTTCTGTCTGCCGCCCACCTCCCAGCCTTTTTTGTTCCCGTCTCCCTCAATGATAAACGTGCTAAATGTTCCCTAATGTTGTTTGCATTTTCGCGCTTTGCACTGTTCGCACGTCATTTATCGGAATGTTAATTTACGGCTGAACACAGATTGCTCCCACGAGGTCTGGGCACGGGCGAGAGCCGTTCTTGCTTTTTCGAGTCAACATGTTGCTTTCGACGTTGTGCATGTTTCTTTCGACGTTTGTGTTTATTTTTCATCGCAAACATCGAGTGCTAATATCTTTTCAAATATTAGAACACTGCTTATAGCAGTTATGTAGGGCCGGTTTTTATTAAAAGTGCCAAATGTTTCTTTTTTAGAACCATATTAACAAGTTTATGTATGACACCAAATTTAAAGGTTTGGAAAGTTTGTACCTATACACATTACTCGTTTTGGAATTTTTATACTTTTAAAAACGACATGGAAGCGCCAAGGAGAAATATTAGTGGTATACGTATGCGGAACATGGTGTAACGTAACTTAGGGACGACTCAACGAGCAATAGAACGGAAGATGGTAGGTGTTACTCTGAGGGACAAGAACATAGCGAAGGCTGTCAGGGAATGAACCCGTGTTAAGGACATATTAGTAAAAATTAGTAAGAAGAAATGGGTGTGGGAGGGCATGTAATGCGAGGCAAGGTAACAGTTGGTCATTAAGGGTGTCACATTGGATTCCTACAAGAGGCGAGCGTGGCAGCGGGCAGCAGAAAGGTATGTAGGCAGATGAGTTCAAGAAGTTTGCGGGGATAAATTGGTCGCAGTTAGCACAGGACCGGGATAACTGGAGCTCTTTGGGAGAGGCCGTTGCCCTGCAGTGGCGTAGGTAGGCTGATGATGGGATGGCAGTTGCTTCTGTCAGTATGTACACCTCCTGTTCCAGCATGCTTTCACGTGGTCTTTGCCGGTATTTAAATGGAAACACAGACACGGACTGTAAATGTCGCGTTTCGTTACTTAAGGAAAGAATACAGTCGTTGAAACTATATTTAGTCACACAGTGACTAAAACTCCGTCTCTCTGTTTAGTCCGGAGTTGATATTCTATACCTGGATTTATTCGCGAAATCCGAGTTTGGTCGTTGTGTTCAGTTTTGCGACCACGAGAACTTACTGGAATACTGGCAGATTTCCACATTCATAGCTGCTGCTTCACGTACTGCACGTGAATGGGCGGCGGAAAAAATACCCCACGTTGGGAGGCCGGAATACGTGACTAAAACCGAATTATCCCAAATTGCTGCATTTACATATAGGTAGCGATAATAACGCAGATATATTATCTTATAATTCATTCGAAGTTTTTTTATTTTGTCGCAGTGCTCAATATATCAGCCATATTGACATTGATGCACAGAATATTGCTTCTGTGTTTTCACAAACAATCAAACAAATGGCGAGTGCTACACCTGGAGTTCGCCTGATGGGTTGCCGGAAGAATTACCTTTGTAAATACGCATCGGTAGAGGTGTGCTTTTCAAATAAAATTGTTTTTAAGGAATAAATTGGAAAATTGTTGTATTATTAGCGCGTGAGGATTTGATTACGAATTCCTTTTTTGTGAAAATTATGACGAATATGAACGCTTATTCGTTTTTGTCTGAACGGAAACCATCACTTCGTGGCTACTTCACGGCTTTAGTCCTAGCAGACTCTCAAACGACTCATATTTCACTAAGCTCGCCTAATTTTCAGTTTTGAGAAGGTCTTATGCAGCCAGGCTTGAAATTATATTGCCGAAAAAATGCATCGTCTTTTCAGTGTCTGCCACCTTTTCTGTTTTAAATACTCCCTGCACTGTGCAAGAAAAGGCAAAGAAAAACATATTCGGAATGAAACAAACGCATAGCAGAGGGAGTAACGTTTATAACTGACGTAACGGTAGCATAACCTTTAGACTCAGATGTCGGACTTTGTTTGTGTTCGGGAGCACCGTCCGTAAGGGTAACTCTTCCTACAACTATGAGAATAGTTGCATGAACGTAAATAGTTACCTCGCACCTGGCCGCCAGTACCTATGTCTGCGTTTGTGTGTCTGTTCTGTATGTATTGTCTGTTCCTTTGTGGTCCGGTATCACATGCCTTGATATTAAACGTCTTTATGTTAAACCGATCTTTCAGCACGTGTGCGCCTCTCTACCTAGAGCGACGTCCACACACGTACACATGCACGCGCTCAACACCTTGTTCAAATTATAAGCAACTATTGCCACACCTCTGGTTTTGAACAAGCGAGCGAGGGGTTGTGACAAATTACTTATTGTCATGCTGTCCATTACATTTAGACCCTCCTTACGTGATTTCAGATAAAATAGGGAAACGGGATTGCTCTTACAATTATCATAAAATTTTAATGATCCTCCGACGGTCGAGTACCAGCAGTGGTGACAAAAAGCCTGCGCTTCATGGCATTAGCATTTGTTGAATGAAGAAGTATTTTAATAAGGGGCACTAATCGCGCAACAAAAAGAAAGAAGTCGGCACCTTGAACTGGCACGTTAGAGGAGACGCTAATACTTGATGCGATGCCGGCTGCCCCATACGTTCAAAAAACTGTCATTTGATTAGGTGGTCAAGATGTCTGAGTGAGTGGGTTTGTAGGACGGAAATCTGTTTCCGCCGGAAATGTTGCTTTACGGAAATATCATTGCTATTCAGCGTGGTTCAAAAATAGGGGCTGTTCATATTTTGTTTAAATTCCGCCGAAATAATAAAATCTAAGTTTTACAGCTGCAAACCACAAATTTGTGTTACAAAGCCTTCTTAGCGAAAAAAGAAATACAACTCTAAGTTTTGGTGTTCATTTCTTTGTTCTAAGTCAATATATTTTAGATACTTACTGCCTAACCCCAGAGACCTTATATTGACAAGTGCCACGGACTCAACAATAAAACTAATATTCCAATGTCAAAATATTGCAGGTTTTTAGTCTGCCATTTAACTAGCCGTTTTGTGTTTGGAATAATTTTTATTGCGTCACCAGTAAACGTGCAAATATTGTGGAAACCCCTATGAATGATAATACCTCCTTAAGCGTTGCATTCCTTGCGTTTATAAATGCGATACGAATTTACCGTAATAGGTAAAATATTCGGTTCAATGTCAATTAGGTTTCGCGATATTGATATTGCGACCTTTAAAATCTCCGTTTTAAGGCAGACATTTTTAACTAGTACTGTAACGTCTTGTTCACATACATATCGTGAAAAAGCCTAGTGGCCTTAGCGTTTGCCACCAAACGTGGGCACGATGATACGCTGGCAGTGGTTCACAGGAACGGCGCCAAATAACGCGGACCCTTGGAACATTAGATCGTCAGGGTACTGACTGGTGCTACAAAAGCCGTGCGCTGTCTCAGCATCCCGCCATACGCACAGCCTGGTGTTGCGTAGTGGGAAAGTTTCAAGCGTTATTATGTCAGACGCACTTGCGAGAAATCGTGCATCTGGCTGCTATGTGGTGATGCTAACAGCCACCGCCCCATTTGTTCCTTACTACTACCGACAACTGATAAAAAGCAAGGCCCCAGGAATGCTTTTCAGCGCCAACTGAGATTCGTAATTTTTTGCTAGATAGATGGCATCATATATCGCAACAAATATCTGCGTCAAGTAGCTGGAATCTAGCCGTGTAAAAACAACCAGGACGATAAAGCACGCTTCATTTAGCCGCACTAAAGAAAATACAACTCCGATGACGGCTTCTCTCCACGGCACTCTAAATTGACCCGTCCCCAATACTGACCAGTTCCCGACAACAAAATGAACAAACTTACCACCATAATTTCCCACAATGTTGTTTGAAGTACGGGTTTTTGCACGCCAGCTTAGGGGGTGACAGATTAGGGGGTCACAGATGAGGTTGTCTTTGATTTCATATATAAAGTTTGACCTGGTGGCATGGGCAACATCAGTGGTTTCCATGTAAGGGCAAAGTTTACAGCGCGGCTTGCCGCTTGGCTGGCCGCCTGGAGTTCGCTCGTGTGGTTACGTTTTTGGCGGGACTAAAAGGTCCTTCAATGTTCTGGCCCGTCTGTACACGGCACGGGGACGGGGGGGGGGGGGAGGGCGCTCAACAACAGCCGACAGGCGCTCACTCTGCCCTATGAATTTGAATGTCGTCTGAAGATGTTGTTCACTTGGGAAGATATAAACGGGTACGTAATAACTAAGTTAGTCTCAGGGTCGGTTTTTTGGGGGGATCTCTGTAAAGATGTCTTCTCTTTGTAAAGTTCGGGCTCGGTTAATCGCATCGTGAATAATTATTGGGGGATATTTTTGGCCCAACAGAGAGGGCTTGAGCTCCTCAGCATGTTATGTTCGAAATCTTTCTGTCCAGAGCATATCCTGCGGTACCGGTGTGCTTGTGAATAAGGTATACTTGTTTTACAATGGCGGGGGTGGCTCCTGTAGAATTGAAGCTATCGTTGGCGGTGAGTGGGTTTCCTGTACAATGTTGTTCAGACTCTGCTTTGGTCCAACATTAGCCTGACATCCAAAAAATTTATATTTTCAGTTCCTATCTGATTTTTAAGTTTGGTTGACTCATACAGAAAGTTGATTTCGGAGATCAATTCACTGAGGCTTTCCTTAATATTATTCCAAATAAAAAAGATGCCTTCGAGGAATCGGTATGAAGGATAGGTTTTGGACAGCATTTTGCAATAAACTCTGTTTTTAATTACGCCAGAAAGGTCTTGGCGTATGTAGGGGTCATTTTGGTGCCCATGGCTTTGCCGTTTATTTGGAGATAGTACGTAATATCGAATTCGAAGTAATTGTACTCAAGGACGAGGTGAAAATGGTTTTCAATGTGCCAGGGGTTACGTCCATGCAGCAATTAGAGTCACCGTAGCATGAGCCTGCGGCAAAGATGCCATCAGATTGGGGAATGTTACTGTACAGGGACGTAACATCCAGGATGACGACAAAACTGCCGGTTGGGACCTCCAGGCCTGAAACCTCGCGGAGAAAGTGACCGGTGTCCTTTACGTCTAAGGGGACAGTCTGGGAGTTGTTTTTAGTTAGGTGGTAAATGAAACTGGATATTTGTTTTGCTGTTGTGTTGCTGGATACAATAGGGCGACCATGATAATTTGCTTTGTGTATTTTAGGTAGGAGATAGAATGGTCCTGGCTTAGAATTTTGGGGTAGCTAGGCTTTATACATCGGATCGGTTATTTTTGTATCAGCAGCAAGCACTTTAATGTATCCACAATTTCAACTTCCAATCGCAATGTTGGGTCGTCTGTTAGCTTGCGGTGAAATGTCTCGTCAGCTAGCTGTCGCTGTCCCTCGTTTAGATAGTCAGTCTTCTTCATAATCTATACAGCCCCGCCTTTGTCTGCAGGTTTTATTACAATGGTAGTCTCCTCAATCATTCACTTCAGTGTTTTACGTTCGTCTTTAGCGAGGTTGCCACGGAGGGGCAACTGTTTTTCGGACTTTCTGATTATGTCTTTTTACACGGCCGAAATGTACAGATCCAAGTGCTTATCCCCTTGCTCATTTGGTGCCCACATTTTGCCTCAAGGTGCAGGAAGCAATTTTTTGATCTCAGTGGGACGCCCCTGAAAGTATTCCCATAGGCGCAGGTTTCTCGCAAAGTTGTCGAGGTCCTCTTAAATTTCGAATTAATTACCGTTTTCTGATGAAGGACAGAAGTTTAGGCCCTTTGACAGTAATTTGATTTCCAATAGGGAGAGCTCCCTACTTGAGATGTTCACAACGATAAAACACGAGTGTTTCCGCTCAGCGGGAGAGACTTTTTATTTAGGATTTTCAAAACGTTCAAGCACTTAAGGCTGGTTTTTGAGTCGGATAATGTCTCTGTTACTTACGGTCCTCCACGTCAGCGAGCCCCATGATAGTGCAAGCGTCCCCGCGAATAGACATTTTGTCTCGCTTGTATTTTTCGGCAATTTGGATTTCCGCAATTTCTTGTTTTTATTCTTCGTATCTTTCGCATTCAGATTCTTCGGGATTACAGAAAGTCGCTTCCCTGCATTTTACCAGTTCAGCTGATCTCGGTTCCTACGCCTTCCGACTGCTGTGCTTCATAACCAATTTTATCAGGCTCAGATTTATTTATTTTATACATACTGCAGCCCCTAATATGGCTATTGCAGATGCATCATTTATGATGCATCATTTAAAATGCATCATTTAGGATGCATCATTTAAGATGCATCATTTAAAATCGCTTCCCACTCGTTTCTCCCAGTGTCGCTAAACGTAGACGTTAAAGGTAATAACTGGATCCGGAGACCCTTGGGTGCTGAATTATTCTTCATGTCGGAATTTATATAGGAGGTATGTGAGGCAAATCGTACTTTTTCCCACCGTTTTACACAAAGATAATAATGATTTAGACCACATCACGCCTGAGCGGACTTCAGCTGAGCCGCAGCGCTGTCAATTTATACACATATAAACAAATATTGATATATCAGAATAGGAAATGAGGGGCTCGTTGAAACTAAGTTAGAAATGAGGTTTGGCAGTCAAGAAAACTTCGGAAAGCAATGGGGAGAATATGGTAGGTCATTGAAACAGTTAAAAAAATTGGAAAGAAAGTGGAGAAAAAATGCCCGGAAGGTGGGATCCGAACCCACTGCCTCCAGAATACTGGTCTGGTGTGATAAATACTACGCTACCGGTGGGGCTATTTTTTCCCTCCACTTTTTGGGGTATTTATGTCAATGTAATTTTTTTCTGTGGTTGGGGGTGGTAGCCAGTGCCACTCCGACTTCTCGGGGTAAAGGGGACCTTCTTTTTAACCCCCGGGCCGTGACTCGAGTGTCTACGACATCTCGAGAGTGGTCGGCCAGCGTTGAACCCTCTTAAGCTTCCTATGGGACAAAGACTGCCAGAACAGAGGCCATCGTTATGCTGGAGGTCGTGGGTTCGGATCCCACCTGGCGGGCATTTTTTCTCCACTTTCTTTGTTTACAAATTATTTATCTCTTTCAATGACCTACCTATCCTCCAATTTGTTTTCGAGGTTTTCTTGACTGACAAACCTCATTTATGACTTATTTTCAACGAGCCCCTGATTTCCTATTCTGATTCGCTACATGCATAGCGACGGGCAGCAGGCGGTGGGTCCTCCCAGGAGTGGAGCAAGCAAACCTTGCGCGCCTCCACGAGTCAGGAGTCACGCCTCGGCTACCGGATGCCAAAGCGCTCGGTAGATCCCTTTCGAGCTCAGGTCCCAAAAACCCGACGAACTTCGAGTTTTCCACCTGGACGTCGCGCTCCTCGAACCTGCTCCGTCCACTCCTCCCGGCGTTCTCCTCTGCTCTCGCCTAATCACAACAGCTCTTGGGCTGTGGCCGCCTGGTCAGACCCTCGTGTGGCTTGCCACTTTTTCGCGCAAACGTACTAAGTGCAATCCACGCGGGAGTGCTGTTTGGGTACGTTGCCGCGAGGTTGTCGTCGTCACAATGGCAACCTCACCTCAAACCCGCCTCGTTTGGAGAAGTTTTTTTCCAACAAAACCGCACGCGGAGGTGAAGAAATCCTACTCGTGGACAATCGTCCTGGCGCATCCAATCTAGAGCACGGCCACACACACACACTCGCGAAACACCACGCACAGCCACGCATATAAAACTCTCTCACGATAACATGAGTTCACCAAAACATATAGCACTATATTATTACCTAACATCTCAACATATTGACTATGTTTACACAGAGAATTCACGAGTATATACGCCCCAAACATCAACCAAAAGGCCATCCGGCACGTAGCTGGTCCCTTTTCCTCAAATGGCTGTGGTGCCACTCTCGGCGTACTTTGTAGACCCGCCAATCAGAGTAAGGACTACCACTACCGCTTACATTACAAGCGATGCCATCAGTTTGTAACACACCGGAAGTCTGCCAGCACTATGCGCGATAGTTTACGTTTGTGTCTGTGGAACCTTTCTGTGACTTTTTCTGTGGAACCTTCTACTCTTATCGGTGACCACAATAATTTCTCACCTGTTCGGATTTTCGACCTTTCGAAGCCTACTTCCAATGGAGACTCGGCTTTTCAGCTCGTGCTGCGTCTTCTTACTCCACGACACGGTCTGACTTGAAATGTGGGGTCGTACCACCTCCTGTCGTGCAGGACACTTTTCTGGTACCCCAAGGAGATTCGGACGAGGAATCTCCCGCAGGAAAATTTTGCTGTCATGGTCAACCTCGTGTTAAACAGGCGAGCAAACAGTAAAGCTTACGTCGCCTGTCCTTGTTCAGAGCTGCCGGTACCAAGGACCGACTGAAGCATCGGTTTTTGCGTGGCCGCAATATCAGCAAGCCGTGATCGAAGCAGCGAATTTCGCCTTACAATTTCTGCTATCTCTTTGCGTGCTTCTTTCTCTATGGCATTTTCCTCGCGCTCTCTCTTTTCCAGCGCGAGCACCCCCTCTGAGCTTCCCAAGAGCTTCCCAAGTTCAGTTAACCTCAGTCTGAGGTGCAGGTTTTTCTCTTTCTGCTTGAGTCACATTCGAGTAGCCTTGCGCTCGGAAGCTCTGTCATCTCGCGCCTTCGCAAGAGCATCTTGCATGTTCATTGTGCGCTCACGTAAGGCACCTAGCACACCGTAAACATCCGATGCACAAACGCCCTCGTTCTGGCGTGGACGCCAATTTGTGATGGTATTAGTGGCTAGGGCTCGGAATTCGCGCGTACACACAGACAAGCACTTGAGAAACTGTATGACGATATAGACGGAGATGTACATTTATCAGTACGAGACGAGTCAACGAGACGAACGTGCAGTTACAAACAGAATGATATAAGAGCCGCTATCTAAACAGAGAGGTTTCAGCAAGAATGGAAAAACTAGCACTTCAAATCCAGTTCAAAAACCAAACTGCAAATGAACCAAGCGTCTCACGTGGTCTGGTGCACTTCATGCAGTCGATGAAACATCATCGATGTGGTGGCTGTTGGTAGATCACCACGGGAACACCACGTCACTCAAGCGATGCCGGCGATTGAATACGCGGCCGTCAAGCAGAAAGAAGATGTGGATGGCGCTGTAAACTGGATGGGCCGCCGGGCGTCCTCGACGACAGCCTCGGAAGACCACGGCACCGCACCTTGCGGGCAGCTCTAGGAAGACTTCCTCCTCTGATTCTACAACTTAGTTAGGATAACCTATTGCTCTTCTTTTTTCTGGTGTATACCCCCTAATAGCGATTGCCTCATCTCATTTTAATAAACTTCCTCGTCGTCGACATCTTGTCCGGCGCACACGCCAGCACTGTCCTCTACCGCTTATTTATCAATGAATCAAAGAAACGTGACAAGCACACGTCATTCGGCCCTATTATATATTTCGAAAAAAGCCGAATAGCACTGGCAATGACGACTGCAACCTTGATATATATATATATATATATATATATATATATATATATATATATATATATATATATATATATATATATATATATATATATATATATATATATATATATATATATATATATATATATATACATATACTGTAGAGCGAACAGAAGAACGGGTAACAAACTTTATGGACGTTTTGGCCTGGGACAGGCCTTCGACAGAAAAATGTCTGATTTTCTGATTTTCCGAATGATTTTCTGACGAAGGCCTGTCTCAGGCCGAAACGTCAATAAAGTTTGTTAGTTACCCGTTCGTTTGTTCGCTCTACGGTATTTTCACCGGGCCAATTGCATCATCTTCTGACGTATATATATATATATATATATATATATATATATATATATATATATATATATATATATATATGGTATAAGTAAAGAGTCGGATACACAGCAAGAACAATAACAAACAATGTTTACTTACGTAGCGGCAATGGGACTTGCCTTCATCAGAGTAAAGTTACATGATTGGGGTGTCGCAAACATTAGGCAGTTTTAGCATATCGTTACCGTGTTTACGTTACCGTTTACCGTGTTTGCGGGAGTAGACTGCGCAGCGCGAGAGTTACCGCGAACGGTAACTTACCGGCACAGGCTTCACCATCGCCAGCGCTTCCGGTAACACGGTAAACGGTAACGCAAACACGGTAACGATATGCTAAAACTGCCTATTGAACAGATTTCTTATATAGGTTTGCATAAAACTGTAAGAAGGAATGGAAAATGTTTCGCAAATGGAGAGTGTGCATACAGTCAGGCTACGCCTACGTTACAACATCAACCAACAAAAAAAAAAAAAAAGAAGAGAGAAAAAAAAAAAAAAGGGGGGGGGGGGGAGCAAGAGAGAGAAAAAGGGGTCGTGTTAACAATGCAGCGTTCAAGGTTGCACCATGCCGGGTCAACGTATGCCGCGCGGGTTGCAAGTTCAGACAATGGGGGAAAATGGTTAACCGCGGTTTGTAAAGAAAGGGAAGAGTATACAGCAAGGTATTCAGTGGCTGGGGAGACTGGTTCTAGGGAAAGCGAAGATGGGTGTGCCCCCCGCGGATGAAGAGAATAGATAGGGGACACAAAAGCGCATTTCACAGAAGCTAGCAATCGAACAGGAAATAGGTAGGGTCACAAAAGGTTATACATGAATAGATCACAAAGAGTTAAACATTCTTAAGTGGTGGTGGGAACGAGGCCTCCTTCTCCCGGACAAATGGCATTGTTGAGCCGCATTAGGCTAACAAAGCTGCTGTATTAGGAGAGTTTCTGCGAATTCTGATGGCAAACTCGAGGGTAGGAATAATGAACATAGTTATAAAAATTATGAAGCCGCTAAGTTTATTCGAGGGGTAAGCACGTTAATTTTCCGTAACTTTCATTAATTCCAAGTGTGGCTGACCCAAACTTATAAATGAGATAAGATTCCCGAACCTCGCGGTCGTGGTGCGTTGTGAAGGCGGATTCTAAAATCGTTGCTTTAAGATGATCAAATGCATGCCCGGGACTGTTCACATGTCTTGACAGGGGCAAATAAGGGCAGCTTTTTGCATGAGAGCGGTGATTATTGAACCGTATTCGGAAGGGCGTTTCAGTTTGGCCGATATATTGTTGCCTACAAACAGTGCACTCTAGAAGATATACGATATTAGCGGAGTCACAGTTAAAGTTACCTTTTATATTTACGTAGTAGTCTGAAGCCGTGCTGGTGGCGCGCTGTGTAGTGGTCATGTGTGGGCATACTTTACATCGGGGTTTATTGCAGGGCATGCAGCCAGTAGTTGCCGGTCGGTTGATACGAGAGTTAGTAAGAAAGTCCCCTAAATTCTTATTACGCCGGTAGACAACGCGTGGTGGTTCGGGGAATATGCTTTTTAAGCGGTCACTTTGCATTAGGATATTGTGATGTTTTTTTAGCACGGTTGACACTCTTGGAGCGGAGGATGAGTGGGTTAAAACTAAGTTAGTTTGCGGGTTCCCGTTCGGGGCTTTTTTCTTACAGATTTCGTTACGGTCTAATTGGTTAGCTCGCACAATAGCGTCGTCGATAACTTTTTCCGGGTATTTTTTATTCAGGAGGGAGGTCTTGAGTTCTCGACAGTTTGAGTCAAAGTCGGCTTGGTTTGAGCAAATTCTCCTAAATCGGTGGGCTTGGCTGTAAGGTATTGCTGTCTTGCAGTGTCTGACATGGCTACTTCGGAAGTGCAAATACTGCCGCGTGTCTGTCGGTTTTCTATACAGTTTAGTTTGAAGCCGACCTTGGAAGGTAGTAACGGTGACGTCCAGAAAGTTTACACTGTGTTCCGAATAGGAATGAGCAAGGGAAATACTAGGATGGGCTAGATTAAATGCCTCAATGAAGGTGAGGAGTTCCGCCTCACCGTGTTCCAGATCATGAATATGTCATCAATATACCTTTTATAGTACATTGGCTTTAAATTTTGGGTGTCAAGAAAGTTTGATTCGAGGTGAGCCATAAAGATATTAGCGTAGTTAGGTCCGATTCGAGTTCCCATTGACGTTCCGCTGACTTGCACGTAATGAACTCCGTCGAACTCAAAATTGTTAAGTTCAAGAATAAGCCTAAGGAATGTTTGGAGAGCAGAAGAATCGATAGGTTTGTCGCACGATGACTGCTCATACGCAAGGGATACAGCGGCGATGCCATCTTCATGGGGGATGTTAGTATACAGTGACGCAACATCAAGGGTGACTAGAAGGCAGTTATCAGGAATTTCAATTTTTGAGATGTCTGAGAGAAAGTCATTGGTATCCTTAATGAAGGAGGGAAAGCTGGGCGGAATGTCGCAAATGAGATTATCCACATAGCGCGATAGGGTTTCGGTAACAGTACCAATGCCAGAAACAATGGGGCGCCCTGGGTTGTTTACCTTGTGAATCTTTGGGAGAAGATAGAATTTACCGGCTACTGGGCTTAAGGGGATCAGGGAACGAGCCGTGGTTTCATTTATTGTTTTATTTTTAACAAGCTCAGCAAGTTTATCTTTGACAATTTGCTTATAATCTTGAGTGGGATCATTGGGTAGTGCTTTATAGAACGTCGATACTGATAGTTGCTTATTGGCCTCGTTAACATAGTCGGTTTTGTCAAGGATTACGATTGCGCCTCCCTTGTCGGCAGGTTTAATAATTATGTCGGGACAGCTTGCGAGTTCCTCTAGGGCTTTCTTTTCGTTGGTAGTCATGTTGTGGCGGAAAGAATTTTGTGTTTGGTATGCTTTTCGCACATCGCGTTGGACAGCTTTGATGTACATGTCGAGGCAACTATCACGCTGTGTGGGAGGGGTCCAGTGCTTATAGCTAGGTAGGGTTCTGCGGGCTTCTTCCGTCGCGGGGTGATCGTAGAAGTATTCTCGTAGCCTCATGTTTCTGGCGAAGTTATCTAAGTCCTTAAAAAGTTGAAATTCATCAAAACCACCAGTAGCCGGGCAAAAGTTTAGGCCCTTTGACAAGACGTTCATCTGAGCTGGGGAGAGGGTTATGCTTGAAAGGTTCATTACATTCCCGGTAAGGTTTTCTTTTGTGACGGCAGGCGAGGGAAAAATATTAGTACAGTGGTTTAACTGAACTGTTTGGGGTGCAGTAGTCGAAGAATTTATTACAGTCGTAGTGACATTATCGGCCGTATTGTCAGAGTTGGGGCAGTTACTAGTGCCGGAGCTTGTTAGGTTCTTACGCATGTGGCCAGTGTTAGAAATCTTATCTCGGTTAAACTTTCGGGCTTTTGTTCGGGATATGGCGGAGGCCGTCTTAGACTCGTAGTTGCTTAAAAGGTTCAACTCTCTTTTGCTTAGTCCCTGACTAAGTAGTTCCTCTTTCTTTCGGAGAGAATGGGCCGTAGTTTCGTAGTGATTGAGGATTATTTCAGGTAATTGTAAAGATGCTTTATCGAGTACCTGTTTCCACTTATTCATGTTGGACGGGGAGACTTCGGTAGTAGCAGGTTTTATTCTAATCCTAAGACCCCTGGGAGCGACCGCGGCAGTCAAGTACTGTGCAAGAGCGGAAACGTGCAATTCGGAACGTACGCGCTTTTCGGTGATTTTTCTTAGCTTTAAAAACTGTCTTGAAACGGGGAAGGAGGCCGCGTTACCTGTTTTTTTGTGTTGTAGTCAGTTGCTGCTATGCCGATTCTTTCGAAGGTTGTAAGGGCATATGGCACGGAGGGCTGGATTTTGGACCCCGGAAGGTCCGGCGGACGCGCTGCTGTTGGTTTTCGTGGGCTCGGCGGTCGCTGAAGATGCGGAGGTTGGGCGTGGCATGCTGTTGGTGCGGCGCCGGTCAGGGAGCTTCTTAGTGTCGCCGCGAGCGTTTCCTCGGGGCGTTGTGGCCGCTGCAGGTTTGCCAGTAGGGGTTGGCATGTCGCTGGCGCGACGCTCGTCCGTGGACTTCGGGGTTGGGGCGCTGGCGCTCGCCCGGGGCGCCGTGGTTGTGGTGGATCTGGGGGGCGGTGGCGGTGGGCTGCTGGCACGACACTGCTCCGGGGTCCTTACACTGGATAGAATTGGAGGCAGTGGTGGGAAGTCGCTGTCATTTGGCAATATAGCCGGGGCTGCAACTGGGTCGGCGGTGCATGCGAAGTCGCGCCAGCCCAGAGGATTGCAGCGCTGTTGCATGAAGCAGAGTGCACGAATGTGGCCGGCCAGCAAGGCCACACCCTCGAAGCTCGGGTGTAAGCCGTCCGCAGCGAGTACTCGGCAGGCTGGAAGGTGCTCAAAGCCATGATCGACGAAGCGGACAAAGCGTGAGTGGCGGCAAAATTCGCGGAGAAGTGAGTTGAAACGGCGCGCCTTTTCGTTGCAGCCGTTTCAACTCACTTCTCCGCGAATTTTGCCGCCACTCACGCTTTGTCCGCTTCGTCGATCATGGCTTTGAGCACCTTCCAGCCTGCCGAGTACTCGCTGCGGACGGCTTACACCCGAGCTTCGAGGGTGTGGCCTTGCTGGCCGGCCACATTCGTGCACTCTGCTTCATGCAACAGCGCTGCAATCCTCTGGGCTGGCGCGACTTCCCATGCACCGCCGACCCAGTTGCAGCCCCGGCTATATTGCCAAATGACAGCGACTTCCCACCACTGCCTCCAATTCTATCCAGTGTAAGGACCCCGGAGCAGTGTCGTGCCAGCAGCCCACCGCCACCGCCCCCCAGATCCACCACAACCACGGCGCCCCGGGCGAGCGCCAGCGCCCCAACCCCGAAGTCCACGGACGAGCGTCGCGCCAGCGACATGCCAACCCCTACTGGCAAACCTGCAGCGGCCACAACGCCCCGAGGAAACGCTCGCGGCGACACTAAGAAGCTCCCTGACCGGCGCCGCACCAACAGCATGCCACGCCCAACCTCCGCATCTTCAGCGACCGCCGAGCCCACGAAAACCAACAGCAGCGCGTCCGCCGGACCTTCCGGGGTCCAAAATCCAGCCCTCCGTGCCACATGCCCTTACAACCTTCGAAAGAATCGGCATAGCAGCAACTGACTACAACACAAAAAAAAACAGGTAACGCGGCCTCCTTCCCCGTTTCAAGACAGTTTTTAAAGCTAAGAAAAATCACCGAAAAGCGCGTACGTTCCGAATTGCACGTTTCCGCTCTTGCACAGTACTTGACTGCCGCGGTCGCTCCCAGGGGTCTTAGGATTAGAATAAAACCTGCTACTACCGAACTCTCCCCGTCCAACATGAATAAGTGGAAACAGGTACTCGATAAAGCATCTTTACAATTAACTGAAATAATCCTCAATCACTACGAAACTACGGCCCATTCTCTCCGAAAGAAAGAGGAACTACTTAGTCAGGGACTAAGCAAAAGAGAGTTGAACCTTTTAAGCAACTACGAGTCTAAGACGGCCTCCGCCATATCCCGAACAAAAGCCCGAAAGTTTAACCGAGATAAGATTTCTAACACTGGCCACATGCGTAAGAACCTAACAAGCTCCGGCACTAGTAACTGCCCCAACTCTGACAATACGGCCGATAATGTCACTACGACTGTAATAAATGCTTCGACTACTGCACCCCAAACAGTTCAGTTAAACCACTGTACTAATATTTTTCCCTCGCCTGCCGTCACAAAAGAAAACCTTACCGGGAATGTAATGAACCTTTCAAGCATAACCCTCTCCCCAGCTCAGATGAACGTCTTGTCAAAGGGCCTAAACTTTTGCCCGGCTACTGGTGGTTTTGATGAATTTCAACTTTTTAAGGACTTAGATAACTTCGCCAGAAACATGAGGCTACGAGAATACTTCTACGATCACCCCGCGACGGAAGAAGCCCGCAGAACCCTACCTAGCTATAAGCACTGGACCCCTCCCACACAGCGTGATAGTTGCCTCGACATGTACATCAAAGCTGTCCAACGCGATGTGCGAAAAGCATACCAAACACAAATTTCTTTCCACCAGAACATGACTACCAACGAAAAGAAAGCTCTAGAGGAACTCGCAAGCTGTCCCGACATAATTATTTAACCTGCCGACAAGGGAGGCGCAATCGTAATCCTTGACAAAACCGACTATGTTAACGAGGCCAATAAGCAACTATCAGTATCGACGTTCTATAAAGCACTACCCAATGATCCCACTCAAGATTATAAGCAAATTGTCAAAGATAAACTTGCTGAGCTTGTTAAAAATAAAGCAATAAATGAAACCACGGCTCGTTCCCTGATCCCCTTAAGCCCAGTAGCCGGTAAATTCTATCTTCTCCCAAAGATTCACAAGGTGAACAACCCAGGGCGCCCCATTGTTTCTGGCATTGGCACTGTTACCGAAAACCTATCGCGCTATGTGGATAATCTCATTTGCGACATTCCGCCCAGCTTTCCCTCCTTCATTAAGGATACCAATGACTTTCTCTCAGACATCTCAAAAATTGAAATTCCTGATAACTGCCTTCTAGTCACCCTTGATGTTGCGTCACTGTATACTAACATCCCCCATGAAGATGGCATCGCCGCTGTATCCCTTGCGTATGAGCAGTCATCGTGCGACAAACCTATCGATTCTTCTGCTCTCCAAACATTCCTTAGGCTTATTCTTGAACTTAACAATTTTGAGTTCGACGGAGTTCATTACGTGCAAGTCAGCGGAACGTCAATGGGAACTCGAATCGGACCTAACTACGCTAATATCTTTGTGGCTCACCTCGAATCAAACTTTCTTGACACCCAAAATTTAAAGCCAATGTACTATAAAAGGTATATTGATGACATATTCATGATCTGGCAACACGGTGAGGCGGAACTCCTCACCTTCATTGAGGCATTTAATCTAGCCCATCCTAGTATTTCCCTTGCTCATTCCTATTCGGAACACAGTGTAAACTTTCTGGACGTCACCGTTACTACCTTCCAAGGTCGGCTTCAAACTAAACTGTATAGAAAACCGACAGACACGCGGCAGTATTTGCACTTCCGAAGTAGCCATGTCAGACACTGCAAGACAGCAATACCTTACAGCCAAGCCCACCGATTTAGGAGAATTTGCTCAAACCAAGCCGACTTTGACTCAAACTGTCGAGAACTCAAGACCTCCCTCCTGAATAAAAAATACCCGGAAAAAGTTATCGACGACGCTATTGTGCGAGCCAACCAATTAGACCGTAACGAAATCTGTAAGAAAAAAGCCCCGAACGGGAACCCGCAAACTAACTTAGTTTTAACCCACTCATCCTCCGCTCCAAGAGTGTCAACCGTGCTAAAAAAACATCACAATATCCTAATGCAAAGTGACCGCTTAAAAAGCATATTCCCCGAACCACCACGCGTTGTCTACCGGCGTAATAAGAATTTAGGGGACTTTCTTACTAACTCTCGTATCAACCGACCGGCAACTACTGACTGCATGCCCTGCAATAAACCCCGATGTAAAGTATGCCCACACATGACCACTACACAGCGCGCCACCAGCACGGCTTCCGACTACTACGTATATATAAAAGGTAACTTTAACTGTGACTCCGCTAATATCGTATATCTTCTAGAGTGCACTGTTTGTAGGCAACAATATATCGGCCAAACTGAAACGTCCTTCCGAATACGGTTCAATAATCACCGCTCTCATGCAAAAAGCTGCCCTTATTTGCCCCTGTCAAGACATGTGAACAGTCCCGGGCATGCATTTGATCATCTTAAAGCAACGATTTTAGAATCCGCCTTCAAAACGCACCACGACCGCGAGGTTCGGGAATCTTATCTCATTTATAAGTTTGGGTCAGCCACACTTGGAATTAATGAAAGTTACGGAAAATTAACGTGCTTACCCCTCGAATAAACTTAGCGGCTTCATAATTTTTATAACTATGTTCATTATTCCTACCCTCGAGTTTGCCATCAGAATTCGCAGAAACTCTCCTAATACAGCAGCTTTGTTAGCCTAATGCGGCTCAACAATGCCATTTGTCCGGGAGAAGGAGGCCTCGTTCCCACCACCACTTAAGAATGTTTAACTCTTTGTGATCTATTCATGTATAACCTTTTGTGACCCTACCTATTTCCTGTTCGATTGCTAGCTTCTGTGAAATGCGCTTTTGTGTCCCCTATCTATTCTCTTCATCCGCGGGGGGCACACCCATCTTCGCTTTCCCTAGAACCAGTCTCCCCAGCCACTGAATACCTTGCTGTATACTCTTCCCTTTCTTTACAAACCGCGGTTAACCATTTTCCCCCATTGTCTGAACTTGCAACCCGCGCGGCATACGTTGACCCGGCATGGTGCAACCTTGAACGCTGCATTGTTAACACGACCCCTTTTTCTCTCTCTTGCTCCCCCCCCCTTTTTTTTTCTCTCTTTTTTTTTTTGTTGGTTGATGTTGTAACGTAGGCGTAGCCTGACTGTATGCACACTCTCCATTTGCGAAACATTTTCCATTCCTTCTTACAGTTTTATGCAAACCTATATAAGAAATCTGTTCAATGTTTGCGACACCACAATCATGTAACTTTACTCTGATGAAGGCAAGTCCCATTGCCGCTACGTAAGTAAACATTGTTTGTTATTGTTCTTGCTGTGTATCCGACTCTTTACTTATACTATTTCTGCGCGCTTTGTGAGTTTACCTTTCTTTAGATTTATATATATATATATATATATATATATATATATATATATATATATATATATATATATATATGCATATTTTGATGAGTTTTGCAACACGCCAGAAAAAACGTTCAGGTAAAAGATAAGAACACCTTTGCGGCTCACTTGTTTATTAAAAATTAGTCCAACAGCTTCGGAAGTGGAACTTCCTTCCTCAAGGACACTCCCAAAATGATCACAGAACCGTTATGCACACTGCAAGCGAGGGAGTTTCTCTTCCTCTCCCTGTTCAAGGAGGGGAATACGCCAGAGAACGTAAATGCGGTAAAAACACGGCACTTGCGGGGCTTGGTGCTGAGTGGGTGAGAGTTAAAAAACAAGTAAAGGCGGTGGCTTTAGTGAGAACGGCAGGGGTGGGGGAAGGGAGCGGGAGCAAAGTTTTCTATCAGCCCGCTGCGGCTGGAATGAAAGAGAACTGACAAACAAAATACAGACAACGCATGTGCACAGGTGGGAAGTACCCAGCAGAAGTGGTCGATGACTCCATCAACAGAGCTCGTAACCTAAGTCGCGAGAAAATTCTACATGGAGGGAATCCCAGGAATGAATGAAGCCAGACAAATCTTGTCCTCACCCACTCATCTGCGTTGCCTAATCTTAATAACATTCTTTCGAGACATTTTATTATACTGCAACAAAGTAGCCGGCTGTCTTCAATTTTCCAAAAGCCCCGCCGAGTTGTTTATCGTCGCGGAAAAAACCTGAAAGATATGTTAGTCAGAGCCAAGAGGACTACCATTGAGGGCACTCAACGTGGATGTTAGCCTTGCAAGAAAACACGTTGTAAGGTCTGTTCACACATGACAACCACCACTACCGCTAAAGCCAGCTCCTCAGATTAGGTATTCAAATAGATGCCCATCTAAACTGTGACAGCCATAATGTCGTCCACATGCTTCACTGTGACATCTGTGGCATACAGTATATCGTACAAACAGAAACCCCCTTCCGTAAACGCTTTAACAACCACCCATCTCACGGTAAAACACAACCGAACTTGCCCATTTCAAGACATGTCAGCCTCCCAGGACATTCATACGACCAAATTAAAGTCACTCTGCTAGAGACCGGTTTTCACACTAAACGGAGCGCGAACAAAAAGAATCGTATCTTATTTATAAGTTCAAAACGCTGACTTATGGTATCAACGAGAGCGCTGGCAGCATGTCCTGCCTCCGAAAGACCACGGACGTTGGTTGACAACAGGACGTGGATGCATAATGTTCAACCCGTTCCCCCATCATAAAAGATTTTTTTTTAATTATTCATGACCACCCACCTTTAGCTCAGACAACGGGCGCATACCGACGGGTAGCGAAACTGATGGACTCATTTATAATAAACAAGTTAACCGCAAAGTTGTTCTGAACTTTTACCTATATATATATATATATATATATATATATATATATATATATATACAGAGGTCGGCGAACTCACTCATGAGCCCACTCACTCACACTCATTTGGACTCAAACTCACGCGTGAGTTTGAGTTTAAGTGAGCGCCAGGCTAGTGTGCCATGATGAGTTTGAGCTTCAGTGAGTTTGAGCCGAGTTAGCCCGACTGAGTTTGAGTTCGATTGAGTTTGAGTCCATTTTGAGTTCTCAGTACATTTTGAGTTTGAGTCCATTTTGAGAACTGAGTTCATTTTGAGTTTGAGTAAAATTTGAGTTTTGAGGACGTTTTGAGTTTTGAGCCCATTTTGAGTCTGAGTACATTTTGAGTTTGGAGTCCATTTTGAGTTTTGAGTCCGTTTTGAGTTTAAGTTCATTTTGAGTTCTGAGTACATTTTGAGTTTGAGTACGTTTTGAGTTTGAGTACATATCAGTAGCCTCGCAGGCAGCTATGGTTGGCTGTTAAGTTTTATGCATCGTTGTGGGCTCGGAATTCAGGTTACCTGCGGGTACGCCACCATTCGCGATCCGCATGATCGGTTGGGAGGGATGGGTGTCTGATTTTGCTAAGTTTCTTGTTGAATTTTCATGACCCTAAGCACTTGCTGTATACCAAGTTTTGGCGGCTGGGCGCGTCAGTGATAACTGACTGGTGAGGTCATAAAAAAGGGTTGTCTTAACTTTTCCTCCTGATGAATCCACTAATAGGGTGGGAAAGGATGGTGGGAAAGCACACGGCGGCGCTTGCTTGCTGGTTGTTCGCCTACTTCTGTTAATGGCTTGATATACTAAGGGTCACAAAGGAATAGGTGAGAGCCGGACTTAAAAGGGGGCGGGGGCTGTCCCTTCTGCTGTTTCAAATGAATTAGCTGAATTGACATGGCAACGCCCCTTAGACAGAATAATGACGAATTAGATTAGGTGAAAAGTCAGACTGATGAGGCTAAGGCGTGTAAGGTATCAAATGAAAGGTCCCAATTAATGAATCACGCGGAGTAAATAAAAAAATGCATCCTTATTGTAGTCATCAGGCATTTGTGATAAGTCAAAAATTGGTTAAAATTCAAAATGACGCTGCGAGGGCATGTGGGGAATCAAATTCAAGGTCTCCATAAAGGGATCATTGAGGACAAAAATACATTATGGTTATATTAAGACGTAGTCATGGTTAGTTATACATTCCGTTAAAATTCAAGTTCAAGACGCTAGGTCGTGTGGCGTATTGAAGTAAAGGTCTCTATAGGGGTAATTACGCGCTTCCTGATTATTATCATGAAATAGTCCAGGTGGGTCATTAGTTAGGTCAAAATTCACAATGATGCCACTGGGTGTGCGGGGCATCAAATTGAACGTTCCGATGAGGGAAACCATGTGGGACAAAAATGCAGTATGGCTATATCATGAGGTAGTCATGCTAAGTCATAGATTTGTTTACCATTAAAATTCATTCCGCTAGGATGTCATGGGTATCAAATTAATGGTCTTGATGAGCGGAATCACGTGGGAGAAATACAAAAATGCTTCCTGGCTATAACCATGAGATAGTGATGGGATAGTCACACACACAGACACACAGACACACAGACACACGCACACACGCACACACACATGCACACACACATGCACACGCACACGCATGCGCACACGCCCACACGCCCACGCGCACACACGCAACCCGCACACGCGCACACTCGCACACAGGCACACAGGCACACACGCACGCACGCACGCGCACACGCACGCACACGCACACGCACACGCACACGCGCACGCGCACGCACACGCACGCACGCACATACATACACACGCACACACGCACGCACACACACGCACACGCATGCGCACGGACACATGCGCACGCACACACACACGCACACGCACACGTGCACGCACACGCACACACACACACACGCACACGCACACGCGCACGTGCGCACGCACACGCACACACACGCACAAACAGGTGAACGCGCACGTTCACACGCCCGCACGCCCACACGCACACGCACGCACATGCACATGCACACGCACACGCACGCACACAAGCACGCATACCCACACGCACGCACCCATGCACTCACACACATGCACACACGCACACACACACACACACACACACGCACGCACACACGCACCCGCACATGCACACGCACACGAACACGCACACACGCACACGCACACGCACACACGCACACACGCACACACGCACACACGCACACGCACACGGACGCACACGCACACACGCACACGCACACGCACAGGTACACACATGCACACGCACATGCACGCGAACACACGCACACGCACACGCACGCACGCGCACGCACACGCACACGCACACGCGCACGCGCACGCACACGCACGCACACACGCACATGCACGCGCACGCGCACGCACACGCACACAAACACACACACACACGCGCGCGCGCATGCGGGAAGTTAACTGGGTACGGGGGCGGTAATTGCTACGATAGCGCGGTGCTTCTCCGAGCTACGAGAGCTCATCCCACCTAGCAAATGCTAATGAAAACTAATACAATTGCCTCAGCAAACAACGAGACACTTTTTGTTTGTCCCACGGGATTTCCCTCCTCGAGACCGTCAATTTGATACCCCACATTCTTTAGCGCCACATCTCTCGGAATTTTAACCCAATCTGACACTATCCATGACTACCGTGTAACACGGTTGGCCATTTTCGATATTCTTTCTAAATATTTCTTTTTTTTACATTTACTTTGATCCATTCTCTACATTTACGCTGCTATAATAATGACAGGTTGAACTTCCGTGATATTTGCATTTTTGTGTAAATGCAGGGCGTTCCGCGACCCTGACTGGGGGAGGGAGAGGGGGTACTCGAGCAAGAATGCTACGCATTAAAAAAGCAAAGGCATATCTATGAACGCCTCGCGCTTGAGAGATTCGCGGGGATATTTCGCTTTGACACAAGGCGTTGTTTTAGGATGCAGAGCAAGAATGCACGGAGCCGTGACCCTGAACAGCTTCGGCATAAATGAACGGAGAAGTGAGCGCACGTCCCCTTGCCCAATATTGCGTGTTTCGACCGAGGGACCAGCACACATTCGAGTTTGGACCACCACCTGTCATGAACACGAACATGGAGCCTACATCAATGGTTTGGTATCCAATATATACTTACAATTGCTTGCAACCAGCGCTAGTTATCATGGGCAGCAGGTGTAGCTGTATTAGATTTGCAATGAAGATTGTTTCCTACGTCACAGGAGCTATGGTGTCATGTCGTGCCGTATGCAAGAGTCTGAGCTCACGAATTTGCACCCGTAATATTTTTAGCATGTTTGAATTTGAAATTACTGAATGCTAATGAAATCAGAGTCCCTCTGAGCCCGAGTAAATTCCTAGCTCGAGAGAGTTGTGAGGCCATTGGAGTTCTGAATTCTTTTTGAGTTCTCAGCCCTTTTTGAGTTCTGGGTTAATTTTTAGTTTTGAGTACATTTTGTGTTTGAGTACATTTTGAGTTTCAGTACATTTTGAGTTTTGAGTACATTTTGAGTTTGAGTACATTTTGAGTTGTGAGTACATTTTGAGTTTTGAGTACATTTTGAGTTCTGAGTACATTTTGAGTTTTGAGTTCGAGTGAGTTTTGAGTTTTGCGCTCAATGTGAGTTTGAGTTTGAGTGAGCGCAGATGTGCTGCTCAGCATGGGGTCTCAGTTTTAGTGAGTGGTGATTCAAAAAAAGAATTTTGAAGTGAGTTTGAGTGAGCCGCGCTAACTTCGCCGAGGTATATATATATATATATATATATATATATATCTAGAGAAAGAAAAACTCACAAAGCGCGCAGAAATAGTATCCCAGTCGAAAAACACAACAGGAATTTCTGTCGCACAACAGAAATTTCTGTCGCACGACAGGGATTTCTGTCGCACGACAGGGATTTCTGTTGGGACTACAGGATGGTCTGTCGTGCGACAGAAATTTCTGTAGTAAAATCTGTCGTACGACAGGCATTTCTGTCGCACGACAGGGATTTCTGTTGGGACTACAGGATGGTCAGTCGTGCGACAGAAATTTCTGTAGTACAACTACAGAAAATCTGTCGTACGACATGCATTTCTGTCGCACAACAGGAATTTCTGTTGGGAATGCAGGATGGTCTGTTGTGAGACAGGAATCTCTGTAGTAGGACGACAGAATGTCTGTCGTACAACAGAGTTTACCCGCCGCGGTGGCTCAGTGGCTAAGGCGTTGCGCTCTGAGCACGAGGTCGCGGGTTCGATTCCCGGCCGCGGCGGCCGCTTTTCTGATGGAGGCGAAAAGCATAAACGCCCGTGTGCACGAGATTTCGGCGCACGTTAAAGATCCCCAGGTGGTCAAAATTAATCCGGAGCCCTCCACTACACAAATTTCTGTTGCACCACAGACTGTCCTTCAGCCACTACTACTGGATTCCGTAATTACTAGTATTATCGACTGGATTCCGTAATTACTAGTATTATCTGCCATGCGACCGAACATTTTGTAGTCCCTGGAGATTTTTACAGTCTGAAAGAGAATTTTAGATTCATTGCAAAAGTGTCACACGACAGACCGTTCAGTATTGCTACAAAATCTCTTGCTTACCCTGTCGGCAAACCCCGCGTTTTCCAGCATTAGGAGAGCGGTGGAATACGCCGGAAAGAACGGATTACACTGGAAAACGCAGAACTGGACAACGCGGGGACCACATTTTCCATCGAGAGAGCGATGTAATATACGCTGGAGACAACAGAAAACAGAAAACGCCGCGCTGAACGAGCGGGGTGGTTGCTGGAGAGCATCGAATAACACGGGGCCATTGCCTTTGAGGACAGAGCTTCAGACAGGCCAAACGGGATAGCATGAACAGGATAGTTAGTGTGGTACCGCTGCTTGCCATGGCTGGACACGGGAATGCCGCGCGCCGCTTAAGGGGTGAACTGGTTGTATTCCAGCGCCGCGATCGACGCAGATGCTCCGAAACTTGGTGTTTTCGGCCTGTGCGGTGCAGCGAATTCCCACTTTTATAGCGTGCGCTGCACGAAAACAATGGTGCGTGCGAGTGACGGTCATCTCGTTGAATTGCATCGCAAGCGTCTGTTGTAATGAACGTTTGTTGCATTACTGCCATTAGCATTCCGGTCGTGTTTGAAAAAACCTCGCTACAAATTTGCAATTAACAACGCAACTTAGCACAAATCACTGTAATGTTGCAACATCTAAGCGTAGCCCCATAACCAAAGAAATGGATACATAAAGAACTTGCAAATTCCTTTAATTCTTTGAGGGAATTGCAATTGCATATATTGTACTGTGGACAATCTTTGATAAAAGAATGAGGCAATAAGGGTAGCCCGTCGGCAAAGCGGACGCATAAAGGACAAGCAAGACATGCTTTTTGAAGACGTGGTGTAATAATTGCAGCGCACATTCTGACACGTATTTCTGGGTGTCGAGAGCCCCATTGTTTCAATCTGCGTGCTGTTGTTTTATTTTTTTAGCACGCAATTTGTTTATTTCAACGCGAAACATGTGTCCAATCAAGCCTAAATAGTTAAAATAAGATTTTAAAAACAGCGAACCACTTGCCGCTACCTGTGTGAAAAAAAAAAAAAAAAGAAACGGCGCCAGTGAACTCGTGTCATTACTGAGATGTGTTAAAAAAATAAATGCAGAAAGAAAGAAAACGCGCGCCTTCCCTCTAGCCCGGCCCTTCGGAAGAAGTTCGGGGAAGCATTGTCACCACTGAAGGCATGTCGCGGCGCGACAGCACTCGCGGGACGGGGAGACCCCAATACGAAGAATCGAGAGGGGTGAGGAGGGGTCGCGAAACAACTTCTCGTGATCGGCCGGTTCCCTCCTTACCCTTCCTTTGTTCCCTCCTGCTTTTCGTCTTTCGGTCAAAATTTGGCGGTGGCAGCGTGGCCGAGTGGCTCGTTCACATTTAACATCGGCGCTTTGCCTAGCTGATGTTACGCCTAACTTTTTGTAAAAACGTGCATCTTATGTCTCCGCGAAGTAGCAGCCCAACATTTGAAGCTTCGGAAGCTGTGCTAAAAGCAAGATCAGTGGTCCGGATTTCAAGCATCTCGAAGTGAGGACTCCTCTAGCCACGACTAACCGTGGTGCTTGGGATTATCGGCACACTGATGCGAGTGAATACGACGAATTTCGCAGGCAGTGTGATCTCGAATGCGTGCGATGTGCTTCGACAATCGACTGAACTTGCAATGACCCCTGCGTGACTTCGGCAGGTATCGGGCGTGCATACTCTTCGAGATAGTGCATCACCACAGAGACGTGCGCTTTTCGCCAGAGGATACCCCTCCACGTTTTGCTGTGCGAATGCATTGCCAACGGATCAAGGTTCACCAAGGCAAGCATTCCAGCTAAATATTGACTTTTCCTTTTTAATTCTCTCACGTTCTCTCGAGTTTTGCTGTTTAAATAAATCAGGTTCAAGAAATATTTGTTTGCTTGTGTTTTAATGGTTCTAACTAGTATAAGGAACGAATTTTCGAACGGTTATTGTCCATGCTCGTTTAATAGTATTTTTTTTTCTATCCGGGAGAATAAATTTGCTTTCATGAACAGATTGAGCGTCATTGACGGAACGCGATGATGGGACGCGATTTGGCCCTGCTTCAGAAGCACGGTCAAATCAGCTGAAAAGTGCCCAAATGAGTCTAGCTAAATTTTGTAGCGCTACTTAGGTGTTCCTGAAGGAAAGACTTCTGTATTTCTTCTTAACAGCTACGCGGGTTTGTAATTACACGGCTATTAAAGAAAAAAGGCCTAGCGCGAGCATCGGCCTCGCTATTCGCTGGAGACCGCGTTGTCTCCGGCGTGTTCCAGCGTTACGTTCTGCGGCTGCCGCATCCACGAGTTTCCGCGTGTGCAGTGTGCGTGTCCACGAGTTTCTGCGACTGCACGTGCATCAGGCATGTGCAATCTGCGTAACATCAAACTTTTGTATTGCATGCATGAATGTACCACTTGTTGCATTGCTTACATTGCATTTTGGAACAGCTTTCTGAAATCACTTATTCACTGAAAACAATTTTAAGCTTGTTCCAGAAAGGCAAGAATTCCCCCAAATGCTTATGTTTGTTGGTCATATTTTTATTGAAATTGTTATGCATATCCTGCATACTTCAGGTACTTAATAGAAAAAACATCACGGGAAGTAAATTTCTTATGCAAAACAAGTTGAAATTCGAGACATGACAGGATTTACTACGAAAACAGACATGACAGGATTTACTACAGACTACAGAACAGGATTTACTACAGACTACATGACAGGATTTACTACAGACTACATGACAGGATTTACGACAAACTACAGGACAGGATTTACTACAGACTACAGGACAGGATTTACTACAGACTACAGGACAGGATTTACTACAGACTACAGGACAGGGTTTACTACAGACTACAGGACAGGATTTACTACAGACTACAGAATGTCCCATTCCCTCACAGGATCATTCTGTCGTATATTTCTGTTGTGTTTTTCGACTGGGATAAGTAAAGAGTTGGATACACAGCAAGAACAATAACAAACAATGTTTACTTACGTAGCGGCAACGGGACTTGCCTTCATCAGAGTAAAGTACATGATTTTGCTGTCGCAAACATTTTGAACACGTTTCTTATATAGGTTTCCATAAAACTGTGAGAAGTTTGCACACATAAATGTGTGTGCAAACCTATATCAGAAACGTGTTCAAAATGTTTGCGACAGCAAAATCATGTAACTTTACTCTGATAAAGGCAAGTGCCGTTGCCGCTACGTAAGTAAACATTGTTTGTTATTGTTCTTGCTGTGTATCCGACTCTTTACTTATAATATATATATATATATATATATATATATATATATATATATGTATATATATATATATATACAGAAAGATATACAGAAAGATAGGGCAGCAGTCTACAACGCCAAAGGAGGCATAGGGGTGTGGTTAGGCTCTTTTTTCTTTCTCACTACGGTTAATGAAGTAAACATTTTTTTAATATACAGAAGAAAGAAAGAAAGAAAAACACGCGCCCAGAGTGGGGACCGAACCCACGCCTTTCGATTACATGTCGAATGCCTTACCAATTCGGCTATCTGGGCGACTGTGTTCTCCTTCACTTTCTGGGCTATTTATATTTACTGGAAGTGTATCTGACGCTTGAGGGTGGTAGCCAGCGCCACTATATAAATATATATATATATAAATATATATATATATATAAATATATATATATATATATATATATATATATATATATATATATATATATATATATATATATATATATATATATATATTTATATATATATATATATATATTTATATATATACATCAGCCTATCTTTGCCAACGAAAGGAGAAATGCCTCTCCCATGGATCTCCAATTATTCTGGTCCTGTGTTATCTCCGACAAATTTATTCCCACCAATTTCTTCATCTCATCTGCACATCTACCTTTCTGTCGCCCACTGCCACGCTTTCGTTCGGTCAGGGCCAACTCTGTTAACCTTCATAATTGGCTGATTTTAGATGATGAGCCTTCTGCCTGAACTTCAGTACAATGGAGCGCACTAAAGCTCGAGCACCTGCCTCCGATTCCAGCAAATAATTGCTTATCTCCATTTTTTGTAATGTAGGAATATAAGACTCCATGAGAGACGTACACGCTTACCAGTGATTATTCTTTCGCATTTTTGCTACCTCTATGAAAAAATTCCCAGGACCACCATCATCATTCCCTTGCTATTAGCACTCTTGTTTATTGAAGATTTTTAACAATCGCTAACCACACACCTATTTCATAGTTTCGTAGTGCCTTTGCATAGATGATAACAAGCAGTTTCATGGACGCATGTTGGCCCGTACCTATGCGCATAATTTCTTCCACAACCACAACGCAAACCTGCTTTCTTAAAGCAAAGCATTACTACTTTCATCGAGCGATTTCGTTGAGGATGTGCAAATGACCATTTGAACGGAGACACACACCCCGCGACACAACCCTCGAAGTGCATTGCATGATTCGCCGGGCCCGCTCAAGGCGCCCTGGGGGCGCCGGGAGCGGTCGCCACCGTTGCTGCGACCGAGGCACCGAACCACCCCCGCGGCCTCCCATGCATGCGGGGCTAGGTCGTTTCGTGCAACGTGGCTCATCTCGCGCCCAGCCAAGAGAGACGGCACCATGATGAACGCCGCGTTAGCCCGGACTCCTACACTGAGCGTTGCATTGAACCGAACGGCTTTAAGACGTGGAGGCAATACCGATAAAGCGAAGGTTAACGAAGCGAAACAAAGACTCAACCAGACTAAGCCAAGCTTCTGCTTTGTATATCTAAGGATAGCGGAGCTAATCCGCAGCATTTTTTTTGAGAGGCGAAGCGCTTTTTATAATTTTCTAGATGGAAGCACGGAGGCAAAAAGAGAATTTTCCCTGCAGGGTAGCCGGGGAGAGGGATGCGCCGGCACCTACCCAGTGTTTTCGTCCTGGTGGTGGGGCTAAGATTGAACACACGCACTCGGTAGATCACAAACGCCTTTGAGGCCTTTCTTATGATATCAGTGTTGAATATAATGGTTGTGTGATGCCAAGTGAAGTTGAGAGCTGGACGAATATCAGTATTTCGCGTGGTGCATATCCGTACCAGTGATACAGGGCGCAATGCACGCACGCGCACCTTGTGCAGTCATTAGATCACATGATGGTGCTTCCGCAGCACAACGTATGTGTAGGATGAGTGCGGCATCCAGAATAATATTTAATATATTCGGCTAAGATTTCTGTACAGTACCAATGACCAGTGTACTGAAATGTGCTCATCTTTGGTGTTCTGAAATACTAGTTACCTTTTCTTTGTCAAGTCTCCCATGCTTTGTTCATAAAGGCCTTTGGTGTGACTGAAGGCGTGTACGATTCTGTACTTGTCTGGGTCGGGCAATCCATCTATTCCTTGGTCGCACCCGCCGCGGTGGCTCAGTGGCTAAGGCGTTGCGCTGCTGAGCACGAGGTCGCGGGTTCGATTCCCGGCCGCGGCGGCCGCTTTTCTTATGGAGGCGAAAAGCAAAAACGCCCGTGTGTACGAGATTTCGGCGCACGATAAAGATCCCTAGGTGGTCAAAATTAATCCCGAACCCTCCACTACGGCGCGCCTCATCGTCGGCGTTGCGCCGGCGCGTTAATAACTACAATCAATTATTCCTTGATCGCATTCCTTAATAGGGTAGAGTAAGTCATTGGAATGTTCACTATTCAATGCATGTAAAACTTTATTTCAGCAAAAAAGATGCAGTCATGGCTACTTAGTTTGAACTGGAAGGGAACCTTAAATTAGTTCGAATACAGCGGAGTTAGAATCAGCGTGGCGGGCGCTGCGAGCTGCCATCCCGCTGCGCTCGCGGGGCTCGACCCCAGAAAAACCACCTTTTGTTTTATTACAGCGAATAACGCGTGATGTGGAAGGTGATTTTCAGAATTAGGAACATGACGCCGTCAACGACTTGCACCGGAGCACCGCCGGTGCTAGCGATGCCCTCTCTTGTTTCAGGCAACGAAGCATGGTTTGAGGGAACTAAGCTAAGACATGCGAGATCTACAAATTGCTAAGTTGTTTGTGGTGATAATTACGTTGTCATTTTCGTTACTTACGTGACGCTGACGGTTGTTCAAGAATTCGTCCCTGTGACGCAGAAGACGCTGGGAGTACTTTAGTAACAGTTGTATATCTAGGCATGGTCTCATTTAGCGGACCCTGGGGGATGTGGCGATGCGTAGCTGTCTAGTTCCCTTGAGAGGGCCTGTAGACTGTGGCGTATTAACTCCGCATTTTATTTGTCACGCCAGTTTAGGTGGGCATTGCAAAAACAACAGCCTTGCGAACACAATATTTCAAAGAATTAAAAGAATGGTACAAGAAAAAAATCTGCCATGAGGGCACGTTCGTTTCTTCGCACCAGTACGACAATTCTTCACTTACGGATGATGCTGTGATTACTTTAAAATAAATTGTTACAATGCATGCATGCGTGGGCATAGAACGTGTTTAGAAAGGTCATGATAACGAGAAACACCTTGCGGTGGCTGCTACCTAACGTGGTATAGCGGGCTTGTAAAAGCCAATTACTACAAGTGCAGTAAGAACAACTAAATTTCTAACTTTGCGTGTAGTGTTGCTAACGTTGTACCGACAAACTCTGCAAAACTCTGTCCAATTGCTGCTCACAATAAAATACCTATGTGCCTATACGTTTGGCACCTATGGTTTCCTCACCGAAAGCTACCTACATACTTCGTTACGGGTGATCTTTCAACCGTTTTATATACTTGCAAGAAGAGCGAAGACCCGTCTCCGAGTGTGGTCGCATCGATGACTATAAATTTTTGAGAAGTTCTGTTTGTCCAACGCGATATTGCACATAAGAAATACAGCGAAATACAAATGCTTGGTGTCGCAGACACTTAAAATATAATAACCTCGTTTAAATTCTAGGAAATGAATTAATGTGAGAGAAATCAGAAATGATACACACTGGTGAAGCCCATTTCAATATGCATCTTCACAAGACATCAGTCACCATGCAATGAGAAATCAGTTAAAGAAAATGACTTACACTAATTCGAGGTCTCGTTTGGTTGTTGGTACTTCATGCGAGCATGAGGTTCTCAGAAAGCTAGGGGCGCTTCGGTACTTGCGGAATATTGCCGTTGTTGTCACCATCGCCTGCTGTATTGTTACAAATGCAGGAGGCGATGTTGTGAATAATGCCCTCTCATATACAGTGGCTTGTCGGCGGCCGCCCAGGAAAAAAGCCGCTGTGGCCGAAATGGCAGGGCTCTAGTTCTGAGAAAATACTAAGTTGCCCATCTGGTCTTCACTACTGCCGCGGCCGCTAGCTGTGTGTAATAGACCGCCGCCATGACTTCAGGTTTAGAATGAACTGTGGAACGGCCTTTGACAGTCGCAGTAGGGCCACAGCCCTTCCCTCATCCCGCAATTATCGATTTTAGGTTAGAGTGAAATACAGCAAAAGGGGCGATAGTGACTCCGTCTGCTGCACTTTCAGAAGAACATCACTCAAAGACACTCTTCACACTTGACAGTAACGCGAAAGAGAAGGGATATGAAGGGCAGACGCGTTGTTAAATGTCATTGTCAAAGCGTTTGATGACGAAGAGCAAGGAGATTGTTTCTTGGCGATTCCCTGCCGCAGCGATCGCTTTCAAAATGCAGGCGAAAAGCAAAAACGCCCGTGTGTACGAGATTTCGGCGCACATTAAATATCCCCAGGTGGTCAAAATTAATCCGGAGCCATCCACTACGGCGCACCTCATCGCCTGCGTTGCGTCGGCACGTTAAATCCTACAAACAATCAATCAATTGCTCGTTAACGCGAGAGCGTGCTACTTCTACTTCCTAATTAAATATTCTCTGTTCTATGCCATAACTGGACTCACCAGTCAGAACAAATGATGTAATGACCAAGATACTACATCCACGCCCACAATGGACGTTCTCTCTCTAACTGAGGAGCTGAGAAGGAAACGGCGGCGGAGCAGCGAACCGACGCGGATCGCGCGACGAGACCGGAGTGGGCAACAGAGGCATCGGAACGTATAAAAAGTAAGGCGTTATCATTACCCGCCGAGAAATGGGCAAAGAAGTGATAAAGAAGAAAAAGAAGGCGCTTCGTTACCAGATGACGCAGCTTATCAACGCAGCCGAACAGCAAAATTATGAAGGAGCCAGCAGTGAACAGCTACTCGTGACTCAGGCGCAGATTAAGGGAATAACAATCAGCCTCAAGAACGCCAACGAACAAATGGAGAAATATCTGACTGCGAAAACAGCCGATGCCGAATTGGAAATAATAATTCTATATGGCATGAAAATACCAGCAATGTTGTCTACTATCGAGTTCAGAGCTACAGATCCTGTACCAACAAATTTTAACAGCAGCGCAAGGCATGCAGTAGCACCAAGTACCGTGCAAGACGCAATGGAGCCAGTTAAACTATTAATGCTGGAGATGAAAAAGTTTGGCGGAAGAGCTTTGGAGTGGCACCACGTCTGGGCGCTCACCTCAGACCAAATATGACGGAGAGACAATTCTATAATTTCTTTCCATCTGTCGCGCAAGAAAAGCATCGGCTGCTAAACAAGTTATTCAGTATTCCGCAGAGAACAATTTTGACGAAGCTATCAAATTACTGCTAGAAACGTTCGGAAGTCGAAAACAATTGGCGGAGCTGCACAAGAATGAGCTGTTTAAAGTAGGGAAAGTAATTTCGGCACAAGAAACGGACGACCTCCGTAGGCTTGTGCCGAGAGTTCAGATTCACACATTTGCACTAAAATAACTCAAGGTAGAACCCTAGAGTTACGTACCGATGTTGCAGCAAGTGTTTAAAAGAGCGATTCCATCGGAGTTATCAGACAAGATCAATTCTAAACAAGCGATAAGAAGCAGCTTAGCCACGGAAGTTAACCCGGAAACCTAATTAACTGGAAAACAATGCACTGAAAACATCACGCCGCTGCGCATAACTTCCAGCTTCTACAGCTAAGCGCATAGAAACAGGCTTTTCTGCAAGCATAAAGACAATGCGACTGAGGACTGGCGCAGGGGCATTCTAACGACCGAAATGAAAGCCACCCTCACAGAGAATAGAGGATGCTTCAAGTGCACTTGAATGAATCCCACCGCACGGATCTGTAGACCACGCGTGAACTGCAAACAATGCAAGGGACAAAACTCTAAGCCTGTGTGTAGAAAACTCCGGCCAGAAAAAACGGTGGAAGTTTACGCACAGCAAGCGAAGGCGACGATTTCTACTCTGCACGCTACAGAAAACATGCGACAAAATTCTGCGCCGTTGCAGAATGCTGTTGCATGGATAGGGGGCTATGTCGGCAATGTCGGCCAGACTCACGCCTGGGCGACATTTGCGCTTGCGGTTGACAGCGGAAGTTACCATTCATTCATTTAAACTAGCATGGCAAACAAAATAGGCGCATAAGTATTGATACAGAAAAGGCTAACAGTCGGTGCATTCGGAGCAGACTAGAAATTCAAATACATGGACATAGGTAAATATAAATATAGCACCCTGGGACAACCAAACACCAACAGTAATGGAAGCTCTACAGGTCGACGTGATATTGCGAAGTAGGCCACCTGCTTCCAGTCCAAACATCAACGAAGAAAAGGAACTGCAGCTACGAGCAGTTGCCGACAGGACCAAGGCTACAGCCACCGATGCCATAGGACTACTACTTGGCTGAGGTTATTATTGGGAGTTTCTTACTGGTAGAACGCATCGACTTGAAAGTAGACTGATGGCAGTCGAAAAAACTCTAGGTTGGGTAGTGTAAGGTCTTTCGGAGAAAAGAAAAACGAGACTAAGGCAGAACCAATCAGTTCTGGTTCTACAAGTTGAAGCTGTGGAAACAGAACTTCAACACAGGCTACAGACGTTCTCTCTCCTGGAATAAATGGGCATCACAAAACCTAGTTGCAATATTGAAGAAAGAGAAATCGCACAAGAATTCGAGTGGAAAGTAGAACAGCAAAATGGTCGCTATCAAGGAAGCTCACTCTGGAAGGAGTGCGTTAATCTGTAGGCCAACAAGGGAAACTCCACGAAACGAATATTACAACTGACGAAAAGCCTAAATAAAAACAAATCTATTATGCATCTCTACGACCATGTGATCTCCAAATATCGGATTGCGTGGGTTCGGCCCCAACTCTGGGTGCGGGGTTCTATTGCGATAGCGTTAGTAGGCTCAATTCGATTCCTCCGTTTCGGCTATCCGTCCGCTATCAGCTGTGCGCATCAAGCGTACGCGGAAATATGCCATCACTACCACCCGGAAGCTAGGAATGAGAGAGAGAGACACGATTGTTCGCGTAAGTCTGAATTATGGCACAACAGCATCTAAAGTGTGAAAGGGAGGACAATGATACTATGGCGGCAACGAAAGAAAGACACGCAATTCCCGCAGGTTGTGCGCCGGCGCAGGGAATTTCCTTCTTCTCGAAGTCGGAGGTAGCATGCAGGCAGACACGTTCGACAGCCGTGCTCGCTACTGATGTCATGCCGCCAAAACACCTCTTCAGAGAAAGATAAAAATTCAAACTTTTGATAATTCAAGTGCCGAAGCTACAGTTGGACTTCGATGCGCACAGTAGTGGATGGCGACAAACTGGAGATCTTTAAAGTGTGGTGAAATCTCGAAATACTGGAGTTTTTGTTTTCTTCTTTCACCAGAAAAATTGCTGTCGCGTCCGGGAATCCCACCCGCGTCCTTGGGCGCAGTAGCAAAACGCCTTACCACAGAGCCCCGCGGCCTGTTTTTCCCCAGAAGTGGTGCAGGCATTAATGCTGGGTCCCCAAACAAAAACAGGGTGCAAAGAAATAACGGTCGAAAACCAAGGAAGGCATGCATTACACGCAGATACAAAGTGAGGTGAAACCGAAGATATAGCGTCTAGTATATAGCGTCTTAAATAATATATACCAGAATTTATAGCATCTAATGCATAAATTCTCCAAAAATTTTTCGACATTCCAACCGCAAGGTGTGTTTCGCAAACGACGGAAGCCGCGACAGGGCAACGTCAAAGGGCACCCAAGGGCCCTATTCTCGACTGCAAAAATTCACAGTGAACTGTGAATTTCGCACACGCTTTTCTGAGTGGCTTTCAATTTTGACCGCGTGTTTTCGGTTGACAAAGCGGTTGAGTGTGCTTTCGTCGTTTTGACATTTTATGACGTGTACTGGCCCCCATTCTTATAATTTGCCCTACTTCTATTTAATGAAAGCGCATAATTTTCGGCCGCCAATAAAAAACTAGAATAAAGGCAGTGGACATGACAACGTAGGCCTGTCTTTTCTAGGCAACAACAATACAGCTTGTATGTCACGCCCTCTCTGTGATTGGCTGAGAAGGTATGACGTAATTTAAACAGTTGGCGGGAACCAACACGTCCAACGTTGGCAACTTCAGCCTGCGTCAAAGCGACGTAATGCTACGTAATAGCTTGAAAATAGCGGCTGCTGTAGCCGTGAAATAGTGCATAAAATTTCAACGAAATTGGGTGCACTCAAATTCCGGTAAATTCGCAGCAGGTGCAGTTTCCAATGATGCACAATTTAAAGCTGCTTTCTACAGAACCACATAGCAGTTTTGACTGTGGTCAAGTCAAAGAATCCGGGAATATACAAATACCATGCCGTATTTCTATTTTGTTGTCCACTAAAATAAAAAATATATTTGTTTGGCGCGACAGCAACATAACAGCAAGTCGTAGTACAAGACTCTCCGTCACAAAGAGAACCAGATGCATGTCCTTTGTCTACACTCCTACTAGTAAGGTACTTGGTCACATGATCGAACTCAAGAGAATAATTACGAAAATGGCAGCATCTCCACTACGTGGATGATGTCGATGGTGCGGAGTACGGGCACTCGAAACGACATCCAAGTTGCGCCCCGAGTGACATCCGTGTTCCTCCCCGACCGTCATTCGATTTGAGCAGTGAGTTACACCTAACAATATTTCCTAAATGAAACTGCAACTCACTGCTCAAATTGAATTTCACTTGATTTTCGCTTGGTGGTGGTGTGCGCGCGGATGGACGCGGATGGACATTGAGAGGTCCTAAGGTACTACGCACCATTACAGGCGAGAGAGTAAGCCTGGTGACTATCGCAACGGGTAAGACGAGTGACACTAACTCTGTCTGGTCAACCAGACACCGGGTCGTATCGTACCGGTGCCTGTGGGATTTTTTGCGATTGTAAATTCTATGCACACGGACGCAGACGGACATTGTACGGTTCTACGGTACTCTGCACCTTAAAAAACCTGCCTGTTTTATTGATTACTGCGCTTATTGAAGTCCAACTTAACGAATGAGTGAATCCGCACCGTCGTTACGCCGCCGTTATCAGGCGCTCACTTGGCTACACTTAAACGTCATACAACCGATGGTCACGGCCTTCTACTTGTGTGATCACGCCATAAACTTCGAACATAGCACCGGACAATAGCATGGCACCTGTTGCGGCCGGGAAGGTGATAACCCATGGTGATAACACAACAAAGATTGCATTGGAGCAGAGAACCCAACTATGTTACTAAAGGGTATTGAAAGAAATAAATAGATGTGGTAAAATTATTTGTGTTATCGTTTTGTATCCTAAAATATGCTATTCGCTCGCTTTTGAATCAACATTACTCGATCGCTTTATGGTGTTGACGCCAATTTGGACCTAGAGGCATGTGTTTCTCTTGCCAGCCTCAGCTACCATCTTAATGTTTTTAGTACGAGCCAAGTTATCTTTATGAGTGAAATGTCAAATTACCCTCCTTATAGTCATAGCAACAGGCGTATCATGTCACTCATTGCATACGTCGTGCTTACACGAAAAACATGGCGAATTCTGTTGTTATTTGCGCAGTAGAAACAGGGCCCCATCTTCTAGTAAACAAAGGGAGGATAGTCTCATGAGTGTCTGTATGTACACCCGGCGTCAAACTGAGCCGGGGCACGCGAGCCCGTGACAAAATGCATCGCTGCGACATGTGACGTTCCACTTCTGGTGACCAGACGTCGATGTGCGCGTGTGCGGCCAAGCGAGCTCGCTAGCCGATCTTTCCCTTCGCCACATCCCCGCTGCGAATGCAGCAGCACTTCTGGGGTCCCTTGTTACTGGACTCTACCGAGCATGCAGCCACCAGCTCTAATCAAACATAGGCGCTTCAGCCGCTACTCCTGCGTCCATTCTTGTGACTGCATTATCACGGAACAGGAACGTGCAGCGGGCTTTTTGCTGGCCTATCACCGTGGGGGATTCCTACTGGTGGCTCGCACTTGCCTCGCCGCCACAACAGACGCTGGACTTTCAGCATGCCCTTGGAGGTGCGACTGCGTCCCTGAATGCCTCAACTACGAACGAGTTCATATCGAGCCCTCTTCATACCCAGGAAGAGGTTTCTGCAGAAGAAGTGGATTTGACCAAGCTACGCATGCGCAGGAGGGATACCAGCGGCAACGTTGGGGATGACTCATGTGCTACGGGTGACGACATCAGTAACGTGGACATTTCCAAACTGCCCAGCACCCTCCCCCTTCCCTTCAAGCATGAAACCAAGTCCCAAGCGCACGCGCAAGCTGTACACAAGCCAGGCTACGGCGCCAGGTTCAACTACGGTGTCCACGCCCCGAGAATCTCGCCCCAGAGGAAGTTTTTCTTCCTCTCCTGCGGGTTAAAACAGTTGCGGGTACGAGCAAGCGGAGTCGCCTCACAAAAAGAGGGCCTCTCCAAGCCAGCACTGACAGCCGCGGCGCGGCTGAACAGTGCTCCTCCTTCGAGTCGTCTGCTACGGCGCTACCCAAGGCCCCTGCTTCGTGTGGCGCTGCAGACGTTACAGGCTTGTCGTCGGCTAGCGTCGTTCACACTGCCACTGCTGCATGTGTGGCCACTTTGCAAATACCTAAAGCGGCTGGACCAGTGAAATATCGCAGAGAAAAACAGAACTACCCACGCGACAGTCGGCAACGTGCCCCGGTTCCAACATTTCAGAGGGCTCACAACATACATCGGACTGAACTCATTCGAGCAATAGACAGAGGTTCGAGCTTCACAGCATTCTCAAGAACGCCCATCGCTCGAGAACTGTCAAGCACACCTGTTGTAGAGAGGTCCGTGTTAACACCCGCGAAACGTTGTCGCTACCGATGCTGACAGTGTCGATTGCTTGGCCAAACGTTTTGCTACCGCCCATATTTTTGTCATACCGGGGACAGCATTGCCACTTGCAGACCCGAATGCGAAACTGCAAGTGTCCTAGATATTAGAAGGACTGGAGGCCTCCGTACCTGTGGCTGCAGTAGAAAACAAGGCAGAGCACACGATACTGCTGCACTTCCTGGGCCTGGCCTCGCCCCCTACTATAAACCTCTTCAGGCTTCGGCTAGAAGTGAGACCATGCCGGCACCGCCCCGTACAATGAAGTCGTTGTGGACGCCTGGACCACGTAACTTCATGCTGCTGAGCCACATCGAGGTACACTCGGTGCGGCCATGGCGGCCACGGGCATGCGTTGTGTGGAGCTAGTGCCCCCTCTGAACTAACTGTGGTGGGAAACTCGCTGTGGAGAAACCGCAGTGCCCTCGTTAGCAGCAGGAGCGACAAGTGGTAACGCCGCCGCTGCAGTCAACAGAAGTGCAGTCTAGTCTGGAAGTGCGTGCAAAAATTCGGGCGGAGAAAGGTGCAAAACGGCCCATGATTGCACAAGCAAGTAACAGACAAAGAAGGAGCTATGATGATGCCGCCAAGCAACGCAGGATTCTTACACAGCAATCTAGGAATGCCGAAAAGCAGGACAGGGAGCCGGCATTGGGTACCACAGATGCAGGCCAAGGCGTGACTTCAACGGATCAACCTCGAACGACTGATGTGCGCGACAGGCTCGACGCAGAGCTACAGGCTCTTCTGACTGCAGTGCAGGCCATTGCGTCCACCCTACAGCCAGACGCGCCGGCCTATTGTATTGCTATTGCGGCTTTGGAAGCACAGCAAGCTCTTTTCAACATTCAGCTCTATGTGCTCCAGCAGTTGTGCTCCAAGGTCTTTCACAGTCAGTAAATCATGGCCAGGGACCGCAAAAGACGATGGTGTCATCGCATTCTCCAGTGTAATATATGTTCCTTAACCCCGGCCACACCGACCTTGTGTACAGTCTCATTCGGAAACAGTTCAGTGTGGTTGCATTGCAGGAGGCGTACACCCGCCCAGGGACCTATCGTCTTCCGGGGTGTAAAAGTACCACAGTGCTACCGCTGGCACGATCAGTGTGTGTCAGTGAACACTGTTATAACCCAACTCACTCGGCTGGAAAGTCACGCGTGGTGCAGTATGTACGGGCTCCTCTGGCCCACTGTGCTGTTGACATTTCCGGTGTAACCTGTGCTAGCATGGAGTGTGCTGCAATCACAGTTCGCCTAGCGAATCCGCACAGTTCTGTTGCACGTGTTTATGTGAGACCAGGAAAGGCATATGATGCTACATCAGTCATTTCCTTGCGATCCAAGTTGCGGCGTGACTGTGTGATCTTGGGAGACTTTATTGCAGACAATCGGGCCTCGAGCAGCCTATTCTCTAATCGCCGTGGCCAAGAATGGTTGGAAGCCATCAACAAAGCTGGATTTCTACTTGTGAACACCAGGGCACCCATCTTTTTCCGCCGTGGTATGCATCGCCAAACATGCCTCGACCTCTCTCTTGTATCAGACTTTCGAATTATTCATGTTCTACCACAGCTGACACATGGGCATCCGACACGTGCTGACTCCAGATGACGCCTTGCGGTCTAATGCGCACACTTTTATGGTAGTCAAGTGGCCAGTCTTCAGGAAACTGACTCAAAACACTGGTTACAGTGAACATTTCCAAGACAATTCGCCGGGTGTGCTACCGCCCCTTCGCTCCCTTACGTGGTGAACTTTGCGCGGCCCTTACAAGCTAAGAAGCTTCTCAACCTTCTGGCAGCCGGTCGACATGCGCAGTGACAAGCCATGCTCACAAACTGTGCTGCCCACTGGACATTGTACAACAAACTATATGCTCTCTGCCATTGTCACTCCAAGCAACGCCAACGATCTAGTTGGGAGTCCATCTTTCTGTCGTTAGAAAACCAACAACAGCTTCGACCGACTTGGAGATTGCTGTATGGGCTACTACAACCACCCTCCAGTCGCTTATACTCCCACAGTGTCACCTTATGAACCTATCACCTCGTACATGGTGCATTCTTCGGTCTCTGACGTGGCCTAAGTAAATTGCGAGAGTGGCTTACAGCCTGCGTTATGTTATTTATGTGGTGTTTCCGGCATCATAGCATGTTCCGCTCTGAGCGCGAACATATCATCCAGTCACAGGTGATTAGCTACTTAGAAAAACATAATACCATCTTGCAAAAGCAACACGGGTTTAAAAAAGGGTACTCGGACACTCAGCTTACTGGTTTCATTAACGACATTCACTGATCCCTGGACAGTGGGCTCCAAATCGACTCAATATTTCTATATTTTTCCACTGCTTTCGCCCGAGTACCTCACCACAGATTGCTAATCAAATTTACACAACCTAATATTCACCCTCTTGTATTGCATGGGTTAAATAGTTTCTGTCATCAAGGGTTCATTTCACATCTCCTAATTACGTTAATTCTTCTTTTGCTCAAGTACACTCTGGTGTTCCAAAAAGCAGTGTCTTGGGCCTTTAAGTTTCTAATTTTTATCAATGACTTACCAAATTGTGTTTCTTCAAGGATCAGGCTGTTTGCCGATGACTCTGTATTTACGGTACAATAACCTGCTTTACTGAAGAAATGGCCCTCCAACTGACCTTGACTCTATATCCACTTGGTGTTCCTCTTGGCTAATGTCGTTGAATAATTCTAAAACTAAACTTATGTCCTTTAAAACCACGCATGTCCCATTCAACCTTCCTATTGCCTAAATAACACAACTGTTGACCTAGCAGACACTTACAAGTACCAGGGACTTAACCCGCAAAGTGCCTGACAATGAATTATCATATCAACATCATCTTTGCATCCGCCAAACGTTCATTGGGGTTTTTAAAGCACAGACTAAAGCATGCTCCATCTTATCTCCGCAAACTTGCATACACACCTGTCATCAGACCTAAAATTGAATACGCATCTGCCATTCGGGACCCTGACAAAGCACACTTAGTTGACCAAATTGAATCCCTTCAAAATTGTGCCGTTCGTTCTATCTTTTTTTATATTTACGTCATACCAGCGTAACGGCTCTAAGAATTTGCGCAATTCTACCTATCCTACCATATCGGCGTAAACTATCACGTTTATCGTTGTTTCATTAGCTGTATCAACCCTCTTCACTTCAACCTGATTTTTTTCTTCGACACCGACTATCTTTTCCTTACGGGACCATGCCTTAAAAGTGACACGTGTGAAATGCCTCACTTTTAAATACTCACAATCCTTCATACCTCGCACAATTGTGGATTGGAATGTCCTACCATCTCACATTGTAAATGTAACAGATCCTACCAAATTTCAAGAACTTTTACACACTTACTTCGAATGTCAACTTTACTAAAATGTGCTTTTATAGGTTTAAGAGTACTTTCCAGATTTTTGTTTGTTTTCCTTCTTTCTTGTTTTTTTGTTCTTTTTTTGCCTCGCACCCGCTTGTATTTACTTGTTTGCCGATTAACATGCGGTTAGTACAGTTTTTATTCGTTCTAAATGTATGCCGCCACCTATGTATTACCCTCCTAGTGAGCGCTTTAAGGGGTATTTTGAATAAATAAATAAATAGATGCACATTTGCTTGCCGTACCTCAAGGGCCGTGTCAGACGAATGGTCACTTATAGAGGCACACGGCGTCATTGGAACTGGTGGGGCAATCATGGTTGAAGAACAGTGAAGTCGATGACCTATGCCAAGTAATCTAGGTCATCTGGTAATCGACGTACCTTAAGACTTCTCCCGCATTGATATTGACGAACTAGAACTAGTTGCGGCATACCAGAATAATTACCACCCGATGGGTTCCGGCAGTGCATGAACAAAGATCTGGACGCAGCCCAATGAGCGCAAATTACTACATTGCTTATGAAGATCAATTCGTCGTTTGACCACGCCCAAACATCACTGGCTGACACATTCGTTGTTACGCATTCCATTATAACTGGTTCGCATGCCCCACTTTATAAGCTGGCATGTCGAGTGCCACCGACTGAGCGCCAAACCATTGAAGACCTAGTAACAAATAAACTTCGGCGAGGTGTCATTTGCTTTCAAAAAATCCACAGGGCTTCGCTGCAGTACGCATTCAAAAAACAAACGGTTTTATTAGGCTCTGCGTAGATTATCGACGCTTCTACACTGTCATATGCGAAGACGTCACCCCGCTCCATCGAATTGAGGATGTGCATGACTGTTTGCACGAAGCCGAGTTTTTCTGATATTTCGACGTACAATCCGGATTCTGGAGGTCCCCATGGAGGAGGCTGATAACGCAAAATCGGCATTTTCACCCCAGATGGCATCTACGAATTTAACGCTATGCGGTCCGTGCTCTGCAACGCCCCCACCAGGTCCAAAAGAATGATGGAGTCCTTTGCATGCCTTCTTGTGAAAGACATGCCTTTTTTACTTGGACGATGTAGTGGTTTTCACGACCTATTACGAGACACACGTTATTCGCCTAGAGAAATTTTTGACATGCCTTGCAATGGGTGGATTGCAGCTAAATCGCAAGTGTCACTTCGCTGCGCGCAAGCTGACAATTGTGGTGCATGTTAAATTCAAGGATGTCGTCGGAATAAACGACCTGGCCACGATGGCATCCTGCACATCGGAACAAACGACCTGGCCACCGTCAATGGGTCTACTGCCTTTGAGAGATACAAGGCTCTTATGGATTTGATTTGTAAAGAATGCCCGAAGGTGTCTCGTGTTTACGCGACCCTGGAGCTGCCAAGAAGGATGAAGCGCCGCTTCAGGAACCGTAATTACGGGTTTATTTGACGGTGCAACCGAGACGCGTCGTTCTTCAATCGGCTTTTCCGGAACTACTGCCGACGATCAAGAACAGTGTTCTACTTCGACCACGGACTGCAGTTCTAACGTGCGGCACGAGTTCTTGGAACAGACGGCCTTCACCCCAGCTTCGAAGGTGTCGCTGTTATGGTCAGCCACCTCCATGACATGTGCCTCAATAGGAGGGGCCCGTCTACAACCTGGTCTTCGACCTGGCCCGGCAACTGCGCGTCTACAGTGCCATTCCTCCAGGCCTCCACATCACCGCGGCGCAGCTACGCCGCCGCGGCCGCTGCCCCTGCGGCGCTTTTTACTGCAGGCTTCTTCGACCCGGCAGTGCAACCTCCGCTCGAACTCCTCAAACTTCCCGCTCCGCGGCCGCCAGGATTGACTGTGCCCTAGTGATGCCGGTAACGCAACCATCTATAATGTTTCTAAGAAAATTGTAGATGCCAGAAAACTAACTGACAAAAGTGTCCGATATGAGATGTATGCCTCCACTCTTAAACAGTACCTCAATTCCTCTATTGTGCTCAAAGTTCTTGCAATAGAAATAAAACCAGATACGTCCGACTTGTCGCCTGCTAATAAAAAGAAGCGGTTCATTGGACTTGATCCGCATAATTATCGATCAATACCAGAAAAATTTTGAACTTTTGGTAAGGAACGAAAAAATTCTCTCTCCTCATCTTAGCAAGCATGAGATTGAGTCATTGGCCTCGCACGAATTAAACGTTCGAGATAAGCTGTCTCATGTCAAGGCCAGAAAATTCTCGCGTGATAATGTTATCCCTAAACCAAACCGGCCCCCGTCTCGCATCTTACCAGTCACACAGTATGAAGATGTTCCGAGTACTAACTTAGTCAACTTGTCATATTTGGTTTTTTCCAACGCCGATTTGAGCATAATTTCTAGGGGTTTGAGTTCCTGCCCAACATCAAGAGGTTTTTCCGAATTCCTGTTTTGAAATATTTGGACATTTTTGCCCGTACCATGAGGTTAAACGAATGCTTTCACGGACACAAAACATGTAGTGACACTGCTAAATATCTACCGAGCCCTCCACACGGGACACTCCCCTCCTCTCCAGCGGGACGAGTGCTTAGATATGTATATCGTAGCTGTGCAACAAGACATCACTGAAGCTTACAAAAAGCAGTCGACCTTCCGCCATAGCCTCTTCATTAGGTAAAAAATATTTAGAAACCCTCTCTCACCGCACTGATATCGTAAGTAAACCAGCTGACAAAGTTAGTGCAATAGTTATACTTGACTACGTTAAAGAAGCTGATGATGATGATGATGATGTTTAGAGTTTAATGGCGCAAGGCCGACTAAGGGCAAAGAGCGCCAAACAAAAGTGATTACATGAAAGTGACATGGAAGTAAAAGAACACTTTAGTAAAAATAAACAAAGTAAAACACAACGTAATGAAGATGACTGGTGTAAAGGGCCAGGTTGTCAACATGCATGATAAGAAATGAGATGTAAAAATTTTACGTCGGTGAGAAACCCGAAAACGCGTTTGATTGAAAACAGGGCTTCGTCTCCTAAGAAGTGTGACGGGTGTGGTGGAATATGTCGTGTGTGTAGTTGAGGGAAGTGTTTGCGGCGTGTAGTGTCGAGTGCCTTACATTGTATGAGGATGTGCATCACGGATAGGGCCTCTCCGCACCTACTGCACAGAGGTCTTGGAGACCCAGTGAGAAGGTGCGAGTGTGTTGCATGAGTATGCCCTATCCGTAATCTGGCCAAGGCGACTTCAGTGTATCTATTGCGTGTGTCGGTGGTGTATGGTCCCAAGTGTGGTTTTATTACGTGTAACTTGTTGTCTGTCTGTTCACTCCAGTGTGTTTGCCATGTTTTGCGAAGTTGTTGTCTGATGTGTGGTTTCATGTCGGTGTAGGGTAATGTGGTTATGTCTACTGCATTCAAGAGTGTAGCAGCAGCAGCCATTCGGTCCGCTGCTTCGTTCCCGGCTATACCACTGTGGCCAGGGACCCAGCAAAGAACCAGTTCAAACTTGCGTACATACACCGACATAATACCCTTGACTATTAGATTTACAACGTGATTTTTCGAAGACTTTGTTGACGACAACGCCCGCACGACACTGAGGGAGTCTGTATATATAATGGATTGTGGGATGTGACTTTGAAGTATATGATTGACAACAAGAAGTACACCGTAAGCCTCTGCCGTAAATATACTAGTATGACTATTCAGAGTTTGGGTGACACTAAGGCCGGGCCCATGCGCCGCGCAGGACACAGAGGTGGAAGTCTTAGAGGCATCCGTATAAAATTCAGAGCACTCATACTTCTGCTGCAAATACAAAAAATGCTGCAGAATTGCACATGTGGGAGCTCAATTTTTATCTACATGTGTGAATGATGTGTCGCATGAGACAGGGCGGAGATGCCATGGTGCTATGAGATCTGTTACAGAACTTTGGATGGTATCTAAAAAGGAGACAGCAAGCTCTGACGCTTCCTCTCTAACTCTGTAAGAGAAGGGCGCAGAGAAGGATGGTCGATTTAAAAGGAGTTCAGTCATGGAGGTATCATGAAAAACTGATTTAAAAGGATGGTGAGGCATGGATGAAATTTTAAAAGCATAAAGGAGGTCTGTGTATTCTCGCTGACGTTGTAGGTTCCATTTGTTGCACTCTACATACAGGCTTTCGACTGGACTAGTCCGAAAGGCGCCACACGACAAGCGGAGCCCTACATGAAGCACAGGGTCCAGCATTCTGAGGGATGTTTTAGTGGCTGACCCATAGACAATGCTGCCATAGTCCAATCGTGAACCTATCAAGCTGGTAAAAACACGCAAAAGAAGTTGTTTGTCAGCACCAAAAGAGATGTGCGAGAGAACCTTCAGGATATTCATTGTTTTTAAGCATTTATGTTTTAGTTGTTTTATGTGTGGGATGAATGTGAGCTTTTCGTCAAAGATTATACCTAAAAACTTGTGTTCCTTTTGGACAGGAATAGAGGCACCGTGGAGTCGAATGTCTGGATCCGGACGCATGCCACGCCTCTTGGAAAACAAGACACAAGTGCACTTCCCTGGATTAAATTTAAAACCGTTGCTGTCTGCCCAACCAGCTAGCTTGTTAACATCAAGCTGGACTTGGCGCTCGCAGACAGACAGGTTACAAGACTTAAAGGATAATTGAACGTCGTCTACGTAAATGGAGCAGGAAATCGATGGTGGTAGCGCCTTCCGAAGAGAATTCATTTTTACAATAAACAAAGTGCAACTCAAAACTCCACCTTGCGGCACGCCGTTTTCCTGCACATGAACCCTAGAAAGTGCACTTCCAACTCGCACGCGAAACGTTCTTTCAGACAGGTAACTGGCAAGCGTGTTCATCATGTTACCCGACATGCCAAAGGACTTGAGGTCGCTTAGGATGCCATACCGCCACGCGGTATCGTACGCTTTTTCTAGATCAAAGAATACTGTCATACAGTACTGCTTATGGAGAAAAGCATCTTTTATATACGCCTCTAATGCAACGAGTTGATCATTGGTAGATCGCCCCGCCCTGAAGCCCGCCTGGCAGCTCTCGAGAAGACCATTGTACTCTAAGAAGTACACAAGTCTCCTGTTTATCATCTTCTCGAAGAGCTTACACAGGCAGCTTGTCAGGGCAATGGGGCGGTAACTGGCAGGACAGGAAGGGTCCTTCCCTTCCTTTAGGACAGCCACTACTATGGCCTCCCTCCAAGAGCGTGGAATGTGCCCCGAAAGCCATATGTTGTTGTATAGATGTAGGAGTGTTTCAAGAGTGTCTGGGTGTAGGTGCTGTATCATGGTGTATGTAATCTTATCTGCGCCTGGAGCTGAAGGTTTGCACGTGCTCAGGGCAGCCCTCAACTCATAGAGAGTGAATTCAGAGTTGTAAGAAGTTTTTGATTTGTCTTTCTCGTGTAAGGGCTTTTTTTCTGCAGATGTTTTGTGTTTCATGAAAGTGTTTGTGTAGTGTGCTGAACTAGACACGTGTTCGAAGTGTTGTGCAAGAGTGTTAGCCTGGTCTTCCAGTGTGTCCCCTGTTGTGCTAACCAGGGGCAGGCTGTGTGTCTGTTGTCCTTTGAGCTTGCGTATACGTGTCCAGACTTTGTGCGTGTCTGTGTATGAATTAATGGATGTCAAGAAGGTGTGCCAACTCTCTCGTTTTGCCTCACGGCGCACACGTTTTCCAAACGCCTTGGCCCGTTTGAACAAAATAAGGTTACCCGGCGTGGGGTACCGACGAAGTATACTCCACGCCTTGTTCTGGGCCTCTCGCGCCCGCCTACAGTCCTCATTCCACCACGGCCTCCTCTGGTTGCACAGGGCACCAGAGACGTGGGGAATGGACTTTTCGGCGGCGTCGAGGATGTGTGCCGTGAGGAGTTGGGTAGCTTCTTCAACGTGTAGGTGTCCTATGGATGTGTGGTGTAGTTTCGATGTCTCTGTAAATGTGTTCCAGTTAGCTCGTGCTTCATTGAACCTATTATGGGAAGATGAACTGCTTGGGCCTTTACCTATATATGTTAGTGATGTGGGGAAGTGGTCACTGCCAAATGGGTCCGTGCCCACACCCCACTCAAGACATGGAAAGAGAATTGCCGAACCAATAGCCAAGTCAAGATTTGAGTATGTATTGTGTCCTATGTTATGATATGTAGGCTGTTTATTATTGAAAAGGCATGCTCCAGAGGATGTAAGAAACCTCTCTATCAGGCGACCCCGGGCATCCGTACGAGAAGAGCCCCAAAGAGAATTGTGAGCATTAAGGTCGCCTATTAGAATGTACGGCTCCGGCAGCTGGTCGACCAGCGCCTCAAAGTCAGAGCTCGAAAGTGCAAGATCAGGAGGGATGTAAATGGAGCATACCGTTATCAACCTATTAAATATTATTGTGCGGATGGCTACAGCCTCAAGGATAGTATTCAAGGCGACAGGGTGGCATGCTAAGGATTTGCGGGCGATTATGGCCACACCGCCAGAAGAGTGGGTGCAGCCATCCCTGTCTTTCCTGTATACCAGGTAACTATTCAAGACATTTGTGTTTTTGGAATTCAGATGTGTTTCCTGGACACACATTAAACTTGGCTGGCTGGCATGCAGAATCTCATGCACGTCGTCAAGATTATTCAGAAGGCCTCTGCAGTTCCATTGAACTATGTTTTCTCTTCCCATTATTATGTGTTCAGAACTACTGGAGTGTGATTATTTATGTAGGGTCTTTCGGGGCTTGGACTCTTGGGAGGGGCTTTTTAGCCTTCTCTACTGACCTGGACGTCGCAGCCCGTTCCTTCCGCTGCGATGAAAGCCGGAAGGGCTCGACGTCCATGTCGTCATCTGAAGGCAAGGGGGTCCTCAGCGGACTAGGCCCCCTTGACGTGGTACCCTTTCGGGCATTCTTTGCCTGCGCTGCCAGTGCCGAAGGCGTGGGAAGCACGACAGGTGGCACAGGCAGTGAGGCAGAGGAGGGGGTCGCTGCGACTGCCTCCGTCTCCATCTCCGTGCCCTTGCGTGTGCTTTGGGCCGGTGGGGAGGATGCAGTGGATGCAGCGGCATCCCCAACAGACGTTGCAACCACAGCCGCTGCTGGGTGAGCGAGCGGTGCAGAGGCTGGTTGGGCTGCCTGGGGCAACCCTAGGGGGGGCGGGGGCGGGACCAAGTCCGACTCGCGGTACTGGGTCCCCGCCGAAACCAGACGCCGCTCCGCCCCCCGGCGAGCTGCGTCGGCGTACCTCCCCAGAGGGAAAGAGGCGAACCTCTTCCGCGCCTCTGGGAAGGTGATGTTTTCAGTGACCTTGATGTTAATGATTTTCTTTTCTAATTGAAACTTTTCACAGCTGCGGGACCATGCTGCGTGCGGCCCCTGACAGTTTGCACAGGTGAAGGTAGTAGAGTCACAGTTTTCAGTAGGGTGGTCATGTGCGGCGCATTTCGCGCAGGTCGTTTTGCCGCGACAAGAAGTTGTAGCGTGCCCGAATCGCTGGCACTTGTAGCAGCGGCGCGGGTTAGGTATGTACGGACGTACACCACACCTAATGAAGCCAGCATTGATGTGCTCAGGAAGTTTTGATTTGTTGAATGTCAGGATTATATGCTTTGTGGGGATTTCCTTATTGTCTCGTCTGATGGTGATACGCCTCACTGCAGTTACACCCTGATCTTTCAGGCCTTCCAACAGATCAGCTTCGGTCTCATTCAACAAATCGGTCTCCGAGATCACACCCTGAGAGCTGTTGAGGCTCCGATGGGGAGTGACTCGGATGGCCAGATCTGCCATGCAGGTTTGCGACAGGAGGTTAGTGGCTTGTTGCTGCGTCTTGACATTGACAAGGACTTCTCCGGTACGGAGTTTCTTAGCATCGAACGATTTTCCGAGGATGCCTTCCAGGAACTTAGTGATCAGGAATACGGACATTGAAGAAACAGGGTTTGTTTTGTCAACTGCCTCGATAACCAAGAATCGAGGATAGTTGTCAGGTTTCGGACTGTGGATTGTTTGAAGGGATGGAAAAGAAACTTCGGTGCGGCCCCTTTTCGGGGGCCGATCACGTCTGGGGGGGGGTTTTGATTTATCCATATGGCATAGGAAAAAGCAGGGAGACGGGGGTACTTTCTTCCTTGACCTTACCCTGGTAGTCAAAGAGGTCCCGGAGCTCCCTGCCTGGTGAACAGAGGGAGCCCATCCGCCGGAGCTTGACCTGGGCTCCGACGGCCACCGTTCGTGGTTTCTAACCCTCCACCTATAAACACATCGCCACGGTTGGATCCAGCTTATGTTTGGGGGCTCGGGGTCCGCGGTATCGCCAGTACCGTCACCAAGATTACTCAAGGTGCCCCGTGCGGGGACGTTAAAGAAGCGTGACTACACTAAAGATGTTTGCGTGTACTGTGCGACACCACGGACCCCGAGCACCCACGTTTAGCCGTGCGTGGCAGCGCCGCGACCGAGGAAAAGAGAGTCCTGGTGGTTGAGCCGACGCCGAGTGCTTGGACATTTAAGGCCCCTTGGCGAAGGCAACACACGACTTTGGCCTCCGCTTATCATAGACGGCACCTCCGGTCTGACCCGCCCGGGGGGAATCGGCAGTCGCCTTTTCCTGTCCTCCCCTTAACCTTTCGCTTTCCTGTCTCCTTTGTAACAACTCTCCTGTCGTGTCATTCTTTCTCAGTTTCCTTTTTTCCTGGCGGCTAAGGTTAACCTTGTGTGGCGGACGACCCTGAGTTCAGCCATATTAGGTTATAGTCGTGGTGTACAGCTGGCGTGGGCAGGACTTGCTCGCGAGTTCCTGTCCCGTCCCCTTGTTGGGCTCCATGGTGGGCGGCTGGCACCATGGCCGAACAGATTTTTCATTTTATGGCTGCTTATTTTCGCGCAACTGATCCCTCGCGTAAATGAGGGGGCACCGACGTAACTGCTAAGTTTTTCACGAAGAACGTTGCCAACTTCCCATGCTTTCACGTGATTCACAGCAACGCCCGACTTGTCTCACCATTTCTGGTCGCAAAAACCCTAACTGCCACCATTGGCGAAGGCTACAAAGTAAAAAAACTAGCTAATGAAGACCTCCTACCCGAACTGCTCTACAAACACCAGTGTGACAAACTGCCAGGACTAACATCTTTTGGTGAGATCCCTATAACTGTAAGCGAACACAGGTCACTCAACACGGTCCGGGGAGTCATCTCCGATGACGACAAAAAGTACGTGTCTGAGGACAAACATCTGGAAGGTCTGAAAGAACCGAACGTCACAAATGCGTATAGAATCAAAATCAAAAGAGAAAACAAAAAAATCCAGACTAAACACATCGTCCTTACCTTCGCATCCAGCATACTTGCAGAATCCGTAGAGGTAGGATACACAAAATTGAAACTGATACCGTATATTTCAAATCCTCGCCGATGCTATAAGTACCAACGATACGGTCACGGCTTGTTAAGCTGCCGGGGCCAAGACACCTGCGCCAAATGTGCCTACAATGAACACCTTGCTGAGAACTGCGAATGCGAACAACAACTCGGTGTGAACTGCACGGGCAACCACGCAGCATACTCTGGTGTTTGCCCAGCGTGAAAAAAAGAAAAAGAGATCATCACAATGAAAGTAACTGAAAACCTTACATTTCGCAAAGCACGGAGGCGACTGACACCAGCGCATACCCGATCCTATTCCGTTGTGGTGCAACAGGGCGCGGCACCACAGCTGTCTTCGGCGCCTGCTGAAGCCACACAGAGTGAGGCTGAAGCAAGGCCTCCCGCGCCCCCGGTGAAAAGCAGCTAGTGCTGCTCCACCACCCCCAAAGCGGGCTGCACTGACCCCTGGTTTGGCAGTCCCGAAGGCCTCACCCCACACGGCGAGGTCCAACTCTTCAACACCCGTGCATTCTGCACGAACCTCCAGCGTCTCAGAGGACACAATGGACACAACTGAGGGAGGTTCTCGGCCGTCTAATTCGGTGGTGTGGTGGAACTCCCTTGAAAATCGAAAGAAAGGCAAAAAGCGTATCACGGGACCGAAAACGTAGTTTTCACCTGATACAAATATAACATGGCATTCCTAGTCCAGTGGAATTGTAGAGGACTTTTAAATCATTTAAATGAAGTGAAAGAAATATTTGCGACTCATTCACCTGCAGTCTTATGCATTCAGGAAACAAACTTGGGTCCTAAACATGAGAACATACTGAAAGGATACCAGGTCTTTCGTTGTGACCGAGAGCAGGCGAATAGGCTCTCTGGTGGTGTCGCCATAATTGTGAAAAATGGTATTGCAGCTCAAGAACACAAACTGAAAACTAGGCTAGAAGCAGTGGCTGCCACCCTGCTTGTATTTAAAACAATCACAGTCTGCTGTGTGTACTTGGAACCACAACTCACGGTAACACTGCTTGATCTAGAAAACGTAGTAAATCAGTTACCAGAACCGTTCTTAATAGTAGGTGATTTTAATGCGCCCTCATTCTTTTGGGGAAGTGGAAAAACTGATGTGAGAGGCCAGATTCTAGAAGATTTGATTTTGACCAATAATGTCAGCTTACTGAATACTGGCAAGCCTACATACTGCTCCCCAAGCTCGGGCAAGATGAGCTGCTTAGATTTATCCTTTAGTTAACCATCTGTTTTTAGCGATTTTAAATGGGATATCATAGACAACCAATATGGGAGCGATCATCTACCTGTATTCATTAGCGTAACATCATCACCAACCATTATCCCGACGAAACCGCGCAGGTGCAAACTTCAGTTTGCTGACTGGGGACTTTTTGCTTCGGAAGCAAATTTAGACCAAGTTTTTTCAGACACTCTTAGTATTGACGAATTGAATGAAGTGTTTACATCCCGCATTGTTAATGCTGCACGCATAGCTATCCCACAGTCCACGGGAGTGGTGAGGCAGAACCACAAAGTATGGTGGACCCAAGAATGTAAGGAGGCAAAAAAGCAGCAAAATAAAGCATGGGGAGTCTTTAGAAGGTACCAAACCCAGGAAAATTTAATAAATAATTAAAAGGTAAGAGCTAAAGCAATGTACATTCGCCGAAAAGCTGAGAAAGCCTCATGGCAAAAGTATGTCTCGTCCATAAACAGTGCCGTAACATCAAAGAAGGTATGGGAGCAAATTCATAAGCTAAACTGGACGTACTCCCCCTACACACTTCCTCTTTTAACAGCACTAGATATGCAAACAAGCATAGTGGAACAGGCAGATATACTAGGTGAACACTTCGCCAAAGTATCAAGTTGCGCACACTACACGCAAGCTTTCTTAAAGTATAAAAACACAGCTGAGAAACAACGACTGCCAACATGTTGTGGCACACACGAAACATACAACGCTTTAAAAACACTCCAAGAAATAAAAAGAGCTCTTTTGGGTGGTAAGCAGACCGCCCCCGGGCCAGATGATATACATTACGAAATGCTCGATCATCTATCTGTTCCTGCTGTAGAAGCACTTCTGAAGTTTTTTAACAAAATTTGGGTGTCGGGAAAAATGCCGGGAGCTTCGAAAAAAGCTTTTATGGTAGCATTCTTAAAACCAGGAAAGCCGCCAAGCTCATCTAGTAGTTATAGACCAATAGCCCTTCCGAGCTGTCTGGCTAAAACTTTTGAACTAGTTGTGAATACCAGGTTCAATTTTGTCCTACAATCAAATGAACTTATAGACATTCACCAGTGCGGCTTCAAAAAAGCATGCTCAACAACTGACCATCTTGTCCGCATCGAAAATGCCGTACGAGAAGCATTTATACACAAACAACACTGTCTTGCTGTAGTTTTTAATTTTGAGAAGGCCTATGACACTACATGGAGGTTTGGAATAATGCGGGATTTAGTAGAATTAGGTATAAGTGGAAGAATGCTGAACTGCCTGAATGACTTCTTGACAAATCGTTCATTTCAAGTGCGCCTGGGCTCAACCCTGTCGAGGAATTTTGTACAGGAGAACGGGGTCCCTCAGGGCTGTATTCTTAGCACAACACTGTTTGTCGTCAAAATGAACTCCCTATCCAAAATAATTCCAAGGTCGATTATGTATTCTGTTTTGTTGACGACCTTCAAATAGCTTGCACATCGTCCAATGTAACGACGTGCGAGAGACAAGTACAGTTGACTATAAATAAACTGACAGCATGGGCAGACAGAAATGGTTTCCAGTTTTTACCACACAAAACAGTCGCTATTCTTTTCTCACTCAAACGAGGCCTGCAGACAGACCCCACCCTACATCTAAAAGAAATAAATTTGCCCATACAAAATGAACACAAATTTTTCGGCATAACATTTGACAAAAAACTCACCTTCCTGCCTCACATCAATATCTTGAAAAATAAAGCATCCGGAGCTCTAAATATAATTAAGGTTCTGTCTCATAAAAACAGGGGTTCCGACAGGTCATGCCTCCTACAAGTTTATCGCTCCGTTGTGCGCTCTTGCTTAGACTATGGTTGCATTGTGTATGGCTCCGGAAGGCACTCCTACTTAAAACGACTGGATCCCGTACATAATGTAGGTTTACGACTCTCGTCTGGTGCATATAGGACATCACCCATTAGCAGTCTTTATGTTGAAACCAATGAACCACCACTTACATACAGAAGACTCATACTCACGTGCTCATACATCCTAAAGATTCGTTCACTACCGAAACATCTCTGCTATCCCATAGTCACGAAATGCCCATGTAGGACACTGTTTAATAACAGACCTTAAGCTATTTGACCATTGCTCCTTCGGTTTGAAGAGAAATGCCAACAACTTAGTATGCTGGACACATTACCTGGGACTGCCCAAAGAACAAAGCAACTACCACCTTGGTATACATGCCCTGCTGTGTGCGATTTTACACTGACACACATTCAAAAAAAGGAAACACCGCGTGAACACATATTACCAGAGTTTTTAGCACTGAACGAAAAATACAAAGGCTACACCTCATTTTACACAGACGGTTCCAAAACAGCATACTATACTTGGAGTGCAATAATACAAGGTAACAAGGTAAATGGGAGAAGGTGATCAGACTACCTCAGTGCGCCTTGGTTTTCACAGCGGAGTCTTATCCAATTGCTGTGGCTGTGGAAAGAATAAGGAAGGAAAGCATTCCGAAAAGTGTTGTCTACACAGACTCGCTCAGCGCAATCACAGCCCTTCATTAAAACATGCAGCTCAACCGATAATAGGAGACATAATACACAATTTAGTGACAGCAAAAACACAGGGACAGGAAATTAAGTTGTGCTGGGTTCCTAGCCATGTTGGGATCAATGGTAATGAGAGTGCCGATGCATGTGCTGCACAAGCTGGTTGTAAAACAGTAACACATGTACATATTCCTCATAGCGACTGTATGAAATTTATACCGAGTAAACTCAGAGAAACATTGCAGTCCTCATGGGATAACGCAACAAACAACAACTTCACACAGTTAAACCCACTATAGCAGAGTGGGAATCAAGCAAACATGAGGAACGCTACACAGAAGTGATTTTATGTCGTCTCCGCATCGGACATACACACCTCACACATAACTTCCTTCTAATGAAAGAAGATAAACCGAGATGTGAAGAATGCGACCAAGAGCTAACAGTAAACCACATGTTACTGCAAAAGGGTGAACTGAAGGGCTTGTTGGTACATCATATCGTTTGAAAACAGCGCGGAAGACGGGACGGAACAAGTAATAGACGTCTATTATTTGCTCGTCGTCTATTACTTGCTCCGTCCCGTCTTCCGCGCTGTTTTCAAACGACACATGTTACTCTCATGTACGAAATTTGAGGTCCTGAGAAAAAAGCATTTTAGGCTGTTCTACGACGAACACATTCCATTTCACCCCAGTCTACTTTTAGGAGAAAACGCACTTGTTAAAATTTCCTCCGTTTGTAGTTTTATAAAAGAAGGAGGGCTTCTAAGCAAGCTGTAAAGCTGTAACGTGCTGTAACCGTTATTTTCCACAAAATACACAAAACCTTCTGTTTGGCGCATGATAGCCTAAGTTGCTTATGTGCCATAAAACACAACACAACAAAAACAACAACATTAAAGAAGCACACAGGCAGCTATCAAACTCGTCTTTCTACAAACCGCTCGAAAATATAACTACAGCCTACGGCCGAACATCCCTCTCAATGGGTGAAGGATGGAGTAATGGAAGAAAGAACAGCCCATTCACATGTTCTGCTTGATTCTGTTGCCGGCAGATTGTACTTGCTGCCAAGAATCCACAAAAATGATAATGCCGGCCGCCCAGTCGTCGCAGGAATAGGCACCGTCAAGGAACACCTTTCGCGGTACGTGGACTCGATATTTAGCTTTTTGCGGTTGCCTGACTCAAAGATAGGATATATTCTAGAAATTTTCCATTTAGCTAGAAAAATATGTTTGTAATTAGGCAGTTATTAAATATAGATGTTTGAACTTGAACTAGAATATATTTAAAGCTTTACGTAAGGCCGCAGGAATGCCATCTGGGCTAGACCAGAAAGAAGGTTTTCTGTGTTTGAGTCATTCAAATAAAAGCTTCTCATCAAGAAGAACTGAACTTGCCCCACGCACGCTGTTGATAAATCGGGATGTCTCATTGTCTCTGGGAGGTGCGAAAGTGCTACCGAAGTGACGCGCGAAGGAATTGGCTGCTTCAGTTACCTCAGCTCTGGAAGAATCAACTGAACGAATGCGATCATCTGCGTTATTTGAGTTGGAACGAATCAACTGCCAGAATATTGAAGGGTGATGCGTTGCACTAATCTCCATGGACTCTAGATAGGAACTATAGTTTTTTTACAGAGCTTTTTACGCGTTAAACGGTGAATTCGAAACTCTTCCTTCCACTTATTGAGGCACGAGTCACGTGCCTTTCCTTGTGCATGATTCTTCAGCTTAAGGGGAGCTTCGAGTTTATTGGAGAACAAAATAAAATTTCTGCGAGTTTTCCATATTTGGAATAAACCGGTCCATACCATTCTCTACAATTCCAGTGAAGCAGTGGACGTGCGCGTCAACATCAGAGCGGATCAAGACAGTGGACCAATCGGCAGAGGAAAGATATTGGTATAAACCTACATAGTCACCCCGCCTAAAGCAATAATGGTGAGGTGTAGAGTATGACGATGGAGCTATGTCACGCTGTACGGATAGGGATGGGGAAATGAGAAGTGTAGGGTGAAATTTATCAGGACAGACAACACCAATGTCCTAATGAGAAACTTGCGCCTTTGTAATTTACTTGAAACAAACGTCTAAAATGCTACCACTGCAGTTCTTGGTACGATTTAACTGGTGCAAAGAAGTAAAAGCTGAGAAATCAAGAATCATGCTGCACTTTTTTTCATTGTTATATTTATAGTGAGAAAAGCTATGGTTATGCCTTTCAATGCCTGGTGTGTTGAAGTCGCCCAAGACAAGCAGCTTGTGATTGGAGTTAAGTGTAGATGCTTGCTCGATAGAAACAAGGACACTATTGAACACCGAAGGGGTGGTATCAGGAGGAACATAGAACGCCACAATTAGGAGCTTGCCTTCGAGAAGGCGCACATCAAGCCAGACGCATTCCCCTTGTGTTTCAAGCTCCGGAAGTCGAACGCATTGCAGCCATCAATCTACCGCTACAAGACCATGTCTGCCTTCTTTCTTGAACTTGCCGAATTTCTGTCAGCACAATGAACTTGATAATTAGGAGGATAATACTGAGCGCAGGAAATGTAGTTTGAAAGCCAAGATTCTGTGGTAACAATGGTTGGGTATGTAGAGGACAGAACATTCGCGAAAAAATCAGAAGATTTAGTACGAACCCCATGGGAATTTTGATAGAATATTTCAAAGCTAGTGTTACTTTTGTCACCGAGTGGAACGGTGTTGGTGTTGGGGGAAAATCATGTCTGAATGAAGTATTCCTTGAAAGGTCTTGAATCGACAGTCCGGGGGCCACGTACAGGGGTCACAAAAACGCTGAAACCACATGTCGGCACCAACACAGAACGATGCAATCGTTTTATACTTGGTCGTAAGTCGGTGGCAGAACAGCGGTTCAACGTTCACTGAAGACAGGTGGGCTTGGAGCTGCCCTATCGTCGTACTTGGACTTAGTTTCGATACGAAAACAAGCTTGGGGCTCTTCGGTGGTTTCAAAAAACCAAGCCCTTCGAGTCAGATGATCCACGTAAGGATCGTTCCTTGCTGTTCGTGTCCGGAGCCCGCTAATGGGACAGACCGTGGAGGCAGACAGTGGACGCGTCACAGATGTCATCACCGCTGGCGCGCTTGGCGGCAGGTGCGTGGGAGGTCGGAGAGCTTTTGCAGCGATTGAGTGTGTCGTTTTCGATACACCGACATTCTGAACAGAAGCCGCCGCAGCAAAGTTGAAGTTGGGAGGTGTAGTACCGGGAGGCCGTATGGATGCGACGCTCAGCGACAGCTCGTCGCACAGGCGCCTAACGTCCGATCGGACAGAGGCGATGGTGTCCGTCTGTTGGGATAGCGCGCGTGCCTTCTCCCTGCGGAGCCAGTCGAATTCGAAAACTTCCGAAGCTCAGCGATCGAGTCGGTTAGGAAGGAGATCCCCTGCAGCGCGTTGAGTAGAAGATCGCGCAAACCTGTTTCTCCGTCCCCAGGAAAAACCAGAGGAGAGACGGCGGGAGGGGCGAGGTGCGCCGAGGCAGGAATGCGGAGGCTGACCATCAAGTCTTCCGGTGCGGCGCTAGGCCTACCTTCGCCATCCACAGACGCACATAGGTTGCATAAGAACTGCTGAGCACTGGACTGTAGAAGGTGCAGTTCTTCGTCCAGCAGCACCACAGTTCTCATGAGCACGTCGTGTGCATGAAACACAGCGTTGATATTTTTGTCTACCATAGAAAACCGCGGAGCATAATACACAGGTGTCTGTACTGGGCGCCATAATAATAATAAATAATAATATTAATATTCAATCAATCAATCAATGTTTATAGGAAGCCCAGGAACAGCCGAGGCCTTGGTTCTGGCGCACTGAGGAAGACGAAATGCGGCACTAATAAACAGCAGAAACTCACAATATAAACAGACAACGAGAAGAATGAGCGAAGAAAAAAAAAGAGCAATAAAACCTTAAGGATAATAAAAAGGTATTCCAACAAAAATTACACGAATAAGAAACTCTAACGGTGGAACAATGGCAAAAGTATATGGAACAATGGTCACAGCAGTTGGGTAAAGCAAGCAGACATAAAAACATATTCGCAGATATAGGCGAAAACACAAAGCTTCAATTAAACATGAATGTATGAAGCAAAATACAGGAACTGATTTATGAAATTACAGCAACAGAAGATTGAAAGTACTAGACACATCACTGTGGCTCCTCGCGGCACAATACATCGGGTGCGGTGGAAGGCAAGTAGCATACCGTAATATATGACAAGTCAATGAAGCAATTACAAGAAACAAGAACTATGAAGACATTGCACATAGTAAAAGGACATAAAAACTAAACAAAACTGTGCCGAAAAGAAGAGTAATTTTTGTATCACAGCTACCAACCGAGTCAAAAACTCCCGAAGGGGCCGTTGAAATATTTCAAGTTTCCCAGAGTGACAGTTATAGAGACGCTGCACTCCTTGGAGGGGGGAATGGGTGTAGAGTTCTGTAGCATTATGGAAAGGGGGGGGGGTAAACCTTGTTATTTTTTGCGAAACATGAAGGCGGACTTGTGCAAGTAGGTCTTGGGGTGTGATAATACCATGAAGCAGTTTTAATAGAAAAAGAAGATCTAGGCGGGTTCGCCGACAACTCAGAAAGACAGGTAATGGGAATCTGGAAACTGCTAAGGCAGTTTTGGATCCCACAGGAAAAACGCTGCCTGTATATTGATAGAAATTTGGTCTGAACACGCTCTATACGTTTGCTGTTACAATGACAGGTTCCATTCCACACGACAGAGGCATATTCTAGTTGACCAATACAAAGTGTTTTGAATAGTTTCAGAAATGAATTAGGAGACGGAAAGTCCCGTGAAAATCTGCATACAGCACCAAGAGAGCAAGGAGCCCGCCGAGTAAGTTGATCGAAAAGGGGCGAGAAAGTTAAGGCGCTGTCAAAGAGCACTCCAAGGTCACTGATACCATCAACTCTAGACAGGGGGCCGTCGTCAATGGTGTAAGGAAAGTAAAGGAAGTTTGTTTTTCGGCTATAAGAGATGACCTTTGTTTTCTTTGGATTAAGATTTATTCTATTCTGTGTATACCATTTAGAGAACGAGGACATATCTTTGTTTAGGGACAAAGGGACAATATGCTTAGGGACAATAGGGACAATATGCTGACAATATGCTTAGGGCCAATATGCTGACGACATATTTTGATGTCGTCAGCATAGCTTAGGAATGAAGACTTCTTGATTGCAGCTGACACATCGTTTATAAAAATAGAAAACAACAGAGGGCCAAACACAGAGCCTTGGGGCACACCACTTGTTGTCCTGTACAAAACGAACTTCTTGCCGTGAACACTCACATAACAAAACCGATTGTCTAGATAACTTCACCACAATTTCACGAGTGGTGCATCAAAGCCATACAGTAAAAGCTTATTAAGTAACAACGAGTGGCTGAAAACATCGAATGCCTTGCTCCGTTCGGAGTATACAACGTCCAACAAGCCTCTCTCGGAAACTGTTGCGGAGACCAGCTCCATGAAGCAGGCGAGGTTTATTGTTGTCGACTTTCCGGATATAAAACCATGCTGGTTAGGTATAAGGACGTTTTGTACAGAACTTGATAAATCTTTGTGAAGTGCTGTCTCAAACAGTTTGGAGCAGGCACAAAGGAGAGAAACAGCCCTATAATTTGTTGCGTCAGATGTCGGGCCTGTCTTTAAAATTGGACGCACTCGAGGGATTTTCCACGTGCGAGGGAAGGTGTTAGTTTTTAGACAATTATTGAATATATAAGTTAAAACAGGTACAAAAATACTGCCATAGGGTTTAGGAATGGCTAGAGGGATTCCGTCAGGGCCACAGGACAAAGAAAGTTTCGTGCGCTTTAGGCTTTCAAGAATCAGCTTTTCGTCTAATAATATAAGGCCTTGTGCATGTTTTAAGAAAAGGATTCTTTACCATCTCATCGCGCTGGTCATATGTGGCGCTAAATTGCTGAGGAAAATAGTTGGCGACGTCATGCACCTGTTCCCCAGGGGAATTAACCAGGCCGACGCGATCACATGAGTTGTTTTGACGAGACCGGATATACTTCCAAAATTTTGCAGGCTGGGAATTCTTGCTGCTCTCCACGGAATCTAGATAGGAGCTGTTTTCAGGCTCATTCTGACTTTTACATATTTTTCGGTTAGAGCAAAATTCGTCCTTCCATTTATCAAGTCCAGTGTCTGACTTTCTGTGGGCACGGTCCTTAATTTAAGCGCGGTACGAAGTTCTGCGGAGAACCAATAGGGGTACTTTCAGCGGTTGGGCTTGAACTTGGGGATACACTTGTCCATACCGCTTTTGACAACCTCAGTGAACCGCTCGACCTGCGCATCACAATCAGGAAGATATTAAATTGCAGACCAATCAAATGTACAAAAGAAGTCATACAAGCCAATGTTGTCCCCACGACCATGACAGTAACAAGATAATTCGTTATTCTTCGACGAGACAGTACGGCTTTGAAAAGAGATTGAGTAGAAACTAAAAACGGAGGATGAAATTTTTCGGGTTTAAAAAGCGAAATACCAGACCTCGATACTCGTGCATTCTGAATGTTTAAAAAGCTGAGGTCTGAAAGGTTGTCGGAGCTATTTTTGATATTAGGTTGCATCATGGATGAGAAGGCTACGAAGTCTATTAGCATGCAGGATTTCTGTTGCAAGTAATAGTTGTGTAAAGAGTAAGGCTATCCCATTGCACACCAGCTGTAATAAAATCACCCAGAAAAACATGCTGATGGTTTTGGTGAGATGCGAATACTTGTTCTATAGATGTAAGAACCTTATTGAACGATGAAGGAGCAATATCCGGAGGAATATAGAATGCCCCCAGGAAAAGCATCTCACCTCCATTCAGTCGTATATCTAGCCAGACAGACTCGTCGTCGCCCTCGAGTTCGTGACGCCGCACACATTGAAAAGCACTGTCAACCGCAACTAACAACCCCTACCTTTTGCTTAACCCCACCAAAATTCCTATCTTTTCGAAAGACTTGGTTGTTTGGTGGAAAATAATCCGAAGAGCTAATGTCACCGCAGAGCCAGGTTTCGGAAACAATAACGTGAATACTCGAAGAAACTAAATTTGAGAAACATTCAGACGTTTTGTTGAAAAGACCGTGAGCATTCTGATATTTGACGTCTATTCTCTTTATTCCTTTTGTCATCTTACGCGACATCGGTAGTAAGTACCATCTCCGGAAGCAGCTTTCCTCGGAACGGTTTAAAAAGACAATCTGCAGGCCACAAGGAGGGATCTGCCAGACGCTGAGACGAGTCCTCGTCTACAGTCACGCAGAAGGAAGAAGAGGAGTCGTACTTTCTCTTCAGCCGCTGGAACGATAACGGTGTGACGTCCACGGACGATAAGTGCGCGGTCAGTTGAGCAGAGGTGGTGCAGGGAGATAGCTTCGAAACGAAGATGCGCCTCGCCTTGGGTGCTTCGGTTGCTGCACAACAGAGATTATAGTTGTGTCTGCTGCGCCTACACAGGCCGCACTCTCGTTCTTTTTGTTGGACTTCACCGAGTCGGTGCGAGGAGTCGCACTGGATGGGGGACCTAGTAGGAGAGAAAGGAAAGAAGGTGTCGACCCTGGCATCGGCTGGTCGGGCGCAGTGTCCGCCACCATCATGTTCGTATTAGCCACAGCACCGGCAAACGTTGAAGAGGGCTCACGCCGTAGAGAAGCTGCCGCCACCGTCCCATTGAGCATGGTCGTCGAAGGGGGGAAGGCACGGGAAGAAAAGAATGGGCCCGTCGCGACAGCTCCCCGCGCAAGCTGCGAACCTCCGCACGCTTCGAAGCCTTTACGTCTGCCTACTGGGCGAAAGCACGGGTATTGTAACTGCACAGGCGGTCGTTCCCCTCTCGCAGCTTAGCCACCTCGTCCGTCAGGAAAGAGGTGCCATCGAGGGCGTTGAGAAGCATGCATTGGAGACCGGCCGAGTCTTCAAGGTCACCCAAACAGGGGGTGCTTTTCTGTGTAAGGAGTTGTTGTGTCTTCGCGGGAGTCGATGCTAGGCCTACCCGCGGCATCCAACGCCGAACACGAACACAGACTACACTGGAAAGGTTGCTCACCGTTAAACATGGATTGTAGCTCCTCATCCGGTAGCTGAATACACTTGATGTGAGCACGTTTTCTGCATGATGCACATCTAAAAACTTTGCTTTCCGTAAAAAACAGAGCAGCACAATAATAATAATAATAATAATAATAATAATAATAATAATAATAATAATAATAATAATAATAATAATATTATAATCAATCAATAAATCATGGGTATTTACGTACCCAGGAACAGCCAGAGGCCTGAGTGCTGGCGCTCTGCTGCTCTGCTCTGCTGCTCTGTTGCTCTGCCCGTCGTAAAGGCCACACGACAGGCAGAGCAACAAAGTTTGACAGTAATACAACAAAAACAACGGCAAGAGTGTAGAGACATGAAAAAACGAACAAATGACAGTAAACAGTTTCAAAAATAGGCAACTATCAGTTGGATAGACACAACCGCAGAGAAATCAAATTCCAGAAAAAAAAAAGAACGACAGACATATCATAGGTGTTTAACATACTGTATTCAACAGCGTTGTACGGTAAACTGTAAAGGATTTCTGAAAGATGTCAAGGCGTTCAAAGAAGCGGTTGTAACAATTCTGTATTTTTTGCAAAGGAGAATAATTGAAGTTTTGCGCAGCGGTCAAGAACGGGCGATGCGACCTGGTGGTCCTTTGTGGTACGCTAAACTCTAAACAGTTAAGCAGATCTGCGCAATAGAGGTCAACATGAACAATTTTGTGAAGAAATGTAAGGTCTGCCCGCATACGTCTGCAGTTCAAGGAAGAGATGGAAGGGACTATGGGTAAGTCAGAATCAGGATGAAAACTGTGATTTTGATGACGGTGCTTATATATGGATAAAAACTTCTTCTGCACACGTTATAATAATTCACTACTACATTTGGAGATTCAGTTCCAGGCAACAAAAGCATATCCTAACTGTTGTATACATATTGCGTTGTATAGCATTAGAAATGGATCTGGAGAAGAGAATTTCTCTGTAATCCGACACACATTTCCAAGACTTTGGAGCGCTCGCTGGGTGATGAGCCCCTAATATGAAGAGAAAAAGAGAGGGTACTGTCGAAAAGCACCCTTAGGTCCCTAATCTCCTCAAGCCTTTGCAGAGAAGCTCCCTCAATACTGTAAAAAAAACAGCAGACGGTGGGTTTTCCGGCTGTAGGTGACAACCTTTGTTTTAGCGGGGTTTAAAATTAGGCAGTTTTTTCTGCACCAGACCGATGATTCCGACACATCCCTCTGCAAGGCACAGCAGTCCTGAACACCGCTAATGTGCCTAAATAGTTTGACATCATCAGCATAGAGAAGAAAATAAGAGTTTGTTAACACTGTTGACACATCATTGATAAAGACACAAAACAATAACGGACCAAGCACGGAACCCTGGGGTACACAACTTGTTGCAGGGTAAACACTAGACTTTTGTTGTTAACATCTATATAAAAGGAGCGGTCAAGGAGATGGTTGGACAACAAGGGAACAAGGCTTGCGTCTACACCAGACTTAGCAAGCTTGTTAATTAATAAGTGATGGTTCACCACATCAAACGCCTTACTGAGGTTAAAATAAATAACGTCCAACTGGCCGTTTTCACAAACTCCAGCCGAAGCCTGTGTCATAACGTTTGCAAGATTTGTGACAGTCGATCGACCCGAGAAAAAGCCGTGGTGATTTGGTATCACAACGTTCCTGACGCAGGCAGCAAGAATTTTGTGGAGAGCTGACCAAAAGAGTTTTGAGGCGACACAAAGGAGTGAGGTCCGGCGATAGTTAGAAACAGCTGAGTTATCACCAGACCTAAATATTGGAAAAATTTCAGCGATCTTTCATACACGAGGAAATTTACCTAAAAGTAAGCAGTTAATATAAATGGAAGTTAAGACATGCACAAAAATGTTGCCGTAAGCCTTCACGAGGGCAGCTGGAATTCCATCTGCACCACAGGAAAACGATGGTTTCATCCGTTGAAGGCTATTAATGACAATTTTTTCATCAAACATAAGTGTGTTAAAATTAAAGTTATTAAACGATAGGCATTCGTCGTGGCCATCTGGCGGTTGAAAGACAGAATAAAAGTACTTAGCAAAACGGGTGGCAACATCCTCAACCTCCTCTCTATCGGAATAGAGCAGGCTAACGTGTTCTTTAGCCGCCTTAAAAACGGCCGCGTATATAACTCCAGAATTCAGCCGGTTTCGGAGACGCAGCACCCTCTAACGATTCTATATAGAGCTGGTGATCACGCCGGTAGAGGATTCTACAAAGTGAGCTATACCGACTAAATTCTGCTTTCTACTTGTCAAGCCCACAACGCTTGGCCTTTTTGTGGGCGCTGTCCTTAGGTTTAAGCGAACTTCGAAGTTCTTTCGAAAACCAGTGGGGAAATTTGGAAGGAATAGGTTTATAACAAGGGATGCAATTTTCCATGCCACTTCTAACGATTTCGGTAAAACGTCGAACCTGTTCGTCAACATCATAAACATCAAAAACACTAGACCATTCAGCAATAGAATAAAAGTGATACAGCCCAGCATAATATCCACGTTTGAAAGCATATCGCGGGACTGCACAATTGTCAACACCGCTAGAGCGATGCTGAGTCGCGACCGAGACAGAGACAATAAGAAGGGGGTGAAACTTGTCGGTGTGCAGAAGGGATATTTTGGAGGCACACACTTGTACGTTTTTTTAAGTTTGAGAAGCACACATCTAGAACATTACCACAACAGTTTTCTATGCAGCAGAACTGCTGCATGGAGGTAAACGATTAAAAATCTAATAGCATGCTGCATTTCTGCGCTGCATAATAGTTTTTGTGCTCAAAGGAAAGACTATTCCAGCGAATACCTGGGGTGTTGAAGTCCCCAAGTATAAGGAGCCTATGGTTGGAGTGTGCATTTGAGACATTTTCTACGGATGTGAGTGTTCCATTAAATTCAGATGGTAATAATTCCGGGGATATATAGAATGCACCGATAGAATAATATCAATCAATCAATCAATCAATCAATCAATCAATCAATCAAGCAATCTTTATTTTCGGTGCCCAGGAACAACCCTACGGTCTTGGTGATGGTAGACCATACAAAACAATAAAACGCTATAATTAAGACGAGGAAACACAGAAAAAACCATATGTATGACAGAAACAATGGGATAAAAATGGTTACAGAAATGTCAGAAAGCAAAAAAGAAAAAACAAACAAACAAAAGGTCAAAAAGAAAAGAAAGGCCTAGTGTTGTAAGCCATGACACTCGGCTAGCGAAACGCTCAAGACACGTGAAAAATAGGAACCATACAAGAAATGTTGAAGGAACATGAAATAGAGTAATGATAATCATCAATCATCAATCATCAATCATTTATTTAACGTGAACCAGGAACAACCCAGAAGTATTGATGCTGGCGCACAAAAAAAAAAGAAACAAAAAAACTAAGAATAACACAATAGAACAAGATGACTGTTCAGAAGAAAACTATCAGAGACACAATGCGCACAGAAATATTAGGACGACAGGACAAAAGTAGATTAACACAGTATGAGAAATAGCTAATGATAATGACAAAAAGTCAGATAATTTACAAACATACATGCATACATACAACAATGCGCCAGATAAACTAAAAGAAAAGGATAGAACAAATTGCACATGTGATGTTATCTTATAACGGTAGAAACCTTGGAAGAAAACGATAACTGTGACCCATCAAAAACATCGAGGTCAAGAAAATAAAAATTATAAAGACTTTGTATTCTGTTGAGGGTTGAGTGCTGAGAGAGGCGGGTAGTTACAAGAAACGGCCTGCTCTCTGTTGTTTGCTTCCGCGGAATCCGAAAATTAATACTATTGAGTAGTATAGGACAGGATATATTACCGTGAACGAGCTTGAAAAGAAAGAAGAGATCGGCGCGATTTCGCCGGCAGCTAAGTAAGAGGCAGTGACAATAGTTCAACGGTGTTAGAACACGAGCCAGAGTCATTTGTAGCGAAGCGATGGTTGTAAACGCTTAGAAACTTTTTCTGGACACGCTCAACTACGTTACTTAAGGATTTAGAGATGCCATTCCAGATCACAGATGCCTACTCAAGTTGAGGAAGACATATTGCGGTGTACAATTTGCGGAGTGGCATAGGAGAATTGAATTCTCTCGATATTCTACAAACACAGCCGAGAGAACGAAGACCCCGCATAGCAACACGCTTAGTATGAGCTTAAAAATGCAAAGTGCTATCAAAGAGAAGGCCGAGATCATTTATCTCACAAACCCTACTTAAAGACACACACATGGCAGAGTATAAAAAAGATACGCTAGATGATTTCCGAGTTAAACTCATGCCTTTTGTCTTTGAAATATTGAGAGAAAGGTTATTGTTTTTACACCATTCTGAAAAAGAACACAAATCACACTGCAACAAGCGAAAGTCGTTAAATGAATTATTTTCCGTAAATATCTTTATATCATCTGCACACAAAAGGAAAGAAGAATTGCGAATGGCAGAAGACACGTCGTTAACATACATTAAAAAGAGGAGTGGGCCTAATACCGAACCCTGAGGTACACCACTGGTCACTTTGTAAAAGGAGGACGTTTGGCCATTGACGGCAACATAACATGATCTGTCACGAAGTTATCTATGCAATAGATTCACAACAGCGGTGTCAACATCAAAATGAGCAAGTTTAACCATAAGCATTGAGTGACTGACTACATCGAACGCTTTGCTGAGGTCACAGTAAATGGTGTCTAACTGTCCTCTCTGGAATACAGGTGTAGATATTTGCGTCATGAAACTGGCAAGATTAGTAACGGTTGAGCGGCCAGGGACAAATCCATGTTGATTATTATTCAATGAGTTTTTCACATTATTAGACAGTATGTGGTGAAGGGCCAGCTCAAAAATCTTTGACATGACACAGAGAAGAGAAATCGGTCGTTAATTCAAGACATCAGTTTTAGAGCCAGACTTAAATACTGGGAAAAAACGAGCAATTTTCCACATGCTAGGAAATGTGGAAGTAATCAGACAGTTATTAAATATGGAAGTCAGTACTGGGACCAGTATACTGCTATAGGATTTTAGTATGGCTGAGGGGATAGCATCTGGACCACATGATAAGGATGGTTTCAAGCGCTTAGTGCATTCGCTATTGATATTTTCATCTAACGACAGAGCATTGGGTTTGTTGATTTCCAAATGTTGTTCTATAGTAGTGCTAGAGTCAGAGGCTTTATAAACGGAAGAGAACTGCGTGGCAAAACAGTCAGCGACTAATAATCAATCAATCAATCAATCAATCAATCAATCATGTTTATTTACGTGCCCAGGAACAGCCAGAGGCCTGAGTGCTGGCGCACGGGTAGTCACATGAAAACAAAAGAAACATATAGCAAGAAACAAACAAGCGACAAGACACACAAATTGGAGTAGTGAAAATGAGAAATAAACCAGAGGCGGAGCCTGGGTGCAGGTAAAAAATAAAAAAAGAAGATGCCTATGTTGCTCTGCCTGTCGTAAAGGCCACACGACAGGCCGAGCAACAAAGTTTGACAGTAATACAACAAAAACAACGGAGTGTAGAGACAAATGATAAAACGAACAAATGACAGTAAACAGTTTCAAAAATAGGATAGACACAACCGCAGAGAAACCAAATTCCAGAAAAAAAAGAGCGACAGACATATCATAGGTGTTTAACATACTGTATTCAACAGCGCTGTACGGTAAATTGTAAAGGATTTCTGAAAGATGTCAAGGCGTTCAAAGAAGCGGTTGTAACAATTCTGTATTCTGCGCACAGGAGAATGATTGGAGTTGCGCGTAGCGGTCAAGAACGGGCGATGCGACCTGGTGGGCTTTTGTGGTACACTAAACTCTAAGCAGTTAAGCAGGTCTGCGCAAGAAAGGTCGCCATGAACAATTTTGTGAAGAAATGTAAGGTCTGCACGCATACGTCTGCAGTTCAAAGAAGGGATGGAAGGGACTATGGGTAAGTCAGAATCAGGATGAAAACTGTGAGTGTGATGACGGTGCTTAAATATGGATAAAAACTTCTTCTGCACACGTTCTATTGATTCACTACTAGATTTGGAGATGCCGTTTCAGGCAACAGAAACATATTCTATCTGTGGTATACATATTGCATTGTATAGCATTAGAAATGGATCTGGAGAAGAGAATTCCTTTGTAATCCGACGCACATTTCCAAGGCATCGGAGTTCTCGCCGGGTGATGAGCCGAATATGAGGAGAAAAAGAGAGGGTACTGTCGAAAAGCACCCCTAGGTCCCTAATCTCATCAACCCTTTGCAGAGGAGCTCCCTCAATACTGTAGGAAAACAGCAGACGGTGGGTTTTCCGGCTGTAGGTGACAACCTTTGTTTTAGTGGGGTTTAAAATTAGGCAGTTTTTTATGCACCAGTCCGATAATTCCGACACATCCCTCTGCAAGGCACAGCAGTCCTGAACACCGCTAATGTGCCTAAATAGTTTGACATCATCAGCATAGAGAAGAAAAGAAGAGTTTGTTAACACTGTTGAAAAGTCATTGATAAAGACAGAAAACAATAATGGACCCAGCACGGAACCCTGGGGTACACCACTTGTTGCAGGGTAAACACTAGACTTTTTGTAGTTAACATCTACATAAAAGGACCGGTCAAGGAGATAGTTGGACAACAAGGCAACAAGGCTTGTATCAACACCGGACATAGTAAGCTTGTTAATTAATAATTTATGGTTCATTACATCAAACGCCTTACTGAGGTCAAAATAGATAACATCCAACTGGCCGTTTTCACAAACTGCAGCCGAAGCCTGAGTCATAAAGCTTGCAAGATTTGTAACCGTCGATCGACCCGAGAAAAAGCCGTGCATATTTGGTATCAGAACGTTCTTGACGCAGGCAGCAAGAACGTTGTGCAGAGCTGACTCAAAGAGTTTTGAGGCGACACAAAGGAGTGAGATTGGGTGATAGTTAGTAACGGCTGACTTATCACCAGACCTAAATATTGGAAAAATTCGAGCAATCTTCCAAGCACGAGGCAATTTGCCGAAAAGTAAACAGTTATTATAAATGGAAGTTAAGACAGGCACAAAAATGTTGCCGTAAACCTTCATGAGGGCTGCTGGAATTCCGTCTGCACCACAGGAAAATGACGGTTTCATACGTTTAAGGCTATCATTGACAAGTTTTTCATCGAACATAAGTGTACTAAAATTAGACGTATTATTAAACGATAGGCGTTCGTCGTGACCATCTGGCAGTTGAAAGACAGAATAAAAGTACTGAGCAAAGCTAGTGACGACATCCTCAACCTGTTCCCCATCGGAATTAAGCAGGCTAATGTGTTCTTTAGACTCCTTAGAACGGCCGCGTACATACCTCCAGAAGTCAGCCGGTTTCTGAGACGCAGAAGCCTCTAACGACTCTATATAGAGCTGGTGGTCACGCCGGTAGAGGCTTTTACAAAGTGAGCGATACCGACTAAACTCCGCTTTCCACTTGTCGAGCCCAGAACGCTTGGCCTTTTTGTGGGCGCTGTCCTTAAGTTTAAGCGAACTTCGAAGTTCTTTAGAGAACCAATGGGGAAATTTGGAATGAACAGGCATATAACAAGGGATGTACTTTTCCATTCCACTCCTGACAATTTCGGTAAAACGTCGAACCTGTTCGTCAACATCATTGACATCAAAAACACTAGACCGTTCAGCAGATGAATAAAAGTGATAGAGCCCAACATAATCTCCACGCTTGAAAGCATATCGCGGGACTGCACAATCGTCAACACCACCATAGCAATGCTGGGCAGCGACAGAGACAGAGACAATAAGAGGGGGGTGAAACTTGTCGGGGTGTACAAGAGATATTTCGGAGGCACACACTTCTACGTTTTTCAAGTTCGAGAAGCACACATCTAGGACATTACCACAGAAGTTTTCTATGTGGCAGAACTGCTGCAGGGAGGTGAATGATTGAAAATCTAATAACATGGTGCATTTCTGCGCTGCATAATGGTTTTTATGCTGAAATGAAAGACCGTTTCAGTGAATACCTTGGGTGTTGAAGTCCCCAAGTATAATTAGCTTATGGTTGGAGTGTGAATTGGAAACATTTTCAATAGATGTGAGCTTTAGATTATATTCAGCAGGTAAAATATCCGGGGTTATATAGAATGCACCGATGAGCAGCTTTTCGCCCCTCTTGAGGCCTACCTCAAGCCAGACTGATTCCTCAGTCTCGAGGTCTGCACGCCGCACGCATTGCACTGAGCGATCGATGGCAATTAGAACACCGCCACCCTTTTGGTTGGGCCCAGTTAACTTTCTGTCACTTCTAAAAATTTCATAGGTCGGAGGAAAATAGTCGGAAGATGAGATATCATCGCAAAGCCAAGTTTCAGTAATAACAATAGTAGAAAATTTGGAGCACACAACATTTCGAAGAAATTCGGAGGACTTAGTACGTAGACACCGAGCATTTTGATAATAGATGTCGAGAGTGTCGTTCTTACTGGTCATTCTCAGAAGTTTCACAGCTGTGCACCATGCCAGGGTGGAGCTTGCCTTGGAACGGCTTGAAGAGGCAGCCCTTTGGCCACATAGACGGGTCGCACAGGCGCCTGAAACACTCTGCGTCAACAGTTACACAAAAAGAAGAATAGGAGTCATGCTTGGTTTTAAGGCGTTTGCATGACAATGGCGTGACTTGCACATGCGACAGGTGGGCCAACAGTTGCCCAGATGTAGTGTTAGCCGACTACTTCGAAACAAAACTGGCCCTGGAGCTCGGCGGTCGGCGCACCACAACCAACTCAGAAGCTTCCGATGCACCAACGCGAGGAGGGCTTCTTTTCTTCACTAAGTTCACCGGCGGGCCATTACTCGCAGTGTCGGACCGTAGAGGCGGAGGCAAAGGGCAGTCCGATGGGGAACTCAAATCATTCAACACCGCACCTGGTTGACCGCTGGAGCGTTCTAAGAATGCCGAAGCGTTCGTCGAGGACAGGAGGGGGCCGCCTTCGCCCGCTGCACCGGCGGCAGCTGCGGCGAACGACGACCTCATGGGGAGACCGGAGTGCGGTGACGTCACCGGTAGCGTGGAACGGCTAGCAGGCTTCGGGGAAGCAGGCGGGAAAGACGGCGGACGGGCGAGCTCCCCTCGCAGGCAGCGAACCTCCTCACGCAGGGACGCGACGATTGCAGCCTGATGGGCAAGCCCAGCCACATGGTCCCGTCGCAGAAGCCGGTTCTTCTCGCGCAGCTCGGTGACAACATCCCCAAGAAAAGAGAGGCTGTCGCAGGCTTCGGACAGGAGATTCTTCAAAGCCGCTACCTCTGCGCGTAGGTCCGCCGAAGGGTTGAAGCTTTCTCCGACAGGGGACGCCACTCGTTTGGCCGGGATGTTCGCTGGCTCACCGTCTTCACCGGGGTCGCTAGGCCTAGCGGGTGACGCCGCGGCTACACACAGAGTGCAGACGAACGGCTGCTCACCGCAGATCAAACGCTGCAGTTCCTCGTCCGGAAGAACAATGCACTTTCCTTGCGCACGGCGTTTACACTCAGAACATCGAAAAAACGCCTGCGTGCCGAAGAAAGCGAGGCAGCAGAGGAGGCACTTGTCCTTACTGGGCGCCATCATGCGGCGACAATAATAATAATAATAATAATAATAATAATAATAATAATAATAATAATCAATCAATCAATCAATGTTTATTATAGTGCCCAGGAACAGCGGAGGCCTTCGTGCTGGAGCACTCAGAGGGGAAAATGCAGCACTGTAGTACATCAACAATTTGCTAATAAACACTCAGTGAGCAAAAAAAAATGAGAAAAAAAGACAGAAAGACTTACAAAAAACGGCAAAGAAGATTAGTAATAAAATAGTGCAATCCAAACGACTTTACACAATCAAGTCATGCTGGCGCACAGAAAAGGTATAAGACAGCAATGAAATGCATCAACAGCTGGCAAAAGAACAGTGAGCGAGCAAAAAATATGAAGAAGCTACAACTTCAAAGAAGAATAAAAATACCATGGTGTAATTTTAGGCAACATTACAAAAACAATAGAAACTGTAATGTCTGGTCAATTGCAAGAAGACATCTTACAATAAGCGTAACTATACGGAAGGGTGAGTGAAAAGAAGAAAGTTTTTACAAGATTCGGGAAGCGTACATTTTCAGTTTCAAATGGACGCATGAAGTGAATATGGCAACTTTTAATGATAAAAGTGGCAGAAAAAGAAAAATTCTACGATAATTACAGTCGCAGTATCAGCACAATACACGAATAACAGGAACAAGAACAAGCTCGGTGAAGTCAATGCACACGTCAGGACGATAAGTGAAGAAAAAGAGCACTGCCAAGATGAACCTAGTGTGTCAGAGCTGACAACCCGGCCAAAAACTCCCGAAGAGGACGCTGAAAGATATCGAGCTTCTCGGAGTGAACATTATGCAGATGCTGCAACCTTTGAAGAGGAGAACGTGTGCTGAGAGCTCCAGCTGCTTTAAAAGGGTGGGTGAGCCTTGTAGCTTTTTGTGGAACGCGAAAACTGATTGATTCAAGTAGTTCCGGGCATAAAATAATACCATGAAGCAATTTGTACATGAAAAGAAGGTCTGAGTGGGTCCGCCGGGAACTTAGAGAAACCGTTATAGGGATAGGCTCCGAAGGAAAACGATGCCTAAATATTGATGCAAATTTGGTTTGTACACGTTCTATACGTTGACAGTTGGAACTACAGGTTCCATTCCAAACGACAGAAGCATATTCTAGTTGCGGAATACAAAGCGTTCTGAATAGTTTTAGGAATGAAGAAGGAAACCGGAATTCTCGAGAAAACTTGCAAACAGCCCCAAGAGAGCGTAGCGCCCGCCTAGTAAGTTGAGTGACATGAGGTCAGAAAGTTAAGGCACTGTCGAAAAGCACGCCGAGGTCTCTGATCTCTTCAACTCTAGACAAGTAACCGCCGTTAATACTGTAGCAAAATAAAGTGCGGTTCGTTTTCCTCCTATAAGACATGACCTTTGTTTTTGTAGAGTTAAGATTTAATCTATTGTCTGAGCACCACTTGGAAAATGAGGATATATCTTGCTCCAGGGCAATGCAGTCATTAATGGACTCAATCCGTCTGAATATTTTAATGTCGTCAGCGTAAAGAAGGAAAGAAGACATCTTAATTGCGGCTGACACATCATTAACAAAAATGGAGAACAAGAGAGGCCCCAACACGGAGCCTTGAGGCCCACCGCTTGTTGATCTGTACAGAGCAGACGTCTGCCCGTTAACGCTAACGAAACTGAACCGGTTATCTAGATAACTACCCAACAATGCCACGAGTGGTGTATCAATTCCTACCTGTAAAAGCTTTTTAAGTAACAGCGTGTGGCAAAGAACGTCAAATGCTTTGCTCAGATCACAGTAGACAACGTCGAGCTGGCCCCTCTCAGAAATGGCTGCCGAGGCCTGCTCCATGAAGCATGAGAGATTAGTCGTTGTCGACCTTCCTGATATAAAGCCGTGCTGTTTACTTACAAGAAGATTCTGTACAGAACTTGACAGTAATTTGTACAGCGCTGTCTCAAACAGCTTGGAACAAGCACAAAGGAGAGAAATTGCTCTGTAGTTTGTTGCATCCGATTTAGAGCCTGACTTGAAAATAGGACGCACTCGAGAAATTTTCCACGCGAGAGGAAACACGTTTGTTTTTAGACACTGGTTAAATATCACCGTCAAAACAGGTACGAAAATGCTGCCGTATGTTTTGAGAATAGCTGGAGGTATTCCGTCAGCTCCGCACGACAATGACGGTTTAATGCGCTTTAGGCTCTCCAAAACCAACTGCTCGTCCAAAAGCAATAAGCTAGAGCCCTGCACGCGATTTAACAATATGTTCATTTCAGAGACGTCACGCTGGCCGCATGTGGCACTGAAGTGCTGAGCAAAGTGGTTGGCGACATTATGAACTTCTTCCCCAGAGGAATCTACAAGATTGATAAGATCATGTGAGTTGTTCTTACGGGACCGGATGTATCTCCAAAATGTTTCAGGCTGAGAATTCGCACTACTCTCTACATAATCGAGATAGGAGCGCTGGTCCCGCTCATAAAGGTTTTTACATAATATACGGTAAGAGCAGAAGTTCTGTTTCCATTCGTCACTCCCGGTTTTCTTATACTTTCTGTGGCAGCGGTCTTTTAATTTAAGAGTCGTACGAAGTTCTTTCGAAAACCAATGTGGGTGCTTGGAGTGGTTTGGTTTATACTTGGGAATAAATTGGTCCATACCGCTTTTGCCTGTGCATTGCAATCAGGGAGTTCTTGAATTTCCGACCAATCAAACGAAGAAAAAAAAAGCTAAACAGGCCAATGTAATCCCCACGTGCATAACAGAAGGGAGAGAGTTCATTATACTTTAGTGAGGTACCACAATGCCGAATCGACACGGGAGCCGAAACTGAAAATGGAGGATGAAGCTTGTCGGGTTTGACAAGAGAGATATCCACCATTGCTACTCGCGCGTTCTGAATGTTTGAGAAGCAGAGGTCTAAGATATTTTCGGAGCAGTTTTTGATGTTATTCAGTTGTGTCATGGATGTGAAATCTAGGAAGTCTAAAACAATGCGAGATTTTTGCTGTACGTAATAATTGTAATGATGGTTAGTTAGACTGTCCTATTGTACACCAGGTGCATTGAAATCCCCCAGAATGATAAACTGGTGATTTTGGTGTGAAGCGCAAACTTCTTCTACAGAAGTAAGTAGCTCATTGAACGAAGAAATAGGAACATCGGGGGGAATATAAAACGCCCCTATTAAGAGCCTCTCGCCCCCAGTCAGTCGGATGTCCAGCCAGACACACTCATTGTCGCCCTCAAGGTCTTGTCGCCTCTTACACTGAAGACCACAACCGACCGCAACTAATACGCCCCCTCCCTTTTGTTTAGCCCCAGTAAAATTCCTATCTTTGCGGAAACCTTGGTAATTTGGAGGGAAATAATCATTTGAGCTAATGTCGCTACAGAGCCAGGATTCAGAAATTACAATTGGAAAATTTGAGGAAAGTACATTAGCAAAAAATTCGGACGCTTTAGTGCGAAGGCCGCGCGCATTTTGATAGTAAATGTCCACCCTATTGTTAGTTTTTTTTCATCGTGTGGGACATCAGTGGAACAGAACATTTCGGCATGCAGCTTTCCGCGGAAAGGTTTGAAAAGGCAGCCCTTCGGCCAGAACAAAGGATCGCTCAAACGCTCGAAGGAGTCCTCATCGACCGTAACGCAGAAGGAAGAATATGAACTGTACTTAGTCTTGAGCCGCTGACAAGCCAGAGGTATGACATGTACCGTCGAAAGATGCTCCGTCAGTTGGGCTGATGTGGTGGACGGTGACAATTTAGACACGAAGATGTGTCTCGGACGCTTAGATGGACGAACGACGGAGATGCTACACGCATCTGAAGCACCCACACACACTGCACTCCCTCTGCGTTTGTTTGACTGGGCCGAGTCGTTGGAAGGTGGCTTGCCGGATGCATCATTTAACAAAAGGCAAGCCTCGGAAGGGGCTGGGGTCAGCTGCTCGTTCGGTGAAAGCGTGGACGCTGCGTTTATCTTCGCCGCAACAGTGGCAAAGGATGAAAGGTCCACTCGCTGCGTGGAAGGGGTCGCCATCGTCACGTTGAGCTCAGGTGTGGAAGGGGGCGGCAGCAGCTCGGGAGGCGAGGGACCGGCCCGCGCTAACCGCGGGAGCCGCTCCCCACGAAGGCTGCGAAACTCCGCCCGCAGAGAAGCAATTATGCCTGACTGCTGGGCGAAAGCACGCGCGTTCTCCCTGCTCAGGCGGTCGTTGGCCTCTCGTAGCTTTGCCACCTCGTCCGTCAGGAATGAAAGGCCCTCGAGAGCGTGGAGCAGCATTTCGCGGATGTCGGTCGCGTCCCCTCCAAGGTCGCCTGGTCGAAGAGCGCTGTTCTGAGGATCGGGTGGCTGCGTGGCCGGCAGGCTCTCGTGTACGGAATCGTCACTAGGCCTACTCACCACCTCCGACGCCGAACACAGGCACAGATTACACTGGAAGGGCCTCTCACCAGTCTTCACAGCTTGCAGCTCCATGTCGGGCAGCTGAATACATTTGGAGTGCGCACGTTTTTTGCACGATGTGCATCGAAAATTCTCCTGTCTGCCGTAAAAAACAGCGGAGCACAGCACGCAGACATCTGTGGTGGGCGCCATCTTGGGCGCCAATAATAATAATAATAATAATAATAATAATAATAATAATAATAATAATCAATCAATCAATCAATCAATGTTTATTAAAGTGCCCAGGAACAGCTGAGGCCTTGGTTCTGGCGCACTGAGGAAGACAAAATGCGGCACTAATATACAGCAGAATCTCACAATATAAACAGTAAACGGGAAGAATGAGCGAAGAAAAAAAAGCAATAAAACCCTAAGGATAATAAAAAGGTATTATAACCAAAATTAGACGATTAAGAAACTCTAATGGTGGATCAATGGCAAAAGTATGCGGAACAATGGTCACAGCAGTTGGGTGAAGCAAGCTGACATAAAAACATATTCGCAGATATAGGCGAAAACATAAAGATTCACTTAGGCATGAATGTACGAAACAAAATACAGGAACTGATTTATGAAATTACAGCAACAGAAGATGGAAAGTACCAAACACATCACTGTGGCTCCACGCGGCACGATAAATAGGGTGCGATGTAAGGCAAGTACCATACCGTAATATATGACTATTCAATGAAGCTATTACGGCCACAAAATCACGAATATATAGGACTTACAAACAAGAAACAAGAACTATGAAGACATTGCACGCATAAAAACGACATAAAAAACTATGCCGATAAGAACAGTAATTCTTGTATCAAAGCTAACAACCCAGTGAAGAACTCCCGAATGGGACGTTGAAATACATCAAGTTTCCAGAGTGAAAGTTTTAGAGACGCTGCACTCTTTGGAGGGGGAATGGGTGTTGAGTGCTGTAGCATTATGGAAAGGTGGGATAAAACTTCTCGTTTTTTGCGAAACACGAAGGCTGACTTGTGGAAGTAGTACCTGGTGTGTGATAATACCATGAAGCAGTTTATATAGAAAAAGAAGATCTAGGCGGGTTCGCCGACAACTTAGAGAGACAGGTAATGGAAATCTGGATACTGCTAAGGCAGTCTCGGGAGGCCCAGATGAAAAACGATGGCTGTATATTGATAGAAATTTGGTCTGAACACGCTCTATACGTTTGCTGTTACAATGACAGGTTCCATTCCACACGGCAGAGGCATATTCTAGTTGACCAATACAAAGTGTTTTGAATAGTTTCAGGAATGATTTAGGAGACCGAAAGTCCCGTGAAAATCTGCATACAGCACTAAGAGAGCGAAGAGCCCGCCGAGTAAGTTGATTGACATGGAGCGAAAAAGTTAAGGCGCTGTCAAAGAGCACTCTAAGGTCTCTGATAGCATCACCTCCAGACAGTTGGCCGCCGTCAATGGCGTAAGGAAAGTAAAGGATGTTTGTTTTTCGGTTATAAGAGATAAACTTTTTTTTTTTGCATTAAGATTTAATCTAATCTTTCAACACCATTTAGAGAACGAGGACACATCTTTGTTTAGGGAAACACAGTCCTCAGCAGACTCAATACGTTTGAATATTTGGATGTCGTTAGCATAGATTAGGAACGAAGACTTCTCGATTGCAGCTGACACATCGTTTATAAAAATAGAAAACAACAGAGGGCCAAACACAGAGCCTTGGGGCACACCACTTGTTGTCCTGTACCAAACGAACTTGCCGTGAACACTCACATAACAAAACCGATTGTGTAGATAACTCCACAACAATGCCACGAGTGGTGCATCAATACCAGACAGTAAAAGCTTATTAAGTAAAGACGAGTGACAGACAATATTGAATGCCTTGCTCAGGTCACAGTATACAACGTCCAACTGGCCCCTCTCTGAAACTGCTGCGGAGGCCTGCTCCTTGAAGAAGGCGAGGTTTGTTGTTGTCGACTTTCTCGATATAAAACCATGCTGGTTAGGTATAAGGACGTTTCGTACTGAGCTTGATAAGACTTTGTGAAGCGCTGTCTCAAACATCTTGGAGCAGGCACAAAGGAGAGAAACAGCCCTAAAATTTGTTGCGTCAGACGTCGGGCCTGTCTTTAAAATTGGACGCACTCGTGAGATTTTCCACCTGCGAAGGAAGACGTTTGTTTTTAGACAACTATTGGATATATTAGTTAGAACAGGTACAAAAATACTGCTATAGTTTTTAACAATGACTGGAGTACTGACACGAAATTTCTCGCTTTCAGTTTTTACGCTGTAAAGAACACCTATTGGCCCAGTAATTGCGAAAATCGAACCGAAAGCCGTCAGCCGCACACACAGAATTAATTATAGCACGTTTATTGCAACCAATTTCAAATTTGGTCGCCGCGCGGCAAAATGACCGTTCGAAGGCCAGCCTGCAAGCGGGCAGCCTTACGTCACGGTCTCACCCGTGACGTCAGGGACGTTTTTCTTTCCTCCATGCGTTCGCCGCATCGTGTGCTACGATTGTACATGGTCCGCGACTCGCCCGCGCAGTCGACATGTCGTCTGAATCTTCAGACTCGGATGAGTCACTGCCACCCGACAGACAGAACAACTTTATTTGGCCAGGCGATTCGGCGATGTCTTTGCCGTCGTCCGTTTTTTAATATCACTGCGGCTCGAACCGGCGCAGACCGTGATAGCAACAGCTTGTCGCCACTCTTCTAATCAATCTGATCACGAAAAAGAAGCTCTACATGCGAGAAACTAGATGTTAGTGTGTTGAAAATTGTGCTAGGAGTTGTTATCAGGGCTGAATTTGAAAGTGGCGTTCAGATATTTGTCGCGATGGGAAGCCTACGCTGACCAGCAGCGGAGGTTCGGCGCTCCGACCCAGCACTGTCGGCACCACGGTGCGGCGAGCAGCCGAAAGATGGCGCCACCTGCGCGCTAGAATCAAAACAGGCCGCGGCAGATGTCTTGGTCACCGATCGCAGAAACGGAAATTATTGCCAAAATAAAGCTTCATATGCGAAAAAGGGGATGATAGTGTGGTGAAAAGTTGTGTAAGGGATGGTCATTCGCAGTTGTACAGATACCAGCGACCAAATAGTCGCCACGATACTAAGTTCCCAACACCCAAGGTGACCCGTACAACCCCGAGCCCGCGGGCTTGGTCGACAGTTCTTGCGGCCGCCGGCGTGCACGAACTCCACGAAGTCCACATTTAGCGCTGCATGTCGTCGCGGGGAAAATAATGCATCTTGTCGTCGTCGTCAATTTGCTCGGGCAGGCTTCCACGAGCAGTACTTCGCATACCGCGAGCTTGCCATAGCACAACTTGGGCGAGCTCGGCGACGGGCACCGCCGCGTCGCCGCGGTGCCCGTCGACATCGCGCACCACGCCGTTTTCGGCACCAGTGTCGAACACCATGCGCCGGCTACGAACTGAAGAGCAAAGACGTCGAACACGCAACGTTTGCAAGCATTGCTCACACAGCTACGCCCACGTCTCCTGCCCAAACGAATACCACCGACAACAGCAGCGCAGGATATCGTTTCCGGTTCTAAAAACGACTATATGACGTCACCCTGAACCTGCCAGACACGTAGGCCAATGTTTCGTCACGCCGAAAGCGATTGCGCTAGTGCTGCCGATTTGTGGAAGCTCGCAGCCTGGACAATCAAAATCAATTTTAGATGTGATTCCGGCCTCGGATCGCTGCAAACATTTTTGTGAGGCATCTGTACAAACTACTGAAGCCAATTATATCATTTTTTAGGTATCAAAATTTGGTGTCAGTACTCCTTTAAAAGAACCAGCTTTTCGTCTAATAGTATAAGGCTTGGGCCTTGTACATGGTTTAACAAAAGGTTCATTACAGTCTCATCGTGCTGGCCATATGTAGCGCTAAATTGGTGCGCAAAAAAGTTGGCGACGTCATGCACCTGTTCCCCAGAGGAATTAACCAGGCTGATGTGATCACACGAGTTGTTTTGACGAGACCGGATATACTTCCAAAATTTTTCAGGCTGGGAATTCATGCTGCTCTCGACGGAATCTAGATAGGAGTGGCTGTCAACTCATATAGACTTTTACATATTTTTCGGGTAGAGCAAAATTTCTCCTTCCATTTATCAAGTCCAGTGCTTTTTGACTTTCTGTGGGCGCGGTCCTTTAATTTAATCGCGGTACAAAGTTCCGTGAAGAATCAATAAGTGTAGTTTGAGCGGCTGGGCTTGAACTTTGGGATAAAGTTGTCCATACCGGTTTTGACAACATCAGTAAACCGCTCAACCTGCGCATCACAATCAGGAAGATCTTGATTTGTAGAGCAATAAAAGTACAAAAGAAGTCATACAAGCCAATGTAGTCCACACGAGCATAACAGTAGCAAGACAATTCGTTATTCTTCGACGAGACAGTACGGATTTGAAAAGAGATTGGAGTAGAAAATAAAAACGGAGGATGAAACTTGTCGGGTTTAACAAGAGAAATACCAGAACTCGATACTCGTGCATTCTGAATGTTTGAAAAGCAGAGGTCTAAGATGTTGTCGGAGCTAATTTATATTATTAAGTTGCATCATGGATGTGAAGGCTCCGAAGTCTAATAGCATGCTGGATTTCTGTTGCATGTAATATTTGTAGTGTTGAAGAGTAAGGCGATCCCAAGGCACACCAGGTGTATTGAAATCACCCAGAATAAAATGCTGATGGTTTTGGTGAGATGCGAATACTTGTTCTATAGATGTAAGAACCTGATTAATGGTAAAGGAGCAATATTCAGAGGAATATAGAATGCCCCCAGTAAAAGCATCTCACCTCCATTTAGTCGTATATCTAGCCAGACAGACTCGTGGTCGCCCTCGAGTTCATGACGCTGCACACATTGAAAAGCACTGTGAACCGCAACTAACACCCCCCTCCCTTTTGCTTGGGAACGAGCCCACTCGTCACAAGCCCACTCGTCACCGGAAAACTCGTCGTAGGCCAACTCGTCACACCGGCCTTTTCGTACAGTGCCATCTCGAGATAGGAACTCTCGTACGAAGTGCCTTCTCGTCACATGAATTTCGTTACACCCCGGCGGTGTGAACAAAAGCCTAGAAGCCCTGCCCTGACCGGAAATTGGCGTTTAACGCCGGGCTGAGGCTGGTTTCTACAATGGTAAATTCGTTACGGCTGTTTAGGAGGGCGTGCCGAGGTCTGTGTGAGCAGCAGGTGTGCATAAAGATCTGTTTTTTTTTCTTTTGCTGGGGAGGGGGGAGAGGTCAGGGCGATTTGCACTTCTTGAAGTGCTGATCGTCAGGGGTGTTGAGGTGGTGTACGTCCACATTTTCGCGCGTACAACCTGCCCTTGCATACAATCCGCATCCCCCCCCCCCATTTCAGTCTTCGAATAAAAAAATAAATAAAAATTGGCGAAGCTTGCACCAACTCACGCAAGGCTCGAACCATAGCTAAGCTGGAGGATTTCTTTCTATGCAAACACTGAAGGACACACCACCAGCATTGCATTATGTTTGAAATTGTTTATGTGTTGATTTGATTGATTGTGGTGTTTAAACGCGCCGACGCTACACAAGTGACGAGGCGCGCCGTAGTGGAGGGCTCTGAAATCATTTTGACCACCTGGGATGTTTAATATGCGCGCGTCGAAATCTCGTACACACTGACGTTTTTGCTTTTCGCCTCCATCAGAAAAGCGGCCGCCGCGGCCGGGAACCGAACGCGCTTCCTTGGGCTCAACAGCACAGCGTCATATTCAGCTGCGCCACCGCGGCGGGAAATTGTTTTTAAACAATAATAATCTTTATTTCACTACACTGAATGCATATTCGGGCCAGCCCAAGCCAAAAAATATTGTGGGGCCTTTTGTTAACCCGTTCCGTTGTCTTTTTTCACGGTGGTGGTAGTAGTCTTCGTCGGACGGCACCCCCCACGGCTCGCTCGCACATACCAAGATGACAACGATCGCATCGCAAGAATCCTGGCTGATCACGACGGCTGAGCCACAGTCAATACGCTTCGGAATATTGCCCGCAACATCCGCTTCCGGTACTGATGAACTGAACAACGTCGCAACCCAGCGTTGCAGACGCCTGCACAACGAGACAACAGTGCAATAGTGCAAATAGTACAGCAGTACAAAGATAGTGCAATAAACATTTTTTTTATTTCATGTACAACCTGTTCACTGCGTCATTTATAACAAGTTGTTTACTTTTTTTGCGTGCCATGTAATACAAATTTTCAGGCTATTATCATTTTAATATACCTCGGTATGGCGGCATATTTACCTAACTTCCTGCATTAAAAACTTTGAAAGAATACTCGCTCGCCTACATCATTTTTAAATGGGTTACGTATATATAGCAGGCGGAAACATCGCTTTAGGAAACAAGCTCGTAATGCGAGTTTTCCGTGTGACGAATATTCCAGTGATACGAGAATTCCTCGTACGAAATGCCATGTGACGAGTTGGCATTCCTGACCAGTTTACCTGTGACGAGTTGGCCTATGACGAGTGGACTTGTGACGAGTGGGCCTAGACCCCTTTTGCTTAACCCCAACAAAATTCCTATCTTTACGAAAGACTTGGTAGTTTGTTGAAAAATAATCCCAAGATCTAATGTCACCGCAGAGCCAGGTTTCGGAAACAACAATAACGTGAATACTTGAAGAAAATAAGTATCAGAAAAATTCAGATGCCTTGGTGCGAAGAAAGCGAGTATTCTGATAATAGACGTCTATTCTCTTTATTTCGTTTGTCAACTTACGTGACATCGGTAGTAAGTACCCTCTCCGGAAGCAGCTTTCCTCGGAACGGTTTAAAAAGACAATCCTTAGGCCACAATGAGGTATCTGCCAGACGCTGAAACGAGTCCTCGTTTACAGTCACGCAGAAGGAAGAATAGGAGTCGTACTTTGTCTTCAGCCGCTGGCACAATAAAGGTGTGACGTTCACGAACGATAAGCGCGCAGTCAGTTGCGCAGAGGTGGTGCAGGGAGGTAGCTTCAAAACGAAGATGCGCCTCGGGTGCTTCCGCCGCTGCACAACGGAGATTAGAGTTGTGACTGCTGCGCCTACACACGCCACACTCTCGCTCGTTTTGTTGGACTTCACCGAGTCGGTGCGAGGAGTCGCACTGGATGGGGGACCTAGTAGGGGAGAAGGCGAAGAAGTTGTCGACCCTGGCATCGGCTCGTCGGGCGCAGTATTCGCCACAGCAACGACAAACGTTGAAGAGGGCTCACGCCGTAGAGAAGCTGCCGCCGCCGTCCCATTGAGCATGGGCGTCGAAGGGGGGGAAGGCACGGGAAGAAAGGAACCGGCGCGTCACGACAGCTCCCCGCGCAAGCTGCGAACCTCCGCCCGCACCGAAGCAATTACGTCTGCCTCCTGGGCGAAAACACGGGCGTTGTGCCTGCACAGGCGCTCGTTCCCCTCTCGCAGCTTCGCCACCTCGTCCGTCAGGAAAGAGATCCCCTCGAGGGCGTTGAGAAGCATGCGGTGGAGACCAGCCGAGTCTTCAAGGTGACCCAAACCGGGGGTGCTTTTCTGTGTGTAAGGAGTGGTTTTGTCAAGGAAGGCAAGCGTTGGCTCTCTTCGCCGGAGTCAATGCTAGGCCTACACGCGGCATCCAATGCCGAACACGAACAGAGACTACACTGGAAAGGTTGCTCACCAGTAAAGAAAGATTGTAGCTCCTCATCCGGTAGTTGAATACACGTGATGTGAGCACGTTTTTTGCATGATGCACATCGAAAAAACTTCTGCTTTCCGAAAAAACAGAGCAGCACAGTACACACATGTCCGTGCTGTGCACCATTATGTGCGCCATAATAATAATAATAATAATCAACCTTTATCAATCAATCAATCAACCTTTATTTTCGGTGCCCAGGAACAACCCTACGGTCTTGGTACTGGTACACCATATACAAAACATAAAAAACCAAAGTAAAATCAAGACAACACAACACACAAAAGCATAAGCATGAAAGAAACAATAAAGTAAAGATCGTTACAGTAATCTCAGAAAGCAAAACAGCAAAAAAAAAAATAAGAAAAGAAAAGAAACAGGAGACCTAGCGTTGCAAGCCATGACACTCGGACAGCGAAATGTTCAAGGCACGTGAAAAACAGGAAATACTCACTGAACATGACAGAGATAAGTTATACGCATTAAACGAAGGTTTTATAACAAAATGTTTGGAAGTTTAAACTTTGAAAGAAGCTCAGCATTACAAGCACTGGCACTCAAACCTACAGAAATTCAAGCAAAGCAAAACCAGGAAATGTGAAAAACAAACAAACAAGAACATGATTTGCCTAAAATAAATAAGGCACATAAATTTGCAATGACATAAAGGCACTTAAGCTACAACAGTTTTCAAGTCGTTTGAGAACAAAAAAAAGAGCTCTGGAATATATCAAGACGATCAGAATATTCATTATAAGCGCATTGTATTCTGCAGATGGACGAGCGTCTTCTACTTAAAGCATCAGTTTTAAAAGTTCCAAATGTTTGGAAAAGTTTGTTCGGCAAGTTGACATTGATAAGTTTAACCAAGTCGTCACACAAAATATCCGCATGAAGAAGTTTTTAATGAAAGATAATATCAGCTCATATTCGTCGACACCGAAGGGAAGGCTTTTCAGAAAAGGCACACTGCCGTTAGCGTCTTCTTCCACATGACAGAAGAGGTCCTGAAAGATAAAGAGGAACTTTGAAGAAAGGAAGAGGACCTTTAAACTCTCAAATATCTGCAAACAGCACACAGACATCGAAGAGAGCGACGGGTAATTTGTGTAACGTGGGAAGAGAAAGTCGGATGAGAATCAAATAGGACTCCCAAGTCTCGAGTTTCAGTCACCCTCGGCAATGCAGTGCTTGCAAGTTTATAAGAATATTGCTGCTGTTGAGTTTTTCTACTCTAGGAGACAACTTTCGTTTTTGAGGGGCTCAAAATTAGGTCGTTTTTGGTGCACCAACGATGGAATGACGCAATATCAGACTGAAGACAAATGCAGTCATGAATATTACGCACTTCTCTAAAGATTTTGATATCATCAGCACACAACAAAAAAGAAGAATTTGGAAATACAGAAGCAACATCGTTAATGAAAATGGAGAAAAGAAGGGGACCCAGAACAGAGCCCTGGGGTACACCACTGGTTGCTTTGTACCTAAATGAAGTTTGACCATGAACACTTACATAGCAATATCGCTGCTGGAGATAGCAACGTATAAGACCCACCAAAGAAACGTGGACATCTAACAAAATGAGCTTGGCAAGCAATAACGAGTGGTTGACTACATTAAAGGCCTTGCTCATGTCACAGTAGACCACATCAAGCTGGCTTCTACCAATGATTGCTGGGACGGCCTGCTCCATGAAGCACGCGAGGTTTGTGGAAGTTGAACGACCACGGATAAAGCCATGTTGAGTAGGAATGAGGACGTGTTTAAGTAAGAAAGACAAGACCATATGAAGAGATAACTCGAATATTTTAGAGGCAGAACAAAGGAGCGAGACTCGCCTATAGTTTATGGCGTCAGTTTTTGGGCCTGACTTGAATACAGGGAATACGCGAGAGATGTTCCATGAGCAAGGGAACGTGCCAGACCGGAGATAGTTATTAAACATTGAAGTTAATACAGGAACGAATATGTTTGCATACGTTTTTAGAATGGCGGCAGGAATACCATCTGGTCCACAAGAAAGCGAAGGCTTTAGCCGCTTGATACTGGTTCGCACGATGTTCTCATCCAGTTAATAGAATTAATAATAATAACCAATAAATCAATCAATCAATCAATCATGTTTATTTACGTGCCCAGGAACAGCCAGAGGCCTGAGTGCTGGCGCACGGGTAGTTAAATGAAAACAAAATACAAGAAACATAGCAAGAAACAAACAAGCGACAAGACACACACAAATTGAAGTAGTGCAAATGACAGAAATAAGGCACAGGCGGAGCCTGGGTAGAGGTAAAAAATAAAAAAAGAAGATACCTATGTTGCTCTGCCTGTCGTAAAGGCCACACGACAGGCAGACTAACAGAGTTTGACAGTAATACAACAAAAACAACGGCAAGAGTGTAGAGACAAATGATAAGACGAACAAATGACAGTAAACAGTTTTTAAAATAGGCAACTATCAGTTGGATAGTAACAACCACAGAGAAACCAAATTCCAGAAAAAAAAAGAAAAAACGAGAACGACAGACATATTATAGATGTTTAGCGTACTGTATTCAACAGCGCTGTACGGTAAATTTAAAGGATTTCTGAAAGATATCAAGACGTTCAAAGAAGCGGTTGTAACAATTCTGTATTCTGCGCACAGGAGAATGATTGGAGTTGCGCGCAGCGGTCAAGAACGGGCGATGCGACCTGGTGGGCCTTTGTAGTACACTGAACTCTAAACAGTTAAGCAGGTCTGCGCAAGAAACGTCACCATGAACAATTTTGTGAAGAAATGTAAGGTCTGCGCGCATACGTCTGCAGTTCAAGGAAGGGATTGAAGGGACTATGGGTAAGTCAGAATCAGGATGAAAACTGTGATTGTGGTGACAGTGCTTAAATATAGATAAACACTTCTGCACACGTTCTATTCATTCACTACTACATTTTGAGATGCCGTTCAAGGCAACAGAAGCATATTCTAACTGTGGTATACATATTTCATTGTATAGCATTAAAAATGGATCGGGAGAAGAGAATTTTTTTGTAATTCGACACACATTACCAAGACCTCGGAGCGCTCGCTGGGTGATGAGCCTAATATGAGGAGAAAAAGAGAGGGTACTGTCGAAAAGCACCCCTAGGTCCCTAATCTCCTCAAGCCTTTGCAGAGGAGCTCCCTCAATACTGTAGGAAAACAGCAGACGGTGGGTTTTCCGGCTGCAGGTGACAACCTTTGTTTTAGAGGGGTTTAAAATTAGGGAGTTTTTCCTGGACCAGACAGATAATTCCGACACATCCCTCTGCAAGGCACAGCAGTCCTGAACACCGCTAATGTGCCTAAATAGTTTGACATCATCAGCATAGAGAAGAAAAGAAGAGTTAGAGTTTGTTAACACTGTTGGCACATCATTGATAAAGATAGAAAACAATAATGGACCCAGCACGGAACAATGAGGTACACCACTTGTTGCAGGGTAAACACTAGACTTTTTGTAGTTAACATCTACATAAAAGGACCGGTCAAGGAGATAGTTTGCAAACAAGGCAACACGGCTTCCGTCTACATCGGACTTAGCTAGACTTGTTAATTATTAACTGATGGTTCACCACATCAAACACCTTACTGAGGTCAAAATTAATACATTCCAACTGGCCGTTTTTACAAACTGCAGCCAAAGCCTGTGTCATAAAGCTTGCACGATTTGTGACCGTCGATCGACCCGAGAGCAAAGCCGTGCTGATTTGGTATCACAACGTTCTTGACGCATACAGCAAGAACTTTGTCCACAGCTGACTCAAAGAGTTTTCACGCACAACAAAGGAGTGAGATCGGGCGATAGTTAGAAACGGCTGACTAATTCACCAGACCTAAATATTGGGAAAATTCGAGCGATCTTCCATGCACGAGGAAATTTACCTGAAAGGAAGCAGTTATTTTAAATGGAAGTTGAGACAGGCACAAAAATGTTGCCGTAAGCCTTCATAAAGGCTGCTGGAATTCCATCGGCACCACAGGAATATGATGGTTTCATCCGTTGAAGGCTATCATTGACAATTTTTTCATCGGACATAAGTGTGTTAAAATCAGAGTTAATAAAGTATCGGCGTTCGTCGTTGCCATCTGGCAGTTGAAAGACAGAATAAAAGTACTGAGCAAAACTGGTGGCCACATCCTCAACATCTTCACTAACGGAATTAAGCAGGCTAACGTGTTCTATCCACGCCTCAGAACGGCCGCGTACGTACCTCCAGAATTCAGCCGGTTTCTGAGACGCAGCAGCCTCTAACGATAATATATATGCTGGTGGTCACGCCGGTAGAGAATTTTACAAAGTGAGCGATACCGACTAAATTCCGCTTTCTACTTGTCAAGCCCAGAACGCTTGGCCTTTTTGTGGGCGCTGTCCTTAGGTTTAAGCGAACTTCGAAGTTCTTTAGAAAACCAGTGGGGAAATTTGGGGGGAATAGGCTTATAACAAGGGATGTACTTTTTCATGCCACGTCTGACGATTTCGGTAAAACTTCGAACCTGTTCATCAACATCATAAATATCAAAAACACTAGACCATTCAGCAAATGAATAAACGTGATACAGCCCAGCATAATGTCCACGTTTGAAAGCATATCGCGGGACTGCACAATTGTTAACACCGCTCGAGCGATGCTGGATCGCCACCGAGACAGAGACAATAAGAGGGGGTGAAACTTGTCGGGGTCCACAAGGGATATTTCAGAGGCACACACTTGTACTTTTTTTATGTTTGAGAAGCACACATCAAGAACATTACCACAAGAGTCTTCTATGCGGCAAAACTGCTGCATGGAGGTGAACGATTAAAAATCTCATAGCATGCTACATTTCTGCGCTGCATAATGGTTTTTGTGCTCAAAGGAAAGACTGTTCCAGCGAATACCTGGGGTGTTGAAGTCCCCAAGTATAATGAGCTTATGGTTGGAGTGTGCATTTGAGAAAATTTCTATAGATGTTAGTGTTCGATTAAATTCAGAAGGTAATACATCCAGCGATATATGGAATGCACCGATGAGTAGGTTCTCGCCCCTCGTGAGGCCTACCTCAAGCCAGACTGATTCGTCTAGGGTCTCGAGATCAGCACGCCGGATGCACTGCGCTGAATGATCAACGGCAAAGAGAACCCCGCCATCTTTTTGTTTAGATACAGTTAATTTTCTGTCGCTGCTAAAGATTTGATAGTTGTAAGGGAAATAGTCGGAAGACGAGATATCATCGGAAAGCCAGGTTTCACTAATGACAATACCAGAAATATTAGAGCATACAATATTTCTAATAAATTTAGAAGACTTAGTTCGTAGACCTCTAGTGTTTTGATGGTATATGTCGAGACTCTCGTACTTACTGATCATTTTCAGGTATTTTTACAGCTGTGCAGCATACCAGGTGGAGCTTGCCTTGGAACGGCTTGAAAAGGCAGCCTTTTGGCCACATAAACGGGTCGCTCAGGCGCCTAAAACAATCCTGGTTAACAGTTACGCAAAATAAAGAATGGGAGTCGTACTTGGTCCTAAGGCGTTTGCACGACAATGGCGTTACTTGCACAGTTGACAAGTGGGCCAACAGTTGAGCAGATGTGGTGTTAGCTGACTCTTTTGAAACAAAGATGGCCCTCGAGCTCGGTGGTCGGTGTACCACAACCAACTGAGAAGCTTCCGACGCACCCACGTGGGGAGGGCTCCTTTTCTTCTGCAGGTTCGTCGGCGAGCCAATAAACGCAGTGTCGGACATTGGAGGCGGGGGCAGAGGGTAGACCGAAGGGGAAACCAAAGTGCTCGAGGCCGTAGCAGGTTCCCTGCTGGGGCGGTCAACGAACGGTGGAGCGGAGGTAGAGGACAGGAAGGGGGCACCTTCACCAGCTGCACCGGCGGCGGCTTCGGCGAACGACGACCTCGTAGGGATGCCAGACCGCGGTGACGTCACCGGCAGCATGAAAGGATTAGCAGGCTTCGGGGAAGCAGGCGGAGAAGCCGGGAGACGCGCGAGCTTTCCTTGAAGGCAGCGAACCTCCTCGCTCAGGGAAGCGACGATTGCAGCCTGCTGGGCAAGGCCAGCCACATTGTCCCTTCGCAGAAGCCGGTTCTGCTCGCGCAGCTCGGTGACTACATCACCGAGAAAGGAAAGGCTGGCGCTGGCTTCAGAGAGGAGATTTCTCAGGGCAGCGACCTCTGCGCATAGGTCTGCAGAAGGGACGAAGCTTGCTCCGAAAGGGGACGCCACTCGTTCGGCCGGGATGTTCGCTGGCTGACCGTCTTCGCTGGTTTGCTCACCGCGGTTGCTAGGCCTAGCAGGTGACGCCGCAGCCACACAGAGATTACACACGAACGGCTGCTCACCGGAGATCAGACACTGAGTTCCTCGTCCGAAAGAACAATGCACTTTCCGTGCGCACGGCGTTTACACGCAGAACATCAAAAAAAACTTCTGCCTGCTGAAGAAAGCGAGGCAGCAGAGGAGACACTTGTCCCTAATTTGTACCATCATGCAGTAAAAAAATATTAAAAATAGTAATAAAATAATAATCAATCAAGCAATCAATCATGTTTATTTACTTGCCCAGGAACAGCCAGAGGCCTGAGTGCTGGCGCGCGGATAGTTACAATAAAACAAAATAGAAGACACATATTGCAAGATAAAAACAAGCGACAAGACACACACAAATTGAAGTAGCAAAAATTACAGAAATAAAGCACAGGCGGATCCTGGGTGCAAGAAAAAAAAGAAAAAAGAAGATGCCTTTGTGGCTCAGCTTATTGTAATAAATACACAAGCAGAGAACAAAGTTTGACAGTAAGACGACAAAAACAATGACAAGAGTATAGAGACAAATGATAAGACAAGCATGATAAATGCGCAGTATCAAAAATAGGCAACTATATTGGTTAATCAGAACCGCAGAGAAACCAAATTTCAGCAATAAAAAAAAGAAAAACAAAAACGAACGACAGAGATATCATAGATGTTTAACATACTGTGTTCAACAGCGCAGCACGGTAACTTGTAAAGGAGCTTTGAAAGACGTCAAGGTGTTCATAAAAGGCGTTGTAGCAATTCTGTATTCTGCGGACTGGAGAATGATTGGATTTGCGCGCAGCGGTCAAGAAAGGGCGATCCGACCTGTTGGGCTTTTGTGGAACACTAAACTCTAAACAGTTAGGGAAGCCGCGCAAGAAAGGTCACCATGAAAAATTTTGTGAAGAAATGTAAGGTCTGCAAACATACGTCTGCAGGTCAACGAAGGGATAGAAGGAACTGGAGGTAAGTCAGAATCAGGATGAAAACTGAGATTGTTATGACAGTGCTTAAATATGGATGAAAACTTCTTCTGCACACGTTCCAATAATTCACTACTAGATATGGAGATGCCGTTCCAGGCAACAGAAGCATATTCTAACTGGGGGATACATCTTGCATTGTATAGGATTAGAAATGGATCTGGAGAAGAGAAATCTTTTGTAATCCGACACACATTTCCAAGACGTCGGAGAGCTCGCCGGATGATGAGACTAATATGAGAAGAAAAAGAGAGGGTGCTGTCGAAAAGAACCCCGAGGTCCCTAATCGCCTCAACCCTCTGCAAAGGATCTCCCTCTATACGTAGGAAAACAGTAGACGATGGGTTTTCCGACTGTACGAGACAACCTTTGTTTTAGCTGGATTTAAAATTCGACAGTTTTTGCTGCACCAGACCGATAATTCTGACACATCCCTCTGCCAAGCACAGCAGTCCTGAAAACTGCTATTGTGCCTTAATAGTTTGACATCATCAGCACAGAGAAGAAATGAAGATTTTGTTAACACTGTTGACACATCATTCATAAAGATAGAGAAAAATAGTGAACCCAGCACAGAACCCTGAGGTACACAACTCGTTGCAGTGTAAACACTTGACCTTTTGAAGTTTACATCTACGTAAAAGGACCGGTCAAGGAGGTAGTTGGACAACAAGGCAACAAGGCTTGCATGAACACCGAATATAGTAAGCTTGTTAAGTAATAATTTATCGTTCACTACATCAAACGCTTTCCTGAGGTCAAAATAAATAACATTTAAGTGGCCGTTCTCGGAAACTGCAGCCGAAGCCTGTGTCATAAAGCTTGCAAGATTTGTAACCGTTGATCGACCAGAGAAAAAGCCGTGCATATTTGGTATCAGAACGTTCTTGACGCAGGCAGCAAGAACGTTGTGCAGAGCTGACTCAAAGAGTTTTGAGGCGACACAAAGGAGTGAGATTGGGTGATAGTTAGTAACGGCTGACTTATCACCAGACCTAAATATTGGAAAAATTCGAGCAATCTTCCAAGCACGAGGCAATTTGCCGAAAAGTAAACAGTTATTATAAATGGAAGTTAAGACAGGCACAAAAAAGTTGCCGTAAGCCTTCATGAGGGCTGCTGGAATTCCATCTGCACCACAGGAAAATGACGGTTTCATCCGAATAAGGCTATTATTTACAAGTTTTTCATCGAACATAAGTGTGCTAAAATTAGACATACTATTAAACGATAGGCTTCCGTCGTTACCATGTGGCAGTTGAAAGACAGAATGAAAGTACTGAGCAAAACTCGTGGCAACATCCTCAATCTTTTCTCCATCGGAATTAGGCAGGCTAATGTGTTCTTTAGATGCCTTAGAACGCCCGCGTACATACCTGCAGAAGTCAGCCGGTTTCTGAGACGCAGAAGCCTCTAACGACTCTATATAGAGCTGATGGTCACGCCGGTAGAGGCTTTTACAAAGTGAGCAATACCGACCAAACTCCGGTTTCCACTTGTCAAGCAAAATACGCTTGGCCTTTTTGTGTGTGCTGTCCTTAAGTTTAAGCGAACTTCTAAGTTCTTTACAGAACCAGTGGAAAAATTTGGAATGAACAGGCTTATAACAAGGGATGTGCTTTTCCATGGCACTCCTGACAATTTCGGTAAAACGTCGAACCTGTTCGTCGACATCATTGACATCAAAAACACTAGACCATTCAGCACATGAATAAAAGTGATACAACCCAACATAATCTCCATGCTTGAAAGCATATCGCGGGACTGCACAATTGTCAACACCACCATCGCAATCCTGGGCAGTGACAGAAACAGAGACAATAAGAGGGGGGTGAAACTTGTCGGGCTGTACAAGAGATATTTCGGAGGCACTACTAGTACGTTTTTGAATTTCGAGAAGCACACAACTAGGACATTACCACAGAAGTTTTTATGTGGCAAAACTGCTGCAAGAAGGTGAATGATTGAAAATCTAATAACATGGTGCAATATCTGCGCTGCATAATGGTTTTTATGCTGAAATGAAAGACCGTTTCAGTGAATACCTGGGGTGTTGAAGTCGCCAAATATAATTAGCTTATGGTTGTAGTGTGAATTGGAAACATTTTCAATAGATGTGAGCTTTAGATTGCATTCAGCAGGTAAAATATCCGGGGATATGTAAAATGCACCGAAGAGCAGCTTCTGGCCCCTCTTAGGGCCTACCTCAAGCCAGACTGATTCCTCTATCTCAAGGTCTGCACGCCGCACCCATTGCACTGAGCGATCGATGGCAATGAGAACACCGTCACCATTTTGCTTAGGATCAGTTAACTTTCTGTCACTTCTAAAAATTTCATAGGTCGGAGGAAAGTAGTCGGAGGATGAGATATCATCGCAAAGCCAAGTTTCAGTAATAACAATAGTAGAAAATTTGGAGCACACAACATTTCTAAGAAATTCGGAGGACTTAGTACGTAGACCCCGGGCATTTTGATAATAATAAAAAAAATAATAATCAATCAATCAATCATGTTTTTTTACGTGCCCAGGAACAGCCAGAGGCCTGAGTGCTGGCGCACGGGTAGTTACATGAAAACAAAATACAAGAAACATATAGCAAGAAACAAACAAGCGACAAGACACACACAAATTGAAGTAGTGAAAATGACAGAAATAAAGCACAAGCGGAGCCTGGGTACAGGTAAAAAATAAAAAAAGAAGATGCCTATGTTGCTCTGCCCGTCGTAAAGGCCACACGACAGGCAGAGCAACAAAGTTTGACAGTAATAAAACAATAACAACGACAAGAGTGTAGAGACAAATGAAAAAAACGAACAAATGATAGCAAACAGTTTCAAAAATAGGCAACTATCAGTTGGATAGACACAACCGCAGAGAAATCAAATTCCAGAAAAAAAAGAACGACAGACATATCACAGGTGTTTACATACTGTATTCAACAGCGTTGTACAGTAAACTGTAAAGGATTTCTGAAAGATGTCAAGGCGTTCAAAGAAGCGGTTGTAACAATTCTGTATTCTGCGCACAGGAGAATGATTGGAGTTGCGCGCAGCGGTCAAGAACGGGCGATGCGACCTGGTGGGCCTTTGTGGTACACTAAACTCTAAACAGTTAAGCAGGTCTGCGCAAGAAAGGTCACCATGAACAATTTTGTGAAGAAATGTAAGGTCTGCACGCATACGTCTGCAGTTCAAGGAAGGGATGGAAGGGACTATGGATAAGTCAGAATCAGGATGAAAACTGTGATTGTGATGACGGTGCTTACATATGGATAAAAACTTCTTCTGCACACGTTCTATTGATTCACTACTAGATTTGGAGATGCCGTTTCAGGCAACAGAAACATATTCTAACTGTGGTATACATATTGCATTGTATACATTAGAAATGGATCTGGAGAAGAGAATTCCTTTGTAATCCGACACACATTTCCAAGGCTTCGGAGTGCTCGCCGGGTGATGAGCCTAATATGAGGAGAAAAAGAGAGGGTACTGTCGAAAATACCCCTAGGTCCCTAATCTCCTCCACCCTTTGCAGAGGAGCTCCCTCAATACTGTAGGAAAACAGCAGACGGTGGGTTTTCCGGCTGTAGGTGACAACCTTTGTTTTAGTTGGGTTCAAAATTAGGCAGTTTTTCCTGCACCAGACCGATAATTCCGACACATCCCTCTGCAAGGCACAGCAGTCCTGAACACCGCTAATGTGCCTAAATAGTTTGACATCATCAGCATAGAGAAGAAAAGAAGAGTTTGTTAACACTGTTGAAACATCATTGATAAAGACAGAAAACAATAATGGACCCAGCACGGAACCCTGGGGTACACCACTTGTTGCAGGGTAAACACTAGACTTTTTGTAGTTAACATCTACATAAAAGGACCGGTCAAGAAGATCGTTGGCCAACAAGGCAACAAGGCTTGCGTCTACACCGGACTTAGCAAGCTTGTTAATTAATAACTGATGGTTCACTACATCAAACGCCTTACTGAGGTCAAAATAAATAACGTCCAACTGGCCGTTTTCACAAACTGCAGCCGAAGCCTGTGTCATAAAGCTTGCAAGATTTGTGACCGTCGATCGACCCGAGAAAAAGTCGTGCTGATTTGGTATCACAACGTTCTTGGCGCAGGCAGCAAGAACTTTGTGCAGAGCTGACTCAAAGAGTTTTGAGGCGACACAAAGGAGTGAGATCGGGCGATAGTTAGAAACGGCTGAGTTATCACCAGACCTAAATATTGGAAAAATTCGAGCGATCTTTCATGCACGAGGAAATTTACCTAAAAGTAAGCAGTTATTATAAATGGAAGTTAAGACAGGCACAAAAATGTTCCCGTAAGCCTTCATGAGGGCTGCTAGAATTCCATCTGCACCACAGGAAAATGATGGTTTCATCCGTTGAAGGCTATCATTGACAATTTTTTCATCGAACCTAAGTGTGTTAGAATTAGAGTTTTTAAACGATAGGCGTTCGTCGTTGCCATCTGGCAGTTGAAAGACAGAATGAAAGTACTGAGCAAAACTGGTGGCAACATCCTCAACCTCTTCACCATCAGAATTAAGCAGGCTAACGTGTTCTTTAGACGCCTTAGAACGGCCGCGTACACACCTCCAGAATTCAGCCGGTTTCTGAGATGCAGCAGCCTCTAACGATTCTATATAGAGCTGGTGGTCACGCCGGTAGAGGATTTTATTAAGTGAGTGATACCGACTAAACTCCGCTTTCCACTTGTCAAGCCCAGAACGCTTGGCCTTTTTGTGGGCGCTATCTTTAAGTTTAAGCGAACTTCGAAGTTTTTTAGAAAACCAGTGGGGAAATTTGGAAGGAACAGGCTTATAACAGAAAATATACTTTTTCATGCCACGTCTGACGATTTCGGTAAAACTTCGAACCTGTTCATCAACATCATAAATATCAAAAACACTAGACCATTCAGCAAATGAATAAACGTGATACAGCCCAGCATAATGTCCACGTTTGAAAGCATATCGCGGGACTGCACAATTGTTAACACCGCTCGAGCGATGCTGGATCGCCACCGAGACAGAGACAATAAGAGGGGGTGAAACTTGTCGGGGTCCACAAGGGATATTTCAGAGGCACACACTTGTACTTTTTTTATGTTTGAGAAGCACACATCAAGAACATTACCACAAGAGTCTTCTATGCGGCAAAACTGCTGCATGGAGGTGAACGATTAAAAATCTCATAGCATGCTACATTTCTGCGCTGCATAATGGTTTTTGTGCTCAAAGGAAAGACTGTTCCAGCGAATACCTGGGGTGTTGAAGTCCCCAAGTATAATGAGCTTATGGTTGGAGTGTGCATTTGAGAAAATTTCTATAGATGTTAGTGTTCGATTAAATTCAGAAGGTAATACATCCAGCGATATATGGAATGCACCGATGAGTAGGTTCTCGCCCCTCGTGAGGCCTACCTCAAGCCAGACTGATTCGTCTAGGGTCTCGAGATCAGCACGCCGGATGCACTGCGCTGAATGATCAACGGCAATGAGAACCCCGCCATCTTTTTGTTTAGATACAGTTAATTTTCTGTCGCTGCTAAAGATTTGATAGTTGTAAGGGAAATAGTCGGAAGACGAGATATCATCGGAAAGCCAGGTTTCACTAATGACAATACCAGAAATATTAGAGCATACAATATTTCTAATAAATTTAGAAGACTTAGTTCATAGACCTCTAGTGTTTTGATGGTATATGTCGAGACTCTCGTACTTACTGATCATTTTCAGGTATTTTTACAGCTGTGCAGCATACCAGGTAGAGCTTGCCTTGGAACGGCTTGAAAAGGCAGCCTTTTGGCCACATAGACGGGTCGCTCAGGCGCCTAAAACACTCCTCGTTAACAGTTACACAAAAAGAAGAATAGGAGTCGTACTTAGTCCTAAGGCGTTTGCACGACAATGGCGTAACTTGCACAGTTGACAAGTGGGCCAACAGTTGCGCAGATGTGGTGTTAGCCGACAGTTTTGAAACAAAGATGGCCCTGGAGCTGGGTGGTCGGTGTACCACAACCAACTGAGAAGCTTCCGACGCACCCACGCAGGGAGGGCTCCTTTTCTTCAGCAAGTTCGTCGGCGGGCCATTAAACGCAGTGTCGGATCTAGGAGGCGGGGGCAGAGGGTGGACCGAAGGGGAAACCAAAGTGCTCAAGGCCGTAGCAGGTTGACTAATAATATTAATAATATTAATAATAATATAATAATAATAAAAAGAATCATTCAATCAATTAATCAATGTTTATTAGAGCGCCCAGGAACAGCCGAGGCCTTGGTTCTTGCGCACTGAGGAAGACAAAATGCGGCACTAATATACAGCAGAAACTCACAATGTAAACAGTCAACGAGAAGAACGAGCGAAGAAAAAAAGAGCAGTAAAACCCTAAGGATAATAAAAAGGTATTCCAACCAAAATTAGACGATTAAGAAACTCTAATGGTGAATAAATAGCAAAGGTATGTGGAACAATGGTCACAGCAGTTGGGTGAAACAAGCAGAAATAAAAACATATTCGCAGATATAGGCGAAAACACAAAGCTTCAATTAAACATGAATGTATGAAACAAAATACAGGAACTGATTTATGAAGTTACAGCAACAGAAGATGGAAAGTAACAGACACATCACTGTGGCTCCTCGCGGCACAATAAATCGGGTGCAATGGAAGGCAAGTAGAATACCGTAATATACGACAAGTCGATGAAGCAGTTACAGCCACAAAGTCACGAATATATAGGACTTACAAACAAGAAACAAGAACTATGAAGACATTGCACACATAAAAAAAAACGTGCCAAAAAGAAGAGCAATTATTGTATCACAGCTAACAACCGAGTCAAAAACTCCCGAAGGGGACGTTGAAATATATCAAGTTTCCCAGAGTGACAGTTATAGAGACGCTGCACTCTTTGGAGGGGGGAATGGGTGTTGAGTGCTGCAGCATTATGGAAAGGGGGGTAAACCTTGTTGTTTTTTGCGAAACACGAAGGCTGACTTGTGCAAGTAGTTCCTGGCATGTGATAATACCACGAAGCACTTTATATAGAAAAAGAAGATCTAGGCGGGTTCGCCGACAACTCAGAGAGACAGGCAATGGAAATTTAGATACTGCTAAGGCAGTCTCGGGAGGCCCAGAGGAAGAACGATGCCTGTATATTGATAGAAATTTGGTCTGAACACGCTCTATACGTTTGCTGTTAGAATGACAGGTTCCATTCCACACGACAGAGGCATATTTTAGTTGAGGAATACAAAGTGTTTTGAGTAGTTTCAGGAATGAATTAGGAAACCGAAAGTCCCGTGAAAATCTGCATACAGCACCCAGAGAGCGAAGAGCCCGCCGAGTAAGTTGAACGAATGGGGCGAGAAAGTTAAGGCGCTGTCAAAGAGCACTCCAAGGTCTCTGATACCATCACTCTAGACAGGGGGCCGCCGTCAAGGGTGTAGGGAAAGTAAAGGATGTTTGTTTTTCGGCTATAAGAGAGGACCTTTGTTTTTTTGGATTAAGATTTAATCTATTCTCTGAACACCATTTAGAGAACGAGGGCACATCTTTGTTTAAGGAAACACAGTCCTCAGGAGACTTAATACGTTTGAATATTTTGATGTTGTCAGCATAGATTAGGAACGAAGACTTCTTCATTGCAGCTGACACATCGTTTATAAAAATAAAAACAACAGAGGGCCCAACACAGAGCCTTGCGGCACACCACTTGTTGTCCTGTACATAGCGGACTTCCTGCCGTGAACACTCACATAACAAAACCGATTGTGTAGATAACTCCACAACAATGCCACGAGTGGTGCATCAATGCCAGACAGTAAAAGCTTATTAAGTAAGAACGAGTGGCAGACAACATCGAATGCCTTGCTCAGGTCGCAGTATACAACGTTCAACTGGCCCCTCTCTGAAACTGCTGCGGAGGCCTGCTCCATGAAGCCGGCGAGGTTTGTTGTTGTCGACTTTCCCGATACAAAACCACGCTGGTTAAGTATCAGGACGTTTTGTACAGAACTTGATAAGACCCTATAAAGCGCTGTCTCAAACAGCTTGGAGCAGGCACAAAGGAGAGAAACAGCCCTTTAAATTGTTGTGTCAGACGTCGGGCCTGTCTTTAAAATTGGACGCACTGGGGAGATTTTCCACGTGCGGGGGAAGACGTTTGTTTTCAGACAATTATTGAATATAGAAGTTAGAACAGGTACAAAAATACTGCCATAGTTTTTAACACTGGCTGGAGGCATTCCGTCAGGGCCAGAGGACAAAAATGGTTTCATGCGCTTTAGGTTCTCAAGAACCAGCTTTTCGTAAATTAGTATAAGGCTTGGGCTTTGTACATGGTTTAACAAAAGGTTCATTACCGTCTTATCGCGCAGGCCATATGTAGCGCTAAATTGCTGCGCAAAATAGTTGGCGACGTCATGCACCTGTTCCCCAGAGGAATTAACCAAGCTGATGCGACCACATGAGTTGTTTTGACGAGACCGGATATACTTCCAAAAGTTTGCAGGCTGGGAATTCATGCTGCTCTCCACGGAATCTAGATAGGCGCGGTTGTCACGCTCATATATACTTTTACATATTTTTCGGTTAGAGCGAAATTCCTCCTTCTTTTTAGCAAGTCCAGTGCTCTTTAACTTTCTGTGGGCGCGGTCCTTTAATTTAAGCGCGGTACGAAGTTCTGCGGAGAACCAATACCATCAACTCTGATACCATCAGAGCGGATGGGCTTGAACGTGGGGATGAACTTGTCCATACCGCTTTTGACAAACTCAGTGAACCGCTCGACCTGCGCATCACAATCAGGAACATCTTGAATTGCAGACCAATCAAATGTACAAAAGAAGTCATACAAGCCAATGTAGTCCCCACGAGCATAACAGTAGCAAGATCATTTGTTATTCATCGACGGGACAGTACGGCGTTGAAAAGAGATTGGAGTAGAAACTAAAAACGGAGGATGAAACTCGTCGAGTTTAACAAGAGAAATACCAGACCTCGATACTCGTGCATTCTGAATGTTTGAAAAGCAGAGGTCTTAGATGTTGTCGCAGTTTTTTTTTCACATTATTAAGTTGCATCGTGGATGTAAAGGCTACGATGTCTAATAGCATTCTGGATTTCTGTTGCACGTTATAGTTGTAGTGTTGAAGAGTAAGGCTATCCCATTGCACACCAGGTGTATTGAAATCACCCAGAATAACATGCTGATGATTTTGGTGAGATGCGAATACTTGGTCTATAGATGAAGGAACCTGATTGAACGATGAAGGAGCAATATCCAAAGGAATATAGAATGCCCCGAGTAAAAGCATCTCACCTCCATTTAGTCGCATATCTAGCCAGACAGACTCGTGGTAGCCCTCCAGTTCCTGACGGCGCACACATTGAAAAGTACTGTCAACCACAACTAACATCCCCCCTCCTTTTTGCTTAACCCCACCAAAATCCCTATCTTTGGGAAATCTTGGTAGTTTTGTGGAAAATAATACGAACAGCTAATATCACCGCAGAGCCAGGTTTCGGAAATAACGATAACCTGAATACTTGAAGAAACTAAGTTTGAGAAAAATTCAGACGCTTTGGTGCGAAGACCGCGAGCATTCTGATAATACACATCTATTCTATTTATCCCTTTTGTCACCTTACGCGACATCGGTAGTAAGTATCATCTCCGGAAGCAGTTTTCCCCGGAACGGTTTAAAAAGACAATCCTTAGGCCACAAGGAGGGATCTGCCAGACGCTGAGACGAGTCCTCGTCTACAGTCACGCAGAAGGAAGAATAGGAGTCGTACTTTGTCTTCAGCCGCTGGAACGATAAAGGTGTGACGTCCACTCACGATAAGTGCGCGGTCAGTTGCGCAGAGGTGGTGCAGGGAGATAGCTTCGAAATGAAGATGCGCCTCGGGTGCTTCGGTCGCTGCACAAGGGAGATTAGAGTTGTGTCTGCTGCACCTACACACGCCGCACTCCCGTTCATTCTGTTGGACTTCACCGAGTCGGTACGAGGAGTCGCACCGGATGGGGTACCTAGTAGGGGAGAAGGCGAAGAATTTGTCGATCCTGGCATCGGGTGGTCAGGCACAGTGTCCGCCACCGTCCCGTTCGTATTCGCCACAGCACCGGCAAACGTTGAAGAGGGCTCATGCCGTAGAGAAGCTGCCGCCGCCGTCTCATTGAGCATGGGCGTCGAAGGGGGGGAAGGCACAGGAAGAAAGCAACCGGCACGTCGCGACAGCTCTCCGCGCAGGCTGCGAACCTACGCTCGCTGCGAAGCAATTACGTCTGCCTGCTGGGCGAAAGCACGGGCATTGTCCCTGCACAGGCGCTCGTTCCCCTTTCACAGCTTCGCCACCTCGTCCGTCAGGAAAGAGATCCCCTCGAGGGCGTTGAGAAGCATGCGCTGGAGAGCGGCCGAGTCTTCAAGGTCACCCAAACTGGGGGTGCTTTTCTGTGTAAGGAGTGGTTGTGTCGAGGAAGGATATCGTTGACTCTCTTCGCCGGAGTCGATGCTAGGCCTACCCGCGGCATCCAACGCCGAGAAGGAACACAGACCACACTGGAAAGGTTGCTCACCGGTCAGCAAAGATTGTAGCTCCTCATCCAGTAGCTGAATACACTTGATGTGAGCACGTTTTTGGCATGATGCACATCGAAAAAACTTCTGCTTTCCTTAAAAAACAGAGCAGCACAGTACACACACGTCCGTGCTAGGCGCCATCCTAATAATAATAATATTAATAATCAATCAATCAATCAATCCATCTTTTTTCTTTACGTGCCCAGCAACAGCCAGAGGAATGAGTGCTGGCGCACGGATAGTTACATGAAAACAAAATACAAGAAACATGTTGCAAGAAACAAACGAGCGACAGGGCACACACAAATGGAAGTAGTGAAAATGACAGAAATAAAGCACAGGCGGAAACTGGTTACTGGTAAAAAAGAAAAAAGAAGATGCCTTTGTGGCTCAGCTTTTTGTAAAGACCACACAAAAAGCAGAGAACAAAGTTTGACAGTAAAACGACAAAAACAATGACAAGAGTTGTGGGCGCACAGAAGCAATGTGCGCGCGCACAGTGACGGGACTGGTATCAACGTCAGCCCCTCGCCCGTGCGCGGGATATAAATGTCAGCGGCGCGAGCTAGGGGGGGATGATTGGCGCCCACGCGCGTAAAAGTTGTATGAGCTGTCGGGCCGGGGGTATTTCACGGCCCTACCGAGTAAGATGCATTAAATTTGTTCTTGTGTTTCTTCTGCGGCTATCTGCGTGTTTGTTGTACGACGCATGTCAACAAGGCTGAATTCCCACAGTGACGCCCAACGTGGGGCACTGTGGGAATACGGCCTTGCTGGCCTTGCAGGCAGACGACGACTCAACACAAACTCCTTTCAGAGTTGTCGTTCCCCGCAAATTACCTAAGTTGTTCATCGGCGATTACCACGACTCCGCTCTCGCGGATCACTCGTCTGGGCGAAAAACCTATGAAAAGTTATGCCGCAGAGCAACGAGGCCAGGTATGTGACAAGATGTACTTCAGTACGCTCGCTCGTGCCTCATATGCAAGAAAACCAAACCACGCGGAGGCCTGCCGCTTGGCACAATGACGTCCATCCATAGCACCTCACCGTGGCAAATCGTTGCATGCGACGTGATGGGGCCGTTTCCTCGAAGTCCACGGTGTAACCAGTTCTTGTTGGTGATTACAAACCACTTTTCAAAGTGGGACGAGTTGTTTCCTTTGCGAAAGCTACCCTTTCAAAAGTTGTGGGAATGCCTCCTAAAAGTGTTCATGAGGTTGGGTTTTCCCTCGCAGTTAATCACTGACAATGCGACGTGTTTCACTAGCAGGGTTTTCCGAGATTCTTGCCACGCCTTGGGATTACGCCACACGCGCACGTCGGCCTACCACCCGCAAGCGAACAGTACGGAACGGGCCAACCGAAACCTTAAATCCATGCGCATTGCTCACACTGGCCGTCCCAAGGACTGGGACAATAAGCTTCCCGAGATGGGGTTCGCAACGCCGACAACGATTAACAGATCTACCGGTTTCACTGAAGCGCAACTGAATTTTGGAGAGACCTCAATTTCCCCTCGACAGTTCGCTCCAACCCATGCAGTATCGCACTGATAAATCACCCGCGACATTCGCGGCTGACCTCCGCAAGCGGCTGACAGATTCCGTCCGGGAGGTACGCGAGCATCTCGACATCACCGACTCACCAAGACATCCCACTACGACAAGCGCCGACGTGACGTACAATTTTCCGTGGGTGATCTTGTGTTGAAGCGAATGCATCCACTTAGTGATGCGGAAGACGATGCCGATAGGGATCGAGGAAGTGCTCGGGGAGAGAGTAAACGTGTTTATTGCGAGGTTACTTGGCGAGGCAATAGAAAGAATCGGTTGATGTGGAAGCAGTGGCTCACCGAGGGCAGCGCACCAGCGGCTACCCACCACAGGAACTCAATGTTTGGAAATTCCACAACTCACTAGCGGTTCTGCGCTGTTTGCCCCACCAATTCCTGCATGCGAGCACCGGGATTCGACTTCAAGTGGCCATGCTCCACTGCAGCCTTGACGATCCGTACATTACACTGCGACTCGAAGAGTGGTATAGGAACATAATGGCGTGCACGTAGTGATGCGGCGGATAGTGCACTAGAACTTTCTCTGCAGGACTGCCAGGAGTTTTAGAGTTTTCGCATAATATTTTTCGCGTATGTTTATACTGCCGCTATTCTTTATCGCATTCATTGGCTATTCGTGTGCTTCCTTAGTTTCTTTGCGTACTTCTGTCCCCGTGGTGCATTTCTTTATATCGAGGTAGCCCGGGACAATAAAGTTTTCCTATTCAAAAACGGACTTTGTGTGTGATTTTGCCCAAGTTTAGGCCTCTGCCATACCTCTATGCCTGCATCAACAGACGCTCTCTCCACAATATCCCCTGGCTCTTTCTGGGAATTCGTGCTTCACATCTGAAACTCACTGTGTAGTGTACTCGATAGCAATTTCACAGCCAGCTCAATGCTTCTGTGAAACCTGAGTAAGTCCCTCAGCTATGAATCCTTTAATGTACAGTTGTATTTTGCTTTGTGTGCATATTGCCATTACAGTAAAGGAGGGAGCCATGACCCATCACTTCGCCTCCAGGACGTGTATATTTACTGGGAGTTTCTGCCTCCCTCCAACTGTATGACACAATGTTCCCATTCTGCATTTAACTGGAACTATTTAGCATGGTTTTTAACTCATTAGGCTGCATGGTCACCTTAGGTCGTTCCACTGAAAATGCGCTTTTTGACCCCGACCTTTATGCCTGGCCACATAGTTGCTCCGCCTGACCTACATCCGGAATACCCCTACGACGCCTCACTTCAAGTTCCCAGTCACTGCCTTCGAGTGACGCAACCATCTGTTTCGTTTGGTCACTTTTGTTGTAGGACGTCTTGTCCAATCACTTTTCAGAGGGAGGGGCTATGTGGTGGCGCCCATGGAGCAGACATGCACCGGAAGACGTGATGCGGCTGTCATGCCACAAGCAGTGACGTTCGGGTGCACGCATGGCAATGCACAAACGCCTTGTCTTGTGTATCCTTCGCCGCAACTGCAGTTCCACAAGTCAATTGACGGTGATAATGCACATACTTATGCACCCGCCATGATGGTTGTTGTTCTTCTGAAAACCAAATTTTGTATAATATGGGTAAGTCGAAGACTGACGCTATACACAAGACATTGGTTATTCCTACCTTAACAGCTGTATGCGCCATCCGTCAGCAACCTAGACAGCAATCTAAAAGATACTACAGCACAACGGCCTCTTAAAATACCGCACATAAGTGCAAAATGAGAGGTCGGCATGAAAAACTGAGTTTGAAAAGTGGGCAGTAGTAATTCGCAGCATGTGTCGGAAGCAACCTAAGGCATGCCACTTTATCTCAAAAAAGTCTGCTCAAAAATATTGAAGATTGAAATACGTTTTTGTAAACGCTTAAAAAGCTATCCAGCGGCAAAAATATGCCAAGAACAACAATATAAACCCAGATTTTTGTGCACAAGGTGGGTGTGGTAGATGAAGAACACTGGGAAGCCACCTGGCTTTTTTTTTCATAACGAACGCGCAGGAAGGTATCCAGTCTGGCTATTCCCAGCAGGGGTACACAATGTCGCGTGCAGCATTACTTATAGAATTATTGCGTGTGCATGGAATCTGTGAGGCAGCATGTTTACCCAACTATTCTTTGCGAACACAAAACGCACAACTTGTAATAGCCCACTCTCACAAGGTTTTTGTAAACGCTGTGTCTGAAGATACATTAGATGTACCCCGATCCTAAATATAGAGGTACGTTTCACGTACGCTCATCTCAAAATCTAAAGTTTGTTAGACGTAACTGGATTCTATAAATACTGCTGCGCGGACTACCCATACCGTCACTGTCTTTGGTGTAGTGAACGGAGCAACAATATATAGTACAGGAAACACCCATTGCGGCCGGCACGATCGAGCGACCAGATAACGTCACAATAATACCTACGCCGACCTACGGAGCTTCGGACGCTGCGGTGGCGAACAATTTGACAGCGCCACCTGGTTGATTGTATTAAAAGCAATACTGTTCTTTGCAGCATTCGCCACAAGGCGTGAATCGCTATGCGCTCGAGCTGCTGCGCTACGCGGGGACGCAACGCGCGTTTATCTCGGGCGTTGCGCCCGCGCGCGCATGCGCGCGTCATCATCCCGCAAAGTCGGTGATGCTGCCATTTTTCAGTGGACTGTAGCATAACCGATAAATTGGCCGGTGCACTCAACTCGCTTCGAGCGCATCGCTTGCGAGATAAGGCCCTGCGTTTGCAGGTTTTACATTTTTTGGGCGTACAGGTTTTTATTTTGGGCTTGCTGCTCACGTAAGATTGCTTACGCTTTAAAGAATGCCCCTGTTATTTACTCTTACCGGCCGGTTTATATTTGACAGAAAATTAACCGCGAAGACTTGCTTTTCAACCAACGGAAGCGCAGACGAGCGCACACACTTTGCCTTCGGCCACGGAATGTTTCGGCGGCCCGGCGAAATACCAACGCGATTCCGCGACCGGGTTGGACTGGGCGAGAGCGAAGAGGACGCGCTCCGGCCCTGGCGATGACCCGCCACTTCCTTCGCTTGACGCCAGATGCCGGAAACGTGACGTTCGCAAAGTGCTTGTGAAGTTATCAGGATGCCCTAGCAAGCTCAGTTTTCCCTCCTTTTTTATTGTTGCTCCGTGGTGTAGTGGTTACGCATTCCTTTGTTGTCGTTAGTCCCACTTAAGATTTTCTTAACTTTATTGCGCTTTTTTTAGTGGCTGTGTTTGCGATTTATGATAATAGCTACACCTCAGAAGTGACGGTGAGAGCAGTACATCCAACTTTTACTTGTCCAACGAAGACCACTTCTGCTCAATAAGGCCAAAGCTCATTTCGCTATCACTATAATTATATTTGGTTATCTTTATAATGACTGATCATTATGCTTACTTTGCCAGAGCTAGTGAGTGAGTGAAGGTGGTTAGACCATTTGGGTAAAAATTAACACATGCTGCTATAAGTCTGACTTGTGAAACAGGTGTGACAACTGTGGCCAGTGAGTGAATATAAACAGTTTTTAGCTTTTCTTTTGGGTACAAATCAGCACAGACTGTTGTCAATGAGATTTGAGAGGCGGACGGCGAGTGTGGAGCTAATCCGACGAGCCTTTAGCCTCTGCAATTAAGATACGTTAACATACCTTTCCAGCACACTAAGTGGTTGTCTTCAGAAAAAGAGCGGCAGAGGATTAGAAGCCAGATTTTGTGTTTAAATGCTCGAGGTGATAGCTTGTCAGCAAGAAGCCTGATAGAAGCGCATTCGCAATGGACTCTCAAGAATATTAGGACTTTTCAAACATACCTTTAGATTCTGGGTAAACAAACATTTGACATATGTTCAGACACGGGGTTTCATAAATAAATAGCTTGCCTGTTACAAGTTACTTATTCCAACAGGACTATCGAGCTCAATATGCGATTAAGAGCTTATGTTACAACAATCATGCCGTACAACCATTGGATTTGTAAAGAGCAGAAACCAGAATCATCGGGCCAAGTGAGGTCCTGTAGCAGATTGTAGATATTAGAAATAACATACCATGACAATATTCAAAAAGGCTTTCAAAATTGTTTCACAGTTCCAAAATGCTGAGGGGACCAGTGATAGTTAATTATATACGTAGAGTGTAAACAAAATAGCTGTATTTCTCAGGTCCATGGTGTGCTAACCGTAGTCAGATGGTAGGCGAGGGGTGGCATGGAAGTGCCGCGCCCCAGGCCGAGAAAACGCGTCTACCGATCATCATTCCATTTGATTTGGAGAGAGTAAGCACGAAATAGGCGCAAAACTGCCGCACATTTGAGCAACAGAAAAATAAATGTATGTGTTTCGTGTTACGCGTCACGAAATTTTATATCAGTGGTCTTATGCGGCAGCGGAGAACGTCGCAATGGAGAAAGCTGCAGCAGAGAACGTCGGTGTCGCACGTGGATGGTCGTGTACAAATTCTACGGCGCCAACGTACAACCGATCGCCAGAGTTGTTCTGGCGAACGCTGGCTGACAGCGATACCTCAGCTTCGCTCGCGCGATGCACGGCACCCATCTATGGCATGTCCACGCAACCTTCACCGCCAGAGTTGCAGCCTCCAGTGTTTGACAGCGGTAGCATGTCGACGCTAGTCGCGGCACCGACGCTCGACATAGCAGTGGCTAAGCTGCCTGTTGTGCCGAAGCAACGTTCTCGATTAAACGCTGGTGATTGCCGTCCAGGCAAGCGCATGAACCTCGATCTAAGCTACTGCGGCCGACACCGAGGAAGTAGAACAAGGTAGAAGCAAAAACAATCGCGACTGCTACACAAAAATCCCCAAGAAAAGCTTTCTGCGCTTTACGGTTTCAGGGATTATGCATTCAAAAACAGGATTAGCGTCTGCCCCCGTGAACATGGGGATGCACTGTATTGCTGCAGGTCCAATTTTTGAATTCAAGTAAGGGCATCTTTTTGCAAAGAATATGCACGCGAGCTAATTTTAAACGTTATTTCTGCACTAATTTTTGTACGGAAAGCTTTTTATTTTGCAAAAACAAGTAATCTGCACAGGATCGATTGTTCATAACTAAAATATATAAAACTATACGCTCAAAAAGTTGTAAAAACTTTATTTTTTTAATTTCCAACATTAAAAACCATGCATGTTGTCATTAATACATTACAGAGAACGCACGTGAAATGATTTACTAATACGGGTGTCGTCATGTGCGCGTCAGCGCGTTTAGTTAATGTGGTTGCCTAATAGTTAATGTGGGTAAAAAAGCTATTCGTGCCAGTGCAATCGACACGGGCTTAACAGTGGGGAGGTAATTCGATATTCTCCAATAAAGCAGTACAAAGTGGAATAGAGAAGGGTACATAAACTTAAAAATGGAGTATGAAGCTTGTAGGGTTTGACGAAAGAGATATCATACAATACTCGCGCGTTTGAATGCCTCAGAAGCGAAGGACTAGGGTATTTTAAGAGCTCTTTTTTAATTTATGCTGTTACCCCATGGATGGGAAGTCACGGAATTCCTAAATCATGCTGGATTTCTGCTGTACGTAAAAATTGTAGTGTTGAGGGATATTGTCGCAATGTACGGCAAGTTGAACTGAAATCACCCACAATGATACGCTGGTGTTTCGGGTGTGAAGAGCAAAATCATTCTATAGATGTAAGGTGCTTAATAAACAAATAAAAATGAACATAAGGTCGAATACAAAACGCCTTTATTGAAAGCGTTGCGCCCCCACTCTGACGATGAACCAGCCAAAGAGACTCGTTGTAGCCCTTAGGTGCATGACGCCGGATAGATAGAAGAGCGGAATAGCGCTATTCACTACAGCTGACACCCCCCTCCTTTTTGTTTAAACCCAGAAAAGTGGGTATCTGAACGGAAAACTTGGTAGTTTGCTTGAAAATATTGTCATAAGCTAATGTCTCCAAAAAAACATGACGCCGGATAGATAGAAGAGCGGAATAGCGCTATTCAATACAGCTGACACCTCCCTTCTTTTTGTTTGAACCCAGAAAAGTCGGTATCTGAACGGAAAACTTGGTAGTTTGGTTGAAAATATTGTCATAAGGTAAAGTCTCCAAAAAACCACGTTTAAAAAATAACAGTAATCAGAACTTTTGAAGAACTCGCAATTGAAAAAAATTAAGATGCTTTGGAGCGAAGGCCGCACGCATTCCGATAATAGATGTCCTGCCTATCATTTATTTTTGTCGCCATTTGAAGCCTCGGTGTTACATAACATTTGGCCCGCACATTTTCACGGAGGAGTTTGTAAAGACTGCCCTTCGGCCACAGGAAACGATCACCGAAACGCAGAAAAGCGACCTTGTCGACAGTCACACAGAAAGAAAAGTAGGAGGTACACTTAGTTTTCAGCCCCTGGCAGGCCAGAGGTACATGTGCATTCCACCAGTGATCCGTCTGTTGGGCTGAGGTGGTGCAGGATGATAGTTTTGACACAAAGGTGTATCTCGGACGTTTGGAACGCTGGACGAGAAAGACGTAACACGACTCAGACTAACTCATACACATTGCACTCCCGCTCCCTTTGTGTGCCATGGCCGAGTAATAATCAGAAGGTTCTTTGGTAGACACAGCAATTGGAAAAAGACAAGGCGCAGTGGTTGCTGCTGGTGGGTTCAGATGCTCCAGCATTGAATGGGCAGGTGTTCTGTCTGTTATCGCCACAACGGTGGCGAATGATGATTGGAGCCTAGGCTGCGTGGTAGTAGTCGTCGGCGTCCTTTTGAGCTCAGTTGTCGAAATGGGAGGGGGGGCAGGGGTCGCCCAGGAGCGAAGGGACCGGCCGATTGTATTCGCTCTCCTCGGAGGCGGTGAACTGTCAACCGAAGCGAAACAATTACGCCTGCCTACTGGGCCAAAGCACTCGCGTTCTCCCTACCCATGCGGTCATTTGCCTCTCTCAACTTTGCGACCTCGTGCGTCAAGAAAGAAAGTCCAACGAGCAGGTTGAGCATTTCGCGGCGTTCGGCTGCGTCGTTTCCAAGGTCGCCCGGTCAGGGAGCGTTGTTCTCTTGCTGCAAGCACGGATAAATGCGCTGCCTCTCTTGCCCAGGGTGATCGCTAGGCCTACCCGCGGCGTCCGAGCCGCCGAACACAAGCACAGATTGCACCGAAAGGGCTACTCCCCAGTCTTCAAAGGTTCAAGCTCCATGTCGGGCAACCGAATATATTTTGCAGTGAGAAACGTTTCTTGCATGATGTGCATCAAAAAATATTGTTTTTGCCGTAAAAGATAGAGAAGCACAGGACAGATACATCTCGAGTGGGCAAATAATAATAATAATAATATAATATTATTAATAATATAATAATATAATAATCAATCAATCAATCAATCAATCAATCAATCATGTTTATTTACGTGCCCAGGAACAGCCAGAGGCCTGAGTGCTGGCGCACGGGTAGTTTCATGAAAACAAAATACAAGAAACATATAGCAAGAAACAAACAAGCGACAAGACACACAAATTGAAGTAGTGAAAATGACAGAAATAAAGCACAGGCGGAGCCTGGGTACAGGTAAAAAATAAAAAAAGAAGATGCCTATGTTGCTCTGCCTGTCGTAAAGGCCACATGAAAGCCAGAGCAACAAAGTTTGACAGTAATACAACAAAAACAACGGAGTGTAGAGACAAATGATAATATGAACAAATGATAGTAAACAGTTTCAAAAATAGGCAACTATCAGTTGGATAGACACAACCGCAGAGAAACCAAATTCCAGAAAAAAAAGAGCGACAGACATATCATAGGTGTTTAACATACTGTATTCAACAGCGCTGTACGGTAAATTGTAAAGGATTTCTGAAAGATGTCAAGGCGTTCAAAGAAGCGGTTGTAACAATTCTGTATTCTGCGCACAGGAGAATGATTGGAGTTGCGCGCAGCGGTCAAGAACGGGCGATGCGACCTGGTGGGCTTTTGTGGTACACTAAAATCTAAACAGTTAAGCAGGTCTGCGCAAGAAAGGTCGCCATGAACAATTTTGTGAAGAAATGTAAGGTCTGCACGCATACGTCTGCAGTTCAAGGAGGGGATGGAAGGGACTATGGGTAAGTCAGAATCAGGATGAAAACTCTGATTGTGATGACGGTGCTTAAATATGGATAAAAACTTCTTCTGGACACGTTCTATTAAATCACTACTAGATTTGGAGATGCCGTTCCAGGCAACAGAAGCATATTCTAACTGTGGTATACGTATTGCATTGTATAGCATTAGAAATGGATCTGGAGAAGAGAATCAATAATAATAATAATCAATCAATCAATCAATCAATCAATCAATCAATCATGTTTATTTACGTCCAAAGGAACAGCCAGAGGCCTGAGTGCTGGCGCACGGGTAGTTACATGAAAACAAAATACAAGAAACATATAGCAAGAAACAAACAAGCGAGAAGACACACACAAAGTGAAGTAGTGAAAATGACAGAAATAAAGCACAGGCGGAGCCTGGGTACAGGTAAAAAATAAAAAAAAGAAGATGCCTATGTTGCTCTGCCCGTCGTAAAGGCCAAACGACTGGCAGAGCAACAACGTTTGACAGTAATACAACAAAAACAACGGCAAGAGTGTAGAGACCTGAAAAAACGAACAAATGACAGTAAACAGTTTCAAAAATAGGCAACTATCAGTTGGATAGACACAACCGCAGAGAAATCAAATTCCAGAAAAAAAAAGAACGACAGACATATCATAGGTGTTTAACATACTGTATTCAACAGCGTTGTACGGTAAACTGTAAAGGATTTCTGAAAGATGTCAAGGCGTTCAAAGAAGCGGTTGTAACAAATCTGTATTCTGCGCACAGGAGAATGATTGGAGTTGCGCGCAGCGGTCAAGAACGGGCGATGCGACCTGGTGGGCCTTTGTGGTACACTAAACTCTAAACAGTTAAGCAGGTCTGCGCAAGAAAGGTCACCATGAACAATTTTGTGAAGAAATGTAAGGTCTGCACGCATACGTCTGCAGTTCAAGGAAGGGATGGAAGGGACTATGGATAAGTCAGAATCAGGATGAATACTGTGATTGTGATGACGGTGCTTAAATATGGATAAAAACTTCTTCTGCACACGTTCTATTAATTCACTACTAGATTTGGAGATGCCGTTCCAGGCAACAGAAGCATATTCTAACTGTGGTATACATATTGCATTGTATAGCTTTAGAAATGGATCTGGAGAAGAGAATTCCTTTGTAATCCGACACACATTTCCAAGACTTCGGAGTGCTCGCCTGGTGATGAGCCTAATATGAGGAGAAAAAGAGAGGGTACTGTCGAAAAGCACCCCTAGGTTCCTAATCTTCTCAACCCTTTGCAGAGGAGCTCCCTCAATACTGTAGGAAAACAGCAGACGGTGGGTTTTCCGGCTGTAGGTGACAACCTTTGTTTTAGTGGGGTTTAAAATTAGGCAGTTTTTCCTGCACCAGACCGATAATTGCGACACATCCCTCTGCAATGCACAGCAGTCCTGAACACTGCTAATGTGCCTAAATAGTTTGACATCATCAGCATAGAGAAGAAAAGAAGAGTTTGTTAACACTGTTGAAACATCATTGATAAAGACAGAAAACAATAATGGACCCAGCACGGAACCCTGGGGTACACCACTTGTTGCAGGGTAAACACTAGACTTTTTGTAGTTAACATTTACATAAAAGGACCGGTCAAGGAGATAGTTGGACAACAAGGCAACAAGGCTTGCGTCTACACCGGACTTAGCAAGCTTGTTAATTAATAACTGATGGTTCACCACATCAAAAATAATAATAATCAATCTATCAATCAATCATTTATTTGCGTGCCCAGGAACAGCCGGGGGGGGGGGGGGGCTTTGTGCTGGCGCACGGAAACAGAAACACACGAAACATAATGTACACATCTCTCAAATACAAAACAAAATACAAAATAAAAAAACGAAAGGAATGCTTATGTTGAAGTTAAATAATAATAATCAATCAATCAATCAATCAATCAACCTTTATTATAGTGCCCAGGAACAGCCGAATCCTTGGTGCTGGCGCACTGAGAAAAAAAGAAAAAATGCCGCATTGAAATACATCAGCGGCTGACACATATAAAACCAGGAAAAAATGTGGGTGAATGAAACACAATAAACTGGAATACCACAGAGAAAAAATTAAAAGTATCCAAACTACATTATACGAAGTTATGGTACATTGCACAAACACAGCGTACAATGACCATAGCAATCGGCTGAAGCATCAATTACACAAAAACGTATGAAACAAAGTACAGGAAATGTTTGTAACTATTCACATAAACTGATAAGTTATAGAAACATTTGTTTCTATAACATTTGGTTCGCCTGGGCCACTTATAAACATATGTATGAAGAGTTGACTACACAAGTGTAGCATAGTACATACAACGATTACGCCCGCAGCACTAACAACATATATGAACAAATGAGAACAGACTCTGTGAAAACAACATACACATGCTGAAAATAACTGAAGAACACGTGAACTGTCGAAATGAAGTTAGTGCGCCACGGCTAACAGCCCTGTGAAAAACCCCCCAAGGGGACGGCAAAAAATATCAAGTTCCCCTGAGTGAAGGTTATATAGGCGTTGCAGTCTATCAAGAGGAGAACATCTGCGAAGTTGAGCAGCTGTGTGGAAAGTGTGGTTAAGCCTTGTTGCTTTTTTCGGAACACGAAACCCGATTGCTGCAAGCAGTTCCGGGCATGAAATTGTACCATGAAGCAGTTTATATAAGAAAACAAGATCTGAACGGGTTCGCCGGTAACTTAAAGAGACAGTTATCGGGAGAGGCTCAGAGGGAAAACGATGCATAAATATGGATAAAAATTTGGTCTGTACATGCTCTACACGTTGACAATTAGATGTGCAGGTTCCATTCCAAATGACAGAGGCATATTCAAGTTGAGGAATACAAAGTGCCATAAAAAGTTTTAGGAACGAATGAGGAGACTGGAAGTCTCTTGAAAACCTACATACAGCACCAAGCGAGCGGAGCGCCCGCCGAGTCAGTTGAGTGACATGAGGCGAGAAAGTTAGGGCGCTGTCGAAGAGCAGTCCGAGATCTTTGATCTCGCCGACTCTAGACAGAAAACCGTCATCAATACTATAGCGAAAGAAAATGGGGTTCGTTTTTCGGGTATAAGACATGACCTTTGTTTTCGCTGGGTTAAGATTTAGTCTGTTATCTGAGCACCAGTTGGCAAAGGAGAATATATCTTGCTGCAGGGCATCACAGTCTTCGATAGACTTTATACGTCTGAAAATTTTGATGTCGTCAGCATAGAGAAGAAAAGAAGACTTTCTAATTGCGACTGACACATCATTCACAAAAATGGAGAACAAGAGAGGGCCCAACACGGATCCTTGGGGCACACCGCTTGTTGATCTATACATAGAGGACGTCTGCCCATTAACACAAACGAAACTGAACCGATTGCTTAGATAGCTACTCAGCAACGCCTCGAGTGGTGTATCAATGCCCGACGGCAAAAGCTTATCAAGTAACAACACGTGGCAGACAACATCAAATGCTTTGCTCAGGTCACAGTAAACGACGTCCAACTGGCCTCGCTCAGAAAGTGCAGCTGAGGCCTGCTCCATGAAGCAGGCGAGATTAGTCGTTGTCGACCTTCCTGACATAAAACCATGCTGTTTACTTGTTAGAAACAGCATGGTTTTATGTCAGGAAGGTCGGCAATAATAATAATAATATAATTAATAATAATAATGATAATAATAATAGTAATAGCAATGCTTTATTACAGGGAAGAAAACACAGTATAAAGTCACAAGGCCACCAGTGCCGCGCTGTGGCTCAACGGTAGCGAGTAGGAGGCTGACAAATCCGCGGACACAGTCGAGTACATGCCTGCATCTACTTCACATGGCAAAACAACCGTTGGTGAAACTAACAGGATAAACTTTATATAAAAAACACGCTATATTTACATAGAACCTCAGAAACATATAAACGGGGCCACAGTGCTGGGAACTGGTGGTAAGTATAGCGTCAGGCAAATTTGGGACAAACGACCCGTAGGCATTTTTTCGTTTACATTAAGACTCAACTTCTGCTGCACTGAGTGGAAATTCAAACAAAAACGCCGACCCAGTGCACCGAGGCCGGTTTTTGTTCAAAAAGCGAATGGATGGCCCATTGTGTAGAAAGGTCGGGTAGAGTCATCGGCATTGGTTCGGGCGTCGGCGTTAGATTTTCAGCAGAAACCACGCTCCTTGAAAAAACCCAGTAACACTGACAATAAACGTTTCAACTGTCTTCTTGATATTTTTAAGCATTTTAAAGGGTATTGTTATCACCTCCCCAGAGCCACGCATCAGGATTATGGTTTTTACATTCTATTTGTCTCTATTCTTTAAAAGTGGTTTCTGGGTGCGTTCAATGCTGAAACTGAAAACAAAAGGACAAATGGCCACGCTATACCTGAAGTAACATTACTCCAGGCTATAACAACGCCGATATCGCGAAAGGGGTAACCTTCACGGACGACATGCTGATAGACTTGCAATTCCTTGATGTGTGGTCTATCTTTGATCAACGGAACAAGAGTATGCGATACTCACCAAGGATAAAAAAACACTCTTAGAGTACAGATATTGTCCCTCAAGGGTATTAAATAGCGTAAATGCAACATAATGTCTAAAATCAGCTTTTAAGCAGACATGCAAGCACGATAGGATAGAAGCGTTCAGTAAGCTGAAATAGGGCTTAAAATAGGCTAGGTAGCCAGTGTCAATACTCCTCACGGCTGGAGAAAGCTATTGAAATGAGTACAAGTTAAACGAAATCGCGAAAGACAAAAACACCAAAAATAATCTTTGTACAAGGTCTATGGCGTGGACTAAAAATAATCCGCCACCAAATACAATAAGAATATCATTATTAAGGAAAAACAAAGTTGCCGGCGTTTCCTCCGTAAGTTGCCTACTGTATGGAGTAAACGTTGAAGTTAGTCTAACAAGGGTTTTATGCGTCACAAACATTTTTTCTGCAAAATAAGTAACGTCCTATGCAGAATACCTCTTACTGGCTGTTAGCAATATGTAGGCAACTCTTGCCGGTGCATAAATAAACGAATCAAAAAGTACACGTGCCGCTGGAAATAACTAACCTAGACACGCCATGCAACTCAATGTTCATACAGTACAACGAGCAAGCTGGAACTGTTGTTGCCCCAAACAACTATATAGTTCCACCACCAAGGCCAAACTAACAGGGACGTATAAAAACATTACACGTGTATAAAATAGAGGGTGCATGCGTCAGCCATCCTTCTGTCTCCCTAATCGGTGAAGAAATTCAGATGTTAAACAAGATAAGATGGTGCACCGTGTTTTTTGGCCCTGTGCTTTTGTGCGATGACGGATTATGTACACATCTGTTCATACGCGATGATCAAGTGTTCTCGCTTGTTGTATAAATGTTGTGTAAAAAAACCATCAGTATTCCTTCGTCTTCGTGTATTTTTTTGTTGTGTTCCCGTTTAGCTCAAACAAAATTACTGCATTGCTTCCTAACCAACTAACCCGCGTTTGCGTGGTCAAAGACCAGACAACTACCTTTATTGAAGAAACGACTCGAGGTGGCAGGGTGGAAGGATTGCCTAACTAATGGCCCGCTACGGCTGCCTTGCACACCCAGTGTCACAGAAATATGTACGTGTCTGTGATGAGGGGATGGCTTTACAGAGTGCTCATAGCAGATGACCAATTCATGATGGTGCTTTGCGCGAAGCACGCCAAGTGCTGCACTGTCTAAAACAAGGTGGCGCTATGTTGGCGCTTTTCTAGTTCTGCAGGAGGGTCACTCGAGTAGCGTAGATGGTGGATCTCAGGAGCCACCGTTGTGTGAGCTGGCATTCTGGGCTGTCACGTGGTGCCTGTGACGCCACAACAGCAGCCGTACCATCGATATACGCGTGCACTGACAGTTCGCTGATCGGGATCACCTGGTCACCCGGGGAAAGACGAGGTGGTGTCGTGTGGTTGCACGGTAGAGAAGTCGTTAACAGTGCTCCAACCCCTTACTGCATATGGGATGCCGCACGACGTCTGGATATGTGAGGGCTAGATAAATAATTGGACGCATAGGGCACATAGATTAGGACCGGTGTAATAAAGCCTCGCTCGCAAGCCCATGAGCCTTCTTTCATCGTACTTGTCCACAATTTCCCCTGATCCGGCGTATAGTTTAGAATACTTCATCATCTGAGTGGAGTTCCTCGCAATGCTTTTCGACAGCGTGGGTTGTACACACAGAAAACAAGCGCTGCAAAAAAAACAAACAGGATGAGGCGTGGACCGGACAAGCGCTAACTTTCAACAAAACGTTTATTGCTGAACCAGCGCATATAAGCACGTCTGGCCATGTCCTTCCTCCTCTCTTTATGCTAGCCCGACGTGTTCATATGCGCTGGTGCTGCAATAAACGTTTTGTTGAAAGTTAGCCCTTGTGCTGTCCAGGCCTCCTCCTGCTTGTTTTTTACAGCTCTTGTTTTCTTTGTGACAATAAACCAACACGTTCAAACCTTTTACCTGATGGACTCTACAATTACGCTTCGTTGTTCTCTTTAGGAGGTTTTTTCTGGTCGGTAAAGTTAGTCACCATATGTACTTGTCAGAGCCCCGCTCAGAGTGATCGGTGACTGCCTTGAGTGCAAAGCGGAAACCCTCCTTTATGACATCAAGCTCAAGCTCTGTTATACGGGATTAGGCGTTTAGGAAATAATATTTATGATGTGGTTGTTATTAGGGCTGCAAACTGCCGCTTGTGCTGCTATGTGGCACTTGCTTTGCCATTATGCGTCCACCGAAACATTGGGTTGTATTTTGCAGGGAATAGCACCGGCTATAACCAGCGTGGTCCGCGGCAGCCCACGCCTGCCCTGCTGGGAAATATTAGGTGCTGATTGTTGCCCCGTAACAATTATATCCTCCCATGGTGGAATGTGGTTCGATGTCAGTGGTGTGCCTGGAGGCGGAATGTGGCCATCACCCGTCATTATTCGGCGCCCTTGCTCACTGAGCCAGTGGTCGGTGTTGACAGTACAGGCTCATGCAAAGACTCTTTTTTGTATGGTGGGAACACATGCACGGCAATGCCACTCTGACCTTCGTGTGTTTCTGAAGCACCATGATTACATGGAGGCCTCTCCTGTAGAGTGCCTATATCTATTCCGCCTTAGGGTTCGTGAGACGGAAGCCGAGGGCCAAATAGCTGGCACTGCTCACCACAATGATTTGAACGAGTGGGGAGGCGATGGTTTTGCTACGCTCAGCCAAATGCACTACAAATACTTCAAATTACGAGTACCAAAACAGTTCGTTAACCCTTGAGCTTTCAAATCTACTAGGATACTCCTCCAGGCTCATGGAATGGATTACCCTGCCTTCTACCTAACCTTCCGATGTACGCTGAAGGGTTTCCTCAGCCATGGGGAGAGCCAATAGAGCATGCATCGTGGGATTTGCACTAACATCCATAGAATTTCTTTTGTCCGGTATGTTTTGTTTAATTTGGAGGCTACGAGGCTGGCAATGATATCGAGGGATCGTTGCAGTTTATAAAAGTTCCTACTGTTGTGGAATGATCCACGGCTTTGATCCATATTGTCATGTAGGCAGCATTATGCACAGTCCTGAAGGCCAGAAGCAGATGTAGCATCGTGAACAATATTCCACAAGACACACCTAAAACAGTTGGGACAGACGCTGTCCTCTTGTGGTGCTCTTTAGTGGTTCTCAAAATGCAGAGTGTCTCAGCTCCCACACCTTATCTCAAAAGTGCCGTTGGGCAGGAAAGTGCTGTGTAAATTCTTCAATCTTTTGCTTTGGTTGGCTACTGGATGATCCATAAGAGCAGCTGTGTGAGTAAATATCTCAAATGCGTTGTGGAGTACCACCAGCACCAATACCATCGGGCGTAGTCGCTTGTGATTTGTTTTTGGCACGGTCAGCGGTATAAGAAACCAACAGGACGAAAAAGCACGCGTCACCGCGTGACCCGTTGTTTAGGTGCCCAAAGGCTGGCACTGGAAGACAGCGCACGAGTAGACTGAAGGATGGTGGGTTCTAAGAAAGATATAAAAGCTGGTAGCTCACCCGATACAGCAATCTGGTTAGCCGTCACGACAACAGTTCTGCAGAAGGGTACACGTCTAAGCCTGGCTTTGAAGGAACCAGATCATCGACCCAGCAACCAACTGGCATCAGCATTAACTTACGACTCATCCACAGCAACGTCATGCCAACTGCTAACACGTGTGTCAGTAGATCTCCGATCGAAAAGCAAGTCGTACATCTAGCGCCAGCTAACTTCAATAGAGTTTTTTCACTGAAGCCTAATCGCATGACTTGTGCAGACGTCAGCGTTGCTGCGGGTGTCGGGCCCTAAACTCTCTACTAACGCCCTCCCCTCAATCCTCGCCAGGACCTAGTAGTTAGGAGACACCCTCCCCGCAGCCTGCACCTGATCACGCCATGCTTCACCTGGTGGCTGCGACGCTGAGACGTTGAGCCTAAGGACGCGGGTTAGTTTACCGGCCATGGCAGCCCGTTTTCTTATCGAGGCGAAAAGCGAAAACACCTGTCTGTTGGAGATTTCAGTGCACGTTAAAAATTTTCATGTGGTCAAAATGGAATTCGGAGCCCTCTGCCATGACGCGCCTCATCGCCTGTGCAGCGTCGACGCGTTAAACCGCATAATCAATATACTCAGTGTCGTGCTCCGTGCCGTAGAGGAAAGAAAACTTAGGAGAGTTCCTACATCACGTTACCTGAAGCCGCTCTGCCATATCTGCATTTTCCCAACTTTTTCTTGCATTTGTCGTACACTCGTCACCTTAATCGCCTCTGCTACTCCTTCACTCATCTTCTACGTGAGCGCTTGCGGACGATAGGATATCGGCTGGGCCGCGTAGCGAAGCAGCGCCTCGGTGGGGCAGCCTTTGACGTCGTTGCCAACACGCGATGGCCTATGGCCTCTTGTGAGCGTGAAAAAACTACGTGAACTTCTCTAGACCTTTAGAAATGCATGAAACCTCTCCTAATCTTTCTTTTCTCGAATCTCCCAGCCAATGACAGGTGCCTCTTTCCTTGGAAGAAGAAAAAGTGAGGTTAGTTCGCTGAGCGGCAGCATTTTTTCGAGGAAAAGAAAATATAAAAATGGCAGAATAACTTGAACCGGAAAAAAGCAGGATGTCAGTGCCACTCATATTCGGGGACAGATCTTATTGACAGAGGAAATAAACTTTGCGTGAAAAAGGCCTCGTTAACAAAACTATCTTTCAAAATTTGAAACACCCGCCCTTAGGTGTCGCTATGAAGATAGCGGAAGGCACCACGCGAACGCCAACACAAGCAAACACACGCCGAAGCACTCGCTCGCGCCAAGCCATTGCAGGAAAAAGGTTAATCTGAAATTGGCCGCGAAGTGGGTTGTCGCATGTCACTTCGACTAACAGGCACTCCACAAGAATTCGGTTTACGGTTCCAAGGCGTTGGGACATGCTTCACGTGCACCGATGGTTACGTAAACGGAGGAGTCATTTTTTGTCTTTTTATTCCGCAGTTTTAAGGCCTCTCTTGAAAGGCTGTTGCGTTTTTTTGTGTTTTCAGCTCGAAATAATTCACAAATCTTTCGGTACTTACAGGTGCAATTTTGTATAGTGTGAATATTGGTTTTCTTCACTTGTTTGCCTTTTTGTTTTTCTTGAACTTCTCCATCGTGCACACTAGTTGGGGTTCGGGCTTTAATATGGATTGGCATTGTGTTCTGGCTCGTTTAACGTTGATAAAAAGAAAGATTTGTTGTCATTTAACCCCCGCCCTTCTCTCTGTGCACCAACGCCAACCACCGCTATCACGCGCCAACCACCTCCAACACGGGCCTAGCCGTGCATCGCGCGCGAACAACCGCTATGACGGGCCAATCGGTGGAGAACTCGGTAAGGACGCCATACAAGAAGATGCCCCAGGGGTGGATTGATCTTGTCCGTTGACATAAAGCCCACAAATTCTACACAAACTTAGCTCAGTGTGGACATCAAAATACTTGAAAGGCAAAGCTGCCTTCCTACTTGCTCCTACAGCGACGTCAGTGGGAACATTCCTGAATTTTAAATTACAAAAACACGGCAGTAGGATTTACCATTCACCTTGACTCAAGTTATTCTTAATAAATTGCCGCTCGTGTCCCATCCTTCCAACTCCACATCTGGAAAGTTCGATCGAGCTTTTTGTCTTCGCCTCAAACAGGCCGTTCCTTGGTTTCTAATTCTACAGGACTACTACGGAGCTACAGACGTTGCAGATACATGTTCTAGAGTGGCAGTAGGTTTACCATTATCCTTTGAAATGCGGCCTTGATTTTAGATGCGAAGCATCTCATGCTCGAGGCTGTGTCCCTCCCTCCCTCGTTATTGTTGTCCGCCGTCCGCACTCTACTGCGCATGCGCGTCTCTTCAGCCCCGTCAGCGTTTGGGTTGACGTCGGTGCAGTCCACTATAAAAAGAAATAGTCAGATGGCACCCACTTTTGATCCCACGACACTCTGGCCGCAACGGGAGGTACGTGGCGCTCTTTTTACTGCGGCACAAACCGAGCCGGGAGCACGTGCTACGAATGCGCCTTATGTCATTCACTCATTCAAACTACGTCAAGAAGCTACTGATACAACGAAGACACGCGAAGCTGATTGGCAACGGAAACGACGAACTGAAAACTAATGGGAACCTCAGTTGACCCCATCGCTGCTTCGCATACTACTCAGCGCTTCCGTACGGAAAGATGGTGTAATTGTTTTTCTTCACTTAAATTAGCCGCAATCCCCCCTTTGCTTTCCGAGGGTTTCTTGACTGCCAACCCTTATTCTGTCTTAATTCACCAAGCCCCTCATCTCCTAGTTCTAATTCGCTACATGCACATCGAGGGCCTTTGTTTTGGCACTCTTGGAGCCAAAGGTAGCATAAGAGGGTTCAAAGCTGGTCGACCACTCTCGACATGTCGTGGACACTCGAGTCAGAGCGCGGGGGTCAAAAAGAAGGTCCCCTTCGCCCCGAGTAGTCCCAGTTGCGCTGGCTACCACCCGCAAGTGCAGAAGACAAATAATACCGAGACATAAATACCCAAGAAGGTGGTGGGGAAACAGCCCCGCCGGTAGCATAGTAGTTATCGCACCAGACCAGTATTCTGGAGGTCGTGGGTTCCGATCCCTCCCAGCGAGCATTTTTTCACCACTTTCTTTCTGGCTCAAACAATTCTTCATCTGTTGCTATGACCTACCGCATTCTCCCCTTTGATTTACAACGTTTTCTTGACTGCCAAGCCGTATTCTGTCTTAGTTCACCGAGCCCCTCATTTCCCACTTCTGATTCGCTATATATATATTTATATATATAGGAAATGAGGGGCTCATTGAAATCAGACGGAAATAAGGGTTGGCAGTCAAAACAATGTCGGAACGCCAATGGGAGGAGTTGGTAGGTCATTTAAATAGATAAAGAATTTGACAAAACAGAAAGAAAGTGCAGAAAAAATTCCCTGCGGGTGGAATCGGATCCCACGAGCTCCAAATTTCAGGTCTGCTGCAATTACCACTACGCTACCGGTGGGGCTACTTTCCCCTCCACTTTCTGGGGTATTATGTTAAGGTATTTTTGTTTCCTGCGCTTTAAGGGTGGTAGGCAGCGCCACGCGGACTGCTCGGGGTGAAGGGGACCTTCTTGTTAACCCCCGGGCCATGACTCGTGTTTCTACGACATGTCAAGAGTGGTCGACTAGCGTTGAACCCTCTTAAGCTCCCTATGGCACCAAGAGTGCCACAACAGAGGCCCTCGCTATGCATGTACCGTATCAGAATAGGAAATAAGGGGCTCGTTGACATGAGACAGAAATAAGGGTTGGCAGTCAAGAAAACATCGGAAGGCAAATGGGAGGATGTGAAAGGTCATTGAAACAGATAAAGGATTTGAAAAGAGAGAAAGTGCAGAAAAAATGCCCGCAGGGTTGGCTCCGAACCCACGACCTTCAGAAAACCGGTCTGTGCGATGACCACTGCGCTACCGGCGGGGAAGTTTTCCCCTCCACTTTTTGGGGTAATTATGTTAAGGTATTTTTATTTCCTGCACTTCAAGGTGGTGCCAAGGGCCGCCCCCGATAACGGTCCCTGGGAGCACAGTTAGGAGTGATGCGGTGGTTTACTGGCGATGTTTCTTCCATATTAGTACAAAAACCGACCGATGAACAAAGTTTTCGTAGAATCCGGGAGATCGAACAGGAGTCCAGAGTAAGACTTTGTCCCTAGGGTGAAAGCGAACCTCGTGGTGGAAGCGTCATAGCGCTCTTTGTCGTCTTGTTGCGAAGCTTGGTTGCGGAAATGAGCTTGTCGGCAGCGGTTGTCCACACGGGTAAACCGCTCCGGCAGTGAGCTTGAAGCATGTAGGGACGAAACGAGAAAGTTTGTGTCAAGGCTGAATCAGAGGTTTCATCCGAATACCAGGAAATATTGACATCAGCCGGTTGTACTTGGAACAGAAGTATTAAATGCAACTGTAACTAACGGCAGAATAGTGTCCCAGTTATTATGGGAAGCTGGAATATCCATGGAAAGCATGTCGGACAGGGTTTAGTTGAAGAGGCATTTTTGCGCACTGTACTTCCGCCTTGTAGGACGTAAGCTACAATCTTAGAGAGAAATGTCTCCCCACGATAGCTTAAATGGCCCCGGGGGCGGCATGGTGCAAGATGATTGCTTCGAAAAAGAAGTGAGCGGTCTCTGAAGCGCAGCCAGTACGCACAGGGACCGTTGATGCATATCATGTAAATGGTCGACTGCGGTGACAATCCCGTGGTGTCTTGCAGATGTAGGTATTACGCTTTTTTAATTGATGGCTGCTTCTAAGCCAACATCCTAGTTGTTTTGGTATAAAGGGTGGTATCTCAAGGGTTACTCCACAAAGGTTGTGGTATTTATGTGTTTGTATTGTTTTGGTATTTGGCGTGTTTATTGTTTTTGGTATTTTATGTGTGTTCGTTCTGTTTTTGGTGTTCTGTTTTTAAGCTACACACATTACTGTGCTTCCACACCCCACCTATTAGGGAAATATGCTTTTAAGATGCTTAGTTCGAAGGGGGTGGTTGCCTATCCCTGGCGTCGAGCACCTTGCAAGCATATGCACGCGATGGTATATGAGCACGATATGTACACAATGCATTTGCGTCGGTATGTGCAGCCACTATATATGTAGATGTACTCGAATGCTTACAAAGGCTGCCTGTATGTTTGCACACAAATGTATGCACACGAAGTTTGTACCTGCAATGGGTACATACAGATATACACCATCACAAAACAATAAACACCCTAAAATAATAAACGCGAAAATACCACCAATAAGTACACACAAAATACCAACAACAAACAGACAAAAACACACAGGACACCAAAACAACAAGCCCACAAAATACCAAAAAAAAACATGGAATGCCAAAAATACAAAATACCAAAGCATACCAACACCAAAACACACATAAATCACCAAAAACAATAAGCACACAATATACTAAAACCAACAAACACACAAAGTACTAAAAAGAAAACGCACAAAACACAGAAGCAAATGAAACACTAAACTATCGGAGCCAGAAAATCCCAGAAAGAAAAAAAACATAATACCGACAACCACAAACTAACAAAATACTGAAAACAAACACATACAAAACGCAAAAAACAATAAACAAAACAAAACACTAACAATTTCCTGGGACTGTTGGGCATATGATCGGCTTCGCGCAAATATCGTCCCGCCTGTGTCCTCTCCTATGAGGACTGGATCAGGCCACGTGATCGACACCAAGCTACGTTGGCTGCGTTGCGGCACTTCGTTTGCGAGGCAGCCATGGCCGGACATCATTAACCCCCTCCCTTAAGCCCGCGGCCTCGAACCATCCAAATAAAAACATTTGTCTGTCTGTCTGCAGGTGTAGCAGGTAATGGCTCGTACAACTCAATAATTATGGTTTCAAAAGGCTCACCAGGGCATAGAAGGGGTTGTAGGGGTCCAATATGGAACGAAGTTTGGCGTTTTTTGATGCTGACAGGGAACGCTAGAAGCGACGTAGCGAGAAACGCTGGACGAGAGTGCTACCAGAAGAAGCCACAAACGGACACGGTCATAAGTCTTCTAGAAGCCCAATTGTCCAGCCATGGCGTCGTCGTAAAGGGCAGCCAAAATTTCAGAACGAAGAAACATGGGCAAAAAGGGAATCCATTATGGGCCATAACAGCTGGTGCGCTGAATAGTATAGTGCTTTATCTAGAATATTGAATTCGCTGAGCTGACGGTGCATGCGACTGTTCGGTGGCTGCGGGTCACCGGTGATGCGGACAATCATTGTGCAGAAGCAGGTGTCCGCTCGCTGTCACTCAACGAATTTGGACTGGCTATTAGAGTATTTATATTCGAGAGGTGCCGATGTGTGGGGTGCACTGAGGAAAGACCTGTTGTGTTGTTCCAGAGCACCCGGCCCAAATTCGCTGCGCGGGGTGACGTGCCGACAGCGAGGCTGATTCACGCCTCGACCAAACCAGACCAAACCTACCGCGGCTGATAGGCCCAAACTTGCATCGGCGCAGAGTCGCCTCTCCTTTTCACGCCGCGGAGGCTCGGCCGAATCACGCATTGGGTGAACGACCGATAACCGACATGCCGCTACACGCCTGGAGACGGCTCGACTGAGACGGGGACTGCGTCGCCTTCTCTTCGCCCGTCGGGGCGTCACGGCTGACGCAACCGCTTTGCCTCCATTCGTCGGATTTCAAAGTTCGATCAGCGAGAGTCCTGATTTGAGCGATTCAAACTAACCGCAGCTGCAAACGACTCCCGTTGCTATAACAAGTCACCGGGAGGAACTTTGGGCGGCACTTTTCAGAGGCAGCGAGTGGAGAGCTGCTCTCGCATTTGTACGAGCCCAGTCGCGGCTTTGTTCCCCATGTATATACTGTATATAACTGCTCCTTCAACTTTTGGTCAGATCGAGAACTTTATCGCTATGCTCTGCGCCGCGTTGATAGTGAACGGCGCAAGGCAACGTCTCTGAACCGGTGACATCTCTCGGATGACCAGTCGCAAAAGTGGTGGCTGCTGTGAGAGCGCCCAGTACCAACAGTGATGACAGAGCCGGAATAGCTGACTCCCAACAGTGGTGACAAGGTGGCATGCGAGTTACAACATTGAATGGCAGCTGCGGGATCGAACGCCAACGGCTACTACCTATAGCGGTAAGTGCTCAATGTTCAATCTCATTTCACCAGACGTCTATAGCACATGTTATGGTAGTTGAGAGAAGGGCTGTGTGAGGTACTGTGAAAAGCTTTGACTGTTTCAAGCCTACGGACAATGTGCAGAAACCAGAGCTAGTGCCGAGGGTGTAAACAAAACAGCGTACGGAATTTCTTGCGTGTGCCGCACTAGTAGCTCGATAGTATATGAACGGCAAGGGAATTCTAACTTGGGCAAGCAGCAATCAGCTAGTGCGAACGATGTAGGACCTCAAAGTGAAGGAACTCATCGAAATGTGCGAGGAGCTATACCTTGACTTCGACCGTGCGAAACGGAATAATGGGATTGTTGACATCCTGCCGAAGCAGAACGTAGCGGCTGAGGAAGTCTGCGAGGACAGGGCTGAAATCAAAGAGCGCCGTAAGCGCGATGAAGCCGAAAAGAAAGAGCGCCGTGAGCGCGTTGAGGCCGAGAAAAGAAAACGTCGTGACCGCGAAGAAGCGGAAAAGCAGAAGCGGGGGAAGGAAGCCGAATGGGTGAAACAAAGAGAGCAAGCCCAAAGGTGTATCGTACTTGTGGAGCCGATAACGAGCCCCACTGTCACACCCTCTCTCTTTTCTGGCTACGCATGCGGCTATATAAGCAAGCCCAATAAGGCTGCCCGCGGTCTGCTTTGGCTGAGCCACTTAATGTGTCGTCTTCCTGCCACCCACACATGATACATGGTGTCAGAAGTACAACCGCCAACGCAACAAGCATCAAGGAATGGACGCAATAAAGCCACCGGGACCACTGCAACTGTCTGGAAACATGAGACGCAACTGGGACCTCTTCAAGCAACGACTCGACCTATTCCTGACGGCGACTTCGGCGAAGAAACCCAGGACAGAAGCGGTCAAGGTAGCGATCATTCTCAGCACCGCTGGCGAAGAGGCACTGGAAATCTTCAACAACTTTACCTTCCATGAAGGTGAGCGAAAGGACTACTTCCCCACGCAGGAGCGCAAATTTGATGAATACTGTCTCGAGCAAGGGAACGAGGTTTACGAGCGACATCTGTTCCGCGTGCGGGTCCAAGATGAGGCACAGCCTTTCGAACGATTTTCCCGAGAGTTAAGGACGGAAGCCAAGCTTTGCGACTTTGGGGACCTTGAAGAGTCTATCATAAGGGACCAAATTGTTTTCGGGACCAATAACAAGAACACCAGAGAAAAAACGTTGCGGGACAAGAACGTGACTCTACAGAAAGCAGAAGATATGTGCAAAGCAGCAGAAGTAGCGGAGCAACAAAATACTGCATGGGCTAGTGAGCGCGTACAGTTTGACCTTGCCCGGCAGAATGAACGCAGCAAAAAGCAAAGAAATCGTTGCACGCAAAGTAGTAAGAGCCAACCGCCACGACAGTGTCCAGCCTACGGGAAAGTGTGCTACGCATGCAACAGGATGAATCACTTTGCGTCCTGCTGCAAGAACAAGCAGGTTAACGATATTCAGAACGACGCGGACGATTATTTCGACGTGCTTGACGTTAGCATCTGTGGCATCAACAAGAACGCAGGAGAAGATTGGAAAGTACGCGGTAAGGTGTACGGTTGCGAAATTGAACTGAAAGTAGATACGGGTTCTCAGGCGAACCTTATTCCGCTCAGCGTCTTCGAACGCATGTCAACAACAGCGGCATTGCAGAAGAGCAACGCAGTGCTCACCGCCTACAATGGGTCCGCAGTCAAACACCTTGGCGTGGCGACCACAGCACTGGAGATAAACGGCGCAAGGAAAGAAACCAATTTCCTCATCGTTAAGAAAGGGCGCCAAGCAATTGGCCTGAGCACTTGCCGTGAAATCGGCCTTATCCCGGCAACCGTCGATACTATCGGACGAAGCGGAGCAGAGGCGCCCGAGACAGAATTCGCGCACCTTTTTCGAGGCACTGGGTGCGTAAAAAGAAAATACAAGATGGTTTTTCGCCCAGACGCTGTTCCAGTCGTGCAACCAGCAAGGAGAGTGCCACTGGCTCTGAAGGAACCATTACGTGACGAACTCACCCGCATGGTGAAAGAAGCCATAATCGTGAAAGTAGAAGAACCAACTGAATGGGTGAGTCCACTGGTTGCTGTACGCAAGAAGAAAGGGTCGCTCAGAGTATACATGGACCCACGAGAAGAGAACAAAAATATATTACGTGAGGATTACCCAATGCCCATCCGCGAGGACATCGAAAGTGAGTTGTCAGGGGACCAAGTCTTTTCGCATTGAGATGCAAACTCCGGATTTCATCAGATACCACTTGATGAAGCTACATCGGGGATCTGCACGTTTGCAACACCGTTCGGGCGATATCGCTTTTTAAGGTTGCCACTCGGAATTTCATTACCCAGCGAAGAATTTCAGAAAACGCTGTCCGAAATTTTTGAAGGTGTACCTGGAGTACGCGTGTACGTCAATGACGTCCTGGTGTGGGGAGCTGATGACAAAGCTCAACACGACTAACGTTTGCGCGCCGCTCTAGAAAGGGCAGAGAAGGCAGGGCTGACCTTTAACCAAGAAAAAGGAGTCTTGGGTGTGAGCGAAATAACATTTTTGGGTGACGTGATCAACGCACAAGGTGTGCTCCCGAGCCCCGACTTGATCAAAAGCATCCGAGCTATGCCCGCTCCGGAAGACAAAAATGCAGTACGGAGAAAGATGGGAGTCGTAAATTAGTTCCGCAAATACATGCCCCGACTAAGCGACAACCCGTTATTGTTGCGGAGCCTCGTAAAGGACGATATCATTTTCGAGTGGACTGCAGCTCACGCGCGTGAGTGGGAAGCCGTATGCGAGGCGTTAACGTCTCCTCCGCTGTTGGCTTTCTTTGACGAGAAAAAAGAGACAAAGCTGGCAGCGGACTCCTCTGCAATCGGAATAGGTGCCTCTTTATTGCAAAGGCACGGCAATGACTGGCGCCCAGTCATGTATGCATCGCGGACGCTATCTGATAGCGAAACGCGATATTCCCAAACTGAAAAAGAGACGCTCTGCATCGTCTTCGCGTGCGAAAAATTCCACCAGTTTACATACGGCCGCAAAATTATTATCGAGACCGACCACCGGCCGTTGCTTGACATTGCAAAACCAAGGCTACAGCGTTTATACGTGCGCTTGCTCAAGTACAATTACGATTTGCAGTTCGTTCCTGGCAAGGACCTGCTCCTGGCTGACATGCTCTCTCACGCGCCTGCCTACGCTTAGGAGCCGGCAACAACCGAAGACGTCGATGTCCACGCAGTTCAGGTCATCTCCGGAATAGTAAGCACACCAACGAAGCGACGTCTTCAAGTTGAAACTGTGGCGGATCCTTACCTAAGTTTGGTGATGCAGCAGCTTTCCGAATGTCGACCTGTTGAAGGGGAATCACGCCCGTTTGCTGCCGAGCTATCAGTCATCGAAGGAATATTACTTAAAGGATGCAAAGTTGTCATACCTTTGTCCATGAGAGCTGAAATGCTAAAGAAAATACAAACCGGTCATTTCGGAATGAACAAATGCAAGGCAAGAGCGCGTGGATTAGTTTTCTGGCCTGGTCTTGACGGCAGCATAGAATCGATGATTCGTTCATGCAGCGCATGCCAGAAATATGCGTACAAGCAGCAGTCCGAGCCACTTGTTCTTCGGCCAACACCCAGTATGCCATGGTACAGAGTATGCATCGATATCTTTTCCTTTGCTGGTGACGCATACTTGACAGTGTACAACGCGCACTCCAACTTTCCTGAGGTGGAAAAGCTAGCTACCACGACAGCACGAGAGGTAGTAGAGAAAACGTCCGCTATCTTCGCACGCTATGGGATCCCTGGACAAGTATGCACAGACAATGGGCCTCAATTTGTGTCAAAATAATTTGCCGACTTCGAAAACGGTATGACTTGATGATGATGGTTGGTGTTAATTGGCGCAAGGCCGACGAGGGCAAAAAGCGCCAGAGAAGTTATTTAATAAAAAGAAGTGACTACCACAAAAGGTAGGTATAAAACGTGTAAACCGGACATAGTAAGATCAATAAATATAATAGTGATGGCTGGTGTATAGGGCCAGATTTGATTATGCGTGGTACGAAATGAGGTTTAAAAACTTGACGTCTGACAAATACTCAAACACACGTTTCACAGAAACACTGGCATCGTCACCTAGAAACAGCGATGGATGTAGTGGGATATGTTGTCTGTAGAGTTCTCTGAAGTGTTTGTGTCGTGTTGTGTGAAGTGCCTTGCTTTGATTAGTATGTGCACTATGGATAGGGCCTCTCCGCACCTGCTGCACAGAGGTCTTGGAGATGCAGTGAGAAGGTGCGAGTGCGTTGCATGTGTGTACCCTATCCGTAATCTGGCCAAGACGACTTCAGAGTATCTATTGCGTGTGTCGGTGGTGTATGGTCCCAAGTGAGGTTTTATTACGTGTAACTTGTTGTCTGTTTGTTCACTACCAGTGTGTTTGCCATGTTTTGCGAAGTTGTTCTCGGATGTGTGGTTCCACGTCGGTGTAGACTAATGTGGTTATGTCTACTGTATTCAAGAGTGTAGCAGCAGCAGCCATTCGGTCCGCTGCTTCGTTTCCGGCTATACCACAGTGGCCAGGGACCCAGCAAAAAACCACTTCAAATTTGCGTACATACACAGACAAAATACCCCTGACGATCAGATTGACAACGTGGTTTTTCGAAGGCATTGTTGACGACAGTGCCCGCACAACACTGAGGGAATCTGTATAGATAATGGCATGTGGGATGTGGCTTTGAAGTATATGATTCACAACAAGAAGTACACCGTAAGCCTCTGCCGTAAGAATACTAGTATGACTATTCAGAGTTGTAGTGACACTAAGGCCGGGCCCATGCGCCGCGCAGGACACAGAGGTGGCAGTTCTAGAAGCGTCCGTATAAAATTCAGAACTCTGATACTTCTGCTGCAAATACAGGAAATGCTGCAGGATTGCACATGTGGGAGTTCGGTTTTTATCTACATGTCTGAAAGATGTGTCGCATGATACAGGGCGGAGATGCCATGGTGCTATAAATTCCGTTAGAGAACTTTGGATTGCATCTAAAAAGGAGACAGCAAGCTCTGACGCTTCCTCTTTAACTCTGTAAGAGAAGGGCGCAGGGAACGATGGTCGATTTAAAAGGAGGTTATTCATGGATGTATCAAGAAAAACTGATTTAAAAGGATGGTGTGGGATGGATGAAATTTTAAAGGCATAAAGGAGATCATTGTATGCTCGCTGACGTTGTAGGTTGCATTTGTTTCACTCCACATATAGGCGTTCGACCGGGCTAGCGCTCAAGGCGCCAAACGCCAGGCGGAGCCTGAGATGGAGTACTGGGTCCAGCATTTTGAGGGATGTTTTACTTGCTGACCCATAAACAACGCTACCATAGTCCAATCGTGAACCTATCAAGCTGGTAAAAATACGTAAGAGAATTGGTTTGTCAGCACCAAAAGAGATGTGCGACAGAACCTTCAGGATATTCATTGTTTTTAAGCATTTATGTTTTAGTTGTTTTATGTGTGGGATGAGTGTCACCTTTTCGTCAAAGATGATAGCTAAGAACTTGTGTTCCTTTTTTACAGTAATCGAGACACCATTGAGTTGAATGTCTGGATCCGGCCGGATGCCACGCCTCTTGGAAAACAAAACACAAGTGCACTTTCCGGTATTAAATTTAAAAATATAGCTATCTGCCCAGCCAGCTAGCTTGTTAACACCAAGCTGGACCTGGCGCTAACAGACAGACAATATACAGGATTTTAAGGAGAGTTGAACGTCGTCTACATAGATTGAACAGGAAATCGACGGTGGCAGCACCTTCCTAAGAGAATTCATTTTCACAATAAAAAGGGTGCAACTAAAACTCCACCTTGCGGTACGCCGTTATCCTGCACATGAACCCTAGAAAGTGCAGCTCCAACTCGCACGCGAAACGTTCTTTCAGACAGGTAACTGGCAAGCGTGTTCATCATGTTACCCGACACGCCAAAGGACTTCAAATCGCTGAGGATGCCGTACCGCCAAGCAGTGTCGTACGCCTTTTCAAGATCAAAGAATGCTGTCATACAATACTGCTTGTGGATGAAAGCATCTTTATTATATGACTCTAACGCAACGAGTTGATCGTTCGTAGATCGCCCCGTCCTGAAGCCTGCCTGGCAGCTCTCGAGAAGACCGCTGTACTCTAAGAAGTACACGAGTCTCCTGTTTATCATCTTCTCGAAGAGCTTACACAGGCAGCTTGTCAGGGCAATGGGACGATTACTGGCAGGAGAGGAAGGGTCCTTCCGTTCTTTTAGGAAAGCCACTACTATGGCCTCCCTCCAAGAGCGTGGAATGTGCCCCGAAAGAAATATTTTATTGTAGAGGTGAAGAAGTGTTTGAAGTGTGTCTGCATGTAAGTGTTGTATCATTGTGTATGAAATCCTGTCTGCACCTGGAGCTGAAGGTTTACAAGTAACGAGTGCGACCTTCAGCTCATGAAGTGAAAATGGGGTGTTATAAGATAAGTTCGACTTATTGTCTCGCAAGGACTTCTTCTCACATGATGCTTTGTGGTTAATGAAAGTGTTGGTGTAGTGTGTTGAGCTGGACACGTGTTCGAAGTGTTGTGCAAGAGTGTTGGCCTGGACTTCGAGTGTGTCCCCTTTTGTGCTAACCAGGGGAAGGCTGTGTGTCTGTTGTCCTTTTAGTTTGCGTATTCGTGTCCAGACTTTGTGAGTGTCGGTGTATGAGTTGACGGAAGTGAGGAAGGCGCGCCAACTCTCCCTTTTCGCCTCACGACGCACACGCTTCCCAAGAGCTTTTTCCCGTTTAAAGGAAATGAGATTATCTGACGTCGGGTACCGGCGAAGGACACCCCACGCCTTGTTCTGGGCCTCTCGCGCCCGCCTACAGTCTTCGTTCTACCAGGGCCTTCTTGGGTTGCGGGACGCACTGGAGGCCTGGGGAATGGACGTTTCGGCAGCGTCGAGTATGTGCGCCGTGATGAGTTGGGCTGCTTCCTCAACGTGTAGGTGTTTTATGGTTGTGTGGTGTAGTTTAGATGTTTCTGTGAATGTACTCCAGTTTGCTTTTGATTCATTAAACCTGTTGTGGGAAGATGGACTGCATGGGCCTTTACCTATGTATGTTAGGGAAGTGGAGAAGTGGTCACTACCTATGGGTCCGTGCCCACGCCCCACTCAAGACATGGAAAGAGAATTGCAGAACCAATAGCCAAGTCGAGATGTGAGTACGTATTATGTCCTAAGTTATGGTATGTATGCTGTTTTTTGTTGAAAAGGCATGCTCCTGAAGATGTAAGAAATTTCTCTATCAGGCGACCTCGGGCATCCGTTCTGGTGGAGCCCCAACGAGAGTTGTGCGCATTTAGGTCGCTGTTAGGATGTATGGTTCGGGAAGCTGGTCGACCAGTGCCTCGAAGTTAGAGCTCGAAAGTGCATGATCAGGAGAAATGTATATGGAGCACACCGTTATCAATCTATTGAACATGATTGTGCGAATTGCTACAGCCTCAAGGACAGTGTTCAAAGTGACAGGGTGGCATGCTAAGGATTTCCGGGCGGTAATGGCCACACCCCCAGAAGAGTGTGTGCAGCCAACCCTGTCCTTTCTGAATAGCATGTACCTACTTAAGAAATTAATACCCTTTGTCCTGTCTAGTTTGCGCGGCTCCCTCAGAATTAAAAAAATTGTCTGTTTGGAATTGAGGTGTGTCTCTTGGAGACACATGAGACTTGGCTGATTGGCACGCAGGATATAATATACATCATCAAGATTTTTAAGGAGGCCTCTGCAGTTCCATTGAATGATGTTTTCTGTTCCCATTATTTACGTTTAAGAATGAATGGAGTGTGTGTGTGTGTTCATGTGTCGTCTTTCGGGGCTGTTACTCTGGGATTAGGCTTTTTAGTCCTGTCTGTAGGCTTGGAAGTCGGTGGCCGCTCCTTGCGCTGCGTTGCAGGCGGGAACGGCCCGACATCCATCTCGTCGTCGGATGTCCGAGGGGTGCCCGACGGCCCGGACCCCCCGGATTTGGCTCCCCTCGGGAGCCCTTCGTTTGAGCCGCCACCGCCGAGTGCGTCCGGGGCACCAGAGGTGGCACGGGCGGTGCGGTGGCGGTGGGTGCCGGTGCGGGGCCCGTGGTGTCCATCACCTCGGTACCCTCCAACGCACTGGAGGACGGGGAGACAGAGGCGGGAGCAGCACCGGTCCCGACAGAAGTGGTTTGCACCGCAACCGCTGCTGCCTCAGCAAGCGGCGTGGTGCCAGGTTGGGCTGCATGAGGCAACCCAGAGGGGGGCGGGGGCGGGACCAGGTCAGACTCGCTGAACTTGGTCCCTGTGGACACCAGACGCCGCTCCGCCCCCCGGAGAGCTGCGTCGGCGTACCTCCCCAGAGGGATAGAGGCGAACCTCTTTCTCGCCTCTGGAAAGGTGATGTTCTCAGTGACCTTAATGTTTATAATCTTTTTTTCCAGTTGAAATTTTTCGCACTTGCGGGAGTATGCCGCATGCGGGCCCCCGCAGTTTACACAAGTGAGAGTTTCAGATGGGCAGTTCTCGCTCGGATGATCGTGCGCCGCGCATTTCGCACACGTAGTTCGGCCACGGCAAGAGTGCGTACAGTGCCCGAACCGCTGGCACTTAAAACAGCGCCGCGGGTTCAGTATGTAGGGATTTATTGAGCACCAAATAAAACCTGCATTTATGCGTTGTGGGAGAACTGCGCGGTCAAAGGTCAAGATAATGTGCTTGGTGGGAATCTCCCTGTCGTCTCTGCGGATAGTGATGCGTCTTACGGCAGTGACGCCCTGATCCTTCACGCCGGCAAGGAGATCCGCATCCGTTTCGTTAAGGAGGTCTGTCTCGGATATCACACCCTGCGAGCTGTTGAGGCTCCGATGGGGTGTGACTTTGATGTTGAGATCACCCAGTCTAGTCTGAGCTAGAAGCTTTGCAGACTGCTGCTTGTCATTTATTTGAATTAGGAGTTCACCAGACCTTTGTTTTTTGCACTTATACGATTTTCCTACTATGGCTTCAAGATACTTGGCAATCAAGAAGACTGACTGAGATGCAAGAGGGTGGGTTGGATCGAGTGATTCCATGACAAGAAATCGAGAAAAATGATCTGGTTCAGGAAAGGTTAACGACGGCCATGGAGGAAAGGATACTTCGGTGCAGCCCCTTTTCAGGGACCGATCACGGTTGGGGGAGGGGTTTAGACAATACCATAAAGCATAGTATAAAAGCAGGGAGACGCGGGTACTTTCTCGTTTGACCTTACCCTGGTAGTCAAAGAGGTCTTGGAGCTCGCTGCCTGGTAGACAGGCAGGGAGCCCATCGACCGGAGCTTGACCACGTCTCCGACGGCCACCGTTAGAGGTTTCTACCGTTCACCTTAAAAACACATCACCATGGTAGGTCACAGCTTATGTTGGGGGGCTCGGGGTCCGCGGTATCGCCAGTACCGTCACCAAGATTACTCAAGGTGCCCCGTGCGGGGAAAACGGTATGACTTCGAGCACATCACTTCGAGCCCGCGATTCCCTCGGTCCAACGGATTACCGGAAAAGGGGGTGCAGGTAACCAAGCGAATCTTGAAGAAGACTACAGAGTCGCGTGATGATTTTTGGCTAGGTCTGCTGTCGTATCGGGTATCTGCATTAGAAGATGGCCACTCACCCGCACAACTATTACAGGGACGACAACTGCGCACCAACGTCCCGGAATACAGAGTGGAGCTCGGAAGCACCGTAGTAAAGCATAAGCATCAGGACAAAGGCAAGCCACTGCCACTACTGCAGCGAGGAGAGAGAGTGCGCATACGGGACGACGACTGGTCACGCAAGGCGAGAGTATTTCCACGAAGTAGCCCCTCGATCCCACATCATCGAAACGGAGGATGGACGGCTGCTGAGGCGGAACAGACAGCACCTGCTTCGAACCCAGGAAGCATTCCGCGCCATGCCTGACGACGGGAACAGCCATGACGCCGAGTGTGACAACGCGCAAGTCGTGAGCCAGGACGCTCAAGTACCAGGTTTTAATCAATGTGGTCTTGCCACTCGGAGCCTGCAAGCAAAGGAGCCTGGAGTAACTAAGTTACAAAATGAAACGCGGGAGACGGCCGGAACCCCGGGAACCGCAACGGAAGGGCGGCCGTCAACCGCTACCCGCAGGACAACCCTTCAATGCAGTGAACCGAAGAGGTTGCGTAATGACAAAAGTTTCCGTCTAATCTCTTGTCTTTACTTGTGAATCATGGTTGCTTACTGATTGTGTTTTTTTGTTCATGTAAAGAAAAAGAGATATATCGTACTTGGCCGTCGCGGCGCGCAAGCCGATAACGAGCCCCACTATCACACCCTCTCCCTTCTCTGGCTTCGCATGCGGCTATATAAGCAACCCAATAAAGCTGCACGCGGTCTGCTTTGGCTGAGCCACTTCATGTGTCGTCTTCCTGCCACCCACACATAATACAAAAGGCAGCTCGAGTTGATGAGGCTTGAGTTGAGGCTCCGGGGGTGCTCCGCAGCATCAAACGTGACTCCTCCAACGCTTCAGGCAAGCGCTCCGAGAATTCGAGACCAACGGCCACCGTTCGTTGTTTAGGGGTCAAAACATAAAGTCAGAGTGTCTCAAGACAAACGCAAAGCGTCCGGGAACACGAACACAGTCCGTGGGTAGTGGTCAGTGCATGACACTCGCGAGTTCACAAGGACGGAAGCTCTCGCAGAAACTTGACTCGTCCCCAGAGAGCGACACATGAAAGATGCCGAGCAGCGGAGCACGAACTACGAGATGACAGAAAACTCTCTTGGTGGTCTAGTCGCGCTGACAGTGGCTGAAGCGGGCAGCGTAAAAGTCTTCGGCCGAGTAACGAGTGGACGCAGCCGGGCGACACGAAGAGTACGTTCGCCCCAATGCCCGATCAGCTGTCCCGCGGCAACGATTTCAAGGCCGAACGCTCCCGAGAAGGAAATCCGGCAAGCTCGTGGCAGATGGCACTAACAGAGAGAGTACCGTCATCTCGGAGAGCAATGGGGTACCTAAAGGAGATATCCCACTTGCTGAGACGTCCGATAGAGGGCCATACGAGTCCGCTGATCGCGTTCTTGTTTGGCCTCCGTTTTAGCGATCTTAGAAGAATGCTCAGAATCAGCGGAGGCATTCGAGACGGCTTTTAACCCCAGCGCGCACAATGCGCGACATAACGAGGATTTGCTGGCGAGTGTGGACAGGAAGGCTAGCCAGACGAAGCCTTAAGAGCCCCCTGGAAACGGAAAGTGTTCCTGCGGGGGCGAGTTTCAAGTCGGGCGTTGTTGTGTCAAAGCCTGTGAGCGGGACACGGAAGACTCGCGAGCACCGAAGCCCGTTCGGGGCGCTGACCGAAAGCTCTGGCGGTAGGTTAGTCGAGCCGCCAACGGCCGAAGCAAGATACAATATCCCTATACGTGGGAAAACCCAGCTACCCGCGCCGGGCGAGGTGAACTCTGCATTGTCCCCAGTTCTCGACAGCTGGCATGCAATTAAGGTAGTGCACAGTTCTGGCTTTCGTCCGCATTCTAACCTACTTGAACGAAAGCACTCAGTGCGAAAGCGAAAGTTGAGACATCCCTGCTTTGAGCAAAACGGTGATTGGTAGGTCTATGTGCCTGCCGCTATGTTGGCTTTGAAGTCAGCTCCGCACGATATCACGGCCATCACACCTGTAGGGCTTGTAAATGACCGGGGAGAGAGAACGTGTTTCGAGTGACGAGACGAGCGGGGACCGTAGAGCTGGTTCTAACGCTGCATTCGTTTTCCCGTTCGGAACAGTATGTCCCGTCATGTTGATCTTCGGTCTCAACACGTGCCCTGTCGCTTCTCGGAACTAATGGATGGTGTGTTTTGTGGCGTCTCTGAGTACGCACTCTCTTACCTCGACGATATCGCCATCTTTTCTAGCACATGGTAGGAGCATGTAGAGCACTGAGAGTAGTGGTGAGCATGCCCAAAGAAGCCAGCCTATCAGTCAAAGAGTCGAGGGTCACATATGTAGTGCCGAAATGACGTAACTGAGGCAGGTGGTGGTGTTAGCGCAGCCGACACAAAACGTCGGAAATAAAAGTAGCCGCTGTTGTGAACTATCGCCGACCAACCACTAAATGTGAGATAAGGGCTTTTTTGGGTGTTACTGGATATTGATCTACTTATGTGAAAGATTACTCCACCGTTCTAGTCGTTCCTCTGACGGTCTTAGAAAGACGGATTCAGCGAAGGTTAAGTCGGCCCCAACAAAGGAGGACGCGTTTCAAACTGTGAATCAAGCTGAGCGATGAGCCCATTCTAATGGGCCCCGACGTTTCGAAGGGTTTTGTTATTCAGTGCGATGTGAGCGATCGTGGCAATAGAGCTGTACTCGGCCGAGGGGATGCGAACGGCCGGAAACGAACAGATTAAGACGCAAGCTAACTTGCAAGGAAGAGGCGTAGAGTAAATCCGAAAAAGAATGTGGCCGCGTCGTATTGGCAGTGCAGAAGTGGGCATGCTAAGTAGCCGGTTCTCAGTTTGTTGTAGAAACGGATCATTGCCTTCTAACATGGCTAAATAACATGTCCCCTAAAGCGGTTTTTTGCTAAGGGAGAGTATGATACTCTAGTTGCAAAACTTTTTTATTCGCTATAAGTAAACTTAAACGCGAACGCAGACGCACTAAGCCGTGCGTTCAAAGTATTGCTGCCTTCGCCCGCCCAGTGTGTTTCTGTTTCGTCTATTCGTGATCAGCTTTTACCGTAGCAGGTATACGGGACAAAATTATTGCCCTCATTCACTGTCGGAGTTGATTGTTTCCATCCTGCGTGATTTCAAGTTATCAACCATAGTTATGATCATTTCTTGGCTTGTGTCATCTTTGACACATAGTTTGAGTTGTCATTGAAAATTCTGGCGCCCCGCATAGGCCGCTTCGTGTAGGTGGTACGAATTAAGGATAGACACTTAGCTGGCAGACTTTATCCAATTTTTTGGAGTATGGTATACTGACAGAGGGCAGAGGGGCTTTGTTTGCGCTGGGTGTTGCCTGTTATCGGGTGGTTCTTTGCAGGATGTAGAACGATGGAAAACAGCTGCTGAGAAACCACACCGGAAGAGCCTGGCGAAGCTGGTCGAAACACCTGGGCAGCACGGCGATGTAGCTGTGATAGGGACCTGGCAGGTTGTTCCTGTTCGTGGAAAGGAGCGTGGAGCCACCGTTTTCCTGGAGCACTGCAGGTGAGACTCGATGAGGATGGGGAAACGAGCGTGCCCGGCATCTGAGCCTCGTGGGGGCACCTCCTCTATCTGGCGCATTGTCTCGCGGCGGGGGTACTGTTGTGCCAGAGCGCCCTAACCAAATACGTTGCGCGGTGTGACGCGCCGACAGAGGCGCCGATTCAGGCCTCGACCAAATCAGACTTAACCGCCCGACACCGACAGGCCCAAACTTACATCACCACAAAGTCGCCTCTCGTTTTCGTGTCGTGGCGGCTCGCCCGAATGATGCATCGGACGACCGACCGGGAACCGACATGCCGCTACAAGCCTGGAGTAGGCTCCGATGAAAAGACGATAGCGTCACCTTCCCTTTCCCCGTCGGGGGGTCTCAGCTGACGCAACCACTTCGCCTCCATTCATCGTATTTCAAATTTCGGTCAGCAGGTGTCCTTATTGGAGGGATTCAAGGCGCTCGTGGCTGCAACGGGCTACCGGGTGTATGAAAACCTACTCAGAGGCACTTTTGGTGGCACTTTTCTGAGGGATCGAGTAGAGAGCTTCTGTCGCCTTTGTATGAGCCGTGTGACGCCTTTGTTACACTTTTACATACTATATATAAGTTTTGTTTCAACTTTTCCTCTTCTCGAGAACTTCATCCGTCTGTCTGGGCCGCGTCAACAGCAGACGGAGCAAGGCAACGTTGCTACAGCGGTGACTGCTCTCAGATGGCCAATCGCAACAGTGGTGGTTGCAGTGAGAGGGTCCAGTCCCAGCAGTGGTGACACAGTCGGGTTGCGTGATTCGCAAGAGTGGTGACAAGCTGCGTTGCGATTCCCAACAGTTGGTAGAAGACGTAAGTATTGAGAGCGTGAAAGAGCGTCTGCGTCACGATATTTATTTCCGGACTTAGAATGGTAAAGTTGTAGTGTTGTAGTCGTAAAATCCAGCGGCCGAGACGTCCGGGGAGCATCTTCAGTGACAAAAGCCAGCAGAGTGCGTTGTGATCTTTCACTACTCTGAAAACCCTGCCGTAATGGTAGGGGCAAACTTTTTCTATGAACTAAATAACGGCAAGGCACTCCTGCTCAGTTATACAATAATTTTTTTTCTCAACAGTGCTCAAGGAGCGACTGGCATATGCAAAAACTCTCGAAGCTGCTCGTGGGGTTGCAACAGCAAAACACCTATTCTGTGTCCATCAGCGTCGGTATGTAGAATGCAGTGTTTGGGTCGTCGAAATGACCGAGAACGGGCCCGGAAGTCAGCACGGCTTTCAGACGTCCAAAGCGGTCTTCGCGCTTGTCAGACCACGTTAAAGGAGCGCCAGCTTTCAGAAGCTCATTCAGGGGAGAAGCTATGGTTGAAAAGTTCCGACCAAACCTATGGAAACATGACGCCATGCTTACAAAACTGCAGAGGGCTGCCTCTTGTAAAGGGCGAGCAAAACTGACAACTGCAGCAATCTTGTTGGCGTCAGGTAGTTTAATATCTTTGCTTACTTCATGCCCTGAAACTGGTGCTTTTGCTGGCTTCACGACATTTCTTTCTGACCAGCTGCAGAACTGCGGTATCAAGGCATGCGAGGACCTGGTGGAGGCGCTGCAGATCTTCGTGGAAACAGTGAAAAACTTTTATTGTCGTCGAGATAGCACCACCATGTCGTCCATTTGAGACCACAAAGAACGCTGTCTATCATTCCCTAGAATGTGGCTGGAGCATTACAGTTAGAAGACCACCAATCTAAATTCATATAGTCCATCTTGCGTTGCAAATGCCGTTTTTTCTTTGTCGCCTTTCTGCATTGGTATTTGCTTATTCTCGGAGCGGAGGTGAAGGCTGGAAAAGTACTGCGCTCCTTGCAAACAGCACAAAGCGTCGTCTATTCCGGGCATCGGATACACGTCTTTGCGGGAGATCTTGTTGAGCGCTTTGTATTCTAAGTAAAAGGGCACTGACCGGTCATTTTTATAACCAAAACGACAGCGGAAGACCATAGACTAGATGACGGGCGAATTATATTACGTGTAGGCATTTCCCGAACACCTGTTCCCTGATAACTTGGCGTAACTATGCGGCCACACGATAGAGAAGATGGTGAACAATTCCGCTGACGTCTGTTTCTATCCTGTGGGTTGCTGTCATTGTGGTTCGTAGGGTGGTGGCAGTGCAACAAAATGATAAATTGTGCTTCCTCAACAACTTTCTTATTGACTTCTTGTCTGTTGGCGACAGATCGGGGCTCATCTGGGCTGCAGGGACGTGGAGAGGGCGTGCGGACGAGCGAGATGGAGAACGCGGTGTTAAACAGGATAGGAGAACAAGTGAGAAAGCAGCCGTGTCGTCGACAGTCGCTGCAGTAGAACCTTCGGGTAGGTAAAGATATCCTGGGGGTACTATCCGTTGCGGCCAGTAAAGCAACCCCGTTCCTGAAACGCGCCAGGAGATGGGGATGATGACGCCCTTCCAAAGGAAGCCGCCAAATGGACTCGCAAGAACATCGAAATCACAGATGTTATCGCAACGAACCGAAATCATTTTTTTTTGTCCTGGCACGACGGCGGTGTCAACACTAGCTACGAGGCAGCGAGGTGGTGGTGTCTCTTCGATGCTAGAGTATTCTGTGGTAGAAAGATGCATTTCTGGTCGATGACACAATATTACGGCGTCTGTCGAGCTGAGGTAGTCCCATGGTAAAATAAGTTGTCGAGCACAGGGAATAGAACTGCACACTTGATGTGATGCCCAATCCCATCAATGAAAACACACAGAGTGCAAGTACCGAAGGGTCCTATCACAACGTCATATTCACTACTGTGGTACCGGGTTCTTGCACCCGGCCGCGGTTCCCCAGAAAGACACTGAGCCCCCTCGATCACACCTTTACTTGGAGTCCCGCTCCGCCAAGGTCCACCGCTCAGCCGATCCGGCTGCACACACGTAGCCCAGCCGAGTCCGCCATGTTCCATCCTATCTCATCTCGCGCCACATCTTCATACTCCGCCGGAACATGTCCATCGCGCGGGATTGTCTACCGCCACTATTGCTCGATTACCACACTCTCCCCCCCTCCGAAGAAAAGGCCGACGCACAGTCCTCGAGCCAACCGAGAGCTAAAGAGTAACATGAAGCATCCGCATCGGGGCCCCAAGATGACGTCACAGTCCAAAAAAGAGATGTCTACAGCAATCTTGGAACTCGGGACATCCTCCGGGACAGCAGTCACAGGATCAAATCAGCCCAGGAACAGCCATGGACGCCGCTGGATCGCTGGCGCCACTGGAGGAATCCCATGAACCGATGACGGTCTGTTCAACAGTACCAGAGGTAGCAGATAGGGCCTCGCGGCGAGAGGTACGCAGCGCCGGAGTGGAACCGAGAGCACCACCCAAACGTCCGGTTCAAGACCCACAGCGCACACACCAAGGTAGCACAGTGAAGAGTAGAGAGCAGGCACGCCCGGAGAAAGAGCCATGCAGCCAAGAAGGTAGCCCCAAGGCCAAGGAGTCCGGAACTCAGGATGCCACCGGGTCATGCACCACGCACATGTGGATGTGGCAGTGGGGAAAGTCCTCCACACGGGTGGGCGGTGAATGCGGGCGCAGCAGGAGCGAATGCCAAAATGATTCTGGACGCGAAAGAAGCAAGAATTAACGCCCGGAAAGAAACACAATTCTAGCAGGGGGAAAAATAAAAAAACAAAGAACCGCATCACGTGGTACTAATCAATCATTAAATTACGCACCAAGAATAGGTATTCCGAAACAAAAAAAATGCCTAAAAAGGATACTCTAGATACATCCCATAGAATGTTAACATGACGGGTGCGCAGATGCCATTGAGAAACAAGAGGCGTTGCGGCCAAAAGCAGATCAGTCCACGTGGTACTGTTTAAGGTCTGCTATATTAACCGGGCCTGCATGTTCACCTGTACTGCTGTGGCGTAAAAGATACGTTATGGAAGACAGCTTCTCGCTTACGGTAAAAGGGCCCTCCCATTTAGGCGCTAGCGACGCGGCAAACTTGCGTGAGGCATCGCTCAGTGGATGAGTGTGCCGGAGAACCATGTCGCCAACCGCAAACTGAACATCTCGACGACACCGGTTGTACTGCTCCGCCTGCTGGAGACGAGCAACGTCAAGCTGCTGCCGGGCAGCCTGTATCGCGTCGCGCAGGCGCTGGCGGACGGCCACAGCATGGGGCGACATACCAGAACCCGCCTCCGTTTCTCGAAATGTCCTTTCAAGAGGAAATGGCATTTCCCGACCATAGTTCAAATAGGCCGGCGTAAACCCGGTTGAGCGATTCACCGTGGTGCGAGTGGCAAATGCAATCTCAGGCAGCTTAGCATCCCAATCCTTGTGTTGCTCCGTATGAGCAATTAGCATCGCCTTGAGATTGCGATTCACCCGCTCAGTTATGTTTGCCTGAGGGTGATAGGTGGTCGTACGATTGTGTTTCACGCCTACAGCTCGGCAGTTGTCCTCAAAGAATTTGCTCGTAAAATACGTAGCATTATCCGTTATGAGCTGTGCGGGGAACCCAAAGCGCGAAAACACTTCCATTAGCACCTCCATACATTCGGTGTATTGACGGTAGGTAGCGTGAACAGCTCTACCCACTTCGTGAAATGGTCCGTCACCACAAACAAATAACAATTCCCACGCGGGCTGCAGGGGTAAGGGCCCATGATATCGCAAGCAACGATTTGCCAGGGGCTCTTACTCTCAACAGACTGCATCAATCCGGGCGGGCAACCGACTCGGGGTTTCGCTGTCTGACACACGTGACAGCTCCTGGCGTACCGCAGCACATCCTGCCTCATTCCCGGCCACGTGACAGTCCGACATAACTTCTCGTATGTTTTGCTGCCAGAGCTGTGTCCAGCCAGAGCTGAATCATGAAAGTAACGGATGAAATCCCTTCGAGGCTTACGCGGTACAACAGCGCGGAATGGGGCATTAGCTTCGTCATCGTCCTGCGGGATATACCGTAGCAGGAGACCGTCTTCCGCCAACACATATGTATCAAACTCACCGCTGTTGCTGGTTGGAGCTGCGCCCTAGGCCCCGACGTGCTCAATGATCTTACGGCAGAGTCCGTCGGCACGTTGCGACGCGAGAAGGTCTGCCCTGCTCACCAGCGTACCCAAGCGTGCGTCAGCATCCACTGCAGCCACCAGCGCCGGCGCTTCCGCGTCCGAGGATGGCGGCAGGGGCGCGCGCGATAGCGCGTCAGCGACTTAGTTCTGCGAACCCTTCCTGTGCTGGATAGTAACATCCTAGCGCTGAAGCGCAAGCACCCAGCGCGCAGGACGACCAGCAGGGTTCTGCAAAGGCTGCAGCCACGTTAATGCCATGTGGTCTGTCTGAATGGTGAAAGAGGCACCGTCAAGATACATGTCAAATTTCTTTAGTGCAAACACAATTGCAAGACACTCACGTTCTGTGACCGTGTAATTGCGCTCAGCCGGAGTGAGCGTATGGCTAGCAAGTGCGACCGGACGGAGAACAATCTCAAACTCCTGCATCAGCACTGCGCCCAGTCCATAGTCGCTAGCATCGGTCTGCAAGACAAATTGTTTGTTAAGGTCCAGTATCCTTAACGCCGCTGTTGCTGCGATTGCGCGAGACAGTGCTTCAAAAGCTTGCTGTTCAGCCTCTTCCCATTGCCATTTCAGGCCTTTCTGTAGTAGCTGGTTTAGCGGACGTGATAGCTCCGCACAATGAGGGATGAAGCTGCGGTAAAAGGCTATCATGCCCAAGAAACGCTGCAAGCTCTCAACGTTACGCGGGCACGGATACTCTGTAATTGCTTCCAGTTTGGCATCGTTAGGACGAAGCTCTCCCTTGTCCACGACAAAGCCGAGCAAGTCAACTTTGCTTGTCGCGAGTTGGACCTTTTTAGGATTGATGGTGAGAACGGCGCGTTTCATGCGGTCAAGCACATCTCTGAGATGCACGAGATGCTCCTCAAAGGTGCGCGTAAAGACGACGACGTCATCCATATAGGCCATCGCGTACTTATAACGTACATCGTCAAGGACGATGTCCATTAATCTTTGAAATGAGCTCGGGGAGTTCTTCAGCCCAAACGGCATGCGCACAAACTTGAAAAGACCCCTGTAGCTTGTGAATGCTATTTTGGGAATATCAGCAGGGTGCATTTCAATTTGCAAAAAGCCGCGTGAGCAATCCAGAGTGGTAAACACGCGGGCACCACCAAGCGAGGAAATGATGGATTCTACGGCAGGAAAAGGATATGCGTCTCTTACAGTTACGTCGTTGAGACGACGGTAGTCCACGCAGAGACGCACACTGCCGTCCTTTTTTGGCGCCAACACGACTGGAGATGCATGGGCACTCTGCGACGGCCGCACAACACCCGTGTTCAGCATCTCGTCAAGGGCGACATCCAGTTTCGCCTTCTTCTGGATGCTGAGCGGCCGTGGATTGCAGCTCCAAGGAGGGGCGTCTCCCGTGTCAATGCGATGTTGAAGGACTGTTGTCCGCCCAGGGGCCTCCGTGAACATTTCAGCAAACGGCTCCAGCACATAGGCGAGCTGCTCCCTCTCATAGTCACTGCAAGGACACTCCTCAAGCAACTGCATGATTCGTTCCGGCAAGACGGATTTCGTTGCGACTACGGCTGACCTTGGCACGGTACAGATATCTGTTGACGCCAGAAAAGGTATCAATTCTGCGTCATTGCCCAATCTGTAACCACCTCCCGCCAAGTCAAGCAGTAGGCCCTCGCGAATAATGAAATCCCGGCCCAAAATCGTGGGTACTGCCAAGCCAGGGCAGTACGTAAAGCGCTGCCGACACCTTCTGCTTGCGTAAGAAATGTGCAAACGCACAGCTCCACGCGCTTCAACCACAGCACCATTGGCCACTTGCAACCGGGTGCTGCATTGGCGCAACTTAACACCACGTGCTCGGCAAAGTTCAAAGACAGTATCACCAATGAGCGACAAACTGCCGCCGGTATCAACCAATGCAGAAACATCCGTTCCAAGAACGTGAACAGAAAGATGTGGTGCTACGGGCTGTGTGCGTGCTTCAACACGGCAAGAAGTGGGTAATAGAAACCAGTCCTCGCCACCAGCCAATTCTGGGTCACGCAGTGATGGGTTAGTCACCATCATTGCCTCGGGCTGCATTCCTTCATCTCGATGGCTATTTGTATTTCGGCGACCAGCCATCACACGCGGACACTCACGACGGATGTGTCCTGGCTGTCCACATTGGTAACAGCCGCCAGCTTGATTTCCATTGGGCGTGTAGCCCCGCGACCCTCCCGTCTCGACGACTGGACTAGAAGGACCTCTGGAGTTCAGAGGATTTCGTTGCCGACCCCCAAGGGAGAGACTCGGGTCGGGGAACAGTGAGCCTGCCAGTAAAGAGGGCCTGTTTTCCCAACGCAGAAACCCTGGCTCTAACCGCTGCGGGGAGTTCCCGCCGTGGGCTGCACCATCTAGTGGTCTTCCGCGCTCCAACTGCCTGTCCCCAAGGGCAGAAGGACCTCGTGCGCGGGGGGAATTCAAGCCCGCCGTTGCCGTACGCGGCTGTGGACTTCGCTGTGGCGAAGTCTCATAGGTGTCTCTCCATGCGCCAGCTGGCTCAAGTGCCTCCCCTACTGGTGGAGGGGGTATATAACTCAGCTCTGATATCAGAGCGTCCTCGATTGCTCGAGCTGATCGCGCCATCTCCTCCAAACTGGAGTAATCACGACCGTGCAGGAAAGGTCGGAAGCGCGGATGGCAACACCGCAAGACGTGCTTTAACATTTCCGCGTCAGACGCACCGGGGATAGCTCGCTTGAAGAGCTCCTGGATAGCTCGAATGTATTCGAGCAAGCCTTCGCGCGGGTGCTGCGTACGTGCCTCCAACTCACGGCGTATGCGGTAGTCGTAGTCGGGAGGCAAGAACTCCTCGCGGAAGGGTGCCTTGAAGTCAGCCCAGGACGCGAACGGGGTCTGGAGGCGCCACCAACGACCAGCCGATGCCTCCAGGGCAACCGGCAGGACACGGGTCAACACGAACTCGTCCGAACCACCCGACGCCGTCTTGTAAACACTGAGATCGCTCAGGAAGTCCGCCACGGTCTTGGGGTTATCGTAGCCCGTGAACCGTGGCACCGCAATGCTTGGCTAGAACGATGGCCCAAGCTCGGACCCACCGCCTTCTAGCCCGAGACCCGCCAGCCGGTTCGTGAGGTTCTCGCAGTGGTCCATGATCGGGCGGAGCACGCCGACGAGCCCAGTGGCGTCCGCATCCCCTGCGGGCTCACGCGGAGCAACCAAGGGGCGCCGGCGGGTAGAAGCTCCACGGCCAGGCATGTCCCAGGGAAGAAATGCTCTCGCGCGCCGCGAACCGAACACGGGAAGAAAAAATGGTTATAAACAACAGAAGCCACTACAAAGGCGCCTCAAATCACGAGGAGGGCTACCGAAAAATCCCGAGAGCCACTCAAAAACGCCAACGTAATTCGCCCCGCAAAATGCCCACCGCGGAACACCAAAACAAGGAAGAAGACCACAATGCCCTTCCCAGGAACCACGGCTGGCCCCACGTTCAGGGCACCAAATGTGGTACCGGGTTCTTGCACCCGGCCGCGGTTCCCCAGAAAGACACTGAGCCCCCTCGATCACACCTTTACTTGGAGTCCCGCTCCGCCAAGGTCCCCTGCTCAGCCGATCCGGCTGCACACACGTAGCCCAGCCGAGTCCGCCATGTTCCATCCTATCTCATCTCGCGCCACATCTTCATACTCCGCCGGAACATGTCCATCGCGCGGAATTGTCCACCGCCACTATTGCTGGATTACCACACTACAAAATTAAGGTCCGTTATATCGAATACTGACTTTCCGCAACTAATACACAAATCTGCGTTTATCACTTATATTGAATTTCAAGTGTCAATAAGGGCAGTAAGTCTAACGCCTGCTACCACCACTGATAATATATTTCATGAATGTTCTGGGGAGATTGAATACTTTTGTCCATGTAATGCAGTTTGCCCCCGAAAAACTGCTGGGCCCACTTTTCAGGGAGGTGTTCAGAATCATGCGAGACCGGTCGAAGACCGGCCATGGCTACACAGCCCTGCGGTGTAGACAGGGTGAAGGGCATCGCAAATTCCAGGGCGCTGCTAGAGAGGTCAGCTTAGTCGGTGAGTGGAGAAAAAGAACGAGGTGTGGGCGGCGGGTAAATTTGCTGTCGATAAACATACCTAAAGTGCATGTTGTTGGGGTCATATATGTCCTGTCCACATCGCTCCTCCTGTTGACGCCGGCGGCAGAACCGGGAGATGTGGTGACCGTGGATGCCGCAGTAAAAGACAATCAGCCGACCAGCAGCGTAATCTTGATGGGTGGTCGCCATACTTTGTAAGGAGATCGCGGAGCCAAAGTTGTCGGAATGGTAGCCACACAGCTGGTATCTGGTTGAGCCAACACCAGCACAGCGGCAGGGGTGGTCGCCAACAACATCAGAAGAAGTACGTGCTGCAAGAGGAGCAGGAGGGTTGAAGACGAGAGTCCGGGCATCGCCGCGAGCTCCTCTTTAATGATCTCGCTGAGGCTGCGGGCAAGTGAGCTTTGCGGTACACCGAACGCGAAAGCATCCCCATGATCTCGAAACTTTCACGTGTAACGTAAAGTAGTAGTGTTCGGGGGATGTCGTCTCCGAGATGCTGAGGTGTAACAGGCTCCTGCTAGAGACGCATGGACTGGATTGCATCCAAACTCTGGCAAATACTGAATACATTGCCACGGTTGGCGGGTTTAGAAGGGCAAGAGCTGTAAAAGCAAAGTGGCTGATCCCGTTTCTGTTGTGACGTACCCGGTCTCGTCCAGTCATGTCTGCATCAACGCAGCCACACAGAGAGCAAGTACCCCCTCTTCTTCTTTTCACAAGTGGAGCGAGCGGTGGAAGTTCCAACGATCCAGCGCAGATCACTAGTGAATTAAGCCCAGTCTTTGATCGATCGGCCTTTGTTAAAGAACCACGTTCTGGCACCTTCCCCTAGAGAGTAATTCACATTTGCAGGCTTGGCGCTGTCGTCCTAGTGGTAAAAGCACTGCCTCGTTTGTAAGTGTACAGCCATTTTTCGGCGGTTTCATCGCGAAGCCCGGCGAAGATGGGGGTAACACTGGGTGGCTCTTCACGAAGCACTGTGGGAAGGCCGCACTCGGACACGCAACGTTGGCTGGTTCCGCTGTCATGGCCATGACCTTCTGCAGTAGACAACTACCTCAACGGAGTTCTACGGGGTGTACTCAGAGGTGTAGGCCGCAGTATCTACTCACACGCTCCATGAGTTGAAGTGTGGAGATTAGAAAAAGCAGTTTATCAAAACGAACTAGCTGCAGAACGACAAACCACGCACGTTGACGATGACGAAGGCGCCAGCAGCCTGGCGCCACTGGCTGATGATGGGGGATTTAGAGGTGATATTGAGAAACTCTCTCTGTTCCGCAAATCACTGCTCACACTTATTCCTCCTTCCGAGAGAACAGAGCCAGCTGACACAAATCAGCGCTCACAATAAATATACGCATAGCGAATCAGCACTAGAATTCAGTGGCTCGTTTTATAGGAACAGAAATAAGGGTAGGCCGTCAAGAAAGCCATAGCAAGCAAAAGGAAAAATGTGGCAGGTGATTTATTACCATTGGGAAGAATAGAGGTTTTTTAGAGAAAGAAAGAACGGGCAGAAAAACGGACGCACCTGCTGCGATCCGAACCCACGACAAACAGAAAAGGCGGCTGGTGCGGTAACCAGTACGCTACCAGCGGGGCTGTGCTCTCTCTCTCTCTCTCTCTCTCTCTCTCTCTATATATATATATATATATATATATATATATATATATATATCTATATATATATATATATATAAGAAAGTGGAGAAAAAATGCCCGCCAGGCGGGAGCCAGCGCCACTCCGACTTCTCTGGGGGAAGGAGACCTTCTTTTTTAACCCCCGTGTCGTGACTGGAGTGTCTACGACATGTCGAGAGTGGTCGACCAGCGTTGAACCCTCTTAAGCTCCCTGGCAGTCTTGGTGCCATAGGGAGCTTAAGAAGGTTCAAGGCTGGTCGACCACTCTCGACATGTCGTAGACACTCGAGTCACGGCCCGGGGGTTACCCGAGAAGTCGGAGTGGCGCTGGCTACCACCCCCAAGCACAGGAAAGAATTACATTGACATGAATACCCCTGAAAGTGGAGGGGAAAAATATTCCCGCCGGAAACGTAGTGGTTATCCCACCAGACCGGTATTCTGGAGGTCGTGGGTTCGGATCCCACCTGGCGGCCATTTTTTCTCTACTTTCTTATTTTCCCAATTCGTTATCTTGAGCTACTACATCCTCCCCTTTGCTTTTCGAAGTCTTCTTGACGGCCAATTATTATTTCTTGTATGTATATATAAATATATATATATATATATATATATATATATATATATATATATATATATATATATATATATATATATATATATATATATATATATATATATATATATATATATATATATATATATATATAATGTATATATATATATATATATATATATTGATATACAAATATATATAGCCAATCAGAATGTGAAATGAGGGCATTGTTGCATGAAAGCATAAAATAAGCGTTGGCCGTGAATCATCTCTCGGAGAGCAAACGGGAGAACCCGGTAGGTCATTAAAAAAATTGAAAATTTTGAAAGCCCGAAAGAACCATGAGGGACCAGAAAACACGACCTCTAAACACGACCACTACGCCACCAGCGAGGCTGATTCCCTTCCACTTTCTCGGGTATTTATGTGAATGTATTTTGTTTCCTGGCTTTGGGTTTGGTAGCCAGCGCCACTCGGACTGCTCGGGGTAAAAGGGAGAGTATTTGTAACCCCCGGGCCGCGACTCGAGTGTCTACCAAATGTCGACAGTGGTCGACCAGCATTTAACCCTCTTAAGATAACTATGTCACGAAAACTCCAAGAACAGAGGCCCTCGCGATGCATCTAGCGAATAAGAATGGCAAATGTGCGGCAGAATGAATTAAGACATAAAATAAGGGTTGTCAGACAAGTATGCCTTGGAAAGCAAAAGGTAGAATGCGGTAGGTCATTGAACCAAATAAAGAACCTTACAAGACGGAAAGTGCAGAGAAAACGCCCGTTGGGAGGGATCCGAACCAACGACCTCGACAGTACGCGTCTCGTGCGATGATCAGTACGCTAACGGAGGGACGGGGTTTCTCCTGCACTTTCTCGGGTATTTATGTGACTGTATTTGGTTTCCTGCTCTTCGAGGTGGTATGCAGCACCACTCGGACTACTCAAATGGGACCTTATTCATGACCCCCGGGCAGTGACTCGACTGTCTACGACATGTTAACAGTGGACGACCACCGTTAAACCCTCTTAAGCTACGTATGGCACCAAGACTACGAAAACGGGGGCCCTCGGTATGCATGTAGCAAATCTGAATGGCAAATGAGGGTCTCGTTCAATGATGACAGAAAATAAGGGTTGGCAGCCAAGAATTCCCCGAAAATCAAAGGAAAGAATACTGCAGGTCATTGAAACAAATAAAGAATTCCGAAAGAAAGCAAATAAAAAATGCCTGCCGGGGGGGGATTCGAACCCACTTTCTGTCTTTCAAAATTCTTAATTTGTTTCAATGACCTACCACATTCTCCCCTTTGCTTTGCGGGGCATTCCTGACGGCCAAACCTTATTTTCTCTCTTTATTCAATGAACCCCTCATTTACCATTCTGAATCGCTCCATGCATAGCGAGGGCCTAAGTGCTGGCAGTCTTGGTGGCATAGGTACCTTAAAAGGATTCAATTCTGGTCGACCATTCTCAACATGCCGTAGACATTCGAGCCACGGCCCGGAGGTTAAAAATAAGGTGGTCCCCTTCACCCCGAATAATCCGAGTGGCTGTACCGACCCTGTGGAGATACATGGGAGGCTGCGGGTTTGGTCGGCTCCTGATCAGCTGAGCCGCCACTCCCGCCACAGCCGCCGCCGTTACGTGAGCAGAGCGACTAAAAACGGGGCCTTGCGCGTAGCGTCGGCCACGGGCCTGGCGAATTACACGAGGCGCTTTAAGGGGCATGTCGCCGGGGGTGTGTCTCCTGTCAAAAGAATAACTTCCGCATACTCCCAGAACGAGTTGGAGGAAAGTGTTGAAGCTTCGCTTTAGAAACGCCCACGATGACCATTCAGGTCTTACTGGGGGGGGGGGGGTAGGACAGGCGCAGGAAGCGCAGGTTGTAGCCCAGCTCCATGCTCAGGTAGGTGCTCCGTAAAACCCACACAATGGCTGACGCCAAAAATAGGACGAAAGATACAAAGACAACAAAAGCTACAACTACGAATAACTTGAGCAGGCCGCAAGACGCTGCCTGTCTTCTTGATAAAAGCACAAACGGCAAAGGTAATGCTAAACACTAACACAAAATGTAGAAATGCTAAAAATACTGCGATGTGCAAGAAAAGAGATTGAAGATAACAAAGAAACAGAAATTAACCCCAATTGAGTGCTTAACAAGCAGTGATTATGACGTCAAACATTTTCGATTTTGTTATATAGAAGAAAATGGTAATTTGATTTGACTTTTAATAATATCGATGATGTTCTCAGATCTGGAGTTTTTTCTTCAGCAGCTCGTAATCAGTTCCAGGTATGTTAAATATCGGAATTTCCCGGTCAGAGGGCGTGATTTTTACATTTTGTGGCGACTCATTTTATTTAGCAGCTTTGTAATAACAGGCTTACAATTGGCAGTTTCAGGTGCGCCAACATCCATAAAGTGTAGGCACCTATTCCGGTGCAGTCTTCAATTCAATGCGACCTGATTAAAAGCTTCTATCGCCGTTTCTGTCGTTGGCTGTCAAGAGAGTACTGACAAACATTCTGTGCCCCAAAAATAGTATATATGCTTACGAAATTCGTGAGGATGCCTTTTAGTTACTTATGCAGCCAACCCCATCAGGATACAGATCAAAAAACAATTTCGTTTGGCCCGGCAGAGAGCTAGTTCGTATTGCCACTGCAAGCTAAAGCGCCATTACCGTGACGAAAGACTGTTGGTGCCCTGAGAATTTGCGCGTTCTTGGTTGTGTCAGCAGACCTTTCCGAAATTGGAAACACTCCCTAAGCCACTGTTGGTGGTCACGCTCAGCCAAACCTGGTGTTTTTACTGACGTCTTGAGCTTTTGCAAATGGCCAAAAATAAACGCTGTGTTTTCACAAACCATTGGAAGCCCAACATTAAGAAGAGGAATGAACTAAAACGTGTCGCAATTAAAATTAAACCCATTGAATAGGGTTACTTACACCAATTTGTAAATTTCTTTTTGAATTTACGCGGCCCAGCTCAAGCCGCATACTCACGCGGGCCTATACACACCACGTGAGACAACCGCAGACAATTTGGTAAACGCATGTGACGGCATGACTTTCTGATCAATACCACGACCTGCAGTTTTGCGGCCGCAATCATCGTCATCATGATCATCTTCACCAGCCTAACTACACCCACAGCAGGGAAAGGCCTCTTGCATTATTCTGTGATTGTCCCGGTCCTGTACTAACTGCGACCAATTTATCACCAAAAACTTGATCTCACCTGTCCATCCAACTTTCTTCCGCCCCCTGCCATGCTTTCATTCTCTAGGAATCTGCTGTGTTACCCGTAATGACCAACCGTTATCTTGCTTTCGCATTACAAGCACTGCCCACGTCCATTTTTTTCTTAATTTCTACTAATATGTCCCTAACGCGCGTTAGTTCCTCTTCCTGCCCCTCAATGTTTCACCTATCATCTTCTGTTCCATTGTTTGTTGAGTCGTCCTCAATTTAAGTTTAACTACCTTCGTCAGCCTCCAAGCTCCTGCCCCGTAAGTTAGTACCGCTGAGATGCAGCTGTCATACACTTTACTCTTCAGAAACAATGGTAGCCTGCCATTCATTACCTGAGGATGCTTGCCGAATGCACTACACCCCATTCTTAGCCTGATTAGCTCTGCTTCATGGTTGGGATCCGGGGTCACAATTTGGCCTAAGATGATATATGCGCTTACCACTTCCACTGCATCTCCACCTATCTAAAATCACTGTTCTGCCCTGAGGTTATTGACAATGAGTTTAGGTTTCTGCATTATAATTTTCAGGCCCACGGTTCTACTCTGTTTGTCCAGTGCGGAAAGAATGCTTTGCAAATCGTCCCCCCAGTTATTTAGCTAGGCAACGTCCTCAGCAAATCTGAGCTTACTGAGGTGTCCTTCATTACCCTTACTCCCACCTGTTCCCAATCCAATGTTCTGATTACAGTCTGGTCCACTTAAAACATTATCCAAGTACCGAGGCAATCCCATCGTTATAACCGATAATTGATATAAGCGGGTTGCGAAATAAAAAGACGGAACAGAGCGTAAAAGATTTAATTCGCATGCCAGCATGGTCGTGCTATTACTAATTTGTGGAGACGAAGCCACAGTCGGTCACCTTTGTTTGCCGCGTGTGAAGGTAGCTCAAAACATTTCGTCCAAGAGCTTCTATAGGTGCTTCACCTAGATGAGCAAAATGTCATTGGCGGAAACAATGTCCCCGAGGGACTGTGTCACGCATTTGGCCGTTTACCAAAACATTACCTGAGTAGGCTTCGCGATCGTGTCATTAGTGTCACCACTGTTGCACTTTTGGTGCACAATATAACTGGATTCAATCGCTATATCCGATATCGTGGCACTGGGGCATTGTAATAAACGGTTTATTTTACCATAAAAAGAATACAAAAGTTGACGGTGCCACAGCTGTTTATCGCTATATCCGAAAAAGTGTTCTAAACGGTAAGCTTACAAGTGGACTCGACTGTAGTTCTTTCAAACATGCTGCGAATAACATTAGAGAGATTGAGTCTCCTTGTCGGACGCCCTTCTTTATAAGTATTTTACTCCTCTCTTTATGGGGGTCGATGGTAGCTGTGGACGCATTGTAAATATCCTCTAGTATTCTTACATAAAGCTCGTCTACACTCTGTTTCCGTAATGTCTGAATAACTACTGAGGTTTTCACTTTGTCAAATGCTTTCTTATAATCTCTGAAAGTTGTATATAGGGGTTCAGTATACTCCGCGCACTTCTCTATCACCCGTAAAAAAAGAAAACATGGCGCAAACTAGAAGTGCACGAAGAAAAGGTACGACAGATATAAGCCCAAAAAAGTTTCTGAGTTTTTGCAGCCGCCTCTTCCCATACCGCGATTTCCGGTGTAAGCCGGGTGAACTTCCCAAGCGTTATAGCCCCACACAAGGGCCAAGCCCCAGGTCGGGGAGTCGGTAGTAGCTACTTTACAGGTAGGTGCCTAGCGCCACCAAGGCATACAAATGATGCACACGGTTCCTCCCACAGTCATGGTGGACGCTCAACTTGTAACCTCCTGTGGCAGAACATCCGGCCAGACTCTCACCTCCGCAAATGGCGCAAGGCGGCATGATGGCCGGGGGCTTTGCCACTTGGACAAGGAACAGGGGCCTCTCGCAAGGGTATACGCAGCTTTCCAGGAGTGGCCACCCCTTTCAAGGGTCCACACTGGACAAGGGATGCCTGTGCCAAATAAAAATAAAAAAACCGGCTGGTGGCCGGTGGTACGAAGACTCGAACCTGGTACCTCCTGCATACGATGCGAGTGCCGCGCCTCGGACCATCACTACGGTTCAGGGACAAGATGGTGGGTGTTGCAAAAAGATATGGCTCATAGCCAGTCAGGGGAATTGGCCAGGAAAAGGGCGCTCAACTATAGGTGCCCCGTAGTGTTCGTCCACGTCTACTTCGCGCGACATTTTCTTGTATAAGTATGTACCACCAAGCTCAGCAACAAGTTTTGGTAAGTCTTCTATGACCTGTCTGATCGTGTGAGTAAGTTTTGTTGTCCTGGCAGTTTTTTAGGTTTGCTGAAATGTAAGGTGGCAGACATTCTTTCAGCGACTAGCTTCGTAAGTATCTTGTAGACGACTGACAGTAAGGTGTTCGAAACGTAATTTTTTAAGCCCTTCATGTTACCTTCCTATCGATTAGGATTATGTTCGCGTTCCTCTAGGATTCTGGTTCACTCGCGGTCATTAGACATTGCGTGTACAGGTTTACCAGTTCTTCTAGTACAATTTACCCGCCATCCTTCAAGAGGTCTGCTGGTAACTGGTCTTCACTTGGTGCTTTGCCCTCTTTCATTTCTTTCAAAGCCTTCCGTAATTCTTTTGTCATTACTGGTTGGATGTCTATCTCATCTGAATTTCCTTCGCGTTCGGCATTACCCTGCATGTTCTGGCTACTGTGCAGATCACTATAAAACTCCTCGGCCACTACGACTATTTTATTCCTATTTGTGGTGACATTGCATTGCTTGTCTTCAAGTGCATACAACTGATTTTACACACGCCTAGGCGCCTCTTTACTGGTTTCAGGCTGCCTCCGTTCTTCATAGCATATTCAATCCTCTCCATATTACACTTCCGTATGTCAGCTATCTTACGCTTTTTGATTAACTTCGACAGCTCCGCTAGTGCTATTCTGTCTGCTGAAGAGGAGATTGTCATTGTTTGCCGTTTCCTAATTAAATCTTTCGTCTCCTGGGAAAGCTTACCAGTATCCTGTCTACCAATCGTGCCCCCTACTTCAACTGCACTCCGTGATTACGCGTGTGAGATTGTCCCTGAGTTACTATGTCGTAGACTCTGCTTCCTCGGTAAAAGCTGAATATCGGTTCTGCGGGGTGATCCGGAAATCTTCAACTTTACGTCGTACTGCTATCTCATTTAAAGGTTTCTTCTTTCATACTAGCTTGTTACGGTACCTCCTCAAATCTAGCCTAATTCCAAATGTTACCATACGGTGGTTGCTACACCTTACCGTTCCGAGCACTTCCACATCCTGCACGACGCCAGGGTTATCGCATATTATGACGTCTATTTCATTTTTATGCTCTTAATACGGGCTCCACCACGTCCACTTCCGGGTCTCCTGTTGGCAGAAGTTGGTGTTCATGATGCGCAGATCATTCCGTTCTGCTATCTCGACTAGTAGGTCCCCCTCTGCTATTTCAACAGCACAGCCCAGGCCATAGTTTCAAGCTGCCTTGTCTTCAGCCTGATTCTTCCCTAATTAAGCATTGAAGTCTCCCATAACTACGGTATACTGTTTTTACTTTAGCCATTGCTGATTCCACATGTTCGTAGTAGCGTTCAACAAGCTGGTCGCCATGCCTAGATGTAGGCGCGTAGCCCTGTACCACCTTGAGATTGTACCTCTTCTTAAGTTAAATTACAAGACCGGCTACCATTCCGTTAATGCTATAGTATTCATCTATGTTGCCACCTATGGGTATTTTGGCTTGAAATCCCACTCTCAGTTCTCTTTTGTCCACTAGATTATGGTAACATAAGACGTGTCCATTTTTCGGCCCCTTAAAGGCTTCACCGGTCCTCCTAACCTCACCGAGCCCCATTACATGTCATTCATTGCCCTAGTTCTTCGAACAGCATGTCTAGACTCTCTTCGCTACATAAAGTTCTCGTGTTACCCATTGCCGTGTTCAGATTCCAAAGGTGGCATGTCCGTTTCCAGGGATTGTTAGCACCCTCTGCTTCGTCACAGGTGTGACCACCGCCGTGGTAAGCTGCTTCGCAGCCACTGGATACTGAGGCCGCCAGTTATTTGGTGTATTTATTGGAGGTTGTGGCTATTACTACATCAGGGTGGCCAATCCTGCTCTTATGGTGAGGGAGTGTGTTACCGGCACTGGTCGCCGGGGTCAGGACGCCTCCGAAACCTCATTCTGCAAATCCATCAACATGCGGACTTTTTTTACTTATTGAATCTGGTGGAGATTGTGCGGCACCGCGATTCCAACCACGGTTCATCTGCATGCGAGGCGGATGCTCTCCTTTTACGCCACCGCTGCACCCCGGCAACAATAGTGTGAACACCGTCCCGTACTGTTTGCAACATCCACGTGTGATGACGGTGACCGAAGTGCCACTGGTTAAAGCAAATGCATAGCAAACATTTCTTGGTGACTGCTGACCGATTTGTAATCGTAATCAATGTACTGAGCGAAAAGGTATTCTTTGCGCCATAAAATATTTGAAAAAAGCCATTGGTGCGGGTACTCTCCTAAACGTCCTGCGGTAAGAGAAATTTTTGAAAGAAATGCTCCGCACAGATGTTTTATCTCTTCCGTAAAAAACACATCTCGTCTTACCTGCTCATCGCTCACTATCTGCAACTAACCCAGCCCTATGTGCAGTACACGTGCGTATAGTGGCTGGAACTCGTTTTTAATACACAGGAAGACCCAAAGGCTAGCGCGGCGTAGAAAACAGAAGAAAAGTATTTGACAGTGATTAGTATGAATATTTCATTTTACGGAAGACATTATTTGGGTGTGTCTTTCGCTGTACGTCTGTTGCACTGTGCTTATCAAAGTAGTTTAACTGTAACAGTCCGAGCGAAGTAATTCGGAGACACAGAAGACCAATGGCGTGTTAGCCGTTCCAAAGTTTCTGTGGAGTATATCCCTTGTTTTCATTTTTTTTCGGCGTCTATGGCGACGAAAGCGATAGACGAAACCCTTGTACGTTTTGTTCATCATGAAAATGCGGTTTCACGGACTTTAGGAGTACATGCACACATGACACATATGCACCCACAGTGATTCAGGCAAATTGCGCCAGGTCAATAGGTTATATGTGGAAACCGTTGATTATTTTCTTTATCCGTGTTCAGGGTGCCTTTCTGCAAATATTTGTAGTAACATAACCACTATTAAGCGAGTCGATCGTTTTCGCAATAACGTCTTTTTATTTTCTCGACTTCTTTGGTGTCGGAATGTAAATAGGCGTCAGCCCTTCGTTAGAGTCGCTTTCCAACAGAAAATATTTATTTGGAAGCTCTCGAAGTATTGGGCGTTCCCAATTCTGCTTCTTTCAGCCCCACATGTTCCTGCGATTTTTTTTCAAGATTAATAAGGCAACCGTGCCGCAAGAGGCCTTCAAGCAAAGGCGAGTTTTATGCTCATGATACCGTCAAGCGAACAGCATACGGATATCAAGCAGTTTCTCAGATCCGTGACGAGTGGCTCAGGCGCTTCACCCCTAGAAAAGATGGGGCCAATGCCAATCAGCAACGTGTTCCACCTTTTTTGTGCGAAATGGTCGAAATTACAAAACATAAGTAGGTTTCCTAATTAAAGCTTTGTAGTAAACGGAAGGCGCCATGTAAAGAGGAACTCTAAAATTTCAGTCTACACTTATCAAAATACGTTATCCGACAAAGTAGCCATTGTTTTCTTTTAAACTTTTTGTGTTGCGCAATCCTAAATTTCTTCATTCCAGATACCCAGGGAACTGCTCTACTATACAGAGGCAGTCGCCACAATTCCGGTTTACCGTGGAGTTCTGGCCTGATAATTTACCATCCACCTTTAATGCAGCACTGCGGCTACAAAGAAAAACTTTAAAGCTTTCTTGGAGGCGTACGGCTTCGTTTCGGGCAGATGTAAAATATTTTTACCCAGAAAGCATTTCCCCCTTCGGCCTTTCCCCTTTCTCTCCCCAAAAAAACATATGGGTTGCCGTAGGACAACGCCACTGGTATAAAAACAAATCTCCCGTTTATGGTAATAAGAGGCCTCAGAAATTGCGGCAGCAAACAAAACTATCATTTTAGGGTGATACGTTTTAGTACCATTGCGAACAACTAGATTGATCCTCTTGCGGCAGCTGTACACCGCTTGCTCCCACAAAGTGAAACAGAAGCGTGAGGTGGCTATTGTTTTTCTTTATCTCGGATTTCACACCAATATTTTAGGCCATTTTTCTATCAAGAGCATAGTATTTGCATCTGGAAAAAACTGAAACCGGAATATATTTACTCCAAGGAATGTGTTTAAAATTCGAATAAATGTGGTACTACGGAGTGGAGGGTAGCCATATCGGGCCATTATGCTTCCTTACACTGGAAACATGGCGAACTACATCTCTGCAGAAACAGATCTGCGCGCGAAATTTGACTCAGTGAAAACAAAAACGACCAAACTCGAAACACAGTGACAGGAAAAGGAATATATATACACTTCCAACGAAGTTTAAATATCAGTAGGAACACAGGGACGTCGATCGACCACAACAAAACATTTTCATTTCGCTGAGCTTTAACCGGACGCTGATGTTTGGTGCAAGTTGTTCTGTCTTTTCTCTCTGATTATGGGAACCGCCAAATTTCTTCAATGGCTGTCGGAAATCCCTCGGAGTGAACCAGACGCGGGATGCCCATGCTGCACTAAAAGCTGAACTGCCTGAGGAGAACGAGTGACCAGACTTGCGATGTGGCAGTACGTGAACGATTTCGCTGATTTGCGACCATTGTGGCGTGATATAGGGCGATACTTTTGGGGCGCGCACGCGTAAGTTGTGAATGGCGAGCTGCCACAATGCATTTTCGGCAGCAACAGAGTCACAGTCTCAACTAGCCCTGGTAAATCCCCCTTCGCGTACGTGGGAACCGCTGAATAGGGCACGTGGGTAAAGTTGGCGCAGCCGCAAGGTGTTTTGGCATACGCCACCGGCAACGCTGCACGTCAGACAGTAACACATTCGGTGAAAGTTTCAACTTTTCACTTTTCCCTCCAGTTATAGGAATTCTGGACAAGGGATGAGTAACACGGCTGCAGTGCCGGTTGCAAGCGCACATCTTCTATACCGATTGCAACAAACAAGGAAAACCTCTAGAGTTTGCATATGAGCACTAATTTTGTCTAATACTTTGTGCACACATTCCAGGTAGAATAATATGAGCTAAAAAATTAACCGTATTGTGGAATTCAGAAATTCAGACATTCAGAGGTTCAGAAATACGAGGAATACTCCCCGTAGCGATTTCTGACAAAACCAGTACCTAAGTACTTACAGGGCTGTCTATCACGTCAACTCTTCTCTTCGACGGGGCGCACTGTCTAACCTAAGAATTTTTCACTGCACCTTACCACAGCTAAAATTCACAACAGAAGTTTATTGCGGTGGTCACATTGCAAAAACAGGAATATGTGCATAGTTCATTTACAAGAATTTCGTAACATTCGCTTTGGTGAGTAAACCTGTACTTCAGCGTCCTCTAGGGAAGAATAAGCTTTAGGGTTAAAGTTTCTCGCGTTGTGTTCAGTTTTACGAAGTTGTTGCTCTTCAAGAATAAAATGCGTCATCACTTTCCTTTGTGTCCTTAGACGCGATTGTTTTGTTTTCTCGTCCACAATTTTAAGCCTTCGTAGAGCCCAACAATAAAGAACAATAGTGCGTTTTCCGAACTTCACGACACAAGGGATCTCATGTGTTTTGTACTTAAGCATAGCTCAGTCGGAATGTGCAAAGAAATACGTCGGGACATTTTGTGATTAGTGTAGTTATTTTTCGCTGCTATAAAATCCCCCAATGTTCGTAGAAGTTGCACCAGTCCTGAAGTACCGCTGTCTCTTGTAAAGATGAGTCTCCCTGGATTAACAAATCCGGCTATAATCCTAATTGTCGTGCTGCAAACAATGTACGTATGGCGAATTCAACGAAAACATATTGGTAGAGGTAAATTTTGCTTGTTGAAAATTGTGCACTAGCACGTTTGATTTTATTTGCAAGATTTCGCGCATGTGCCTTTTCTTTAAAATATATAAGCTTAATACTTCACTTAGGAACGCATTATTCACGCCAACAAGTTATATCTCAACCCTCATACGTAATTCGCGAAAAGTTTGCGTGGCTCAATGTCGTACTGCTTCCTACCTAAAATCATTCTCCCTTTAAACATCAGCGGAGTGGAAGCAACTACCGTCTTTCTTGATGCTTGATACCAAAGCTGAACAGTTTAAGAAGCAACTGACTGACTTCTACATGCCGTGCTAAGTTTTAAATGGTTTTTCTTGTGTTTTGTCCAAAATATTGTGTATTTGGCTAGGTTTGTATAATGAAGTCAATTTTTATTTCTTGCACAGTGCTATAATTTACGTGTGTAAATCAATATGCCGTCAAAATTTTTTTTTACTCTTGTTACACATATCGGTTGTATACTTTTGCCAATTTCTTTTGCAATTCATCGCAAATATTTCCGTGCTTTTTGTGGTTTTTTTATGCATTCGTTTTGTACCCTCTCCTTAATAGCCCGAATGGTCCTTGAGGGTATCTAAAAAAATTAATTAAATAAGTAATAAATACATAACTAAAATAAATATATTTTCGGTACAGCTGGAAGTCGTGTACAGCCGTTTGGTTTGAGCGATGATAACATTTTCGAAATTAACGAAAATTTCTTAGTTCGGAATACACATAAAAACTAAAAAAAGGTCGGAATTCTAGCGCTGGCGCGAACACCTGTAGTGTAAAATAACAAAATCCTATAATACACCTATGTGTTATACGACAACTGTGGAAATAGCGAAAAAAATCATTCCCATTGTCTCGGAAAACCAGTTAATCCGTTGTTTTTTCTCCCAACCCGCGAATATGGGTAAAACTGCCCCTGACCTAGTTATGTCTATGTTTTCAGAAATGTTATCTCATGAAGACGTCTGTGCTCAGAATGACAATTTGTTTATAAAAAACATCGCAGTCTTACGGAAAGACCGTGAGACGCAAACTTGTTACATGGGGTATATTTTCATGTAGCATTTACTAAGTTCCCTAAAATAAATAAATGCATGGGTGGCCTGTTCTTCCGGACACGGCTGTGCCTGCTTGTTGTTGTCAGTTAAGTATTAGGTTCTGGATCATTATTTTCAACTCATCTTGCGTAGCATGTACCAAGATGTTGGTGACCTTCGACGCGTATTCCACGATTTACTTCGCAAATCTTGATGGGTCAAAGCAGATTCCCAGTTCAGGAAAACAAAAATGATAACTTCAAAGATTACGAACACCATCGTGACATTTCGTTCTGCTCATCCGTGACTTCCTGGGAGGATTAGCACAACTGCTATGTTAGCTCTAGAGAGGGAATTCCACTCCCTAAAGTATCGTATTTCAAGTATGTTGACGCTGATACTACTGGTTGTAGGAACAATTTCTAATAATGAAGCGTGAGTTACCCTGACGGTTTTGATGCAGATGTACGCCGAACGCGTTCGGACCAGGCAGTGTCAACTGACACGACCACACAAATGCTCCACGAGCGCATTCTTCCAGAATACTGCTGTTTTGGGGGGAATATATCCTCAATGAAGCGTATTGCCATAGTCACCAGCACTGTTACGTTTTATCGGAAGTGGATGTTGCAAAGGCGCTCCAGAGTAGGAGAGACCGAAGACTTGAATCTAAAAAACGCGAAAGTTGTGGTTTTGTTTTTATACTTGTAACTATAAATTCGCGAGCCACTAATATTCTTTTTATGTTCTGATGAAGTGAAACATCTGGAAAAACCGTTCTCTTTCTGCTCAACATAAATTCTTAATTCAGAGACGCCGAAATATTCACAATACAAACTTCTCAATTCTTGCACGACGGGGTTTTTTTGTTTGTGCTCTCAAGGGGCCTTAATTTGTGGAAAAGTACATAAAACACAGTTTTTGCCGCAACCTAAAAGATAGGGCTATAAGAAATATTACATTCATTGCCTCTTTTTTCTATTTTAATACATACAGTCAAAAAGATGTATGTTTCCGTTCCTGCAAGGCGGGTGGGCTCATTCTAATCTGCGTCAAAATATTCTATATATTTTTGCGACATAATTACACCCTCCCCACTCATATTAATGTGCAATATACGGCAGGATCATGACCGTGATCTCATAGCCAGTTATTGTCAAGTCACTCATTCCGGGCGAACACGCGGTTGATGGATCACAATCATTATGGTAGTGTGTGCAGTTTCAACAAAGAGCGGAAACAATTCAAGGTTATATTAACATTTATCAAGTGCAATTATTACGTCTCTCATAAAGTGAAATATTCACACGTCCGTTGCTGGCCGGCAAGGAAGTAGCTAATTGGAACATTTTTTGTTAGTAAGCGTGAATAATTACTCAAATTTTGCTAATCGTATTCTACTTTATAGGTATTTTCCAGGAGAATGGGGGTAACACACCTGTACTTGACTATAAACATCACCAATGTCTCTACACACTTCGACAACACTATAGCGCTTCATCTCAGTTGAAGTTTTTTGCAACCCGGTGTCAAAAAAAATTCCCCCGCATTTCCCCGAGGGGGAGAATGTGAAAGTGTGAATGCACGGTTGTCGGCCCGCTTGTGGCGCTTGCGCTCGGCCCCCGCAGCCCACCGCCAGGCCGCCTTCTCTTCCATCTCTTCCATCGGGTTTGTAGTATCACGTGTACACCACGCAGTTATAAAGCCGCTATAACGCCGCTGAGTCGCCAACGCACGCCGCTGACTACGTAGTTTGAATGCGTTAAAGATATAAGGCGCGTCACTAACGCTGATATCACGTCGCGTCCGTGGCTTGGTCGGTAGAGCGTCGCGCTGCGGCCGGAAAGTCCGCGGATCGAAACCTGGCGCCGGATGCTGTTTCTTTATAGAGGAGCACTGCGGACGCCGACGCCGCCGCCGACGCCGGCGGTGGATGGTTTGGGGTCGCTTATAAAGTGCATTCGCACTTAATATGGAGAAGCACAAGATTAGGCCAGTCAAACGTTTTTGGCGCATTTGTCTTGGTAGATGATGGCTTTACAATTTACAGTGCTTTTGACCCTGTATAAGCCGCGTTTTGTCGTTTTACTGCGGTACGCCCTATGCAATATTGTTACATGAAAAGGTACATTTTCAGTTGTGGTACATCTTATGCTGAAAGGGAGTTAAGAAAAGGTGTCCGCAGTAACTACAACGTCTCTGTAATGTTGGGGAAGAAGGCTGCTGTGAAGGTTTGGTTTAGTCAGTAAGAGGGTACATGCAAAGCCTTTCACTAAATATTCACCCCCACCCTTCCTTCTTTAAATAAAAGCAATACCGCACGAAGCGTTAGTCATGGCGGCATCATTGCCATCATCCCAAAAAAGCTGCCACGGAATATTTGGCAGACTGGGACTAGACTATGCGAAGGCGTGAGGTAGGCCTAACGGTAATTTTTGAGATAAAACGTCGCCGACTGCTTTCTGCCCCTGATTTGAGGGGGTGGTGAAGTATTTGTAGTATCTAAACAAAAATTGAACGCGTGCTCTCGGTATGTTTTAAATTTTACGAATACAAATAAACAAGACTGGCTGGCGCCGCCTTTGAGTTAGCTGTTCACGAATAATTATTTGAACGGATGTTTGGCATATAACTGAATACTATTTACCACACTGTGTTTCGTACCAGAGTGTAGTTTGAAAAGGAGCATACGCACAAGGAATAAGAAAAGAGACAAAATTGCAACCTCAACCGAAGCAATGTAAGGCCAAAACAAACTGGAATGGTACTCGAAGACCCCAACTGTTGCGGCAGACTGGCACAGAAGAAGGAAGAGCTTTGTGTGACGCAATAGAAATTATAACCCCTTCTTCCGGAAAAACCGAGATCAACGTGAAGCTTGACATCAGTGAAAAGGAGAATGACGAAAATCTAAACCCACTGAACACACAAAGAAAGCGCGAACACTTCTGCCAAAATCAACACGCAATGACCGAAGCGAAAATGCAAAGATATCAATCGACCAAAACGGAAGCCTTTAATTTTGCTGAGCTTTACCGAATGCCAATGTATAGTGTAGGTAATGTAGTTCATTATTCTGCAATTATCAGGAATTCTTGCGTTTTTTAATGATTGGCTGCTTCTGCGGACCGAACCACACGCGGATTACTTATGCCACTCTAGAACATGAATTCCAACAGAGAGCAAGCGATCCCATTTCTGATGTAGTGTGATGCGACGGACAACGCTAATTGTCTCCAACTGTGGCGTGATATTTCGCTTGCTTTGTGCGCCCTCGCTCCCGCGAGCTGCGAACGGCGAGCAAGAGCTGCTGTCATGTTTTAGTAGGGGCATAGTCAACATTTTTTTCCTGGCCAATTCGCCCGAGTTGATTCAAGGTTATTACTTCAAGGGCATCGCCAGTATCACCATGGTTGTCTTTACAGCACGTTGATAAAGTTCGCTTTGTGGAATTCCAGAGGATAAGGCGTAAGCAACCACCGAGTAAACAGGGGCGCCAATAGAAGCTTCGCTTGAAAACCGTGGCATCTTTGGTACATATAGCTTGGCTCCAAAAAGTGCTCCTAAGCGGCGGTCTAACACACACCGAGAACTGACTTCCTGCAAAATTGTTATGGCTCCGCGAGCCATAGCGGGAATGCCGCGTTCTGTATTAGTGTTACTTTTCTTCCTTCTTTAAAAACTGGGTGGTGTGTTGAGTTACACGAGTACTTTATGATTTTAGTACCTCGCCTTGTTTGCAGTACACAAACTGCTATTATTGCTTCAATTCACGATTTGAGACCGTTGTAAATGTGTCTAGGGGATGTTTGAGACTTAAAAACTGCAGCTCTGCGTAGCATGAAATTGTGTGTAGGTGGGCTTGTCTACTCCTCGGTACGTTCATTTCTTCTGAATCTAGGCCTTTTAGTGTTTTGTGCTAATTACGTCTATGTGTGTAACAAAATGGCCGCGTAAAGAAGTAACGTCTCTATGTAGACCAAAAATGTCTGTTCGAAATATTTCGCATGTTATAAAAGACAGAAAAGTTTACTCACGGAAGCGTCAATCATGTGGTTTTAGCAAATTACGGTATTTCCTATTGGCTTTTTAGCATTGAAGAACTGGTTTGCCTTTCAGGATAATCACAATGAATATTGCCAGTGGAGACCCCTCAACTGCTGATGCATGGAACGGTGATTGGGTGCGCTGTAACGCAACAGTGAGTAATGATAAAAAATATAAATCTCCAACACTAGTTCATTGGGTTTTGATAAACGGATTGGTTCTGTGATTGTTAAAGTAGTGGCATGCTCTTGTAATATTATGCCAGTAATAATGGGAGAGTTGTGATGACCCGGAAGAACGTTTTGCTCCTCTTCTGGCACAGCATCATAGCAAAATTGTTTACATGATGAGGCTCTAGTGTCAAAAAAATAAATTGAAACAGCTTTTCATGCACCTCAATTGCTTCACGTCCGTATAAAAATTAGGACTACATGGTCATAAAAGACAAGTGCTTGTCTTAAAAAAATTGCAGCATAAGGCAACCGTGTTTCAATTTGTATATGTGCATCGTACATTGTACGTAATGCAATCTTTTCGTTTCAATCTTCATTGGCCTGCTCAGTGTCCTTACGAGAGGGTGTTTTCAAATATATATTTACGAGCAATGAGCGGCAACATTCATGAACATGTCAGGCCAGGTATTCTAGATATATAACTAATTAAATTCTGCCTATCTGCTAGCATTGCTTGCCTAACTTTTACTTCTCCAAAAGACGAAGTCATCATCCATCAGTCAAATTTTTATACGAATGGTTGGCACGATGCATCCAGTAAAACCACACAGGCTTACTAGTAAAACGATGAAAATTGGTAAAATACCGTTACTTTTGCGAAAGCAACTAATACGACACGAAAAAAAAACAGAAACGCAACCTTGGCGATTTACCATTAGGTGTTAAAATTTCTTTTATTTTCTGCTAGTAGTAGGCACGCTAATTGTCAATCAATCACCCAGCTGCTGCCAGAGGAGGAGGAGAAAAGAATGCATGGGGGACAAATTTGGGGATGAAGTAGCGCGAATAGCTTGCATTAAGAAGCTCTTGCTATTTCAACGTGGGTATGGAAGAAAGCGAACATTTCAGACGTATTTTCGCGGAGCCATTCATCATCACATACAAACATATAAACCAAGGTATCGAGGCAAACTAATTGCAACCCTTTGATGCAAAAGTAGTAGACTTCTGCTAGGTCCCGCAGGCATACATATTTTAGGTAGAAAAGAAAAAAAACACGAACTCTTTGCACTAAAAGTTTACTAGACGAAATTAAGTTCAGACTACATATCCGAGCAATAAAAAGTGCACTGCCATGCTGTCACGGCGCTCTTGTTAGATTCGCTGGTCGCAGCATATTTGCTGCCAGAAAAACAAAGTGGCCAAAACCTTTCTAAAGACGCGGTTTGCCCCTGGAGGGAAAAAAGTGAATTGTATTTGTTTTCTGCTTGGAAGAGTGCGACATTCGAGGGCGGAAGAGTGCACGATGTATCACTTGGAAGTGCTTGTAGTTTGTAAGTTCAGGAACGTATCCCTCGTCGATGAACCGAGTTCATTTTCACCCAGGTTTTTAAATCTAGGTATTGAGACTCTCACTCTTTGCCTTAGTAATCTATCTTGATAAAAGTCCAGAATTATCTGCCAATGCCCTAACAATCCTACAAAGCTTAGCTCATTTGAAGTTTTCCTGCGAAGCTCTCGATCTCTCGGTTTCCACTTATGTGCCTAATAAATTGGCGCAAAATAGACTTTCTTCACACCCGAAACCCTTTGCTCAGTGTTTTCTTATTCAAGGTCTTCTGGAGTTGAGTTCAGGCCGGAGTGTCCACCGCCCATCTTGAAAGGCTTCTCTAAGGATATTTTCGCCGGTGTCCTTCATGTATACGCCACAGCGCATTGCATTACCGGTGGGTAACCTATGGGGACCTATGTGGGTAACCTATGGGGACACGGACAGGGGTAGGCGGCGGGCATGCACACGCAGGTTGCATGAGCTTACGAATGATATCCTCATCCTGCTGGTGAACAATATCAAAGTTCCATCGCTTCTCAGGGCACGATGCGACCTGAGTGCTGTGCACAGGGATCCAGCGGTTTGGTATCGTGTGTTACAAGGACCGCGAGATGCTTACGTCACAGGAGAAAATGCTTGGCCCCATATTTGTTCGCAGGAATTGAACTGTACTTGTACAAAATTTTGTTTAGCACATTTGCTTGCACGTATGCTCATATACACAAGTTCCAAAAGCACCTGTTTGTTTCGTGCACAGCTTGCACTCCACGTGTCTTTCAAGTTACTGTTCTTCACAGAGTAGAATGTCACTGTTTTTTTGTGTAGGCTCGTTTCTCGGATAGATTGCTCGATGTCTTGTTTTGATTGAGGGTTTTCAGCTTTTTACCAATTTGCTTTCTTGCTTCGTTTTACCAAGGATCTATACCTGCAATACGTAAGCGAATATTACGCTATATCGCCCATGAGGCATGTTATGCAGATACAGGGCGTTGCAAGTTTTGATCTCTCTCGTGGTTTTTTATCTAGCTTCGATTTGTACTAGTATAATATATTTTTGTTCAACGAGTAAAACACTGTATTATATTAACATTCTAGATTCTCTATTTCGCTTCTCAGTGTTCTGTTTTTTTTTTTGGTTGGTGTGAGTGCTATTTACACTTTCACTAAAATACCAATATCAGGTTTTATGTTTGCCAATTATGCGTTTCGGCTATATACAAATCGATACGGGGGTGCTGATTTACCATTTTTAAAGATAGCGCATCTCCTCACCTACTAAAACGCGGACATTTTATTGTAAGTGTACAGCGATTTGGCCACCCTTGTAAAACAAAAAGGAAGACTTTTTGTTTTACAAGGGTGGCTTAAATTCTGCCTATCTGCTAGCATTGCTTGCCTAACTTTTACTTCTCCAAAAGTATTCACCTGTTTTTTTTTTTGTATTGAAAATACGTCTTTTTTTTACAACAAAAAAAAAGACTAGACGTTTTTATTGAAAAAATATTTCCAAGCTGCTAAATCTGGTAGCACGCTTATTACCCTTGAACATTTTTGAGGAACAAGAAAAGCGTAGGACTTGCAATTTGTGTGGGTGCAGTACTTGTGCAATTTATGTTTTGCATCATTTTATTCGAGCTTTCTTTTTCTTTTTTTTCTTAATCGTTTGAGGGCAGTGTAGTAGATTAGATTCGTGGTTTTGTACGTTTCTTGTTATTGTTTTCAGTGTTTTAAGTTTTAAAGACTCTTCCTCCGAAGTTTTTTATGTAAAACGTTATAAGGGGGAAATGCATTCAGCATTAACTTTATTTCTTTGTTTCCACATTAGTTATAACAATGGTCATTGGATACCTCAAATGGGCTTGCGGCGCTGCCAAGTAGCGCCACACAGAAGGGGGTAGCCTTAAACAAGTCTTGCCCGCACAAGGTACAAGACACATTTAATGAACAGATGCCCGGTTGCGCGATGCGGGATTCTCTTCTTCAGTTGTGTCTGGCATTTCTGAAAAACTTCTGCCAAAGTTTAAACGAAAACCGAAGAAAGGTGACATGCAAAAGAAAAGAGAAAAAAAAACAAAGTTCACGTTATCCCGTATTGGCACAGGATCAGGCATAACATCAAAAAGGTGCTAAGAGCTACGATGTCAATGTGGTGTTTAGCGTGCCCTGGAAATTGGCGAAGGTTTGCCCTGTGAGGACGCAAAGGAAGCCGCAGTCATGCTCCAAGAATCACGGTGAATTATACACGGAATGCACCATGGCGATGGTCTACGAGATTCTCACGAGTTGGAACAAGTGTTATATTGGGCAAACAGGCAGGCGTTTCAACGACAGTGCGAGCAGGCACTGTTGGGAAGTAAAGAACAATGGTGGGGGTCACGTGGCTGAGCACGGCAAAAGATCACTATGCAGGGTGCAAACTGCACTCCGCTCTTCAAACAAGCCACGTTTCTAAAATCGATCAGAGATAGGCAAGAAAGGGAGATTGTGGAGGCGTACTTTATTCATAAGGCGGGCAGGACGTGCATCAGTACACCGTCGGTCGCAGTATCACTTAAAGTATTGGAGTTCTTAGATGGACATGTGTAGGATTGCACACGTTGTTCGTGTTCCGTTTCCATGCCGTCAGAACTGTAAATTTAACCTAAGGTTTTTCACTAAGAAAACTTATTTGGAAGTGGTGCCTTGTCTGTGTGTACGTGTTTCTGCTGGCGCCCGTTGTTTAGCGCCTTAAATTATTCACGACGCCTGGTCTTTTTACTATTGGGCTTGTTTTACTATTTCCTTATATATTGCCTCAGAAGATGAACGTTCGTTTGTGAGTGGGTAAGTGACAGAGTGAGTGATTTGCTGAGTGCTTTATTGATACAGAAAGTGGAAAAAAAGTGGACTGGGGTTATTTTGAACTGATTTGGGAGTTTACCAGCCATTAAACCAGACCGGTGGAAGCTGAGAATGGGAATGAAAGGGGGTAGGTGAGAAGAAATGGGGACAGAGAAAGAAGAGAGATGGAAAGAAAGATAACGAGTGCGTAAGGCTGGCCGGCAAGCATTAGCTGCAGCCGTTGCATGAGGTTGGTTTATTCGAGGAAGGCCAAGACAAGTCGTAATGCTTCCGGCCGGATGGAGCTGGGGCACGTCGAGGACAACAGTTCATTCAGGGTGTGGCTGGGCAGCCCGAGACGCTGGAGTGCGGACAGAAGCTGTGCTCGCGGGACATGGTGCTGGCGGCAGGAGCAGAGCAGGTGCTCCAGGGTCTCGGTTTCTCGGCAGTTAGCATATGTTGGCGACGACCGCCGGCCTTGTCGGTGCAAGTCCTGCCACGTTGCAGCAGTCGAGCCTCATGCGCAAGAGTATGGAGCGGGCGTCCCTGATGATGCGGCATGACAAGGATCTGGGGAGCTTGACCACTGATGACTCTGGGGCCCGGTTGTGTCGTCTCCACCTTCCGCGGCAGGATGGGTTGTGCGGCGTCGATGGGCATCAGGTTGCTGAAGGCAGGGACCCCATCCTGGCGAGCAGCACCTGTGGCTAGTGCGTTAGCCACGTCATTGCCGGTGATTCTGGCGGGATGGCAATCAGTGGAGCTGCAGGTCATATCCGCGGTACTCCACCAGGTGAAGCTTCGCCGCCAGCGACTGCTCAACATAGCCGCTGGAGCTCCATGGCTGGTCCGCCACTCGCAGTCGTAAGAGAACGCGCAGGGAGTCAATGAAGTTGACGACCCCCTGAAGCTGGTTGGCGTTCTCCAAGAGCAGGTCTGCAGCAAGGTGCAGGCCGGCCAGCTCTAGATGGGAGAAGAGGGCGGGGAAGGGCAGGCAGCACACTGGACTAGTGCCAATCTCCATTGCCATGCAGGGGCTCCAGCTCTACCTATAGAGGTTTGCACGTAGCCGTCTGTGTAGAGCTACAGGAGCCAGGCCGTGTCATCTTGCAGCAGGGCAGCAACCTAGTGATGGATAGCCTGGGTTGATGTTGACCGCTTGTTGCGAATCTCCGAGAGAGTTGTACTGAGGCGAAGAGCTCACCCGGTACCACGTGGTGGTGTCTCGAGTGGGGACCCTGCGGCAGCTTAATCTGACCCTCGTAGATGGACGCCAGCATGCCTATATGCGAGTAGAGGAGGCTGCGGCAGCGCTGCAAAAGGGCTGCCCATCCGGTGTGCTATGGAGCCGGTGCATGTTGTGTAGCCCCGACTACAGAGCCCGCATCTGGATGGTCCAGGTACCGGCCTCTGTCTATGTCGCCGCAGCCGGACCATTCTCGGTAGACCCAGGCCAAGACGTATGGTCCGGAGCTGGTCCATCTCCAGCTTCTTCCACCGCAGTGGCTGTCGGTGCGCCAGTGAGAGAGCATACAGGATGGCCGACGACGCCATTCCATGAAACACTCGCAGGGCCACGGAGTGCGAGCAGCCCTGGCCTCGTGCCAGCAGCCTCCGCACGCCCCGCTAGACTCTCACCGCGCGCTGCTTGAGTGCCCAGGTCAGCCAGCAGTCAATCAGCAGCCCCAGGTATTTGTACACTGAGGCACCACGGGAGCGTCTGGCCAAGGGGTATGTTATCTTCCATGTCTGGTAGCCACGTGGGTGTTTAATCATGGCCTTTATCTTAGCCTCGGACAGCTGTAGACCACGGCTTCTCGGGAAGTATGTGAACGCCCCCAGCAGCTCCTGGTTGCTCACCTTCACCTTGGACAGCTGTTTTGTAGGCCCGTGCGTCCAGATGGCGGCGTTGTGTGTGTAGGCTGCAACTCCCACATGATACCGGAGCCCGCCGGGAATGTAGTCGAGCAGGAGAGCCAGCAGCAAGTTTAACAGGAATAGCTTAACACACTCTGCTGAGGCACCCCCCAGTGGACACCTAGTGATCTACTGGTCGCGCGGCCAACCTTTACCCAAACGGTCCAGCCGGTCAGAAACGCCTGTACATAGCTTCTGAGGTTCTCCACGTCACCCATGCCGTTGAATGATTGTAGGATAAGGTTGTGCCAGACAGAGTCGAACGCCGAGCCAATGCCAAGAAAGACGAGGTATCCCACCTCCTTGTCGTGGCGCACCTGCTCCAGCATGCGTACGACGTCCCCCAGTGCATCAGCAGTGCAGCGGTGCGGCCTGAAGCCACTCTGCTGCTCCGGAAAGACGCACAATGGTGAGCTATCCACTGCTGGCGGGCCAGGACGGTGCTTTCTATGAGCTTGCCGGCTGCCGACACGAGAGACAGTGGCCGGTAGGATGCTGGCTCCATGGGTGGCTTACCTACCTTCAGGATGGTTGATACCAGCCCCACCAGCCAGGATGCCGGAAGGACACCCGCCCTCCACACTCAGTTGAAGAGGCGCACGAGTGGCCTCCACTGGGTGACGTGCAGGTTTTGCAGAATCTGGTACGTCACGCCGTCTATGCAGGGGGCATATGGAACCTTGAAGCAGCGGTCCAAGGCTGCCTGGAATTCCCATGGCGTCATGTCTGCTGTGGAAACGGCCACGACCCGTTTGTCATGTAGGGGAGCCGTCATTCCGTTGGGGAGGGTTGTACTGCCGGTGGTCGCCGAGCAGCTCTTGATTGATCGCCGAGCAGCTGTTCCAGGGTTCCCTCAAAGATTCCCTGGGATACGGTTGCCTTTAGTAGTGGTTTGCGACTTGTGGTGGCGGGTTTAAGGACAGCCCGGAAGACTCGCCAGGCTTTGGCTGGGTCTCTGTGAGAGTAGAAGTAGGCGCAGAGAGACTTCCAGCTCCCTTTCCGATGGTGCCTGGCCCTCTTCCGTATTTTGCATTCCCCCCCGGTATGCCGTCCAGTCCTCTGGACGCCTGCTTCAAATGGCCTGCCACTGCAGTTGGCTCCGCCTGGCCCGCAGTTGCAGCAGCTGCGGGTCTGGCAGCGCCGTTCCCAGTGGTGCTTCGCCCCGTAATGTAGCCTTGGCAGTGCTGCATACGACCACTGTCAGGAAGTGGTCTTATGAATCCTCCGCACACTGCGCCATCTCCTTTTGGAATTCAGCCCAGTTGGTGACCGCATAGGTCCTGGTGTCGGCGCGCCTCTGCCCATTCCTTGGAGTGACCACGATGGGAAAATGGTCGGACCCCACCGTGTTGGTAGCGGCCTCCCAGGAGTAGGCGCACCGCTGCGACACCAGGGTCACATTAATGTGCGTGAGCTGTAGGGTGCCACGGGAACCAGGACGGGTGAAGGTGGGGCTGCCCGTGCTGGCCACCAGTAGCCCGGAGGAGGTGGCAGCATCTAGAAGCTCTCGTGCCCTGCGTGTGGTGCGGCGGATGCCCGAGGCTGGGTTGGGGGCGTTGAAATCCCCACAGACGACAGCGTCCGAGCCCAGGAGGGCCCGCAACCGACCCACTGCTGTGGCGTCACTGCTGTGGCAGTGGGACATTGACGCTGGCCACGACGGTGTCCGTGGACCCCAGGAGCACCGTGACGGCAGCGCACTCCATTCAACCCTCCACCACAGTGGCAAGGCCGACTGAGGCACTGTTGAAGGCTGCTCGCATGCAGATTGCAGCCTTTTACTTTCTTGGTGGGTGGCTGGCATACCGCCATGCGTTGCTACTGCAGGAGCGCAGGCGGCAGCTGATGGCACTGGGGTTGCGCACGTACCCCGGCAGGCACAGATTGTTGCCGCAGACTTTGGCGCCCTGTGGCGCAAACACTTCAAAAGGCTCCCGCAGCAGGTCTTCAGCCAGCTCTGCACAGCGGCGTCCAAGGCGGTTGCAGTTCCAGTGGAAGACGCTTTGCCGGTTGCCTGTCCTCCAGGGTCTGCTAGCCATTTTTGAGGGCAGTGGGAGGGCACAGGTGGGCAAGGGCGGCAGTTGCCACCAGGCGTTCGGGGTTCTCAGTAGGAAGTCTCTCCACGAGGCTGTGCACCAGAGCCTCCAGGACGGGTACCAGCTGATCCGGGCTGGGGGAAGCTGCGGCTGCTGGAGCCTGCTGCAGCCTGGTCTCCGCGGCTGAGGAAATCTGGGCGGGTGGCCGCTTGGCTGGCTTTCGCTGAGCGCCATGATTCGGCTGCTGCTGTCGGCCCTGGGTGGCAGCAGGCCACGTTTAGAGGCTGGATAGCTGTTGCTGGTTGGTGCGGTGCCTTGCCACCTCCGCGTGCCTCAGGCTCAGTCCCATCCGGACCGATTCTCTGGCCTCAGCTAGGGGCAGCGGCTAACGTGCCCCTGCCATGACCGCGGCCACTTCCCGTTGGAGCTGCCATCGAGGGCAGCGGAGATCCGTTACCGAGTGTGGGCCACAACAGTTGGTGCAGAGTGAAGCTGGAGCTGTGCACTGCTCCCTGGTGTCGCCTTTACCAGAGCGCGCGCACCTCTCCTTGACCCTTCAGTAGGCCGTACATGGTCCAGGCGGCCGCAGCGACCACACTGTGTGGGTCGTGGTCGGATCTTTGCACGGGCAGATGAACGTACGTGGATCTTTTGACTATAAATGTCCTCATTTTAATCGGGTTAAACTTTACTGTAGTGTGTAGGACACCTCCTCTGCAATAAGTATGACAGTAAAACAGAACTGTGAGTGTTCTTTTGTTATTTCGCTCACCTCGCCAACAAGCTCAAAAACCTGCATGATTCCCTACACTGATGAACCTTGAAGTAAAAATCTCAAGTACTAAACGAAACAGGCTTAGGAATTCTATCTGACACACCTCTCTTGTTAGTCCCTATATGTGCACTCTGCTGCTCCCCTTACATTATATATTATGTAATTGATGATGATTGTGCTTAATGGCGCAAGGGCGTCTAGGAAAAAGAGCGCAAAAACAAGGTGTGTTCATGTCGCAGGTGACTTATATGCTGCACGCTTTTGTTAAAAGATGGTTATGTAAAATTGGTGTATTGGGCCAATGATTGTCTTAAACAGTGAATAAAACTCGTTGTTATAGTATAAAGATTTGGGTTAAAATGAGTGTGCCTCGTGAAGAGCTTTTGCCTAGGACAAAAAAGATGAGGCCCCTGAGTGTCATGGAAAAGTATCTCAGCAGTGCCTCATTACTGACCGACAAGCTGGGGTCATGATCGATAAGAAATTTTCCTTCAAACTCAACCTCAGCCAAGTAGTCTAAAACTTTTTGTAACTGAATATTCCTTCATCCGAGAGAAAGTGCGCTGGGTGTAGTAGTATGTGTTCTGTGTAAATACTAGCGAAGTGTCTGTCTGATTGTATCCAGTGACGTACATTCAATTAGGATATGGAATACAGAAATATCTCCTGTACGTTTATCACACCTCGGTCGTGGTGTTTCATTCAAGAGGTATCCATGTGTGCCATGTGTGTGCCCTATCTTTAAACGACACAGAGCAACTTCTACACACCTGTGTAGTCTTTCGGTTATGTGTCCACCTATTTGTGGTTTGTTTTCTGTTCGCGTGTCGCAGATTTTCAGGCAGCGTTCCCGGAGTTTTCTTTTAATGAGCGATTTTATGTCGCAGTAAGGCAGTTACATTATGTCACATTTCGACGAAGAGCAGCGACAGCTGCCTCTCTATCAGCATCCTCATTTCCTGCTATTATACAGTGACCAGGGACCAAGCAGTCAGTAATGTTGAGCCCCATCGAACATTTTGCCATGATAGCGTTTATGAGCGAAATGAAGACTGTTCTTTTGGGGCTTTGCTAAGGCAAGGCTGTCACCACACTGAGAGAATCAGGGTATATGACCGAGTAAACTATTTTGTTGTGTAATATGTGTTCTATTGCAAGTGCTGGTGGGTCAGGATGGTGCTTTCCAAAAGATTCCCGGCACCTGTGAAAATGCTGCTGCGAGGATTTAGGATTTTTGGAGCGCAGAGGTTTGGTAAAAGTACGGCACATGACACTGCAGAATTGGTTTTGGACGCGTGTGTGTAGCACTCTGCACATTTATATTTATGCTGAGGACTTGAAAAGAGCTGATGAATTAAGGCACTAGGTACTTTGTTTTTGTTTACGCTTGCAAAAGACGTGTGGCATGCTAGAGGCGACAGCTTTCATGGTGCTATAACATCAGCTAAACAGGTCTTGTACGTGTCTTTGACCGAAATAACGAAGTTTCCGGCTACAGTATTTAGTGTTATTTCATAGAGCTGCAGAAGTGACGGCCGCTTAACGAACAAATTTACAGTGGATGTGTAATGAATTAAGGTGTTTTATGGGTGCTTTGTGTCTGAGGTTGTTTTCACAGCATGTAACAAGGATGTGTAAGCAGGCTGGTTTTCCAATGACCAGATGTAAGATTCTACAAACTTTCTATCGGGCTCGTACGAAAAGCACCCGTCGCAAACCGCAGGCCTAAATGATAGGCAGGGTCCAGTAGATTCAGAGCAGCTTTTGGAGCTGACTGATACACTAGGCTACCATCATCAAGCCTCGATCCTACGAGGCTGTTGAAAATTTTCAATAAGCATGCTCTATCCGTGCCATACGACTCACGTGATAGAATCTTTAGAATATTAAGTGCTTTCGGGCATTTTATTCGTCATTGTTTTATGTGAGGAATAAATGATTTTTCATGCAGCAGCACCACCAAAAATGTGTGCTCTTTTGCTATCGGGATGGGCTTCCCTTAAAGAGTCTGACATGGGTCGCCCGCATGCTGCGTAGCTTAGTAAAAAGTACGTAGCTGCTTTTGTCACAGTTAAACACAAATCCGTTTGCATTTGCCCTACTTGAGAGGCATTTCAATTCAAGTTGGAGTCTATCACAAATGGCCATATGCAAGATTTAAACCTAATGTGAACATCACCCACATATGCAGAGTAAAAGAGAGAGTGGGGTAGAATGTTCTTTAACGAATTGATTTTGACGATTAAAAGTGAACTCAAGACACCTCCCTGAGGCACACCGTTTTCTTCGATGAAAGCGCGTGATAACACGTGGCTAATTCTCACTGGGAATGTCCTGTGGGCGAGATAGTCTTCTATGACATTTAGCATATTGCACAGATTTTGAATGAACAAAGGTCGAGTAGAATGCCGTAATGCCACGTTGTATAGGCTTTTTCTAGGTCAAAGAATATAGACATACAGCTTTGTTTGTGGCCGAAGGCGTCACGTCGGTATGCCTCAAAGACCACAAGGGCATCCGTTGTGCACCTTCCCGAACGGAGGCCCGCTTGACGCTTGACTAAAATCCCGTCATGCTCTAAAAAATAAAGAAGGCGTCTGTTTATCATTTTCTCAAAAAGCTTGCATAAACAGCTTGTTAATGCAATGTGCCTGTAGCTGGCAGGTAAACAGGTACCCTTCTTTTAGTAATGGAACTGCAAGGATTCTTTCCGAGAATTAGGAAGGAATCCTGCTTGCCATATTTTATTGAATACAAAAAAGAATTCTGCTAGAGTGTCTTGATGAACATGTTTAAACATTTCATAAGTTATTTTTTTGCCCCTCGAGCGTTTTTCTTTTCTACAGGAAGGAAGTGCAACAACAAACTCATATTTGGTGAACGGGCAGTTGTAGCCCACGCACTTTTTCTTTTTCCGCAGAGGCTGCTGTTTCATTAGGTTTTAGTGCTCCAAGAATTGTGCAGTGTGGTGAGCAGAGCTGGAGATCATCTCAAAGTGTTGCCGAAGGGCGTTAGCTTGATCTTGAAGCGTGTCTCTAGTTGTGCAGGAAGTGGTAGGGTGTTTGTGTTTCTTCCCTGTAGTGCACTAAATATTTTCCAAATTTGTGAGTATTAGTGTAACCGTTGATGGAAGGTAGAAATGTTTTACAGCTGTCAGTTTTCGCTTCTCGTTTAGTTCGGCAGCCATTTGCCTCTGCGCCCTTGAAGGCAACGAGATTTTCAGTAGTTGGAAACCTTCTCAGGACTCCCCAGGCTTTAGTTTGTTCTTTGCGAGCTATCTTGCACGTCTCGTTCCACCAAGGCCTCTGTTTGTTGTTGTTTCTACCGGAGTTTGGGGAACTGAGGAATGTGCTGCTTCAATTAGGTGTTCAGTAACTGTACCTGCCATTTGATAAATATCTAACTTTTATATTGAGGCATATGACAGTCGGGACATCGCCCTGATTTTTTAACAGTCCACTTCCTTTTCGCGAAATCATTGTTTGTGCGTTGGAATAGTGGGGCTATTTATTGAGGTTAATGCAACAGGAAAGTGGTCACTACCGTAGGTATTTGCTGTTACACTTCACTGTACTAATGTAAAGAGAGTTGGGGAGCCTATTGCGAGATCGATCGGGGAGTAATTGTTATGGGTTGTGTTGTAAGTAGTCGTTTTTTTCTTAAATAAGCACTTGGCAGAAGAGGGCAAGAATTTATCTATAAGTCTTGCTCCTGTATCGGCACGTGCCGAACCCCACAGTTGATGATGAACATTAAAATCACCCATCAGTATAAAAGGCTGCAGGAGTTGGTCAACTAAAGTTTGAAATTTATTAGCTTAGAGATGGTAATCTGGAGGTATAAACAAATAACAAACAGTTATTAGCCTAATAAAGATAATCACCCTTACGGCAACTGCTTCAAGGATAGTTTGCAGTCTTATTTGATGAAAATCAATCACTTCTGAACGACTAGGGCAACACCTCCAGGAGAGTGAGTGCAGCCATCTCTATCCTTTCTAAAAACCTTGTACTGTGTCAGAAAGTGTGTGTTATTTGCGTTCACATGTGGTTCCTGGGGACAAATTACACCTGGCTTGTGTTCTGACAGTATTGCGGAAATGTCGTCAAGGTTTTTCAACAGGCCCCTACAATTCTACTGTAAAAGGGTGTCCAGCATTTATTTCGTTTTAGGAAAGACTGTGCTTGGGAGTTTATATCAGATTTGTTGTATATTTCCTAGAGGACCTGTACACTTGTGATTTGCTTTCTACGCTCAACTGAGGGACACCGGTCCCTGGACTGTTATCGTGCCACCCGGGGCGGCGTTACGTCCATTTCGTCAACGGGTGCCCCATGCGCGGCTGATGAGTCAGACTCTTTCGGCCGTGCTCCGAGAGGGTTGGTGTCTTTGTTGGCCGCGCGCGCTCGAGGCGCAGAATGCGGCACGGCAAGCGTGGAGGATAGAGCCGGGCCCCTCGAGTTCATGTTCCCGAACCTCTCAGGAACACTGAGGGTAGGTGCAACAGACACGGAAGGGGCCGCACCATCTCTAGAAGTCTTTGTCGCCACTGCTGCTGCAGTCACAGGCAGTGTGACGACGTTTTAGGCTGCCGAGGGCAGCACAGTGTGGTCGAGGATGGGACCAAGTCAGCACTGCTGTACTGGGTCACCACCGACACCAGACGCGGCTCCTACCCTGGAGAGCTGCATTGGCATACCTAGGAGAAAACATGGCATGTTTAATCCGCGCATCCTGGTAGGAGATATTTTGCGTTACTTTGAGATTGATTATTTGTTTTTATGCTTTGAACTTTTCACATGTTCGGTACTAGGCTGCTTGCGGTTGTTCACAGATGGGCCATTTCAGCGCATCAGATCTGTTTTTCCGACGGGTGATCATATGCTGCACATTTGGCGCACGCCAGACGTCCGCGGCAGGAGGTTGTACTGTGCCCATACCGTTGGCACTTGAAGCATCGGCGGGGGTTGGGGGGGTGTATGGTCAGACTTCGCAATGCATGGATCTAGCAGTGACTGACTGGGGAAGAGAGGTCCGGTCAAAAGTTAGAATCACACGCTTCGTTGGTGTTTCATTTCCATCACGCCTTGGTCACGCATGCCATCTAGGGTGCCAGAATTGGTTGCTTTTAAGAGGCCAGGTTCAGAAATTACGGCTAGGGAGCTGTATAGGCTTCGGTGTGGAGTGACAGATACTTTTAAATCATGCATCTCAGTCTGACTCAAGAGTTCATTGGATTGTTGCTTGGTTTGCACTTCAGCGAGAATGTCACCTGATGTTACCTTATTCGCCTTGTAATTTACGCCAACCACACTCTCTATAAACCTAGCTTCACCTGGGCTCCAACGGCTACCGTTTAGGGTTTCTACCCTTCACCTTAAAACTCATTACCTCGGTCGGTTAGAGCGTAAGGATGGGGGCTCACGGTACACGGTGCGCCCAATACCATCAACAAAATTGCTGAAGGTGCCTCGTGCGGGGTATATTAGGTATTATGTAATTTACCGCTTTAACAGCACCAGTTAAAGCCAACTAAAGAATTCTGCAGCGTCGAAAATAATTGCCGGCGTTATTTTAACTTAGTTACGATGGCAGCCATACTACTCTCTGATGAGTGTGGGCATAATTTGTAATAGTAAGCTTTGTTAAATAAAAATTATCAAATACTGCGATTAATCCGTGTTATTCGGTACCCCGGGGACTAATTATAAACATACGAGGCTTCAAAGGGAAAGCTGAGCCGCGTTCGACGAGCGCGATCCTGACTCGCAAATGAAAGCGACTGCCAACCCGGTTGGTCAAATGGTTTTTATTTTTTCGCGATTTCTTAGTGAAGTAAAAACCTAATAAGATTAATGAGCCCTTTTTTTGCATTCCAAAAATGTACCAAAAACATTTTTGTGATGAGGTACGAATGGAGATGACAACAGCCGCCGTGAAACTAGTCTTTCACGCCCAGCAACCTCACTTTCAAGAAACATTCGAGTAAACGCTACGATAGAGCAACACGTTTTTTCCAAAACCCCTAAATTAAACTTGTGCTCGTTTATTGCCCAGTTGTAGTGGGGGCTTCCAAGCGGTTAATTGTAATTGCCAGGCGACTTCTTGACTATGTACATGTGTTCGGAGGCGTTCTCAAATAAATACGTCATTCAGTGGCTTGACTTAATCGGCCACTTTTTTACGTACAATATACGTGGGGCGCCATTTGTGTTTTTAAGAGGTATTGTCGTTTTTAGTATTACTGACGACTGCTATATCAGTTTAACTTCTGGCGTCTTCATGGAGCGACTGCTAGTTAACAGATCTGTCGTTCATCGAACGGCTGCGGCTAGTAGTTTCTGTGTCGTTGCCGCTTAGCCGGGCGGTGCGAGTGTAGCCTTATTGTTCTAGAGTAGGGGAAGGGGCGTAATGACGATTTTAACGCATGAATGCAATTAATAGGAGATTTTCCTAAATAGTGATACATAGCTTGTGCAAACGCGCAAAACATTTTTGTCAGGTGCAAGTTAGGAGTCGCTGCCGCAGTGGCATCAGGGATGAGGTCTGCTTCTGGGCCTGGAGACGCAGTTTTGATGCCGGCCGCCGTGGCATCTTTTCTGATGGGTGCGAGATCACCCGTGTGCCAAGATTTTGTCATACCTAAAACATGCTACGTTAGTAAAAAGTATTCGGGAGCCATACACTACGGCGCGGCTGGAATACAAACACTAGATTCTGCGTGTTGACCGCTCCAATCGATATAACAATTTTGGTAGTCCAGAAATACTCAGATTCATTTGCGATGCCTGGCTTATTTTTATTGCAAAACATTCGGCCATTTCCGAAAAGGTTCTATGTTTCTGTATTGGCAACATTGTCAAGGTGCCCCTCATAAACACAAACTCTCTTACAGTCACAGCTTAACAGTCAGCTTGCCACCGCGCTGTCACTCATTTTTCGATTCTTTCTTTTCTCAGCGGCAATCTGGACACAAAAATGTCATCTACCGCGCTCCGGCAGGCTCCAATTTAAGTCCTGCGCTCCGTAAAGCCGTAAGCGCACATGTACCGCCACCTGGTGGGGCCTACCTAAACAGTCACTCACGTGATGTAGTTTGCGCGGGCCGAGAGTAGCAGTGCGCGCCTGAGCATGGACGACACCGAACACCTCCCGCTTGTTTGTGTTATAGCAGTGCGACTACTGAAACACAATCATTGGCAGTAGTTGGTGCCACTGACGACATTATCGTCAGTCGCACCACCGAGGCAGAGCACAACGACCGATTGGGAGCGGTTCTACAGAGACTGGCCCAGCTAAAGCTTGGAATCAACAAGGTCAAGTGTCGGTTTGCAGTACCTGAAGTACATTTTCTAGGCCACAGAATCGATGACAAAGGGATTCACACAACGGATGACAAAGTCAGGGCTATCGTCGGAGCGCCTGCACCGACAAGCAATCAAACCTTGCAGTCATTCCCACGGATGTTGGCCTTTTATGACCGTTTTCTATAAGGCCGAGCAACCATCGCTTCGGTGCTGTATGAGCTCCTGCAAAAAGATGTTCCATTGAAGTGGAACCAGAAGCACCAGAACTCTTCTGATTTGATTAAACAGCTCATTGTGAGAAGAATCGTCTTGGCACAATTTGACGTGGCCAAGCCTTTCATAATCCTATGTGATGCATCACCTTACGGTGCTGGGGCAGTACTGGCTCAGCAAGATATTCTGGGAAGGGAGGCACCAACGGCTTTTGCGTCCCGCACACTGGGAGCAGCCGAACGTAACTATGCGCAGCTAGACCGGGATGATCTTGTGGTAGTGTTCGCGACTGACCATTTTCACTGGTACATCCTAGGACGCATGGTCACGTTCATAACGGATCGTCAGCCTCTGCTTGGAATCCTGGGTCCAGAAAAGTCAGTGCCATAAATTATCTCGCCCCACATGGCACGATGGTGCTAGAAACTGGTAGCCTACGACTATGACCTGAAATACCGGGTGGAAAATTTGAACCAAAATTCGGATGCTCTTAGCAGGTTGCCACTACCGCAGTGCATTGAAAGTTCGTATGTTCCAGGTCACATACTCATGTTTGAGGCCCTGTCACGGCTGTCACTGACAGCAGGTGTCATAGCAGCCTTCACACAGGAAGATGAGACAATCTGAAAGCTGTTCACAGCCGTACAAGAAGGTACAATACAGCAGCTCAAGGGAGACGAATTCACACCATATCACAGAAGAGGCTCCGATCTGGCAATCCAGCATGGTTGTATCACTTTGGGGTCCAGGGTAGTCATTCCCGTGGTAGAGCGAAAACAAGCGATGTCACTGTTGCATTCAGGACATCATGGAGTCGTGGTTATGAAAGGCTGCGCGCGAAGCTACTTGTGGCAGCCTGGCTCAGATGGCGACATAGATGCAACAGTTCGCTCGTGTGAGCTATGCCAAAGCACGCAGGGCAACCCAGCAAGGGCCCCAATGCCGTCATGGACACTGGCGTCAACGCCTTGGCACACAGTGCACGTGGAGTTTGCTACACCTAAGCGCGGACATACATTCTGGTGGTAGCAGATGCTTTTACAAAGTGGCTGAAAGTGCGAGAAGTGAACCAGCCTATGTCGGCAGCAGTGAGTGTGGTACTAGACAGCCTTTTCGCTACTTTTGGCGTACCGCGGAAAATTGTGTCCGACAGTGGCGCAGCTTTCGTGTCTGTTGAAATTAAGAGGTTCTGCACACACAACGGAATCAGCCACATAACCTCGGCGCCGTACCACCCTGCTACCAACGGGCAGGCAGAGGGCTATGTTGGCGAGTTGAAAATATCACTGGCACGGGACAAGTCTGGGCCGATGAGTAGCCGGCTCACGTGATTCTTGTTTCGGCGGCACAGCACCATTCACCAGGCCACAGGTATCACCCCAGTCATAGAAATGTTTGGACGGAAGCTTCCAACCCACTTAAACCAGATCAAGCCTTCGCCAGAAGCAACTGAAAAACAAGAGAAGCGGCCCAATAACCGACAGTTAGTGGCAGGCGAACAAGTCATGGTAGGACAGTTTCTGAAGAAGCCCAAGTAAATTTCCGGCGTCCTCGAGAAACAGATCCGCCACCAATCTGGGAATGTCCGATGTGTGGGAGGAGGGGTCATTCGACGACAACTGAAATAAGAAAAAGGGATACCAAGAGAGTCACAGATGGCCCATCAGAGACGTTGGTGTGGGACCTGGATATAAGTAACGAAGTTGACTCGCTGGAAATCTGGGGTAAACTACAAAAAACAGTCGTGGAACAACGTCCAGCTGAACCCATCGCGACTGCTTCAAGGCACAGACGATAGTCTGAAACTGTGAAGCCCCGGAAGTCTCAGCGAGCAATACGGAAGCCTCGCCGCTACCCTCTTTGAGGGGGAAGAGGTGTCATGTACCGCGCTACAGCAGGCCCCAACTCAAGTACTGTGCTCCATTAAGCCGCATGTGGACAAGTACCACCCCCTGGTGGGGCACACCCAAGCATGAACCACGCGGGACACCTCCAGGCTAGTTCTCAATAAACGACCTTTGGGTTATAGCAGTTTGTCACGAGCCTTGCAACCAAAAACACGACACCTCTTTTTTTCTTCTTGTGCAACTGAAATGTAAGCTTTTTACACACCATGTTCTATGGCTTGTCGAGGTCATGTCACCTGTGAATACTTTACACAACGTGGCACAAACACATAAACTTTGTGCGACCTGGACGATGGAAACGTTCGTGCTGGCAGTGCCAACTGCAAGCTGCAACTGCAAACTACATTGCCTTGCATTCCAAGTAATTTATTGTGTAAAATTAGCACACGCCATTTTTTATTTCCGAAGAGGGTTACTGTATGCTTAAGCAAGCAGAGTTTATTTGGGGCGATTTTGTTAAGTGCACAAGCAAGTGAAATTACCTTGCATTATTGATCAGCAGGGTAAGTGCGGTTTTTTTAAGGCAATCAGTATCTATGCAGGTTGTGCGAGTGAATGTATGGATAGCAGTTCTGATAAAAACTGTAGCACACGTTGTTGCTAAGCCGCTGACACATCAGCTAGCCAGATATAAATGGGGGCAATAATATAGGTGCAGCGACATCCTCCACTTTAGATCACAGCAATGCAATTCCCAAGTGTAATGACACATACAGAACATTCAGGAAAATACACAAACACGACAGTTGTAAGGCGCACTTGCTTTTTAATGCTATCATGATCACCAAAACTGCGGTCTAATATAGCCGGCTGATAGGGCTCTGAACAATTCTTGCGCTCTTTTCGTGACTCGAATCTGTACTTTTTACTACACTGCAGCATTGCAGACCAACCAGTCGCGCTTTAGAGCAGGACGAAACATTCGTCTCTCCCGCCGCTACCGGCACGAACATGCTTTCCCAAACAGCCACCCCAGAGAAAACTACTGCCCACACCACGCATCAATCGCACTTTGAAAGTACCACGCTGCTCACCAGAAGCGCCGAGAGCCCAGTTACGATACATCACAACCTTTCCTTCGGCTTCCACAGTGACCCCTGAATGACGATCATGCATCAGGCGATAGCCACACCAGAGCACGATGCACTCACTTGATAAAGAAAAAGCACTGCCCTCTACACCAGCCCTCACGGCACTCCGCGGCGCTTTCACAAACACTTACAAGATTTTACGCTCCAGATGACCCAGCTGCTTAGACACTGAACTCGATAGCTTGGAGCGAAAGAAAGAGAGCAAGAGAAAATAAATGTTTTTATTTATCGAGCAGAGGCTGATGTGTCGGCCTCGCTCCATGGACGGTATCCCTAGCACGGGATGCCTTGCTTTCGGCTCACCGTCTCTGCTCGGGTCACGAGGTAACGCTGGATATCCGGGTCCAGGCTGGCAAAGGAATCCTCCACTGCTCGAAGGTGGGGTAGGGAAGTGGGGGCGACTCTGGAGTTTGTTGGCACTTGCATATGATGTGGTAGGGGGGGCCAGGCTGGGGAGAGTAAGCGAAGAGGGAGGGTTGCTGGGTAAGGAAGTCGAGGTGAAGGCGGTTGGGATGTGTGTAGGTATTCGTTTGGAGCCACCGGCATGTTGGAGCATCCACTCTAGAGAAGCGCCAGTGGTGTAGTGGGAGGCTGCGGCGAGTTTGCTTGTAATGGGAGAGAATCTCTGTGTAGCCGCTCAGTGGTTGGGGTTGATCTTGAGAAGAATTCGGTGCGCGGGACAGCAGGACCACGATGAATCGCAACATTCGGTCAGGTTACGCAGCGACCGTGTCGTGTTATATAGACCGTTTTTAAGAATACTCACGAATTGCGTATCTCTAAACATGGCGTTTAAATAGATAATACAGCACAACGCACTACCAGTGAGCGACACCGAACACGGCCGACTCTGGTGCCTTTCTTATTTTCCTCGTCGCCACGCAAAGCATGAACATTTAAAGCAGGCCAACTTTAAAAGCGTGTCACAGTATCAGTTCCATTTCAGTTTCAGTTTATCCATCTCGTAGTTGCAGAAATTTCCACACAGTGTTTGAATCCAAAGCCGATTGGCTAGTGGCGGGTCGAATGAAAAATTCGCTATATTTGCAGCGAAAGCAACAAATAGAAGTTGAAAAATCGAATGTAAGTAAGGATATTATAACGTATAACAACGCTCTATAACTTAACATATCATGGGACAAACCATATCACCAAATATCATAACACAGTCGTAATGATCATTATATACAAACAAAAAAACGCAGTGATCATTATGAATACAAATTTGCGGATAGTCCTTTGCAAAAAACGCAATAATCATGATGTATACCCACTTTGCATATACTGCTTTAAAGCCAAACAAAAGTTCCTTTTGTTCTGCAAGTTATTTGTTAGGTAACTGCTCGAATGGGTGCCCTTAAACTAAATTACTCTTTGTCCGAAAGTGGTACGGCAAACCGGAACATAAATTGGTTGTTATTTACCTCAATGGCAACAGTTCACTGTTATGTACTATTATAGGAATTGTTTGCGTAATTTTTTGCTTTGTCACCATGGTGACGGGTAGTATGCATGTCAACTTCAAAAGTTGTCTGGTTGGTTCTGTACAATTTCAAAAGATAATTCTGAGAGTGCCCTTCCCCAGCATACTAACGGGTTCCGCATAGGTCATGTACGAAGCCCACCAGAAGTCCGGGCAATAACTGAGGTGACTACAAACGAAAGCTAAGTATAATATTCGTAGTATGGCTTTATCAAAACATTCGAACGCTTGTACTAAGATATGGCTTACATAAGCCAGCTTGGAACAGACGTGTTGAATTTGTGACTTCCAGTGTATATCTGATTCGAAGATGAAACCCAGACACTTGCACGAAGGGACGTGCTGAACTTGTTTTTTAAAGTATAGACAACCACTTGGAACCTAATTGCTTTCTCCTGGAGTGGAAAATGGTGTGTTTTATTTATTCAAGATTAAGTGACAGATATTTCTTGCAAAACCACGCCAGTACATTTCCGAGATGGCGGTTTATTTTAGGTTGAATTCCCTCGATCGTCGCGCCTGTGAATATAAGAGCCATGTCATCAATGTACATTAATACCTACGAATGTTTCAATATCAATGGAAAATTGTTTATGCACAAGGAGAATAGAATCGGGTCGAAGTCTAAGCCCTGGGGTACCACGGTTAATGCTGTTTGCGGGTCAGAGGTGAAGTCCCTAATTGTCATGCATTGACTTCTATCCGTTAACTAAGTGGTTAACAGTTCATGCGTCTTTCCTCTACAACTATAGTTCTAGAGTTTACTCAATACTTTATTGTGGATAACTGTATAGAAGGCCTTTTTTATGTCTATATTTACTTCTACGGCTATAGGCTCCGGACAGCGAAGTGTGCGGCGCGAGCGCAGCGCCAGCCGCGACAGACACGCGCAACTCTGGGTCGGTCCCGGCGCGCCGACAGCCTTCAGCGCCAGTGAACGCAACTTTGCAAAAACGTGTGTTTTAACCCTATTTGCGCGTATATGTACTACATAGTGCAACAAAATCATGCAAAATGTTATATAGTCGGGGGAAGCCTTTAAATAAAACGGGGCGCTGATAAAATGCTGTCGCCTCGCTGCCGAGCCGTAGGCTAACACAACTGGGAAGCATGTGTTCAAGGCTTTCTATTCTCCCGCGGAATCTTCTTCTGTTTTTTTTTCGCATATACCAATCATGGTTACAGAGTCTTGAAAGGCCCACATTAAGCGAGCGGATTACATGCTGCCGTGGTGTACGATCAGCTTGTTAGTAGGCTGGTTAGCAAGCGGTCAATACACATAAGTGCGCTTTAAATTTGGTAACAAAGAGGGCCCCCAAGCACAGTTATAGCATTGTAGTTTTGTCACCCAGTGGTTCTACTCTGCTTCATTTAATATTCCATGTGCTTATACCGCCGTATTAAATACATATAAACACATATGGGGCGCGGACACTTATACGCTTTAACGTGCCCAAATGTTTCGCGAGCTTTTAGATAGCTTAAAATCACCGCCTCTTCTTGCAAAAGAAACAATGAAATTGTTGTCTAAGCCACTTAAAAGTAAAGAAAAATATAGCTAAGACGTGCCGCAATAAAAGTTGGAACAATATTTACAGAGGAAAAACATTTTGCGTTCGGGGATTAGTAGGAGGAGGAGGACAAATTTTATCCCATCCGTTATGATTGCGGTCACTGTGGACCAGTGAGGAGTGTACTCAGGGAACTAAATTTTTCTCCCGTGACCTTTGTTGCAAAGGTGTTGACGGTAATAAAAGCGCTACTATTCCTTCCTCACGGAGGGCTCCCGCCGAACCCGTTCGTGTGGAGAGAGAAAAAAAATACCCGAATATAAATATTCCGTAATTTATTCCGATAGGCTATTAGATGTTCTGCTTAGCCCTCCCCCACCCCAGCCCTGCCCAAAGGAATTTCTTGTGATAGCCTTCTCGTGTAGAGTTTCTTTTTTCGGGGCGTGTTTACATGTATGCAACTAGCGTACTAGGCTACAACTGTAAGCCCAAAAGTTTCTAGGCGAAGCGGGCATCTTTTAACGTCCGCACTTTCACTATACCCCAAAAGACGTGAATTCCCTACTGTTACATGTATGTAGCATCACATTCGGATCAAAGACCTATATGTAACTCCCATGTGGTCCAGTTAGTAGTTCTGCAGTCGCATGCAAGTGCAGTCACATGGATGGAATACCCCGCGCGGCAACATCGCGCAACGTCTAATATATTTGCAGACAAAGCCTCCCCTTTTGTGATGTAACAATATGAATTATGTTTTCTTTTGAAGCGAAACATGCTGATCTTGAGAAATGTTTTCCCCGCAGGCAGGCTGTACAAGCGTTTCTCTTCTCGGCCTCACTCCTATGCGGCCTCTATAAGCCGTCCTATACGCGAGTTAAAACCGAATAAATCCTTCTTCATTCACATGCACTATGAGGCAGGATTACTTTACAATTTCTTGCTTCGTTTTAAGCCCAAAAGAGGCGTCTAATATGCTTCATCCGCGCTGCAAAAAGAAGAGCGCTCCTGAGCCAGCAGCGTACCGGCTTGCGGGGACCCACCCAGCGTTGCGCATATCTGCCGAAGGGGGCTGGGTGTGGCGGGCTCCGTGTCGCCCTCTGGGCGCTGTCCGGCGCCTATACTGTTGTTGTGAAGAGCAGTGTTAAAACGAGTACTGCTGTAGATGTAGATCCCTTCAGAGTAAAGCCATGCCTAATGGGACCTATAATATTGTACATCGATATATACATCTTGATATCGTGGCTGAAAAATTTCTTGAATATGGTGTTTGTAACACGTAATACAGAAATCGCTCTATAACTCCTATGTTCCAGTTTGTCGCCATCTTTGAAATAGGAACCACATCAGCGATTTAAGTTTATGAGTGCAGATTTCCGTTTCCATCCAATGGTGTAGCAGATGCTGGAGATGAAGAGCGAGAATATCCATGTAATCTTTGAATAATTTGTCTGGAATTCTGTCTGCCCCGGGGGCTTTTCTTACCTGAAGCGTCGTAACTTCGTCGATGATTTCATGGAAGATGATATCAGTCATTGCGAAACGATTTCAAACGGCTTGTAGTTGTGGCAATAAATATTTATTAGGCTGTATTTGTTTGGCCAGCTTTGGGTCCATGTTTGTAGAATAGTCATTAAAAGATCTTACAGCATTCTGGTCTATTAAATGAGCCTGTTATTGTGGCTTTGATTTCAGCCAACGGTGTTGTTCACAATGCCCCCAATTTTTTTTCGATCTCCATCCGCTTGTTCAATAAAGGAGGTATAGTATCCGAACTTTTTTTTCTCGTCATAGACACCGAAGCGTTTTTTGGCGCTTCTACTGGGTTTGTTATGATGTATTAGGTTTATTCCGTTTCAATTTGTTGTACCAGTAGTCCTCGTTCCGAAAGTTGTTAAAATATAAGATGTCATTCAAGGGCATAAAGTTGCAGAATGGCTCGAAGTGTTCATAGTTTTTGTGCTCTCGGTTAAAATATTATTTGAAAAACCAGTGAAAAGTCGGCATTCTGTATCAATGTTATCATCATAGGCAAGATTAAAATCTGTTCTGACAAGCAGCGGAGCATAGAGTAGTCAACCTTAGTGTTCGGCACGGTACCAAATGACTTTACATTTATCGGCAACTGGTTTCGGAGGGCAATAAACATAGGTACATTATCACAGATAGGGTCAGATATAACGCCAAAACAAACGTTATCAGCATTATAAAGAGCGTGTTGAATTAACGTACTAGTGGTCGTAGTAACCCGAGTATGCTGAGTTATATATTTTCGTAAATTCCGACTCCGCAGGCAAATAATAATTAGTGGGAGATTCACTTGTCAGATCAATATCAAAGTCACCAACAATTACAATGTCACATTTTTTCCACGGGATAACAATAGGAGGGATGCTTCAAGTTTTTTCACAAAGGTTGCAACTACCGAGTTAGGTGGCTGGTATACGACTACTACGATTGTAGCACAGCTCAGTTTATTGAACAGTGCCTCAGGGTCACCCGCACTCACACAGGCAGAAAACAGACCACAGACTACAATATAATTTCTTACAATAACAGCCACGACTCCTCTGCGTGTGGTTGTGCAGGTTGGAAGCGACAAGATTTTGCACCAAGAAATATGACAGCTTTAATTGTTTTTTGCACACGTCTCGCTTAGAGACTCGCCGAGAGCCTTTACAGTACAGCAGTTTTAAGGCGTGATATGAGAGCGACCAAACTATTTATATTTTTTCGCGTGCGTCATGCGTTACAATGCCGCACGGAAAGGGAATCTTTGCCTTTTAATAATCCATTCAGCTGACAAATCGGAGTAATACTTCTCTTATTCAAAGGACTTTGGTAGTTACTCCAGGGAGCTTTAAGGACGCTTGCCAAGTCCTCCTTTCATTGAACGCGCAAGACGCAGGAATTCACTGTCTTTCGCATTAAGATATTCCCGTTGTCCACCAAAATGAACTTCGTCCTTTCAACTCACCAGCGGCATCAACACACGATCGGCAAGATCTGTCGTAACGTCTGGAAGTACTTGTTTCATTTTGCCAACATTCAATTGCTGCGACACAACCCATATTTGCATTTGCCGCTGGCATGCTGAGAAGGGCGATTGGCGGAAGCCAAGTCGTGTCGGATTAAGCCCAAAAGAGGCGTCTAATATGCTTCATTCGCGCTGCAAAAAGAAGAGCGCTCCCGAGCCAGAAGCGTACCGGCTTGCGGGGACCGACCCAGCGTTGCGCATATCTGTCGAAGGGGGCGCTGGGTGTCGCGGGCTCCATGTCGCCCTCTGGGCTCTGTCCGGCGCCTATACTGTTGTTGTGAAGAGCAGACAAAATTCGCGCCATGGGCGAATTCAGCCTTGTCGTCGACCGACGTGTTTTTTGTTCGAGCGCATTTCGAGCGCATTTCGAGGGTTCGAGCGCATTTTGTTCGAGGGTCGAGCGCATTTCGCAACAAAATATTCAGTCTTCATATAACAAGAACGAAAGTTGAAACGCCAAGCTTTCTTCCATGTAGCCTAAGCACACAGTCCTAAATTGAATTTGCATCGACCATTCCAGATTGACGCGTTCCGTTGACCGCTGCTTCATATTTTCAGGGATCCAAATTCGGTTACAACCACAGGAAGCACTTTTATGTTGAGTTGCTTGATGGTCCTTCGGTATTTATCATCATGGCTTTGTGATACCCATTGTGTAACGTTTACTTTATTGCAGTTTCTAATGAAGCGACGTCCAGCACAGTAACTCCGACATAGAAAGCTTCTCTTTAAATGAGAAATAACTGTCCACAATGCCCAGAGTGAAAACAAAGACACAATAAGAGAGGGCTGGGCAACAAGATTGCCTTCCAAACTGTCCATTCAGCTGCCGTATTGCAGAATTTAGCACATTTCGGAAAAGCAAAAAATACGCAGTGAAAAATGACCAGGATCTTTCAATCTCTCCTATCATTTTCTCTTCTTCCAATTTTCATTTTCTATTTTAATGTTTCTAACGACCACCTTGCATTGAATATTTTCTTCTTGCATCACTGATGATACCGTTTCAACATGTTTTGCTTCATGGCAGAATCTGCTACTTTGTTATCTACACACTACCACAAACATCAGATTCGTTTCTTCACCATTTGACTTCGGTTTTGGCTGTGACCTGATATTAAATCTTCTATTTTTCTACGCCTTTTAGTTCTAAACTAAAAATTTTTCCCGTAAAACACTTCGCGTTTTATTAAATTGTAACTTCAGTGGGATGTGTTTTGTGTATTTCCTTTATTATGGCTTTTATATCCCACAGTAGGAATATACTGCGTTTTACTGCTTGTTGTTTTTCAGTGTGCACGTTTCTTAGTGTACTTTTTGTTCTTTGGTTTTTGTATCCTTGTTTCTCTTTTTTATGTTGGAGCTTTATTTGCCGTTGTTAACATCTCTGTTTTAGTGTTGCTGGCTATATTATTCCTTTAATAACAAGCATCATTGGAGGTGCCGCCTACAGATTTAACTTGGGACATCCGAGTGCTTTTGTACCATTTAAAGATTTATGTTGACGCTTTCGAACTAAAATTCCATTTAATTCATATACCTGGAAGAATTTCCCGCCCTTGTTCTACTCCAAATTCGTTATGTACGTTTTTTTTTGTTTGCATGTACAGAAAAGCGGTCCTCTGGGAATGACCCGTAACCATCTACAAACTGCTTTTTATTGCCCCTTTTACTAGTAACAACAAGCTGCATCCAAATGCAGAAAAGAACGCATGGCTGTCAGTACTTGCTGCAAAACTTGACGACAGGGAACGTGTAGGCAGTCGGAAAGAATTAGAAGAGGTTTCGGCATTCCGCATGGGAGCCAGCGTTCGGCGTTCAAACCAGCGTTCGGCTTTTTGGAGTGTTGATTTCAGCCACTGCCGCGCTGGGCGGTAAATTACGCGGCATATATGTGACTGTGCCATCAAGAGAATACAACCATAAATGGCGCTTTCGTAGGGAGACATGATTGTTCTGGGGACCTGTTTGTCGCGCTCTCAAAACAAAATTGAACCAGACACTAATATTGTGTGATGTGCTGTTTTCCATATGCAGAAACGACGATCACTTTATTACTCTTTGCCATTTTACCCTATGCAGAAAAAAAGTAAGATCATGGTAACGTGAACTAGCGCCATACAGAACGGTGGCCCAAGCCGAATTGCTAACTCGGCAAACAGTGGTTCTTGCATGCAAACGTTCAACATGATCTCTCGTAAATGTCTCCAACAGCGGAAAAAAACATCCCTGCGCAGGATAAGCAGCCTGCACTGAAATCGTCACATCGTTTGTTTGCATTTAGATGTACAGTGATGGAGACAAAGATCGAACGGGCTAATATGAAAGGAAGCACAAAAAGAGCCCACTTTTCGTGTATGCAAGGTACTTTATCGCGTGACTACGTAAAAGAACAAAGTGTGCAAATTAGAGATTCCAAATCCAATACAATATTATCATTATGTCATAACCACGAACCAATTGTTCAATTTGGCGTCTCTCGCTTTATATTTTTATCCCCACTTTAAATTTATCCCTGACTACTCGTGTATTAAGGTAAACTGGCATTGTACACCCGCTCATGTAACTAATGTGATAATTACAACTTGAGACCGAAGCGTTAGGCAAAATGCCTATATTTTTCCTCGGGTCCGTAGCACGGCTATTTGTCGCATAAGCAAAAGTAAGAGAATGAAAATATATCAGGGCATCATCCATAGGCCTCCTAGGCGTCTTTTTTAGGGTTCACGTCCTATTGGCGTTTTTAGCGCGTAAAACGGGTTTTCTGGGTTGTAGTATATCCCCTTATAGAAATTATCGAGCTCATATTCTGCTAAGGCTGCTCCCGCTTCAGAAGCCCACAGGTTGGCGTTTGCCGCACCCTGTTTGCAAACCGAATTGTTGCCTCGTACCAAAACGCCAAGACGCGAAAACGGATGCTACAGTAGCCAAGACAACGACCGGACGTCACCCCGAGCTACTGGTCCTGCAGAGGTCCCAGCGTGCCCTCACCCAATACACAATCCCCGCTGGATTCGCTTAACCCCTCCACTACCCACTTCAGCTTCCTTTGTCGATGTTATTCTATCGCGCTGCCTCCGCAGATCGAAGGCGAAAATTTTGGCGCATGATTTATTCTTTGCTAACGCAATAAACTAGAAGCAAAGAGAACGAACGCGACAGCCTGGTGCGTATTCCGCTGAGTGTCTAAAACAGCTCCCGGTAGAAACCCAGATGAGCATCTGACACATGGATATTTGAAAGTGATACGACGAACCCATGCACCGCCATAAGCCGTCATTGCCGGTAAGCAAGACACAGCACGTGCCGCAGTAAAGGAGTATTTTTGGAAATGATAGGCCTGTTGGCCACTGGGGAGAAATGGGAGTAGCGGAGAGGAAATAATAAACTCTTGTTAAGTCTTCGAGGACATTCAATGTAGCTTTCAATGAAGAACGTTTCATGTATGTATACTCCGACTCACAATATGTGATCCGGAGTTCTCTCAAGAGGAAAACTACCTAGCGCCGAGAGGTATGGCGTGTTATCCTATTAGATGTTATCTCGTGAAGAACGGGGCATGGTAGTGCACTTACAATAATATAACGATGGTCTGCCAATTAAGCGCAGTTTCATAATCAATGACGCAAGTCTGTGATTGAGGTCACAAACCAGTCCGAGTAACGTGGCAGTGGTGGTTTGCCTTGGCGAATTTATTTCGATATGTTGTGAGGGGTGAGAGTAACAATAGCAAGAGTACTGTTGTAGAAACGTTTTAGCTGAGTTTCGTTGACAGGTCAAGCCGCTGAGAAAGATATGAAGGGTTTTAATGCGAGGGAAAATTTACAAACGGACGGAGGCCACTTAACCGGCATGTAAGTAGCCTGGGCACGACATCTGTCATAGGCCGCGCCGCGTAACGTTTTTCGCATTTGCAACCTAACGCTGCAGGTATTTTCAAGGAATATTGCGTGATGTGTGGTGTTGCTAATCGGCATATAATACATAGTTACTGAGTCGCATTCTTCCAACAGCTTCGCTGGTCATTCAATCCAGCAGCACAGGATAACTCCCAAATTCTACGTGGAATTGTAGCACCTCACTGTACAGTCGGTTTGATTAATGGGTGTTTTAAAGAGCTGAGAAGTTCCTTTAGCTCTGTAAAAATAGCTTTGGTCAAGCAAGATTTCCTCTGGGCACGTTGGTGTCTTCAAGGAGCGGTTAACGATTGTGTATCTTCCACCTGGTCCTAAGGTTACCATCTCAAGTATTCGGCTAAGGCCGCAAAGCTACTGCAACAAACGTTTCCGAAGTATCAACCGGATTTCGTCAGATACGAACGCAGCAGCGAAGACTATTTTATATCACGCTTCTCTTGGACGTCAAATCGCGCCCACCCTAATGAAAAGAATATAACGATAAGCGAAGAACATTGTCCAGCAACTAGGCTTGCTCACAAACAGCTCATTGAATTCGCGAAAACCCAAGGACGCCAATATCAAATCAAATACAAAAAATTACTTTTGGGTGGTGAGACTTAAACGTGCAATCAAGATAGCGGCTGCGTTATCGACAGGACACCCAGTAAACACACCGAGTACCCTAAGTCACCCGGAATTTCTCCCAATAATGCCATGAGCACGGTCGGTCACTCCAGCTAGAAGTTACCGGGGGAAGTGGATGTAATAGGAATCTTTCGACTGTTTACACAAACATCCGCAGCGTTCTCAAAAAACGTGAGAAACTAAGTGAATTTATCGACTCAGCATCCGCTGATATAATTGTGCTCACGAAAACGTGGCTTTCTAGCAAAATCAGTGACTCGGAAATACTTGAATGCAAAAACAAATACGCATTCTATCGAAACGATAGAAATTGTAGGTCAGGTGGTGGTGTAATAATTGGAATAAACTCTAACATTACGTCTGCTCCCGTTAATGTTTCCAGCAACCTGGAAATTTCATGGGCGTCCTTAACACTTAAAAAAAAGAAGGATATAGTAATAGGAGCATGCTACCGGTCCCCGTCAGCCGATAAATCTTTCATTGATAATCGTCACGCCGTAGTTAACTTAATTTTTGTTCGATACCCCTACACGCCGGTTATTCTTTTTGGCGACATTAATTATCCCAGCATAAAGTGGCCCAAGGATGGTCCTGGCATTGTACCTCTAAATTCCGAAGCGAAGTCGTTTTTTGACCTTTGTTCAACCTTCCACTTCACCAAGATGACAGAACCAACTGGATGCTCTGCAAATTCGGCCAACATACTTGACTTTGTATTAACAAGGTTTCCGGAAGCAATAACATCATTGTCAGCCCTACCCGGACTTAGCGATCATGCCCTTCTTTAATTGGAGCTAAATTTTGCTACTACCCGTAACCCCAAAAAAGTAAAACAGATACATGATTATTCCCGAGTGGACTACGAGAGCATAAATACCGAATTATCCTTATTCGTAGAAGACTTCTTAGAAACTTTTTCTTTGCGGTCGTTAGAGAAAACTGGTGTCTTTTCAGAGACAAAGTATCCTATTTATCTAGCAATAATACACCGCTTCGTTGCATACAAACTAAGCGATCCCTGTGGTTCAATAAACAACTTCAGCGACTAGCTAACAAAAAAGCGTGTATTTCGTGAAGCGAAGCGCCGAATACAACCAAAAAATTGGCAAGATTATCATCTGCCCAATCGGAACTATCTCCGCGCATTGCATGAAGCGAAACATATTTAAAACACACAAACATTGCCCGATTGCTTAGAAACCAGCTACGCCAATTCTGGAAACTTGTCAATCCTCATCGCGATTATGTTATTACCATTACATGAAATGATGGTGTCATGCTTCCCAACAAACAGTGTGCTTCCGCGTTCAATGACTTCTTTTTTAAATCATTTTCAAATACCCTGCACGCACCAAAATTTACAGTTTATAGTCATCAATTTTCGAACATGCCTTCTGTTTTTATAGATCCTTGCGGCATTGCTAAAATAAAACTCCCAAACATTCCTCAGCCGCTGGCATCGATAAATGAAATTCCAAGTTCTTAAAAAATACCAAAGTGTACTCCTCAATTATGTTGTAAAGAATTTTTGAACAATCGTTACTAACAAGCAACCTGCAGTCTGACTGGAAAGTGGGGAAGGCGGTTCCCGTCCATAAAAGTTCAGATAAGCATACTGTCAATATTTACCGCCCCATTTCACATACAAGCATTCCGTGTAAAATTTTGGAACACATTTTATGATCAGAAATCGGTCGCCACTTGGATTTCAAGAAATTCAGTCGCAGTTCTCAACAGGGTTTTCGTAAACATTTTCATGTGAAAATCAGCAAGCCTGCGTCACACAGTCACTTCATTGTATATTTCACCAGTGTTACAAAGTAGACTGTGTATTCCTTCATTTTTCCAAAGCCTTTGACAAGGTAGCACACGAACTACTAATTTTTAAACTAAGCAAACTTAGCCTCGATCATAACACCGTTGCCTGTTTACGCAAGTTTTTCACAAACCGCTCTCAGTTTGTGTCTGGTAACCAAGTTACGTATTCTTTTTCTGAAGTCCATTCACGTTTTTCGCAAGGCTCTGTTATTGGACCACTGCTCTTTTTAATCTACAATAATGACCTTCCTACCACAGTACAGTCTTCAGTCAACCTATACGCTGAAGATTGTGTTCTTTACCACGAAGTTACAACTCATAATGACTCTGCTATACTCTAGTCCGATATTAACGCAATCGCTACATGGTGTAACGACTGGATTATATCTCTTAACATAAATAAAAGTAAAGTAATGCATGTATGCCGTAAAATACCTGCTAGGTTTAATTATTCCCTTCAAGGTAATCTTCCAGTGACTGTAATATCGTATAAACACTTAGGCTTCTATATAACATCTAGTCTCTCCTGGGAACCGCATATCAACTACATAACAAATAACGCTAACTGCCGCTCGGCTATTTATAACGAAACTTTTCTAGTCCTATTTTCTCGCTGAAACTACAATTGTATAAAACTCCAATTCGACCGAATCTTGAGTATGCCGCTTCTATTTGGGACCCTGGCCTGGGGCCATCTTTAACTTCATTTGTTGAATCCGTTCAAAACCATTCTGCTCGTTTCATCCTTTCTAATTATCTCCGCACAGCTAGTGTAATACCCATGAAATCACACTTGCTCTTACTCGATCTGTCATTACGCCATCAGCTTCAGCGTTTGTTTTTATTACATAAAATCTTTCATCACGACACACTTCACGCTTTGCTGATTTCAAGTCCCTTCTTATCGCGTCTCTTAGAAAACCGCCACAAGGTTGAACCCATCCATTGTAACGCTTATCCGTTCTATCACTCCTTTCTACCCCAACAAATAAACTACTGGAACCACCTTCCCGAACCGATAGATCTAATTCGTGACAATCATTTATTCTGATCTGCTGTGTCGACTTACATTTTCAGCCAGTCATGACTGGGCCATTTTGTTCCCTCGGACAATTGTGCCTATTTGTTGTCAATTTGCTGTATTAATATATACTGTCATGCTTCACTGGTGCTACGTTACCGCTTGCTGATTTGAGGTCAAAAATATCCAGAATATGTGACGTGTTTTTCATCTGTTAGTCATTTTATTTACGTTATTTTTGTGTCGTTTGCCTGCTGTTATGTAGCACACGACTGGACCTTTGCTGCTGCTATTTGTTGTGAACTTGGCGTGATCTTATTTTTTATTCTCTTCTGTGTGCATTCGCATTTTTCTTCTGTTCTCATTTTTTTCCTTCATTGCTGTGTCTACTCCTTATTGCAATGTTTATTTAGTGATTGTCATGTTCCCACTCCCATCTGTAACGCCCTTCCCGGGCCCTGAGGGTAATGTAGGTACATAAATAAATAAATAAATAAATAAATAAATAAAGAAATAAATAAATAAATAAATAAATAAATAAATAAAATGAATAAATACATCAATAATAAAAAAATAAACAAATAAATAAATAAAATAGTGTGCGTTCGTGTGCGTATTTCACATTCTTAGTAGAAAGCATCCGGGAAAATGACACTTGGGTGCCTTCTGGGTCAGCGGCACCAAAACACCTATTCCTAACACAGCCTTGCGGAGACTGAATTCCCTCTTGCACCCCGCTTTCCTGAGTGCCCCCGATAAAACAACTTGCAAAGATTCTGGCCGGCAAACATTGCGATACTAGCAATTAAATTCGCTAATAGAGCGTTCCGAAACACAAGGACAGTCCGTCAACTTCAGTGGCGCTTTGCATTACTTTTCCACACACACATAACCACTGAAAAGGGGCACAACTTCATCCCGTAAAACCTTGAGATCGTGAGGGTTTGCCATAGCTTTCATATCATTTCTCCCAGTCTGGAATAAACCTACAGTTCACATAAATGTGTTGGAGAGGCGTCAATCTCACGTTTATATTCAGAAGAAAATACTTTCCCTACAGAACAGGATAATTCGCTCTTTTTATTACAGGGCCGAAATTTCTCGTGAAATACTCCGCTGATGTTGCTACAAATTAAGCCTATATATGTCACAACAGTAATCTGAATACTTCTTGTAAACGTGCTGTGGATAACCTTGTACAGATTGTGTCGCCTTGTCTGACGCCTTCTCACTTTGTATATTGCCGCAAACCATACATTGGGTTTGTTTATTTTTGTTTTGCTTTTACCGCCAGGCTGCGCCGGTCTGTGTTATCTCTGCGCCAAGGGAAGCGTGTTCCATTCTTTCTTTCTGCGCCGCATGTGTTATCTGTTTTGATAGGGAGAGCATTCCGATCTAACGTGAACAGCCCAGAATAATCTTCTTGGATCTACTATGTTCTCGATGTGAATCGACGTTTCGAGAACCACGCGCGCCGAAAGATAAAAAGCCTGCAGTGCAGACGCCGGGGCATTCGATTCGATGACACTCGCCAGTGCAAGTCCCTTTGTTGACCGCTGCTTCGCGCCTCTGTATTCTTTGAGTTGTTAGGGGAGCACAAGTTCGCTCCAATAAACGTGTTTCTCATTCAAGACAACTGCATCGTCCTTTTCTTCTTGACATCTGGTAGAGGTGCGGGGTACGCACCCTTCATGCCCACTACAACCTCGGGAAGCCGCCAAGCCAGTTCAACAAGCGCCAGCCTCCGCCTGCAAGATGTACCACCCGAGTTCGGTCTACTACCGGAGAAGACAAAGACGAAAGACGTCGCAACCAGCACCATGCTCAACCAAGCCAATCCTCCTGTCGTTCTGCAGCAGCCACGGGAACCGCCATCATTCCGAGGAGCCCCCGAAGAAGACCCAGAAGAATGGTTGGAGAAACTGGAGCGCATCCGGAAATTCAACCGGTGGGACGACGCAGAAATGTTCTGGCACGTTTTCTTTTACTTGGAAGATTCGGCTGGGACTTGGTTAGAGAACCACGATAGCTCCTTGACAAACTGGGCTCAGTTCAAAAGCGAGTTGACTAAGACCCGCACTACCGTGGTCAGAAAAGAACGCGCCGCGCTTTTACTTGAAACTCGAACGCAGCACCCAAACGGAGGGGTAGTGATCTTTGTTGAGGAGATGAAGAGGTTCTTTCGACGTGCGGATCGGGAGATGACAGAAGAAAAGAAACTAAGGTTTCTCATGCGAGGGGTAAAGCAGAAGCTTTTTGCTTGCCTTGTCCGCAATCCTCCCAAGATGGTGGCCGAATTCGCTTCTGAGGCGGCCGCGATGGAGAAGACGCTGGAAGTTCGAACGAGGCAGTACGATCGCCCGGTCAACGTGCTGGTTTCCGAGATGATCGGTGCCGGGGCTACAAGCTCCGAAACACTGCGTGAAACCATCCGAGCAGTAGTCAGGGAGAAGCTTCGGAAGCTTTTTCCGACGACGCCGCAACCTCAAGTGGCTTCCCTGACTGACGTCATCCCCGAAGAGGTTCAACATGCTTTGGGCAATTCTATGCCATGCGAAGCACCCCGGGAGCCACAGGCAAGAAGATCCACCGTACCGGCGTCCACTCTCGCCACCGTCCCCACTCTCGCCGCCGTCCCCACTGTGGCCGCCGTCGACCGTACTGCCGTACACAGCCCAAACCCAGACGACGAGGAAGACTGACGTTTGGCGAACGCCAGTTCATCGTCCGCTGTGCTACTATTGCGGGCAGCCCGATCACATCTATTGTCGCTGCCCGTACAGGAGACTCAGACTGCGTGGTTTCTCAGTCCACGCCCCACGCCCCCGACTCGGCCAGCGCACTACTGAGTTCGACGAATACCTGTCCAACACCAACCGAGGACCAGCCCGCTCACACCGATCGCCGTCGCCCTACCCATACCAGTCACCTAACAGCCATAGCAATGCTGATTTCGCACGTGGAAGGTCCCCCAGGCCACGCGGGGGAAACTAAAAGCAGCAACGTCTGGAGGTGAACGGCGAAAAACTGGAAGCCATCCAAACACACAAGGACGCGCCGAAGACAGTGATTCACGACATGCCCTCATCCCGACGACCCGACCTAGCCCTGAAGAGACTCCTGAACACGACGACAGCTACACGGCGCGACGCGTACCCGACCTGACCGACACGTCCGTTGAGAAGACGACGACAACGACGATGCACAGTGCCCGACCGTCAACACGTACAAGCAGAGATACGACGCCCCGACGAACCCGGAACTCGACGAAGACTGCATCTGACGTCAAGGTGTCCATCGACGGGTTTGACGTAGTCGCCCTCGTAGACACAGGAGCTGACTATTCGGTAATGAGCGGACCATTTGCGTCTAAACTGAAGAAAGTTATGACCAGATGGGACGGTCCGCACATACGCACAGCAGGAGGCCACCTCGTGACGCCAAGTGGAACGTGCACATCGCGCGTCACCATAGACGGCACAACGTACCCTTCGGCGTTCGTCATTCTGCCTAACTGCTCCCGAGACGTAAATCTTGGAATGGACTTTTTGATGGACAACGTTGGAATAATCGATCTGCAGACCAAGACAATAACTTTTTCCCCCAATCACTCCATGACGCCGGAATCGAACCCTGAACGACGTGCTGCTGTAAGGATTGCCGATGATCATGTCACCCTGCCACCCTGCCACCCTGAAAGCTTGATGGTCGCAGTCTACTGTGAAGATGCTGCTTCTGACGTCGACGCTATCGTAGACACTGATCAAAGGGTGCTTCTCGACCGTGGTGTGTCGGTCGCAAGAGGCATTCCGCGCTTCAAGAAACACCAATTCCACATTTTGGTTACTAATTTTACCGAGGAGTACCAGCATTTAAACAAGGGCGCGGCAACTGCATTCCTCGAAGAAACGCAAGAAGCAAGTGACGTGATCGCGGTCGCCGACTTTGAACGCACACCCGTCGAAAACTTCAAGCTCCCGCAGCCCTTCGACGTGAATCCGGCGCTACCGCAACAACAACAGAGCAAATTATTGGCTTTGCTGCGTCGCTATAGCGAACGTTTTTCGTCGAGCGCAAAACTACTTCAGACCCCTCTAGCGAAGCACCGAATAATAACCGAAGATGGAGCCCGACCTACCCGACAGTCACCGTACCGCGTCTCTTCACACAAACGGGAAGCCACCCGGACTCAAGTCGATGACATCCTCAGCGACGACATTATACAGCCATTGAAAAGCCCCTGGGCTGCGCCCGTCGTACTCGTAAAGAAAAAAGATGGCACATTAAGGTTTTGTGTTGACTACCGGCGACTGAACAAAATCACGAAAAAGGACGTGTAACGGTTGTAACAGACCACCATGCGCTCTGTTGGCTCGCCAATTTGAAGGACCCCTCTGGCCGTCTTGGGCGGTGGAGCTTGCGCCTGCAGGAGTTCGACGTTACAGTCGTTTATAAATCCGGCAGGAAACACTCCGACGCCGACTGCCTGTCCCGCGCACCCATCGACCCACCACCACAAGACTCTGATGAAGGCAGCCCGTTCTTCGGGATGGTGACGGAGAGCGACCTAGCCACCAAGCAGCGTGCTGACCCCGACTTACACGTCATAATCGAGTACCTCGAGGGATGCAACGTTGCCGTTCCCAGGACCTTGAAACGCAGCTTACCAGCATTCAACCTGAGTAACTCCGTCCTCGTGACGAATTATTTCAGCCCCGGAACAAGAGCGAATGACCTTCTCGTCATCCCCGCGCACCTTCGTGACGAAATTTTGGAAGCGTGCCACGGCGACCCGTCTTCCGGACATCTCGGCACAGCCCGCACTATTGGAAAAATCAAGGCGAGGTACTACTGTCCCGGCCTTACCTCTGACGTCACCCACTACGTCCGGAGCTCCCGTGACTGCCAGCGACGAAAAACGCCACTGACAAGACCCGCCGGACTTCTGCAACCGATCGCCGTCCCGTCGAGACCATTTCAACAGATTGGAATGGATCTTTTAGGCCCGTTCCCTACGTCATGATCACAGAACAACTGGATTGTCGTAGCGACAGACACCATGACGCGCTACGCAGAGACCGCCGCTCTTCCGAGGGGGACTGCACAAGAGGTGGCAAAGTTCTTTATAGACCAAGTTGTGCTGCTACATGGAGCCCTGGAAGTCTAATCACGGACCGCGGGACGGCATTTACTGCGGAGTTGATGCAAGGAGTATTACGCTACAGCAACACGGATTATCGAATAACGACCGCGTACCACCCCCAAAAGAACGGACTAACAGAACGTCTGAACAAGACAATCGCAGATATGCTGTCGATGTACGTTGAGGTCGAACATAAGACTTGGGACGAAGTGCTCCCGTATGTCACGTTTGCGTACAACACGGCTATCCAGGAGACGACGCAGCTGACGCCGTTCGAGCTTGTCTACGGTAGAAGGCCGACTACGATGCTCGACGCCATGCTTCCGCACGTAGAAGACGACGACCTCAACGCCGACGTCCACGGATATCTTCAACGTGCGGAGGAGGTCCGCCAGCTCGCTCGAGTTCGTATAACGGACCAGCTCCGACGCTGAGACGCCGAGTACCAACCAGGGGATCGTGTGTGGGTTTGGACTCCCATCCGACGACGCGGACTCCGTGAGAAGCTCCTGCGACGGTATTTCGGACCCTACCAGATTCTACGGCGTGTTGGCCAACTTACCTACGAAGTGATCCCCGATGGTGACTCCGGCACATCCCGACAACGCACGCGGCCTCAAGTCGTACACGTTGTTTGCTTAAAACCTTTCTACGGACGATAAGGAATTTTATTTCAAATGCAGAGGATTTCTTAGCCTCGCCTGTTCCTGCGTCGGACGGTGTCAACAGTTTCGCGTCCGCAGCAGGTGCACCTCTCCTTCCCTCCTCTCTCTCAAAAGCAGCTGGCGCGCGCATGCGTCGTAGTCAGCCCGTTCGCTCCGTCGTGCTCTCGGCCTAACAGGTGCGTGATAGCAGCGCGGTGGGTCGTGGAAGGGCGCGCGCTGCTTGCGCATGTGCGCCCTCCCCCCCGTACTGCTCTCCCTCTACTGCGCGCGCTGCAAATATAGCGGCTAGCGGTCGCTCGTGTTTCAGTCACTGCGTTGCTCCTTCCTTCCTTGGTTGACGCTCGTGCTCACGTTTACTCGTGTCTGCTACTCCAGCATCACGGAAGAAGCGATGGAAGCAACACTGCCTGCAATCAGTACTGAGGCCCCAATTCTCTGCATTTACTCGTGTTCCCCTCGCGGGAAGGCGCGGGAATTTTTTTATTTTCGGACTGTCGCTTATGTTAGCATCGGGTCGATGCACTCTTAGAGGGGGGTAATGCCGCGAACCATACATTGGGTTTGTTTACCGCCCGGCTGCGCCGGTCTGTGTTATCTCTGCGTCAAGGGAAGCGCGTGTTCCATTCTTTCTTTCTGTGCCGCATGTGTTATCTGTTGTGATAGCGGGAGCATTCCGATCTAACGTAAACAGCCCAGAATAATCTCTTTGGATCTACTATTTTCTCGATGTGAATCGCCGTTTCGAGAACCACGCGCGCCGAAAGATAAAAAACCTGCAGTGCGGACGCCGGGGCATTCAATTCGACGACACTCGCCTGTGCAAGTCACTTTGTTGACCGCTGCTTCGCCCCCTCTGTATTCTTTGAGATGTTAGGGGAGCACAAGTTCGCTCCAATAAACGTGTTTCTCATTCAAGACAACTGCATCCTCCTTGTCTTCGTGACAATATTGTTCTTTGCGCCAATAATTGTGCAACTGGGCCTTCTCAGTGTCTAATATAGGCACTAAAATCTTGATTTTTTGTGCCTGGTGTTCCCGTCTTTAATTAAACCCTTTTCTATTTCATGTAGTGCCGCAAGGAGAGGAACCGAATAGTCGAATGTCCAAGTGGATGCGCGTGCTTCTATTATGGCCATAACACAAGCGGCACATGTTGGAGATGGGTGGATTATACGAATTCATATTAAAAGTGATTTATGGGCGCTCAATAATTTTTTTGCACTTCTGCCCTGCTTTTTTCAATAAATTAAGGTTTCCTTTTTCAACAACGGGAACTTGAAACCCAGTACGCCCGGCACCACACCCAGGGTACCGGTACGGTTCACTTTCCTGCAGCTATACATTGACGCCATTTACGTGTTATGCCGTTGACTTAGAAAAATTTCAAATTTAGTAATAAGGGAAAAAATGTAGGTGAAGTAACACCGCCTCTAAAGATTTGTTATTTTTGTTTAGTTTATACCAGCTTAAATCGTTCCTATGGATGAGGAAGAGTAGGTTACGGGTACGTGTTCTTATTATTTAAAAAAATATTTCTTCCCCTGCATAAACAACTATTTTAAATAGGACAAGTAGCGGTCTGTGACTTGTAAAGGAATGGCCACATGAGCCTTATTCCGAAGCCCAGCACACCTGTACACCTCCCTAATCTCTGTCCTATCACATTCACCTTTCACGTTGGCAAAGTAATGGAACACTCCATCAGTGTATGCCTGGATATCCCTCCCAGCTTTAGGCTCATGGCACACTGCTTCGCATATACGGAGATAAATTTCAATCTCCCAGCTCAGCCGAGCTGAAAGGCATCCTCGGTATGGAATTTACAGAGACATTTGAATGTGTGGATCACGACGCTATGTTCTCAGAACTAGCAAATACGAATTGGGGCCGAAACATGTACATTACGTGAGCGACTTTCTCAATCTCGTAACCTCCCCATGCAAATTCGTGACGCCAAGCTTGATGCACTACCTCACCCACACCACAGACAGGCATTCCTCATGGAGCGGTCTTCTATCTTGCAATATTTAAAGTCGCCATGCACCGTATCCACAGCACTCTAGAGCTTTCACACGAAGTTTAGTACTCTCTCTATGCAGACGACATCACTATCTGGATCAATCACGACAGTCCTCGATTCATTCCAGACAGCTTTCAAGACGTCCTAAACGTCGTTGAGCAAACAGCTCGTAGTACCGGTATAGCTTGCTCGGGAGGGAAAACTTCATTTCTTTTTGTGCACTCCCATCACACGCTACCACTTCAAGCTGTCCTTCATCATCACCATAAAACCATTCGCCCCACAAATATTTGAAACTTCTCGGTCTTCACGTGTATTTTACTGGAGTAGGAGGTTCGGTCGTGCAACAAAATCTCCGTCAGGCCAAGCCCATCGTCATTATGATGCGCCGTGTCATTACAGGGGGCTCTAACAAAAGGCCCTCCTCCAACTCCGCAATTATCCTATTTTCTGCATTCCTTATCAAGCGCCGTTTGTCGTCCTCCCGAGCACAACGGAATGAAAGCTTGATGTGAAATTGTTTGATTTCACTGCGCTACTCCATCGCTCGCCGACCTCACGGCAGAGTCTGTCTGCCCAATGTTTAGTCCGCCGGCCGCCGAGGAGCCATCGCAATTCGTTCGCTCAGTTGAAACTAAGGCACGACACTTGTGTGAATGGAAGAATGTGCCTTTCTTTATTTTGCGAGTTTCTACAGTGTCAATGTTTTAGTACCGGAAGAGTTGTTTTCTAACAACGCGGGATCAGACGACAAGGCAACATACTACGCAATGAGTTGGGAACGCACAAATGTTAACGTTTTTTTCGCAAGACACCTACTTCTACTTGGAGGTAGATGAGAACCCTTGTACGTTTTAATGCGTTGTCTTTTTAAGGGATAACCAAGTAAAGTCACCATTAAAGCGACGCTAGAAGCCTAACTTATTTGCGATTAAACTGGTTACAGCGTTGCTGTCGCCTTTGCTCACTTCTGCCTTGTCGGACGCGTCAGATGCGAGCGGAATCAATGGAGAAGCCCAGCGGGAGTGTAATTACTTTTTTGCTCCAGCATATTTTTACGTTCATCAAGAAAATAATAAAACGAAAGCTCTATATATAGCTAGAGTTCAATAAAGCCATCTTAATATATCTTTAACTGTTATACTGCACAAGAGTCGGCAGGCGACTCGCAGGCGTTGTAAATTCTCCCAAGACAAGCAACCCAACACAAGTAAAAAGGTGTCTCAATCCCTCTCAAAGAGGAACAGAAATTCTTAGGCGTGGCACTTGATGAAAAAATGACATTCGTTCTCCATATAAAACACCTGAAAGATAAATGCTTAAAAACCATGAATATCCTGAAGGTCCTCCTCTCGCATTGCTCTTACGGAGCGGACAAACAAATACTCCTCGCGTGTTTACCAGCTGTTTGGGTTCATGGTTGAACTATGGGAGTGTTGTCTATAGGTCCGCCTGTAACACTGCCCTAAAATTGTGGTACCCAGTGCTGCAGTTGGGGCTCCGTCTTGCATCTGGTGCGTTCCGGACGAGTCCCATTCAAAGCCTATATGCAGAGTGTGATAGATGGAGCCTTCAACACCAGCGTTCTTACACATCCTTGCTGTACGCTATTAAGGCGACTTCTGTAAAAATCACGCATGTACCTTGATCATAAACAACATCTCATCTGATCCGTTGTTCGCAGCGTGGCCATCGAATCCCGCTTCTTTCTGTATCCGAGTGAGAGCCCTCGCTGAGGAACTATTAATTTCATTTGAGGAGAGCATGACGTCTTCTGTTGTTGCCTCATTTCGCCTTTGGAGAGGTCAGCAATTTCGTGTGAGATTTCTTTTAGGCATTTTCATAAACTAAATGCGCCCAGAGAACTTATACTACAACACATCCTACAGTTAGAACACAAATACCCGCACACCGCCTTCTACACCGATGCTTTAAAGTCTTCTTGGGCCGTCGCATGTGGCGCACATGGGCCCAACTTTAGCGGTACAAAGACATTGCACAGAAATAGCAGCATTTTTATGGCAGAAGCACGTGGTATCTTATTAGCAGTACAACACATTACACAGACCAGAACAGAACACTCCATTATCTTTACAGACTCTCTAAGTGTGGTAACAGCCTTACATTGCTTCAGACCTGCGAGAACCATTGTCACCCAGCATCTAATTTAAGCTCTAACCTTTTGCTGATAACTCAAAACTAAAAATAATTGTTTGCTGGGTTCCGGGTCACAGTGGCATTCTTGGGAACGAAACTGGCTGCCCTCCGAAGTAGCATAGATGTACCGTGTGTTCCCCGCCTCTACCTAAAGCCACTGGTACGGACAGCTTTGTGGAAATGTTGGCAGGAAAGATGGGGCACACAAACAGAGAACAAACTCTACACTATAAAGCCATACTTAGATAGACACATAAGACACTTACAAGACAGACACACGGAAGTAGCCTTAGCCAGACTACGGATAGGCCACACTTATGTTACACATTCACACTTGCTCACTGGATCATCGAGACCGCTGTGCGGCAGGTGTGGAGAGGGGCTATCCGTAGTTTACATACTAATCACATGCAAGGCACTGCACAGTACAGGACGCAAACACTTTCGAGAAATCCACAGACAAGAATTCCCACACTACCCATCACACTTCTTCGGTGAGGAATACTGTCAAACGTGTTTTCAAGTATCTATCAGAGGTTAAATTTCTGAATCTCACATCGTATTATGCATAATCCCAAGCTGGCCCTCTACAACAGCCCTCTACAACAGCCGTCTCTATTTTGTTATTTGTTTTTACCTCTGTTGCTGTTAGATTGTAGTTTTCACTTTTAATCTGTGGTAGTTAACCATCTATTTTTGTGCTCTTTGCCCCAGTTGGCGTTGAGCCACTAAAATGCAACCATCATCATCTCAAAAAAAGAATTCTCAGGGGCGAAATTACGTGACTTCCTTAAAAGAAGCACCAAAATACGCCGGCTTTCTTCGGTTACTCTTTTATTATGCAGATCAAACATTTATTTTTAACATAAGACACATGGCTAACAATTGCAAGAACAGAAAAGAATGTTCTTGAATAAACCGGTCGACATGAAAGCAAAGCAAAAAAAGTACAGAAAAAGTCTCATACACCCGCAATCAATACCTGATGTGTTAAGCAGATACAGACGCTTTAAAAAGGGAAAACATTTATGTAGATATAACCATATTTTTTGTAAATAATTTACCCATCAGCCTCAAAGAGGATGTGTAGTTCAAAAGCAGTATTCTTGAAATTTCCAGCTTGGAAGAGCTGTTCCCGTTGCTGCATCCACCCCTTCGCTACGGGTAGCACGCCTGCGTGCTAGCGCCTGTAATACGTAAAAGGAATTCACTCTAATATTAAACGGAAGCTTATTACTAAATGCACTAGTATCGAGTACCCTTCGTAACACATGCGCCTGTGAAAATACTCAAACTAAATTTCCATCTTGTTAACACTGGCTCTCAAAGGAAGCGTACTACAAATAGTGCCATTTCCTTTTCAGTGTCACGTTTTATGAAAGCAGCACTTGTCCCATTCTGGAAAAAAATTTACACCATTTTCCCGCGAGGGGAACCATGGGGTAGATGCGACGCATCGGGGGTTTCCGTTGCGTTTCCGTTATGTTAGCGTGTCCATTGTTGTTGTGTGTCCATATTTTACGCAGCATGTTCACCCCCGATGCTTCGCATCTACCCCATGGTTCCCCTCGGAGGAAGATGGTGTAAATTTTTATCGTGATGGCCGGTGATTGTTACGGTTGCCCCGACCATCGCGATAGCAGGCCTGTTAGTCTCCACTCAAATCATCGGTGGTCATCGGAGGATGTCATCGGCGGAGCGGCGGCGGAACGACTGAGCGGAGCGGCGCAGTTACCGCGTTTATATGCAGCGGAATAAGATAGAGCACCGCATAGCAGCGCATACGCATGTGTTAACCGAGCGCAAGCTGCGCGCTAACCCGCACCCACGCAGAGCTCGCACGTCGACGGAGCGAGCGCCGGCGAGCCCTAGCACGCAGATGGCGCTGCGGTAAGAGCGGCGCTAGCACGCAGCTGGCGCGGCGGGGAGAATTGGGAGGGATGTGGACTACGCCGGACGACGCCGGAGGGACAAGGCGAGTGAAAGAGATGCGTCGCATCTAAAACAGAACTGCATTTAACTCAAAATCTTTTCCACATAGTATCATAACCTAAGGCTCGCGCCTCAATTCGTGAAATCACCCCTGCCCCTTACACAGGACTCCGATGTTTATGCGTGCCGTACTCTTGACTAGAAATGCAACGATGGCGTAGAGGTAGAACACCCGCCTCGCGTGTAGAAGGACCGTGGTTCGAATCCCGGTGCCGGACAATTCCCACCGGATAAAAAAAAGAAAACAAAATCCGCGTATTGATGGAATTGCACAAAGGGGCTTGGGGTGCAGCCTGACCCCGGCGACCATTGCAGGTACTGCACTCCCTCACCAGAGCAGGATGGGCCACCCTGGTGTAGTAACGGCCACAACCTACCATGAATACGCCAATTAACCCTCGGCCCTCAGTCCCCAGCGGCTGCGAAGCAACTGACCACGGCGGCGGTCAGACCTGTGACGCAGCAGAGGGTGCTAAGAATCCCTGGATCCGGACAGGCTGCCAATGGAATCTGAACCTGGCAACGTTTAACGCGCGAACCTTATCTAGCGAAGCAAGTCTCGAGGTGTTGTTCGAGGAATTAGAGGGCATTAAATGGGATGTAATAGGACTTAGCGAGGTTAGGAGGGCAGACGAAGCACTTATGGTGCTGAAAAATGGACACGTCCTATGTTACCGTGGTCTAGAGGACAGAAGAGAACTGGGAGTGGGATTTCTAGTCAATAAAAGCATAGCTGGCAACATAGACGAATATTATAGCATTAACGAAGGGGCAGCAGGTCTTGTAATTAGGCTCAATAAGAGGTACAAGCTCAAGGTGGTGCAGGGCTACGCGCCCACATCCAGCCACGACGACGAAGTAGTGGAACGCTTCTATGAAGATGTGGAATCGGCAATGGCTAAAGTAAAAACACAATATACCGTTGTTATGGCGGACCATAGTTGAGAACTATGGTCTGGGCTGTACAAATAGCAGGGGGGACCTAGTAGCCGAGTTTGCAGAACGGAATAACCTACGCATACTGAATACCTTCTTCTGTAAACGGGAGAGTCGGAAGTGGACCTGGAAGAGCCCGAATGGGGAACACAAAAATGAAATAGTCCTCATATTATGCGATAACCCTGGCGTCGTGCAAGATGTAGAAGTGCTCGGAAGGGTAAGGTGTAGTGACCACCGTATCGTGAGATCTCGAATTAGGCTAGATTTGACGAGGGACCGCAACAAGCTAGTACGAAAGAAGCCGAAAAATGAGCTAACAGTAAGACGTAAAGTAGAAGAATTCAGAATCGTGCTGGAGAACCGATATTCCGCCCTTAACGACGTAGCCGAGCTTACGACACAGGAAGCCAGCGGCAACCCTACACGCATTATCACGGAGCGTGCAGTAGAAGTCGGGGGCACTATGGCTAGACAGGATACTGGTAAACTTTCACAGGAGACGAAAGATCTAATCAGGAAACGGCGAACTATGAAAATCTCTACCGCAGCTGACAGAATACAACTAGCCGAGCTCTCAAAGTTAATCAATAAGCGTAAGACAGCTGACATACGGAAGTTTATTATGGAGAGGATCGAATACGCTGTAAAGAACGGAGGTAGCCTGAAAGCAGTGAAGAGACGTCTTGGCGTGGGGAAAAATCAGATGTATGCACTTAAGGATAAGCAAGGCAATGTCATCACAAATAGGGATAAAATAGTCACAGTGGCCGAGGAGTTCTATAGGGATCTGTACAGTAGCCGGGAGAAACAGGCTAATGCCGAACGGGACAGTAGTTCAGAGGAGATAGACATCCCACCAGTAACGACAGAAGAAGTAAGGAAGGCTTTGAAAGAAATGAAAGGGGGCAAAGCACCTGGTGAGGATCAGATAACAGCAGACCTCTTGAAGGATGGCGGAGAAATTGTACTTGAAAAACTGGCAAACGTGTATACGCAATGCCTAATGACCGCAGTGGTACCGGAATCTTGGAAGAACGTGAACATCATCCTAATCCATAAGAAAGGCGACATGAAGGACTTGAAAAATTACAGGCCGATCAGCGTTCTGTCAGTCGTCTACAAGGTATTTACCAAGGTAATCGCTAACCCAATCTCTGCAACCTTAGATTTCAGTCAACCTAAAGAACAAGCAGGGTTCCGTAAAGGTTATTCAACAATTGACCATATTCACACGATCAATCAGGTGATAGAGAAGTGCGCTGAGTATACTGAACCCCTATATATAGCCTTCATAGATTATGAGAAAGCATTTGACTCGGTCGAAACCTTAGCAGTCATTCAGGCATTACGGAACCAGGGGGTAGATGATCATTATGTAAGAACACTAGAGGATATCTACAATGGGTCTACAGCTACCATCATCCTCCACAGGGAAAGCAGTAAAATACCCATAATGAAGGGTGTCAGACAAGGAGACGCAACCTCTCCAATGTTATTCCCAGCATGCTTACAAGAAGTATTCAGAATGTTGGATTGGGAACAGGTGGGAGTAAGGGTTAATGGAGAATACCTCAGTAACCTCAGATTTGCTGATGACGTTGCCTTGCTAAGTAACTCGGGGAACGAATTGCAAAGCATGCTTTCCGCACTGGGCGAACAGAGTAGAACCGGGGGCCTGAAAATAATATGCAGAAAACTAAAGTAATAATCAATAACCTCGGGACATCACAGCAGTTTGAGATAGGTGGCGAGGCAGTAGAAGTGGTAAGCGAATATATCTACTTAGGCCAAGTTGTGAACCCACATCTCAACCATGAGGCAGAGATAATTAGAAGGATCAGAATGGGGTGGGGTGCATATGGCAGACATTCTCAGATAATGAATGGCAGCCTACCATTGTCACTGAAGAAAAAAGTGTATGACAGCTGCATCTTACCGGTACTCACCTACGGGGCAGAAACTTGGAGGCTCACTAAGAGAGTTCAACTAAGGAGTTCAATTGAGAACGACTCAGCGGGCAATGGAGCGGAAAATGATAGGTGTAACATTAAGGGACAACAAGAGAGCGGAGTGGGTCAGGGAGCAAACTGGTGTTAAAGACGTATTAGTAGAAATTAAGAAGAAGAAATGGACGTGGGCAGGGCATGTAATGCGAAGGCAAGATAACCGCTGGTAATTAAGGGTAACAGACTGGATCCCTAGAGAAGGCAAGCGTTGCAGGGGGCGGCCAAAAAGTTAGATAGGCAGATGAGATCAAGAAGTTTGCGGGGATAAATTGTTCACAGTTGGCACAGGACCTAGGTAATTGGAGAATAATGGGAGAGGCCTTTTCCCTGCAGTGGGCGTAGATAGGCTGGTGATGATGATGATGATGACTCTTGACGCTAGACGAAATAGGATGTCGACAGATTGCCCTACTCGCTCGCTGGGCCGCGCCCCCTCTTGCGGCGCGATCTCTCCCTCCCACGCGGATCTAGGTTTCTGGCACCTTTTCCTGCACTTGCATATTTTCTTGCATTGCCTACTAATCTAAGAGCGTAACTCGCGCTAAAGCACTCCGCCACCAACGGGTAGACGCGAACACTGTCGGGGCACGTTGGCTAGAGAATACGCCACTTTTACGACGCCTGACTGTGTTTTCGAGCTACACGAGTACAGCACGCAATCACGACGCCCGTATTCCGGCCGCGAGGCGGATGGCCGCTGCGGCCATGGCCACTATCGCGAGTAAAATCGCTGCGCGGCGCACTGCAAAGAATTTACAAAGTCTTGGGTAGGGAATGGGGAGTTGTTTCACGACGCTAGCGAGACGCCAGCCGAATTTATCTCGAATGGTGTTTCAAATAACCTGCTTTCTAGTTTAAATAAACCTTGTTTCACGGCGCCGTGCCGCAACCACTTCGGTAACTGCTTTTAGATGCGGAGCATCTTATAGACAGTGCATGTCCCGCGTCGGTGTCCCTACTCACACTGCGCATGCGCAAATCTCATCGTTCCCTCTCTCCAACAGCTACGCGATACTCCCGCCACTTATTCTCTCGTACCAGCTGCGTGCGCTTCGTTTTCGCTTCTCCCGCGTTCTCGCTTCTGCTTTCGTGGCGCATGCTCGGTGCTTGCGCACCTCTCCTCCTCTCGTCTCCTCTCTAACCTTGAATGTAAATCGGGTAGCGCGCTGCGCGCGTTCAGTTCATCGCTTGCTGCGATTGACTCCACTTCACTCCGTTCGTCCAATGAAGTGTTATGGAAGCAACAGTCCCGTCAGTTAGTGGGTTGGCGCAAGCAAGGGTCAGCACCAGCCCACAAACTGCTCCGCATCTACTTCCCTTCGGGAAGATGGGGCTAATTTTTTTTGCGGCGTTCTTGCCTGTTTCCTCCGACTGACGTGTTGAAACACGACAGGCGCGCTTGCTCAGCTGCGAGCTTTTATTCGCTTGGTGGAAGCACGGCTTTCGGTGTGCTTTCTGTGTGATTCTGCTTCCGGTAACCGTGTGCATGGCGCCAGAGAAATATTTAACCTAATGTACCGCAGAGTGGCCAATAGCTCGGAAATCCAATGGCTTCCGAGCTAATGGAAGGCAATGGCGTCTTGTTTAACCTACCACCATGCTGATGGTGGTGGTGATGATGTTGACGAATCAACGATAAAGCGTTGGGCACCCTCCTTATTTTGCCGCGAGGAAGACAGGTGATTTTTATGGACTCTTTCATGGCTTCATCACATCACGCAACACTTCCTTGACATGACGTTTAATCGGCTTTTGTCTTGCCGAAACCCTGTACGGCTGCTGCGGAACAGGCGCCTCTATTTCATCGGTTATGATTCAGTGTTTATCCACCTTAGTGCGCGTGACCTTCGAGGTAAGAGCGAAACAGTCACTGAAGAAGATGATTAGGGCTTCAAGTTGTTTTTGTTTTGCTCTGGGTTAAATAATGGCTGATTTCTACTTGAATGTACTGAAAGAAATGGCTGGAGTACCAGAAACGGTCGGATTTTTTTTCCAGATTTTGTGCTTTGACAGCGGGTAATAAACTATGTATAGAGTCCACTTGTTCGATCGACTCCAGTTCTCTCGGACAGAAGAGGAGTGATTCCGTCCTATTTTTTTATAACCCTACTCCTCATCGCCTGCGGAACTCAACTACTCCTCATGGCCTCATTGCCTGTGTTTCATCGGCGCTTTACACCCTACTATCAATCAATCAATCAATCAATCAATCAGTTTCCCCGTAACAAATACTTACTACCTGCCCATACAAAAGAAAGTAGAAAAGCAACTGTCATTCGCGGTGAAGACGACTTGAAAATATGTAAAACTGTATCTAGTACTCAGCATACTTGTTACTGCCATGTGGAATTGCCTCTTGAACATAGCTCACGGCGCACTTCGGGGTGGGATGGGATATGCTTGCAGATGATGTAGGGATGAAAATTAGCGCAAATGTGGAAAAAACATGCTGCTAGACATAAAAACGAGCATTATCAAACATGCAAGAGTACTCGAAGCGTGGTACTACTTTCTTTTTTTAACCGCGTTAATAATGGTGGTTATTCTAGTTATTCAATTACTTTGGACAAACCTGATCTCTGATTTTCCATGAGCTATTAAAATAACATGAGTAATCGTATAATAACTAATAACGTATCTTTCGTGAATCGTATTTCGGCTTCTACTCCTAAGGACATCACGTTTTAAAAATATTTTGCAACAAAACAGCTTAAAAACGACAGGCACAGAGGAAGCAACCGGCATGTGCACTAAACAGTGCCTTTCAAGGAATGGCACAGTAATTTCATTTCCTAAATAATTAAACCAAATGTTTCCAAGCGGTTCTTAAAATTACAATCTGCTATATGGTAGGCACATACCAGAGGGGAATAAACAAGCACAGCAAAAAAAGCCTGGTTCTGCTTATACACATATTTATTTGTCTTCTTCTCCACACATCAGCGGTACTTTTGTACTCCTTTCTGTGCTCAGATAATGCAATTCGTTGTTCAGGAGAAAAGCGGAATATATTTAAGAAAGCTGGCGTCTCTAACGTGGAAAACCAAAATCTGATGAACACCTGTTGGCGTCAGTGACCGAAAAATAAAGAGTAGTGTGTATATTACGACTTTAGGCGCCTAAAAAGGGCGATTTTAAAATACACTTGAAACGCAAATGGGCAAGTGCGGTTCCTATCACACATAACCTACCGATAAGCTCACAAGTACCCGCTGTAGACTTCCCATTCTGCCGTGCCTCTAAACAGGCTATTTTTTATTCTTACTCGACTTGAGACATCCGAAGAGCCACTCCAAAGGCGCAATGCCAGTTGGGCATGAGCATCCACAAACAACTTATGGTTACATGAACCTGAATGGCTATCTGGTCCCCAAGAAGTCTGGCCACAAAGTGACGTGATTTCTGACAAGTCACCAGATGTGTTCTCGGGGGCAAGAAACCATAAGGAAACAACCATACTGGCCGGCCACTGCTCGCCCAAAGAGCCCCTTTTGGACATTCACAAACACAGCAGCTGGATCCGAGTGACAAGAATCACAGCTTGAATTACAAGAATGGTCCAAAATTGTCGAGTGCACTCAAGTCAGCGAGTGTTAGGCCCACTAACCACTCCCGAGATAAAAGATGCCAAATTTATATTGATGAGGAGCGCTCAAGCGGACGCGTTTGGGTCTGAGAAGACAACGCTATCAGCGGACAAACAACTGCACACGGCGTCCCGCTGTCGTGACTTGCACCCATTTTTGGACCATCATGCTATCCTCAGGACCAAGACAAGTCTTGAAAATGTAAAGGCTTCAGAAGAAGGGTTGCGCCCCATCTTGCTACCGGCCACCACGGCCTGACGTACCTCATCACCAACCTCGTGTAGCAGCGCCTGGTGCATAGCGGGATCAATGACACCCTTGCCAAAATGTGCGACCAGTTTTGGGTTATTAGGAGCACACAGTGCGTGAAAAAAGTCATATAAAAGTGTACAGTGTTTGCCCGTTCAAGCTACAACCTGTATCAGCACCGATCGCACCACTGCCGACGGACAGGGTGGACAGGTCTCATCCATTCCAGGTTGTGGGTGTTGACTCCACCGGACCTGTTTTTATTAAGAGAAACAGTGCTGCTAAAACATACATAGTGCTGTTTACATGTGCCGTAGTAAAGACTATCCACTTAGAGCTATGCTCCGATATGACTGCAGGATCGTTTGTGATGGCTTTTCGTCGGTTTCTTTCGCGAAGCGGTTTGCCCACTGTTGTTTGCTCCGGCAATTCCCCAGCATTTCATGCAGCCAGTCCTAAGTTGAATGCGGCGTACCGGCTTTTGCGCCATGTCCAGGTGCAGGACTACTGCTCTACTAACCATATTTCCTGGAAATTCATTGCCGTACGCGGTCCGTGCTGGGGAGGCTTGTGGGAAAGGGTGATTAGTTCAGTCAATGGCTGCCTCTGCAAAGCACTAGGGAAGGGCTGCTTCAATTTTGAGCAGATTGCTACCGAACTAGTAGAAGTGGAAAACGTGATAAACTCTAGGCCACTAACCTACATCTCCTCTGAAGCTACTGCGGCAGTGGTACTTACGCCTTCGGATTTCGTGACTGGTAGGAAGTCCACTGCATTGCCTAGCTCCAATGGTGCGGAACCATCTTCGAATCGAGCTGATACCCTCAAGCTGTGGAAGTCAGGCAGATAAAAGTAAACGACTTTTGAAACCACTGGTACCTTTTATCCCTTAGAAGCGCACATATCAGAGGAGTACAGCCTGAAAACAAGTTTAAGGTTGGCGAGGTAGCTGTCATCACGGAAGACAAGGTACCCATAACATTCTAGAAACTCGGTAGGATAGCCACGGTGTACTCATCGAGGGACAATCATATTAGGGCATGTAGGGTCGCTTTACCAGTAGGTATAGAAGTTACTAGACCAGTACAGCTGTTGCACCCGCTGAAGTTGGGTTAGTGAACTTTGTCGGGTGCGGAGGAAGTTGTAAATTGTATTTGAACATCGCGCTGAACTGTCACGTCAATGGAATGAGGCTCGCAAGGAAGACGACGATGACGAGGATCTGCACGGGCAGCACGCAGCGCGAGTAGTGCCATTGGCTTTGTCTTCAAAAAACAACACGACGCTTGCTGAGATGGATAACGGGTCTTGCGTCGCTTTTCTTCGGCGCCACTAACAGCCGAGGCGCGGTTTTCCCACAAGCCGTCCTGAAAATTACAAACTGTTATACGGTAGGCCCATAATTGAGGCGATCAAAACAAGCAAAGCAAAAAAGGTTCACTTTTGCTTACAACGTATTTATTTTCTTCCTCTCCAAAGCAAAACAAGGAAACTTTTATAGTTTCTGCAGTCCACAGAAAATGCTATCATTTAATTGAGGAGAAAAGCGGGGAATAATTAAATACTGACGTCTTTAATACACTGAAAAAATATTTACGAACACTATTTATCGTCAGTTACCAACAAGTAAAATTCAGTGGCATCATTAAGACGTAAGATCCCTAAAAAACTCGTTGAAACACCGCTGAGGCGCAAAGGAGCAATTGCGGCTGCAAACACACACAACCTGCCAAGCTGCCCACGCGTGCCCGCTAACTCTCTGTTCTGCCTTGCGTTGGGTACACTTTTGTAATCCGCCTCTTTCACAACGCTTCTGCGCATGAGGATGGCACTGTCAATGGAGGGCTGGAACAGTATGGCAGGGATCGGCTGGTCTGCTCCACGGCGACCCCACTGCCGTCTGCTGCTGTATCTGGGCTCGTGTAGTGAGAGATGCGACCGGGATCGGCCCCCACAGAAAAAAACAATATGCACCACGTTTTACAAACACAACTGTCGGCAAGGCAGAACATGAGAGGCGAAATTTTTGTTTCTATCGACACCCGCAACCCCAAAACGGGAATGAACAAATCAGGAACTGTCCGCCACGGCACCGTGCATAAACACCTATTCTGCGTCCCGTCGCAGTCACACCAGCTATTCACACCATCGGTGATGACAATCGGCTTGCACGCCAAATCCAGAGATCGCCTTGTCATATTACCCCTACGACGATACGAACACACCGACCGACCGAGAGTTGCTGTGGTATCAGAGGTTTGTTGACCAAGGCGGCTCGTCAGGACCCGACAAGATTCGGGCCGCGATGAATGTGCCTCTATTTTTTAGTTCGTAGAGAATAATAAACTTCGTTAGGTCAACGAAGAGACCTTCACACTAGGTATTCGATCCGTATTTCAAGGCTAGCGACGCTCCGCTGACTTCGCTAAACCTAAGCTTTATATGCGTACACAGCTGGTACGCTTGTAGAAAATTTACGGCATGTCAAGTCCAGAAGACTTACTCAACTTAATCTAGGAAAGGATGAATCAAAACGAAGCAATGTTTCTATCGTAAAGTGTAAAATATCTTACGAAGAGCACATTTTTGTCGATGGGTGGACTCGTGATCAGCTTGAAGCTAAAATCGTATTGCCTGGCGTAATGAAAGTAGCGCAGTTCATGGTATGCTTATCAGTTATTCGGGGGAGGGGGCGGATTCAAGAGACGCTTAGTGGACAATCGCTATTCAAAAAATGATCCGTTTCTGTGCCAGGTATACCACAAAAAAAAAACGGTTTCAGTGAGGTGCAAAACAAAAGACAAGCCTCCGCTTTGTGTCCGCTGCATTCAAGCCGGCTGCTGTTTGCTGCGCCCGTGGCCGAGTGGTCTAGAGCGTCAGAAACACCGCACCGCTCCGGTATGATGGTTCGAATCCTCTGAGGGACCTTCTTTTTTTTCCTGGCATGCTTGCCGGAAGTGATCAATTTTTTTCTGGTAATTTGCATACGACCCTCCACTGCTGGTCCAAATGGCGAGGAGCTTGCGATTTTAGTAGAAATGTAGTTCCTGTGCACCATTTTTTTGGCCTGCGATATTGTCACTGCTTAAAAGGTATGAACGAATACCAAACTGACAGTTTGGCATTCGCTGAAAGTTTGGCTCGAAGTGTAATCGTGCGACTAGGATGAACAACAGCAGTTACGAATAGAAATGCACTATAAAAGCAATTTTCTAAGATACATTGGTACTTTGGCTGCTTTGGACTTTGCTTGCGTCGGTCAAGACGCCCACAAGGGTTCTCTGCACATGCATTCATGCTCGTTATGATAAGAGAGAGTGAAAAAAGAAAAACGGCGGAATCGAACTCATCTGTGGCCACGTATAATTTTTGCTTCGCTGAAATCCACATACCAGCATCACGGAATGATTTTTATAAAGGACACATTAGGTGCTCGTGTTTATGCTTCTGTCTGACAGATGCCGATATCCCTCACCCCTCCCTTTTAAGGGATAAAAAAATGAATGGCGTGAGAACATCCCTTAGCCTCAGCGGGCCACCATCCGGTACTGACACATGCGAAATCGCTACAAGAAGAAACGAGCGTCATGCGCTTGTTCAGATGTTTCCCACGTTTAAAGCATACGTCTTCCAGCATCGTTATTCCTTTTGCAGCTTTACGCTTGCTATTCAATTCACTTAAAACAAAAAATTACGCCCATCTTCCCGCGAGGAAACCCTGATGTGATGCGACGCGTCGGTGGTTTCAATTGGTCGTAACGTTGCCTTGAGCGTTCGCGCTGACGCTGGTATTGGATTGTGTCAGCCCACTCGCTGAAGGGACCCTCGCTTCCATCACGTCTTCATCGGAAGAATCAAGTCAAACACGGAGTCGTCAAGCAAAGGCATGCGGCGTCGAACGAGAGCGGGCGCTGACTCAACCGCCGCAGCGCGCTACCCGCTTTTATTTACAGCGCCTGAAGGAGAGGAGACAGCGGAGGAGAGTCGCGCATGCGTGCAATTGCGCGCCGGAGCAGACGCGAGTGGAGCGAAACGCGCGCACGCAGCTGTTGCTTGTGATAATGAGACGGAGTGAGATTGTTGCGCACAGCTGCCGGAGAGAAGAGCGGAGGAGAGGCGCGCATGCACAGGTGGCGTGTGGACGCCGCCGACGCCGACGCTGATGCAGGAGGGACATGCCTCAGAGGAAGGGATGCGTCGCACCTAATAAGGAACTAGCAGCACAGCCCTGAAACTCCTTCCGCTACAGTGACGGCTAACTGTACACCTGCCATATCGGTTCGTGGCGGTGCAACCAGAGGCCGCCACAGCGCAATAAAAAAGGCACGCTGCATATGTGCATGGGATGTTGTACATGGCAAGACTAGAAAGAAAGCTTGAAGGCAGTAAAATGGGTTTCAATCGGTGTTATGGCCGCAAAGGACAGGAAGTGCAACAACATATCCCGGTACCGATATACGCAGATGACCTAGTACTACTGGCAGATAGCAAACAACGTTTACAACAGCTCACAGATATGTGTGGGGAAGAAGCCACTGCACTGGGGTTAGAATTTAGCACAGCAAAGTCGAGAGTTCGGGTTTTTATTGACAACGCCCGTAAAAAATCGGTATTCGTTCAACAAGCAGCAATACCTTGAGTAACGGATTACCAACATCTGGACATATGAATAAACGAATGTCAGGCGTATATAAGAACTCATGTGGAGCATTTCAGAATGAAAGGCAAACCAAACGCCTCTATCACCAAGTATACAGCACTGTGGGGACATAACAGATAGCTAGTAGTGAGAGGAATCTTAAAAGTAGTAATGGTACCAGCACTCACCTTTTCAAACGCAGTAGTCTGTGTCAAATCAGAGATTCAGTCTGGGCTAGAAGCAAATCAGAGGGCGGTAGGTCGATTATCCTTAGGAGCACACAGTAAAAACACAAACGAGGCAGTGCAGGCAGACATCGGAGGGGCCTTTGTTGAAATAAGAGAAGCACAAAGTCGAATATGTTTTGAAGAACGACTTTAAAATATTAATGACCAGGGATAGGCGACTGATGTGTACGGTGTCTTTACATAAAAAGCGAGGAAACACACACTGGAGGAAAAGAACCAGAAGGCACAGGGCATAGTGTACGAAACCTGCAAGTGTAGGGGAAACGATCAAGGCAATAAAAAATGATGTAACAGAATCAGGGACAACGACTTAGAAAAGGAGGATCGACGCAAAGAATTCAATATCTACAGGATCGGGAAGCAGGAGATCACAATGGAAAAATTCTTCGATAGTACCAAATAGAGAGCATTGCCTTCTGAAGCCCGGACGGGTTACGTGCAGTCAAAAACGCTTATCCGCAAGCCGGTACAGGAAGAACTGTGCGCAGGCTGCGGCAGGAAGCCAGAAACCATGCAACATAGTGTAACCGGGAGTGCAAAAGTGTCCGTGCAGTCTTCAATGAGAGAGAGCTTCCCGAAGCCCTAAGCTTTAAGGCTAACGGAAAAGTCAATTGGACAGCACTAGAGGTTAGCAAAATTAGGTTGGAACGTTGGTGGGAAAAGAGCAGAGAACAATATGGGAATACATGCGAATAAAGAAGTCAGACTAGCACAAAAATTTTATAAAGGTACTTAGTTTTTATTTATTATTTGTTATATATATCGAGGTGATTGTACAGTGGCATTACGAATAAAGCCGCCGTGCAACGCCACCCCGCTACGAAGGGGAAGCCGCTAAGTAGCAGCATCATCATCAAAGGCGGATTCACACTCGACAACAACTGTCTCAAGGGCCTCCCCAATAGTGCACACGTGCAAGGCGTCAATACACTACGAAAATAATGCCGGGAGGAGGCAAGAAGCTGCTATTAATCACAAAAGAAGAAGGGTGGAAGGTCGTGAAGTTTCAGGAAATTTTGGGGGAGCGATTGAATAAACAGAGAAACGAACACGGCCGTATGGGAAACCCGTGCCGGGAACCGCAGGGTTTCATGCTGGCAACTGGGTGCCTCACCCCCCTTCTCAATTCCTTCTTTGCTAGTTATTAGTTCTCGGTGGCAGTACGAATGGCAACTGATGACAAAAGGCTGCAGAAACTTACCGGTGACTCTTGTACAGTTTGTCGTATATGGATAAATCATTATAAGTGCCTGCACAAGCAACTTAGTGTCGCGACAGTCACTTGTGCCGAAGATTACGTGGGTCGCATTTAACACTTTTGGTTACTTCCAAACAAGCGGAATAAACTCTTTCATGACTTTTGGCTTTATATGAAAGAATGGTGACATGCGACGACCGACAAAAATGGCTAACTGCGTTCAATTGCACGGCAGGCTACTCGGCTTCTCGCCATGCGGCCCCGCCATACGCATTAGTCGTGGATGCATGTATCCAACAGACTGGGTTCTTGCCCTGTAGGGCTGTGAACGTGTGCGCCTGTGAGCGGCTACTGCGAACAGCAAAAAAGATTTCTCTCTAGATACACGTCGCCAATTTTTCAATCGCGTAAGCATGAATGGCGGACTTTCTGTGAACAGGCTGCACTGAAAACGTTCTTGGCTATTCTGTGTTTACTGCAAGTCTTAGTCCTCAATTAGATAAGAACGGAATAACTGGATTTACAAGAAAACTCATAGCAACAGTCACACGACCACTCTACAGGACCCGAATTAAAAAAATAGGCTCAGAAAGAAAGGCGCTAAAATACTTTTTTTAAACGTGTCCTTGCTGTCGTTGATCTGTGAGCGCATTCCCTTGCACGCAGTACTTACGGTATGAAATCTTGCCCGCAGGTGGAAGTACGCCTTATGAACCGCGTGCGAGTTTCATAAGGGGAGTCATAAACACTTTTCAACGGCAAGGCAAACATTCATCGATGAATTGTTGTGCGACAGCTTACACGCACATAGCTGGTAAATCGCGCTTACCTTGGCTAATCCCCAATCCTGATACAAACGCCGCTGCAACGCCCGGTCCAAGTAAAGACTGCGTCCGCACGACGACCGCCTGTTGAGGAAGTCAAAAACTTGTGAACCACAGGACATGTCGCAGAAACGCAGTGAGGGCAGCCAAAACATGAACTTGGGGTGCACCGTGCGATCCCGCGCCGCAGGTACCCGGAACTGAGGACGATGTAGTCAGCGGCAGTTTCACGTGCCGAGCTGCTCGCGCTCGTAAGCATCGTTAGCGTCGTCCATCCAAGGCCAACATATATCAGAAAAAGAAAGTTTTCAAAGCCTGCACAGCGATACTGTCATAAAAGCGATCGCGAAGTGCAAGTTTCTTCATAGACATATATTACCATTAAATTAGATTTTTTGATTTGCCGACTGCTCCGAAACACCGCCGCTTACATATTTGTACGCTGAGGGTCTCTCTAAAACACAGCTTTTATTTGTATGCTTCCCTTAGACAGCGCCATAACCGGACGTATCTTCCTCAGTTTCTGCTGCTGCATGTAACGAACAACATTGAGAAAAACAAATTTAGCATTACGTTTATTTACTTGAAATTTATTTTTCTCCGGTCCCTGAGACATGGTTGTCGTGAATTTTAAGATCCAGTAACTAGAGAAGCACCTGTAGTGTACTCGAAATGTCACTTGGCCAAGGTATCTAATAAGTTCAAAATGTATTTCAAATTAATATATTGCTGTATTCATGGCGTATTTCTACCGTTTCCGTTCCTCAAACATAAAAGGCACTTGAAATATATGTCGAATATATTGGCAGTATCTTTGTATGCATACGTTTAAGGTATTCTCAGAGTGCTGATCTAAACCTATTTATTTATAGTATTAGAAATATATTTACAGCGCAATTACACTGTGATTGTTTTGCGAAAAAAAACTGCTTTTTATTTATATTCTGAATAACTTTAGCACACATTCGTTAGGTTAAGTGCATTCTTGATCTACTGTTACGGTACCTAAAAGTACTGTATTTGTTCCAATTTTTTTTAAATCTATTTTCAATATTTATTAAAAATTGACAAAATACATTTTAATGCACTTAATTGCATGTAAAAACACAAAGCCTACTTCAAATGCACTTCAACCATACTCGTCCGTAATTCAAACGTATTACTTTTCGCTATGGGTCGCAGCGAGGGCAGATGAAATGTGAAGTGAGGGTGCACCGTGCCATCTCTCGGCGTAGGTACGGGGACTGAGTAGGGGGTAGCGAGTTGGCAGCGAGAGGCACCCAGCTGTTCGCACTCTAAAGAATAGCCACTGTTTTCCATCTTAGGCCAATATTTTTCAGAAAAAGACAATTTTGAAAGCTTCTAGAGCTTGCTGTCTTAACAACTCTTTGTTCGTGCAAGTCTCTTCATACATATACAGAGAGTGATAAAGGTTACGTCGAGAGGTTTCTTTTTTTACGTGCCTGGATGTACGTAAAGGCCGCATCTACTTTGAGGTTCTAAGCCCCGGGGCACACAAAATGATGGGGAAAACATTGATATCAGTAGCCTAATTAACTGAAAATGAATTGTTTACTTTTTAGCAGCAGCAGTACGCAGGCATGTTTGTATAGAACATTTAGACGCAATCGTGTTTCTACGCAGTTTCATTTGGCAGAATTCTTCTAGCACATCCGTACTCCGAGATGTTGAAGTGCGAAGTGCAATTCCCGTTATCATGATTAGGCATGCAAGGCGGTGAGTACCCGCGGAATGCTCCGGCCTTTTATGACGTGCCTGCGGTGTACGATGTTTAGTTTGCAAACGGGGTGGAGGCGCAGGCAAAGGTGATAAACGGAACCCTTTCATTCTTGGCTGGCGTTATCGCAATCTGCGCAGTCTTCAGTCTTGGCTGGCGTTATCTACCGGCACTGTGGAAGCCCCTGCAGCACCAGACGGGGTATGGACATCCTAAATGCGTCGGTCGCTACAGGACTGCTGATAATCAACACTGGCAGCACAACCTTTGTCCGCCGAGCCTGTCAGACGTGGATTAACCTCGCATTGATGTCCGAGCGCTGTACCTACAACTGGGAGACGGCAAACGACACCTGGGGCTCCGAACACTTCCCGGTCCTCCTCACCCCGTCCTCCCGGTACCACCGCTTTGACACCAGATGCTGCAGAGTATTAAACTGGACCATCTTCAGGCAACAGGTCCGGGAACAGCTTGAAACAGCAGACGACCGCACCCTCCCTTAGGAACTTGTCCCCTGCATTGAAGCTGCCAGTACCTACACCGAAGTGACCCGGGGAAAGCCGGTGCCTGGCATTAGGGCGCTCAACCTCCAGGCCACCCGGACCAGAGCCCAGAACCAGGCCGTCTGCCACAACACCCCTGCCCTTGGGGCGGCCTTCAGACGACTGGACGCAGCAGCCAGATGGCACGCCAGGCAGCAGCGCAAGAGATGCTGGCAAAGCCTCTGCAGCTCCCTTGACAGCAGCCGAGACTCTGGCTGGGCGTGGAAGCTGTTCACGTCATTCACACAGCCGGCCTTCGCTCTGCACCCAGTTCACTCCGTGGCCATAGGCACAGGGATAAGGGAGTAAGAGCTAGCTGAGCTCCTTGCACAGCCGTTCGCCCCTTGCGTCAACCCTATGCACCCACCCCCAACGCTGGTCCCTATGGCCACTATCTTTGGCCGGGGCCACACGAGAGCAGGCTACTACCTCATACTATACAGCGTCCTTCTCGCCGAGCTACCACGGAGACCAGCTGACCCTTGGGTAGAAGCGGCCTCCAATGCAGACATCACACTGGCTGAGCTCCTGACGGCTGTGCGGCGCGGCCCCGGGCGGTACAGCACCCCTGGCGCCGGCGGCATCACCTATGCCATGCTGGGAGAACTCCAAACCGACCAGTATATGCGCCTACTGGACTTTTTCAACCATGTCTGGAGGAGCAGCACCATCTCTGAGGACAGGAGGATGGCTATTGTGACTGCAGTGCTGAAGGCTGGCTTACCACCGAGCGAGCCTTCCTTGTATCGCCCCATCTCTCTGACCTCAGCGGTGGGGAACCTTATGGAGACGGTGGTCCTGGGCAGACTAGAATGGCTAACAAGCCTACAAAATGATCTTGATGAAAAGCAGAGTGACTTCCGAAGGTCCCGCTGCACCGCTGACGCCCTCGCAGATGTGGTGTCGTTTCTAGAGCAGGCCCGACACGAGAAAGAGGGGGCGTACTTCCTGCTCTTGGATGTCAAGTCAACTTTTGACGCGCTACCGCACCAGACCATCCACGGTGCCCTTGACCGCCTGGGAGCAGAGGGAGAGGCTCCGAGATTATGTAAGGGGCTTTCTCGGAGACCGTAGACTGCGTGTATGCGTCGGCCCCTCGCGTTGAGTGGGGACGGGTGTCCCGCAGGGCAGTGTTGTGAAGCAAAATGGAGAGAAGAGCTAGTTGGTTCGCAATTTTCATGAGTGAAACTTGAGCGCAAAATTTTTCACAGGGACGAGAGAGGGAACGACACAGGCGCTTACTATCAACTGAAAGTTTTATTGAAAACGAAACACATTTATACCACCCCCAGACTGAACAACCCAGCACGTGTGCCCTTCGCACATGCGTACGGCCGTAGAAGAGAACCGCCCCATTCTCTTCCCTTTTCTCTTCTCCTTTCCCTCATCCTCCACCCCTCTCCTTGAGAGGGAAAGGAGAAGAGAAAAGGGAAGGAAATGGGGCGGTTCTCTTCTACGGCCGTACGCATGTGCGAAGGTCACACGTGCTGGGTTGTTCAGTCTGGGGGTGGTATAAATGTGTTTCGTTTTCATTAAAACTTTCAGTTGATAGTAAGCGCCTGTGTCGTTCCCTTTCTCGTACCTGTGAAAAAATTTGCGCTTAAGTTTCACTCATAGAAAGTGTTGTGAGCCCACTTCTCTTCAACCTTGCCATGGCGGATCGTCCGAGCCGTCTTCCGGAATCCCTGGAGTACCGGGTATACACGGACATTTATGCCGACGACGTGTCACTCGGGACCCGTGGCCCCACCAAAGTCGGCAGGCGGTTTCCCGCGTTCCTACAGGTTGCCCTCCACACAGTGGCGAACCACCTGACGAGTAAGGGACTTTGAATCTTCGAAGCCAAAACGGAGGCCATCGCAATCCATCCGCGCCCAGCCCAAGCCCGACTCACTCCTCCACTGCATCTCAATGGCAGATCCCTGCCCTGGTGACACAAAGTCGTCTACCACGGCCTGGTCATCGACGAAACCCTCTCATGGAGGTCCGCCATTGGAGCACAACTGGACCAAATGACCTGCGCCGTTAGGGGTATCAACAAGCTCGTGGCAAAGGGTAGAGGATGCTCGCACCAGTGGGCGCTCTTGATGTATACAGCCTGCGCTGTCTCGCGTGTTCTATACGCACCCCCCCCTGGTGAACCTTAGGGACGCCCAGTGGAAGACCCTGGAGCTGGCTCATTAAAACGCCCTTCGGCGCTGCGTCGGCCTCTCAAGAGACTGCCCAGTGGCCAGCACCCTGGCGGAAACCGGAAGCTGGCCCATCCAGCTGCTCGCCACGCAGACAGCACTGCGACATGTGGAGCGCCTGCACCGAGCACCTGGAGGTGACCACCTCCGGGCCAGACTTCGTTCGTGAGGCCAATCTCGCATGGGCGGCATGGCCGCTCTATTTGAGGGCTATGTTGAAGTCCCTCAGAGAGCGTGCCTGCTGCCCCCACCGCCACCGGCAGTCGTACACCTAGATATCACAGTCACGCTACCAGGAGCTAAGTCAAGGGCGAGACTGCCAGAGGTCGAGATTCGCCAAGCTGCTGCACTCATAAACTTAGAACCGCCGGTTTAACTACTGGTATACACAGATGGCTCGGCCCTTCCTAGTGAGGGCCGAGGTGCTGCTGCCTGCACAGCCCTCGCCAGAGGAGCCCATCGGCAATGCCGGCTGCCGTTCCCCACCAGCTCCACAGCGGCCGAGCTGGCAGGCTTACACTTGGCCGCGCACATGCTGCGGGAAGATCCACCACCAGCGCCCACCATCTTGTGCGACTGCCGGCCGGCGCTACTTCGCCTGAGGGAGGCATCTTCACAACGGGGGCGACGTGGCCACCTCGAGATGTCCCTAGTTTCCAAGCTGCGCGACCTGCTATGGCTTGGCTGCAACCGCCTACTGCGGTGGCTTCCTGCCAACGTTGGTATACCGGGGAACGAGGTTGCAGAGGATTTACCCAAATCAGCCCCCCACTCCCAAATGGCCCCAGTTTCCGCGTCCCTGGTGCGCTATGATGCTGCCAGGGACGTCATCAGGCGAGAGATGGCCTCCCGCCACCCCTGCAAACGAGTGGCCACCGGTGAGGCCCCGCGGCTCCTTTCCAGCAGAGGGATATCCCAAATAGAGCGGTCCCTCCTACTGCGGCTCCTCACCGTCCGCTACAACCGAGCAGCACGCCTCCACAGGCAGGGTCGCAAGCCCACACCCGCCTGTGCCGACTGCCACGACGCCAAGACATTACATCACATCCTCTGCTCCTGCCCTGCGTACGCTGGTGCCCCGAACAAACTGCTGTCTGGGTACCGGTGGCTGGGGCTACTGTCAAGCACTGCAGATGACATCCTGCATCCTCGGGGAGCCTTCATGCTGCACGGAGAGGATTTCAGACTGCTCTTCTCGTACCTCGACAAGTAAGGCTTCAACACCGGCCCATGAACGGTAGAAGCCAGACCCCACCGGCTATCCACCCCCTTTTAACCCTCTTTTGTGCGTGGCTGTGTATGTGTGAGTGCGGATGTATGTAAATTGTCTGTATGTAACCTGAGTGTGTATGTATATAGATTGTGCATAGCCTTTTATATCCTGTTATCTTATATATTTTCTATTGCCCTTTCACTGTTTTGTTTTCAAACCACTTTTTCCCCGGCGAGACTTGTGCCCTTTGTCGAGAGGCAAAGCTTCGCCTTGTAATTTATTTTAATAAACACTTTCTCTCTCTCTGCGCAAGCCGGAACCGCTATGGAAACGCAGAACAAAGGGAGTAGCTTTGCGCCGGTCTTCGCTGTCCAGCATGCGTAATAATGCGGACGGCACTTCGCAGTTTGATATCTCGGAGGACGGATGCGCTAGAACAATTCTGCCAAATGAACCTGCGTAGAAACACGATTGCGTCTAACGTGTCAATACAAACATTCCTGCGTACTGCAACCACTAAAACATTAATTATTCATTGTTAGTTAATGAGGCCGCCGATAAGAATACTTAGCACCTAATTCTGTGTCCCCCTGGGAGCTTAACATCACTGTAGAGGCGGTCTTTCCGTAAATCTATGCCCAATTTGAAAAAATCTGTCGGCCTAATTTTGAGCACCCTGTATACATGTATAGTAATTTATTTATGTGTGTTTTTGGTGCCGATTCCTTTGAAAGACCGTAGCTTACATATTTGTATGTTTAGGTCTTTTTAATACCTTGGTCCTCAATTGTCGGCCTACCTTAAGGGTTGAATACATGAGCGGAAAGGGGCGCGTCCACGTACGCGTGGCTACACCGAGAACCTGTTTCATGGTCGGATGTCCTGCCGCACCTCCCGCTCCCGCACCCACCCAGCCTGGGAGATCTTTTGACGCGCAACGTCGCCAACTAGATCGCTCGGATGGACATGTGTCCCCCATTAAAGTCGCCCAGTCAGTTTCTAATATAATAACAATGAGGACAAAATTTTCGCTGTGCTTTTATTCATTTCAAAGCTTTTTTAGCGGGTGCTTAAGACATGCTTTACGTGTATCTTGAGATTCAGCCACTGAATAAGGGCCCATAGTGCACTCGAAAAAAATTTTTACAATGTTTTTATTCGTTTAAAACTCCTTTTCAATACATTTTTGTTATATGTATGGCGTATTTCTACCATGGTTCTTCCAGAAACAAAAAAGGCAGTTGAAATATATTTCCAACATATTCTGAGTATATTTATATGCCTCACCATATATTTAGGGTAAATTGAGAGCAATGTTGCCAGATGGCATTGTAGGGCGCCGCCGAAATTTTAAAAACATGTTGCCCAAAAATAGCTACCCTTGCAATGAGGTGCCCATAGTAAGTAGTCCAATGTAACCATAATGATGTACGAAAACCATGGACTGCAAAGTGGTAGAAACAGTTTTTTATTAGCAAGAACTACTGTGACAGAAAAAAAGGGTTTTACGCCTATACAAATAAATTGAGAAACAACAGCATACTCTTAATCTATCAATGACAAAAAAGACACTCAATGAATTTCTTCTAAATACGCATATGGAGATACAGCAAGAATAAAAACGCACACCTCGCAGCACAAGACTTGCTACCAAATTGATAATAATGAGAGAAGAAAATACTAGCTAACTTCCTTGTAAATACAACTGACATGAGACAGGCACGAAAGCACAGCAAACCTCGCCGTACATACAACTTGCTGCCAGAATAATAACAGTGAGTCCGAAAAACACTGGCTGACTTCCCTGTGATTACAAGTAAACTGATGTAACGCAAGACTATAAAAATATTGCACATCATCGCACACCACTCGATGCTCTAGGAACATATTACACCTCATACATGGCAGCACTGTTAGGTTTCTCCAAAAAGCGCTCGCTTAGCTTAAAATTGTTACAGCAGCCGAAATACTCTTTCAAGCCGCACCGAACGTTCAGAATCATTTCGAGATTCCGCACAGTGACTTTGCTTCTGTGGTCCGTCTTTTTTACAGTCACGAGACTGAATACTCTACAGTGGCGTTCGACGCAGGTAAGCAAAGAAGTGCAAGCACCATCGCTGACAAGTTAGGAAAAAGAGCTTCATCCACACTGTTAGTAGCTTTCGCGACAGCCCTCCAGAATTCGCGAGTATTGCCGCTCAATGAAAGGGAAGAGTGCATTGCCTGCAACGCCACTTACACCCACTCAAGGATTGATGTGACGCATGGTGATGTGCCCATAGAAATAAGCCTGTGAAATGTGGGAAAAGGGGCGTCGCGAACATAGCAGGGACTTAAACACGCTTTTTAGAATGGGATATCATTTGTACATATGTAGCCCAAAAACAGCCATATAGCCACGTCGTCTAAAACAACGCCACAAAAACCATCAAATCGCACAGTTTGGCTATAAATAGCCCAATCTGGCAATACTGACTGAGGGTACTGCTCTAAATGTATTCAGTCAAGTATATTTACATCAGATTTCTAGTGCCATACACCATTATCGTTTTGCCGAACAAACTGCATTTTGAATACAATCTGAATACATTAGGCGCACGTTGGCGATGTTCAGTGGATTTTAATTCTATTTGGAGAGTATTTAAAAGTGCTGTATTTTCTCCCCATTTGTATAAATGTACTTTCACTATTTGGAAAAAATTCAGTTGATACTGTTTTACTGCACCTGAAGTACATGTACAATATCGAAAGCATGTTTATTTTGTTTGTAGGCTTTAACGCAGCGACACAACGCAAGCGATGATGCTCGCCCGGGTAGAAGGCTCCAGATTCGTTTTGAGCACCTGCGGATTTTTAATGTGCACCTAAATCTCGTACACACAAGTTTTTTGCTTTTCGCGTCCATGAGAAAAAGCGGCCGCCGCGGCCGCGCATCGAACCAACGTCCTCGAGCTCAGCAGCACAACAAAGCACATTTCAAGTGCACTTCCAGTACGCATTTCAAACGCATTAGTTTTCGCTAAGGGTCATGACGCTGTAATAAGTACATGAACTCGGCGCTGGAATACAGTGCCGGGGCGCCACTCTACTGTGTCCGGCGAAGCAGCGGCGGCGTGGTACCGAACTATGTCTTCGATGAGTGCTATCCCATGTTCACTTGGTGGAGCACTGTCCCAGGGCCATGTCCCCTTGTTATTCAGTGAATTTCATAAACATCCCCACATTGTTCGTGGACCACTCAGCGTTTCCTAGTGTGTTTTTCTCCAGCTTCTGTAGCAGCATTGGCGGGTGGATTTCAGCTCAGCTCCAGAAAGAGTGAGCTCTTTTAGAGACCCGTTGTGCTACAACTATTCAAAGCACTCTTCGGAGGCTCTTAAAGCCACCAGGACCCCCGAACAAGAAACAGCTCCTTCAATGAGCGCACGAAGAACTTTGAATCAGTTAAAAAAGCAATAAGGCGGCTACCATGTCTAACGTCCGGGTTTGGACCGAGTACATTTAAACATACTTCCTACGATAACAGAATGATCCTAATCCGCATCGAAACTTTCGAAGCACTGAAACAATTGTACACCACAGCGAGATACGCCAGGAAGAAGTTGGAAAACTTGAAAATACCCCAAATCCACTTTATTCATGGGCGAAGCAATATGTGTACCCAACGTGGCCGGTGCACCTTTCCGACTCCCCAAGGTTTGACGGTATTTCAGGTTTCCCATTCGTCGGCTGCAATGCTGCTTCAAATACCCGGCGCCTACGCCGAGAAATTTCTGAAACTAAAGATCAAACTTTTGCTCCCGAGCTGGGCACTCCATTGGTGTCGCTACCAGCACCAAGGACGAAAAAGCCCAGACACTTTGCAGCAGGAGCAACGCGGTGGTGGAAATAAAATTGCACTAAAAGGTCACGATATGCCCAAGAAAACACTTTACACAGAGCAGGCTAAAAGACTGAGTTGATATCTACGATTACTACACAACTATCAAATAGACACGTGGAAACAAGAGAAGGTTCAAGTACATCTGCCAGTTTTGCCGCTGTATACTTTTTGTACGGCAACGGAATCAAGTAAACCTCACCCTCTACACAGTCCTTCCATTCCCCCCTGTGTACCATCCCCTTCTGCTTTGTGCAGCACCCATCCACATTTTTATTGCGCAGTTGTCCTTTTAGCGCAATTTCATTATTACCAGGTCAGACCAACTCGACCAACTGCAACCTTTCATTCACGTGTATTCACCACTGGAGTTTTGAAAACCAGAATATCGTCGGCGACTATCCGCTATCGTGTATGAACATTTTGCGTGACGGAGTATCAACAGTTGTCTTGCGCAGCACGGGACGTTGCCAGCCCCTCAGATGCAGAATCGGGAGTGCTGATGCGTTTGTTAACACGCCAGGGGTTGCTTTGGTTGCTGCTGGTCGGCTAACATTGTTTTCAGGGCGGCAGTTGCGGTGGTTGGTCAAAAGCTAGTCTTGCCGCTGCATTTATGCAGGTTACTTATAACAATGTAGTTTAGTTGGCTTTTTCCACACTGTAACTGCTGCTCTATCAAGACTCTCTTTGTTCATTTTGACCAACTGCACAGTGTTTACTAATGCCGATCTTGCAAATAAAATTAAGGAACTTGAATCCGTGGTGGCCGATCTAGTGTTAAAACTTGACCAAAAGCATAAAAAATAAGAAAATGCTCAGTTGCGCGAGTGTGTACATTTCAAACAGGAAGCTGTTTGCCGACATGCTTAAGGGACGGAATGAGTTGTAGCGTCCAACACGGCACTCGTGGTGGGTGGCGTCCTGAACACCGAAGCAGCGTCCGCCACGGCCGGGCTAGAGCGGCAGACGCCGCCGCCGCTATAGCCGTGGTCGTGACTCGGAAGTGAGAGAAAACGGAGAGGAGCTTCTTTCGAAGGGTGAGACCGCGGAACTAGCCACCCTGACGTTCTAGCTTGGGGCTACAGCACTGCGCGATAGAAACGCAGACAACGAAACAATTCGGGATGTGAGCTGAGTGATATTTATTTTTACCCATTTAAACGAATTCAGTAACTTTGAGTTTTCTAATAAACCTGAGGGATCATTTATATTTGGCATTTATCAGAACCAGTTCCTACCTTTGCCTTTTGTAACACGTCCTAAAACACAAGCGAATTGGTATTCACTAATATAGAAAACGGAGTCCCATTCGTTGCAAGCAGTGCTCAAAAGGTAGCCTTTCTCTAGCGGCCAAATTTCCCTTAATGGTTTCTAGGTATTGCTTTCCCGGCCTGCAAGCAAATCCTTAACGTATCTTTGCCGTGTGATCACTTAATTCCGTCGGGTCCGGGTTACCCATGACATGGTGTCGAAAGGATTAATCGAGCCCTGCTATGAATGTGCGCAATGAACGCGAAGGTGCTCCAAAACAGGCGCAAAACAACCACGGCTGAAGGAGACGACAAAGGCAACAGAATGAGTTGCGCAGTAGTTCCCGCCGGCCTGAACACGCTCCAGCGCGCGGGGAACGCTGGGTACGCCAAGGGAAAGTCCCGCCGTCTACAGTGGGCTCCGTGAAGGAAACCCTCTGCCCCGTCATTAGCCGCCTTCGCCTCCGCTGCGTTGGGAGTTTCTTGTCCCGCACGCCACGAAAGATGCGTTGGATGCTAGAGCAATACAGGTTTGCTTTAAAAATGGCCCCTTCAAGAGTTCTTCCCCACTGTGAGCTTAAATTGTGGAGTAGTTGCTAGCGAGGGGTGGTCGCCACGCCAATAAACTGCAGATGAGGGTAGGAAAGAACAACCACCGAGCTTCACCGTCGTCGTCAGCTTGAGCATTACACTGTGGCATCAACGAGAAGCGGCGCGTAATGTAGGAGCACAATGTGAGTCGAGACAAGGCCACGCACGCATTCAGCTGCCATCATGTTATCCGATTTATAACCCACAAATGGCTTTAGGTGTACTCGGATGTTCTATTTTCATTGGGGCGGATAATTCTACCGCCGTGCATGCACATTGTAGCTTTGTGTTAACTTATAAATGGCACTGCACGAGACCATAGTCCTAGTGAACCTGAGCTAAATGTTTCAAAACGGGGATACTCGTTAACCAGATTGGAGCTCCTACATCAGCAAAATTGTCGCTTGAATCTGTACAGCTGATTGATGCGGAAAATTGCGGCGTCGGAAACCATGTAGTCCATTTGACGCAAAATAGGTTCCTAATCAGGTCTGTTTAAATTAGTGGTTCGACTCACAAACGAGTACACAGCGCGATGTGCGTCCCGGAAAACGGCTGAAGATTGAGAAGGAGCGATTTCAGTACGCCTATTGCTTGCATTTTGAGCAGCCTCCACCGCCTCTCCCCAAAAACAACTTGAACGGGGCTAGCGCAACGAAACCGTCGCGTGTTCTCATGCCGCGTAAACAAAAATAACTGCGCCAATCAATACATTATCAAGAAGCAAAGCGACCACGTCCGCGTTGCCAATGCGGCCGTGACCCCCTAATTTTTCCATTTTCACGGTTAGCGAGCGACTTCCAAAAAATTGCTAACATCGTCAAACAGGGGCCGGGAGAAGAAATACGCAGTTTTTGTTGTCTTATGTTACCATCCTTGATTCTTAAGCGGCGCAGCGGCACTGCTAAATGTTTGCGACTCGTACACACGCTTCCAGACTCGAGTTCTTGATAAAATGTGTTACTACCGTGCACACAAGCACACGTTCTCATGACTGCAGGCATTCGCAAATACAATACTCATGAGTATCGTGCTCATGAGTACTATGTCCCCACGATTACTATACACTTATGAGTAATGTGTACTCACAAAGTACTGTGCTCATAAGTACTGTGTACTCATGAGTACTAATACTCATGAGTACTGCACTCACGAATACTCATACTCATATTTAGTCTACTCATGAGTACTGTACTCACGACTACTGCGCTTACTTCAGTGCTCACTCCTAATCGCACACATTCGTGAGTGTGAGTAACAATAAGTACTGTAATGCAGAAGATTGGCGACGTTCACCGGAAGAACCAGGACAACCGCCAATGTTCTGCCGGAGTTGTGCACCATCTTATCATTATCGGTAGCAGAAACCGAATGCGAAGCCGCACCACCATCTCCTAGAGCGACGGGGTTTCTTCGCGCTGCCTTTTCCAAGCGTTGACTATGCTCAGACGGTGCTACGACTGTGCCCGCCTTATCTTTTGCCTGGACAGCAACGTTTGCCAATAAACCTCATTTCAAGTGGTGGAGGAGCCGGGATCACGATCTAGTCCTGGAACTCCGGAGCCGGACACTGTCCCAACTGATGACCAGCGAAGCCAGCCAAACCACTACGCCCTCGCCTCCGCCTGTTATGTGCTCCGGTGCCGTGCATGAGCGAGACCCGCCAGGCTTCAACGGCAGTGATGAAAAAGACGCGTAAGATTGGCTCGCATCGTAAGAGCGAGTGAGCACATACAACCAGTGGGACGACGCTTTCAAACTCAATAACGTGAGCCTCCTCCTGACCGCGTCGCCGAAATTTAATACCGGAATAACCATCGTCGCACTAAGACATGGACTGAGTTCAAGGACAAAATCCTTGCGGTTTTCGGCCGCCCAACTGTGCGCAAGCTTCGAGCGGAGCAGCGCTTGTGCTTACGAGCCCGGCAGGTCGGTGAAAACTTCACAAGTTACATAGAAGACGTCCCACCAAATGCTGATGACTTGTTTTTGAGTAGGGTATACAATGCGCTGCTTGAATTCCGGGACAAAATCCAAATCATAACAGGAGATTTTAACTTGTCATCGCTTCATTTGACTACCATGCAATCTGGGCATTCTGTAGCAGCTGACGCCCTAAGTGATATAAACCTCACTTTTATTCTTGATCACATTGTAAGAGATTACAACATCGGGAATGCACTTTTGGATCTCCTATTTCTTTCTAAAAATTCTTCTAGGGAACAGTACAGGCTAAACCTGGAATTTCTGGCCATAACCTAACATCTTTCTGCTGGACTAGATAAACCAAGATGGAAAAATAAAAATTCCTGCAGCTGCTGTAAAGACTATAAAAGAGCCGACGACACAGCTGTATTTAATTATTTAGAAGAGGATCGGGTTAGCACAAAAAATGTTGAACGGTTGTGGAACAGCTTCATTCGGCAGTTAAGTTCTGCATTAAACATTTCATTCGATCAAGAAGACTGCAAAATCATATTAGAAACCCCTGAACTAGTTGGGATATAATAGAGACCTAAGGAAAGGTTAAGCAAATTACAAAAAAAACATTCATTTCACAATTGATGCAGTTGAAGCAGAATCTGCAAAGTAAAACAAGCAAAAAGCGGTTTTTTAGACACACTAAAGTCGAGTTCAAAAAAACGCCACTTGAATGTTACGGCGCTACCTCAGTCTAAGTTACAAGGAGTTTAACTAAGTGAAAGTTTATGATAAATTCTGGACGACCCAACGTCTATTGCAGAGACGTTTATTCAGTACTTTTAAGTGGTTTAAATACATGACACATAGAACCTGCTGAATATTGCTCCTGTATTCGAAAACGAGCTGGATGCAAATACAGAGGGCAACCTGGCCTTGTTATTGAAGCTGTAAAATACGTCCGCTGGCCCTGCCGGACTCTCTAATGCATGTAAAGATGTTACGGTCAACAAATCTCAATTTTTTACTGCAATGTTTAACTTTTCAATAACGTTTGATAACGTAACAGCTGACGGTCTTATAGCCTTAGTGTGGCGGCCGTCCATAAAACCGATGACAGGTAACTTTCTAAAACTTACCGTCTTGTCACTGTTGCGAGTTCCTGTTGCAACCGTTTGGAACATATTATAAATCACTTTGTAAAGCAGCCGACAGAAAACAGTTTGTAAAAATTTATCACTTTCCGTTTATTCTGTTACCTCGGTAATTCCACAGGTGCGTGTTTTAGGCACACTGCTCCTTCTTTATTTTCTTCATTTGGTGAATGTAGTACGCAACGATGTATCCTAGGAATGCTTTGTGATGATTGTGATGTTTTTAAAGAAATATGGTCACGAAGCCAAGGGGACGCAGTAGTCTTGAAGAAGAAACAAGTTTATTGGAGCGAACTTGTGCTCCCCTAACAACTCAAAAGAATGCAGAGGCGGCGAAGCAGCGGTCAACAAAGTGCCTTGCATCGGCGAGCGTCGCGGAGTCGTATGCCGAGGCGTCTGCTCTGCAGGCTTTATATCTTTCGGCGCGAGTGTTTCTGGAACCGTCGATTCACATCCTAAACATTGTAGATCACAGACGATTATTCTGGCGATACGTTAGGGCGAAACAGTTTGCTTGTCTGAATGTGATAGCCCGTGCGGCATAAAAATAAAGAATGGAAGACGCGGTTTGCATGGAACGGAGATAACACAGCCGGGCGTGGCCTGGCAGTAAAAACAAACAATAAATAAGCAAGCCCATGCATGGATCGCGGCATTACCGCCCCCCCCCCCGCCCCTCTAAGATTGCGTCGACCCGATGCTAATATAAAAGACAGTCCGAATAACCAGCAACAACAAAAAAAGAATTTCGTCATCTTGCATAGTAAGGTTTCAAGCGAACCACGTGGACGACTTCGGGCCGCGTGCGTCGTCGTGATGTTCGGGAATCACCATTAGGGATCACCTCGTAGGTAAGTTGGTCGACACGTCGTAGAATTTGGTAGGGTCCGAAATATCGTCCCCAAAGCTTCTCACTGAGTCCGTGTCGTCGGATGGGAGTCCAAACACAAACACGGTCCCCTGGGTGGTACTCGGCGTCTCGGCGTCGGAGGTTGTAACGCCCGGCATCCACGAGCTGCTGGCGCGTTGTATGAACTCGAGCCAGCTGGCGGCCCTCCTCCGCACGCTGAAGGTATCCTTGGATGTCGGTGTTGAGGTGGTCGACTTCTACGTGCTGAAGCATGGCGTCGAGCATCGTAGTTGGCCGTCTTCCGTAGACAAGCTCGAACGGCGTCAGCTGCGTCGTCTCCTGGATGGCCGTGTTGTACGCAAACGTGACATACGCGAGCAGTGCGTCCCAAGTCTAATGTTCAACATCAACGTGCATTGACAGCATATCTGCGATTGTCTTGTTCAGACGTTCTGTTAGTCCGTTCGTTTGGGGATGGTACGCCGTCGTTCTTCTGTGATTCGTGTTGCTGTAGCGCAATATTTCTTGCATCAGCTCCACAGTAAAGGCCGTTTCGCGGTCCCTGATTAGGACTTCCGGGGCTCCATGTCGCAGCACAACTTGGCTTATGAAGAACTTAGCGACTTCCTCTGCAGTGCACCTCGGAAGAGCGGCGGTCTCTGCGTAGCGCGTCATGTAGTTTGTCGCCACGAAAATTCACTTGTTCTGTGATTGTGACGTAGGGAACGGGCCTGAAGATCCATTCCAATCTGTTGAAAAGGCCTCGCCGGGACGGCGATCGGTTGCAGAAAGCCGGCGGCTCTTGTCGGCGGCGTTTTTCTTCGCTTGCAGTCACGGCAACTCCGAACGTAGTGGGTGACGTCGGATGTAAGGCGGGGCCAGAATTACTTCGCCTAGATTTTTGCAATAGTGCGAGCTATGCCGAGATGTCCGGAAGACGGGTCGTCGTGGCACGCTTCCAAAATTTCGTCACGGAGCTCTGCAAGGATGACAAGTAGGTAATGCGTTCTCGTTCCGGAGCTGAAATTCTTCTTCACGCGGACGGCGTTTTTGAGGCTGAATGCTGGCAAGTTCCGCTTGAACGCTCTAGGCACGGCGACATTTCGTCTTTCGAGGTAGTCGATCTAGACACGCAAGTCGGGGTCGACACGCTGCTGGGCGGCTAGGTCGCTCTCCGTAACGACTCCGAAGAACGCGCTGTCTTCTTCGGAGTCTAGTTGGGGCGGGTCGGTGGGGGCGCGGGAAGGGCAGTCGGCTAAGGATTGTTTGCGGAAAGATTTGTAGATGATTGTAACGTCGAACTTTTGCAGGCGCAAGCTCCACCGCCCAAGACGGCCAGAGGGATTTTTCATATTGGCGAGCCAACACAGCGCATGGTGGTCTGTGACAACCTTGAATGGTCTACCATATAGGTATAGGCGAAAATTTGAAATGACCCATATAATTGCGAGGGCACTCTTTTTGAGAGGCTGGGTAATTATTATCCTCCTTCGACAGATCACGGCTGGCAAAGGCGGTTACTTTTTCGACACCACTTTGCTTTTGGACGAGAACGGCACCCAAGCCTGTATTGTTGGCGTCGGTGTGCATTTCTGTTTCAGCGTTTTCATCGAAATGAGCGAGCACGGGAGGGCCTTGCAGTCGTTTTAGCAGCTCGCAGAATGCCTTTTCTTGGTCATTTTCCCAGCTAAAAAGCATGCTATCTTTCGTCAACCGTGTGAGTGGCTCTGCAATGCGGGCGCAGTTTGCGACCAAGCGCCGGTAGTATGCGCACATTTGGAGAAATTTTCGCACGCCCTTCTGGTCTTTCGGCCTTGGGAAGTTCGCAATGGCCGAAGTTTTTGCCGTGTCAGGTAGGACTCCCGCGGCGTTGAAGACGTGGCCCAAGAACTTCAGCTCCTCATATGCGAAACGACACTTTTCAGACTTCGGCGTTAACCCCGATGTACGAATGGCCTCGAGTACAGACTCCAACCTTGCAAGGTGTTCGTCGAAATTCCGGGCGGATACCACAACGTCGTCGAGGTATACGAAGCAAGTGTGCCACTTCATGCCAGCTAGCACAGTGTCCATGACTCTTTGAAACGTTGCTGGCGCCGTGCACCGCCCAAAAGGCATGACCTTGAACTCGTATAGGCCGTCCGGGGTTATAAACGCAGTTTTCTCTCGGTCTCTCTCGTCCACTTGAATTTGCCAGCAGCCGGTGTTTAAATCCATCGATGAGAAGTACTTGGCATGAGAGAGGTGGTCAAGGGCGTCGTCGATTCGTCCCTGGGGATTTGGCAGGGGATTCACGTCCTTTTTGGTGATTTTGTTTAGTCGCCGGCAGTCAACGCAGAACCTAATGTGCCGTCTTTTTTTCTTTACGAGTACGACCGGCGCAGCCCAGGGGCTTTTCGATGGCTGTATAATGTCGTCGCTGAGCATGTGGGCGACTTGAGTCCTGATGGATTCCCGTACGTGGGAAGAGACGCGGTATGATGACTGTCGGGTAGGTCGGGCTCTATCTTCAGTTAGAAAACGGTGCTTAGCTAGGGGTGTCTGACGTAATTTTAAACTCGACGAAAACCACTCGCTGTAGAGACGCAGCAAGGCCAATATTTTGTTCCGTTGTTCTAGGGGTAGCGCCGGATTCACGTCGAAGGGCTGCGGAAGCTTGAAGGTGTCATCGGGTGTGTGTTCAAAGTCGGCGACCGCGATCACGCCACTTGCTTCTTGCGTTTCTTCGAGGAACGCAATTGCAGCTCCCTTGTTTAAATGCTGGTACTCTTCGGTGAAATTAGTGACCAAAACGTCAGATTGCCGTTGCTAAAATGCGCAATGCCTCTTGCGACGGAGACACCGTGGCCGATAAGCAACCTTCGATCACTCTCTACGCTAGCGTCGATGTCAGAAGCAGCATCCTCACAGTACACGGCGATCATCAAGCTTGCGCGGGGTGGTAGGGTAATGTGATCGTCGGCGATCCTGACAGCAGCTCGGTGATCGGGGGTCGGCTGCGACGTCGTGGAGTGATCGGAGGAAAAAGTTGTCGGCTTGGTCTGCATATCAATTATTGCGCCGTTGTCCATCAAAAAGTCAATTCTGAGAATTACGTCGCCGGAGCAGTTAGGCAAAATAACGAACTCAGCAGGGTACGTGGTGCCGCCTATGGTGGCGCGTGATGTGCAAGTTCCACTTGGCGTTACGAGGTGGCCTCCTGCTGTGCGTATATGCGGACCGCCCCATGTTGTCGTAACTTTCTTCAGCTTCGACGCGAATGAGCCGCTCACAACCGAGTAGTCAGCTCCCGTGTCGATGAGGGCGACTACGTCAAAGTCGTCGATAAACAACTGGATGTCGGACGCCGCTTTCCTCGAGTTTCTAGTGCGTCGGGGCGTTGTACCTCGGCTTGTGCGTGTTGACGGTCGGGCACATGCGTCGTCATTCTCGTCACCTTCTCAGCGGCAGGCTGTGTCGTTTCGGGTACGTGTCAAGTCGTGTCATCGTCGGGTTCGGGAGTCACGTCCGGGTTAGATCGATTCGCTGGGCTGCAGGTACGGTGTTCGGTGAGGCCATGCGTCGTTACAGGGTTTTCGTTTTTTCGCTGATCTGCAACTTCACCTCCAGAAGTTCCTGTTTTTATTTTCCCCCGCGTGGGCTGGGGGACCTTCCACGTGAGAATTCAGCAGTGTTATGGTGGTTTGGCGACCGGTACCGGTAGGGGCACGCCGAACGGCTGAATCGACCAGGTCCTCGGCTCGTGTTGGACAGGTATTCGTCGATCTCAGTAGGGTGCTGGCCGTGTCGGGGGCGTGTGCGTCGACGGAGAATCCCCGTAGACCGAGCCTCTTGTAACGGCAGCGACTGTATATATGGTCGGCCTCTCCGCAGTGATAGCAAAGCGGGCGATTATGGGGCGTTCGCCACCCGTCGGTCTTCCTTGGCGTCTGCTATTGGTCTACAGGGCGTCGGGAGAGAGGCATTGGACGGCGGTATGGCTGGGCCTCTTGACGACGGGTTGGAGCAGGGCGGGGTTGACGAAGACCTGCTTAGTAGGTCATCGCTTGGGGCTGACGTGGTGCGTCTTAAGGCATAGAAGTTCCCAGCGCCTGTTGAACCTCTTCACGGATGACGTCAGTCAGAGAAGCCACTTGAGGTTGCGGCGTTGTTAGAAAAAGCTTCTGCAGCTCCTCCTTGACCACTGCTCGAATGGTCTCGCGCAATGTATCGGAGCTTCCAGTTGCGGCACCGATGGTCTCCGAGAACAGTGCGTTGACAGGGCAGTCATACTGCCTAGTTCAAATTTCTACCGTCTTCTCCATCGCGGCCGACTCAGACGCGAATTCAGCAATCGTTTTTGGCGGGTTACGGACTAGACAAGCAACAAGCTCTTGCTTCGCTCCTCGCATTAGAAACCTGAGCTTCTTTTCTTCGGTTATTTCGGGGTCCGCACGGCGAAAAAGTCGCTTCATCGCCTCAACGAAGATCACGACACCTTCGTTGGGGAGCTGCGTTCGAGTTTCACGAAAAAGCGCAGCTCGCTCTTTTCTCACAACGGTTGTGAAGGCCTTAACAAACTCCCTTTTGAATTGAGTCCTGTCGGTCAAAGAACTCTCATTGTTCTCGAACCAAGTTCGAGTAGCATCTTCTAAGTAAAAGAAGACACGCCAGAATGTTACTTCGTCGTCCCACCTGTTCAAGGTGCGGACGCACTCCAGCTTCTCCAACCATTCTTCGGAGTCTTCAGCGGGGCCTCCTCGGAACGATGGCTGTTCCCGGGGCTGCTGCAGGACGATTGGCGACGTTGTATCTTGCACCATGTTGTTGGTTGCAGTGTTCCTTCTCTTGGGCCCCTCTGATTTGAGACCGAACTCGGGTAGCAATCCTTGCAGTCGGCGGCTTTCTCTGGTTGGGCTGGCTTGGCGGCTTCCAGATGTCGTAAAGAGCATAAAGGGTGAGTACCCAGCACATGCACAAGATGTCACAAAGCCAAGGACGACGAAGTTGTCTTGAAGGAGAAACACGTTTATTGGAGTGAACTTGTGCTGCCCTTACAACTCAAAAGAATGCAGAGGCGGTAAAGCATCGGTCAGCAAAGTGACTTGCGTCGGCGAGCGTCGCAGAATCGAATGCCGAGGCGTCTGCTCTGCAGGCTTTATATCTTTTCGCGCGAGTGTTTCTGGAACCATCGATTCACATCCAGAACATTGTAGATCACAGACGATTATTCTAGGCGAAACGTTAGGGCGAAACAGTTTGCTTATCTGAATGTGATAGCCCGTGTGGCATAAAAATAAAGAATGGAAGACGCGCTTTGCTTGGAACGCAGATAACACAGCCGGGCGTGGCCCGGCAGTAAAAACAAACAATAAATAGGCGAGTCCATACATGGTTCGCGGCAATATTTTTCACATATGATGAGTTTTTCTTGCAAAAAAACCCTCTTGCCATTGATGATTGGTGTATGCGTTGGGGTACAGTGATGAATAAAGCGAAAACCGTGCTTCTACGTGTCACAAGAAAAAAATGTCATAGTTCTTTTGTTATCTACTACATCAATAGCTGTAGTTTGGTAACCCAACATAATTATCTAGGTGTGACTCTAACTAGGAGGCTTACTTGGTGAAAGCATACATTCGATATTTCTCGATCAGGCCTGGGTAGGTTATTCTTCCTTAAAAGAAATCTTAATAATGCTCCAGTCAGTACTAAAAAGTTTGCCTAGAATACATGCGTTTGGACAAAACTGGGGTATGCTGCTGACTTTTGTGACCCCCGTTATAAAAAGGATGTTATGCAGCTTGAAAGAGTTCACAGAAAGGCAATGAGATATATTTTGGGTAGATATGAAAGGCATGATTGGCCATCTATATTGATGCAGAAGTACAATGTACCGAATGTCGAGGTTTCTCCGCAAAAATTAGTCGTCGTGGGTCTCTTCACAAGTCTCTTGTATTGAAAATAAATCAATACTTCCTAATTGCACAAAGCCTTTACTTCACGGAGAACTAGACACAGCCATGAATACTCTTTATCGCCAATTTTTGCTAAAATGTACGCACAGAAGTATAGGAGTACCGAAAACAGTGTCCGAAAGTAATGGTTTGCCCCGCGAGATTTTTGACTCCGCTGATTTTATAAAAGACCTTTAAACCAACACTGTAAATTTCGATCGTAGTACTTTGCTTTGGTCGTCATGTTGTTTTGATTGTTTATATTAATTTTCATTATATTGTATGTATACTGCGTAGCCCCTACTGCCATGCCAAAATACTGACCTGTAGTATTCTAAATTTGGTATTACATACCAAAATACGTTTACAAGGAATGCTGCAGTAAGGAACTGATCGATTCAGGCAACCTGGAGCTCTGCACTCATATCATGTACGTGTATCTTTTACAAGTGCCCCCCATCGGAAGGCGGCTGCCATGGCCGGGAATTGGTGTTGCATGATATTGTCACGAAGCCAAGGACGACGCAGTTGTCCTGAAGAAGAAACAAGTTTATTTGGAGCGAACGTGTGCTCCCCTAACAACTCAAAAGAATACAGAGGCGCCGAAGCAGCGGTCAACAAAGTGACTTGCGTCGGCGAGCGTCGCAGAATCGAATGCCCCGGCGTCCGCACTGCAGGCTTTTTATCTTTTGGCGCGCGTGGTTCTCGAAACGTCGATTCGCATCGAGAACATAGTAGATCCAAGAAGATTACTCTGGGCTGTTCACGTTAGATCGGAATGCTCTCTCTATCACAACAGATAACACATGCGGCACAGAAAGAAAGAATGGAACACGCGCTTCCATCGGCGCAGAGATAACACTGACCTGCGCAGCCGGGCGGTAAAAGCAAAACACAAATAAACAAACCAATGTATGGTTCGCGGCATTACCCCCCCTCTAAGAGTGCATCGACCCTATGCTAACATAAGCGACAGTCCCAACAAATGAAAATAAAAGTTCGTCATCGTCCGTAGAAAGGTTTTAAGCGAACCACGTGGACGACTTCAGGCCGTGTGCGCTGTCGTGATGTGCCGGAGTCACCATCGGGGACCTTCGTAGGTAAGTTGGCCAACACGTCGTAGAATCTGGTAGGGTCCGAAATACCGTCACAGGAGCTTCTCACTGAGTCCGCGTCGTCGGATGGGAGTCCAAACCCACACACGATCCCCTGGTTGGTACTCGGCGTCTCGGCGTCGGAGGTTGTAGAGGCCCGCATCCACCAGCTGCTGGTTCGTTATACGAACTCGAACGACCTGAATGGCCTCGTCCGCACGTTGAAGATATCCGTGGACGTCGGCGTTGAGGTCGTCGTCTTCTACGTGCGGAAGCATGGCGTCGAGCATCGTAGTCGGCCTTCTACCGTAGACAAGCTCGAACGGCGTCAGCTGCGTCGTCTCCTGGATAGCCATGTTGTACGCAAACGTGACATATGGGAGGACATCGTCCCAAGTCTTATGTTCAACGTCAACGTACATTGACAGCATATCTGCGATTGTCTTGTTCAGACGTTCTGTTAGTCCGTTCGTTTGGGGGTGGTATGCCGTCGTTCTTCGGTGATCCGTGTTGCTGTAGCGTAATACTCCTTGCATCAGCTCCGCAGTAAATGATGTTCCGCGGTCTGTGATTAGGACTTCCGGGGCTCCATGTCGCAGCACAGCTTGGCTTATAAAGAACTTCGCCACTTCTTCTGCAGTCCCCCTCGGAAGAGCGGTGGTCTCTGCGTAGCGCATCATGTAGTCTGTCGCTACGACAATCCACCTGTTCTGTGATCGTGACGTAGGGAACGGGCCTAAAAGGTCCATTCCAATCTGTTGAAATGGTCTCGATGGGACGGCGATCGGTTGCAGAAGTCCGGCGGGTCTTGTCGGCGGCGTTTTTCGTCGCTGGCAGTCACGGCAGCTCCGGACGTAGTGGGTGACGTCAGAGCTAAGGCCGGGCCAGAAGTATCTCGCCTTGATTTTTCCAATAGTGCGGGCTGTGCCCAGATGTCCGGAAGACGGGTCGTCGTGGCACGCTTCCAAAATGTCGTCACGAAAGTCCGCGGGGATGACGAGAAGGTAATTCGCTCTTGTTCCCGGGCTGAAATTCTTTTTCACAAGGACGGAGTTTCTCAGGCTGAATGCTGGTAAGCTGCGTTTGAAGGTCCTAGGAACGGCAACGTTGCATTCCTCGAGGTACTCGATTATGACGCATAAGTCGGGGTCGGCATGCTGCTGGGCGGCTAGGTCGCTCTCCGTCACGATCCCGAAGAACGCGCTGTCTTCATCAGAGTCTTGTGGTGGTGGGTCGATGGGGGCGCGGGACAGGCAGTCGGCGTCGGAGTGTTTCCTGCCGGATTTATAAACGACTGTAACGTCGAACTCCTGCAGGCGCAAGCTCCACCGCCCAAGACGGCCAGAGGGGTCCTTCAAATTGGCGAGCCAACACAGCGCATGGTGGTCTGTTACGACCTTGAATGGCCTTCCATACACGTATGGGCGAAATTTTGAAATCGCCCATATAATAGCCAGGCACTCTTTCTCAGAGGCAGAATAGATTTTCTCCTCCTTCGACAGACCACGGCTGGCATAGGCGATTACATTTTCGCAGCCTCTTTGCTTTTGGACAAGGACGGCACTCAAGCCTATATCACTGGCGTCTGTGTGCATTTCCGTTTCGGCATTTTCGTCGAAATGAGCGAGCACGGGCGGGCTTTGCAGGCGTTTTTGCAGCTCGCAGAATGCTTTTTCTTGGGCGTTTTCCCAGCTGAAAGGGGTGCTATCTTTCGTCAAGCGCGTGAGTGGCTCTGCAATGCGTTCGAAGTTTGCGACGAAGCGCCGGTAGTATGCGCACAGCCCGAGAAATCTTCGCACGCCCTTCTTGTCTTTCGGCCTTGGGAAGTTCGCAATGGCGGAAGTATCGGGGTCAGGTAGGACTCCCGCGGCGTTGACGACGTGGCCCAAGAACTTCAGTTCCCCGTACGCGAAACGACACTTTTCAGGCTTCAGCGTCAACCCCGACGTACGAATGGCCTCGAGTACCGACTCCAACCTTTCAAGGTGTTCGTCAAAAGTCCGGGCGAATACCACTACGTCGTCGAGGTATACGAGGCAGGTGTGCCACTTAAGGCCAGCTAGCACAGTGTCCATGACTCTTGGAAATGTCGCTGGTGCTGTGCACAGCCCAAACGGCATCACCTTGAACTCGTATAGGCCGTCTGGGGTTATAAATGCAGTCTTCCCTCGTTCTCTCTCGTCCACTTCAATTTGCCAGTAGCCGGTCTTCAGGTCCATCGATGAGAAGTACTTCGCGTGGCAGAGGTGGTCGAGGGCGTCGTCAATCAGGGGAGGGGGTACACGTCCTTTTTCGTGATTTTGTTCAGTCGCCGGTAGTCAACGCAAAACCTTGATGTGCCGTCTTTTTTCTTTACGAGTACGACGGGCGCAGCCCAGGAGCTTTTCGATGGCTTTATAATGTCGTCGCTGAGCATGTCGTCGACGTGAGTCCGGATGGCTTCCCGTTGGTGTGAAGAGACGCGGTACGGTGACTGTCGGGTAGGTCGGGCTTCATTTTCGGTTATTATTCGGTGCTTCGCTAGAGGGGTCTGACGTAGTTTTGCGCTCGACGAAAAACATTCGCTATAGCGACGCAGCAAAGCCAATAATTTTTTCCTTTGTTCTTGTGGTAGCGCCGGATTTATGTCGAATGGCTGAGGGAGCTTGAAGGTTTCTACGGGTGTGCGTTCAAAGTCGGCGACCGCGATTATGTCACTTGCTTCTTGCGTTTCTTCGAGGAATGCAATTGCCGTGCCCTTGTTTAAATGCTGGTATTCCTCGGTGAAATTAGAAACCAAAATGTGGGATTGGTGTTGCTTGAAGCGCGCAATGCCTCTTGCGACAGCCACACCACGGTTGAGAAGCACCCTTTGATCAGTCTCTACGTTAGCGTCGACGTCAGGACCAGCATCTTCACAGTAGACTGCGACCATCAAGCTTGCGCGGGGTGGCAGGGTGACATGATCATCGGCAATTCTTACAGCAGCACGTCGTTCGGGGTTCGGTTCCGGCGTTATGGAGTGATGGGGGGAAAACGTTATTGACTTAGTCTGCAGATCGAATATTGCACCGTTGTCCATCAAAAAGTCCATTCCAAGAATTACGTCGCGGGAGCAGTTAGGAAGAATGACGAACGCCGAAGGGTACGTTGTGCCGTCTATGGTGACGCGCGATGTGCACGTTCCACTTGGCGTCACGAGGTGGCCTCCTGCTGTGCGTATGTGCGGACCGTCCCATCTGGTCATAACTTTCTTCAGTTTAGACGCAAATGATCCGCTCATTACCGAATAGTCAGCTCCCGTGTCTACGAGGGCGACTACGTCAAAGCCGTCGATGGACACCTTGACGTCAGATGCAGTCTTCATCGAGTTCCGGGTTCTTCGGGGCTTCGTATCTCTGCTTGTACGTGTTGATGGTCGGGCACTGTGCATCGTCGTTGTCGTCGTCTTCTCAACGGACGTCTCGGTCAGGTTGGGTACGCGTCGCGCCGTGTAGCTGTCGTCGTGTTCGCGAGTCTCGTCAGGGTTAGGTCGGGTCGTCGGGATGAGGGCATGTTGTGAATCACTGTCTTCAGCGCGTCCTTACGTCGTTGAAGGGTTTCCAGTTTTTCGCCATAGAGCAACTTCACCTCCAGAAGTTGCCGCCTTTAGTTTCCCCTGCATGGGCTGGGAGACCTTCCACGTGCGAAGTCAGCATTGCTACGGCGGTCCGGCGACTGGTACGGCTAGGGTGAGGGCGAACGGTTGAAACGGGCTGGTCGACGGTTGGTGTTGGACAGGTACTCTTCGATCTCCGATGGGCGCTGGCCAGTTCGGGGGCGGGGTGCATCGACGGAGAACCCTCACAAACCGAGCCTCCTGTAGGGGCAGCGACGGTAGACGTGGTCGGCCTCTCCGCAGTGGTAGCACAGCGGACGATTTCCGGACGTTCACCACACGTCGGTCTTCCTTGGGGCGGGGGGTTGCGCCGCAGGTGGTCGGGCCGGCGAGAGGGGACGACGGTACGGAGCCTCGTGACGATAGGGTGCAGGTGGGCGAAAGCAATGTACAGCAGCCGCGCAGGTCATGGCTTCCGGCTCGCGAGGTGGTACTGGAGTCGTTGAAGTTCCAAGCGCTTGCTGCACTTCTTCTCTAATTACATCGGTAAGAGAAGCGACTTGTGGTTGCGGTGGCGTCGGGAGCAGTTTACGCAGCTCCTCCCTCACTATTTCGCGGATAGTCTCCCGTAGGCTATATTCGGGAATGCGCACATTGTCGACGCAATTCGCATTGGCCATACCAAAATAGTTCCGGTCGTACTGCTTAGCACGCATTTCGAGTGCTTTCTCAATGGTGCTGGCTTCGGTTACGAATTCGGCGACGGTCTTTGGCGGATTTCGGACAAGTCCAGCAAATAGTTCCTCCTTCACACCACCCATCAAGAAGCGTAACTTCTTTTCTTTCGTCATTTCGGGGTCCGCGCGGCGAAATAGTTGCTTCATCTCTTCAACGAAGATCACGACCCCTTCGTTGGGGTGTTGTGTCCGAGTTTCAAGCAAAAGCGCTGCTCGCTCTTTTCTCACAACGGTAGTGAATGTCTTAAGGAACTCCTTTTTAAGTGAGTCCAGTCGGCCAAAGAACTCTCATGGTTCTCGAACCAAGTTCGAGCAGTATCTTCTAAGTAAAAGAAGACATGCCGGAAAGTTTCTTCGTCGTCCCACCTGTTGAAGATGCGGACCCGCTCCAGCTTCTCCAACCATTCTTCGGGGTCTTAAGTGGGGGCTCCCCGGAACGATGACGGTTCCCGGGGCTGCTGCAGGACGATTGGCGACGTTGTTTCTTGCACCATGGTGTTGGTTGCAGCGTTCATTTTCTTGGGCCCTTCTGGCATCAAACCGAACTCGGGTAGCAATTCTTGCAGTCGGCGACGTTTTCTGGTTGGGCTGGCTTGGCGGCTTCCAGATGTCATTGGGACCATAAAGGGTGAGTACCCTGCACCTCCACCAGATGTCACGAAGCCAAGGACGACGCAGTTGTCCTGAAGAAGAAACAAGTTTATTTGGAGCGAACTTGTGCTCCCCTAACAACTCAAAAGAATACAGAGGCGGCGAAGCAGCGGTCAACAAAGTGACTTGCGTCGGCGAGCGTCGCAGAATCGAATGCCCTGGCGTCCGCACTGCAGGCCTTTTATCTTTTGGCTCGCGTGGTTCTCGAAACGTCGACTCGCATCGAGAACATAGTAGATCCAAGAAGATTATTCTGGGCTGTTCACGTTGAATCGGAATGCTCTCCCTATCACAACAGATAACACATGCGGCACAGAAAGAAAGAATGGAACACTCGCTTCCCTTGGTGCAGAGATAACACAGACCTGCGCAGCCGGGCGGTAAAAGCAAAACACAAATAAACAAACCAATGTATGGTTCGCGGCATTACCCCCCTTTAAGAGTGCATCGACCCGATGCTAACATAAGCGACAGTCCCAACAAATGAAAATAAAAGTTAAGACTACGCGCTATTAGTACGCCGATGTGACAAGTGGGCATGGCGGCAGTGTCGGGATGCCGGCTAAAAATCCGTTTCTCTTCATCATCCAGACTTCTCTGGTGTTGCTCCGGACACCAACGGGACGATCGTAGTCAACCGATGCGCAGCTGATGAAGATTTTGGACAACGACGATGCAGAACGTGAATTGGTTTATCATTGTCCATCGTGGAAGTACGGCACGGTATCACCCATGCCGTCACCGCCCTTCAACTGGAAGATACATTTCATCCCCAGCGCCATCGCAACTGCCCGGTATAAAGCAAGCCCCGCCATCTGCCCCCTTCTCACCCCCCAGGATTTCCCTGCAGTGGCCACGGTCGCAGTGTCGGGATGCCGGCTAAAAATCCGTCTCTTCCTCATCCTGGTGGGGAAAAACTTCGGCAAATGTGTCCGCTCTAATGATGTTTGCCTAATACTGCTGCCGTGCCCTCGGCCTTTGTATTAGTTGTATGAGTTGGCTGGTGACTTTAGTGTGTCTATGCGATTTTTAATCTTACTTGATGGTGACATTGGGACCAACGCAAGACCTAGTCTTGAAGAACTTGCGCAGCGACTATCAGCAATTGCTCAAGATATCAAGGTTAATAAAAAAGGCAAAACAGCGGGCAATGAAATACTGAATAAAATTGATAAGAATAATAGAAAAACTTACTGGACTCGAGAAAAAAGTAACGCACTGCGTTAACAAAGTATCAGAATTGGAAAGTAGCCTTGCAAGTATGGGTAAAAAACTTGACGACCTTGAAAACAGTAGTCGTTGTTCGAACCTTATAGTATATGGTGTTGACGAACATGATAACGAGGCTACGGAAAATCTCGAGAAAGCTGTTATTAAAGAAATCTTTCAGGATGTGCTTAGCGTAAATATATCGGGTGTCGAGCGGATTCACCGTCTTGGTCGACCAAAGCAGGGGCCTGATCACAAACCCAGGCCTGTAATAATTAAGTTGCTTGACTTACGAGACATAGAACGTGTCATGAAAAACTGATCGAAATAGAAGAATCTGCGTTTTCAGCCAGCGAAGATTTTTCACAGGCTATCCGGGATGTCAGAAAAAAGCTGTGGCTTCGCACGAAAGAAAACCGGGACCGTAATAAAAATGTACGCCTTGTTTAGGATAAGGTCAATGTCGACGGTCCTGTTTATCGTTGGGATGAGAGCCGTAACAACATGGTTGAGATAACAAAAAACACCAGGCTGCGGCCGAACAACCAAGGCTGCGGCCGAACAACCGGCAAACGAAGTGCGGATTACGAGAAGCTGAAGTCGGCAAGTTTCCTCCTCGTGAATGCTCGCAGTCTCGCCAATAAGGTAGACCATTTCAAACACACGAGACGCCGAGCAGTCACAAAATCGTTCTTGACGTTTCGCTGTCACGAATGTCCACAAGATTGACTGGGACGGTGCAAGAATCGTCGCAACAGAAAAATAGGCTACTTCACGCCTGCATCTGGAATCACTAACCATTCAGACCACATCTAACACGGTTAATCGGGACGACGGAAATCTAAATCCAGTCTACGCGCTCCTTACATCGATTACTAAACCCCCTTTAAACGATCCATTTCTGGTGATGTTTTCCTTGTGAACAAGGCTTCCGTGCTGGAAGCCGAAACGTCAAGAACGATTTTTTGACTGGTCGGCGTTTCGTGTGTTTGAAATGTATTCTCCCGGCCAGACGGGATTCCGTCACTGTCTCGACTTCATAAGGTAGACCAGTTAGAAGCAATACTTTTAGGTCTAGTGCCTGCCCGGACAAAAAGTCCAACAAGACCTGTTGGGCAGACCTGTTTCCTGTTGTGCTGACAGCACGCCTGTGGGGCCAATAAGAAATTCTGTCGGCACTCTATCGTCCTAATAGCCTAGTCTTCCAACAGGGAGCTAAACCTTGATTGCGTTTACCGGCTCGCCAACACCATCAGTGAACGCCAACAGACGCTTTGTTGGTAATCAGCGGTGCGAGCGCGCCATCAGACAGAACCGACAGACGCCCTGAAGCTGTTTTAGGGCCTAAAAAGCAGCGTCTATGTCTGGCATAGACGCTAGACGTCAACGTTTGAGTTCTGATTTTTCTTTTCAATAAGTAACAGTCATACGGACGATAACATAACGATGTCAAGATATGCTTTGGCTAATACAACGGCAAGCACAATAGTTTGTTGCTGCAGCCTCGGTTGCTCTTCGTCAAAAATAAACTGAATCGGCTGTACAGCTTTCTTCGAGGGCGTGTATGCAGGGGTTCTTCCCTTTTTTGCGCAGTCCGCCGGGGGCAGCCCATGTAAAATCTTTTTCACTCGTCGCTGCCGCCCACAGTACCTATTTGCAGTACCTATGACGTCGCCGCCACCACATCCTTCGGTCGCTATCTAATATTGCCTTGCATTATACCCACTTGTTACAAACTCAGAGGTTTTCGCACTGCTAGCAATCGTTTTACACGACGGGTTAGATGCGCCTGACATGCCCGGAGTGACATCGCTTGTAGTATTAGCGCGACGTTGCTTGTCTGCAAGATGGTGCCGGACAAACAAGCATTATCAACGCCAGAATTCTAACGGCACTTTGCATTTCATTCGTGGCTACCGTGGCTTGCGCAGAAAAGGTCGGGTTGACCTGCGACAGCTTTTCTTGAGTCAAATAAGGGAGCTTTGGCTCAATCGCTTGCAGCACTAGCAATGCGGCCTCGTCTGCAAGAAGGATGCGTGAGAAACAAGCGTTAGGACAGCCAGAATTTCAAAAATGCAGCATACACTAGACACAAACAAGATTGGTTGGCAACATACGTAAGTATACAGTTGTTTTAGGCGCACCCTGGCCGCCCGCCGAGATAGCTTAGTGGTAACGCGTCCGCTTACTGTTTTGGAGGTCCATGGTTCGATTCCTTGTCGAACCTCGCTTTTGTTTCCGGCGATGGTTTTGTTAGCTCTTTTTTTAAGACCAGGGTCAGCGCCTCTTCCTTGCTTTCCATCACGCTGACATTTACCACCCTCTTCTTAAACCCAAAGTAGCTTGTTTCCTCGCACCTTCTCTCTTCAGAAGCCTGCCGTGAAAAGAAAACCAAAACAAACGTCAGAACTTCTTTACAATATCAGTATATATGTCAGTTACTTTATGTGTATTCACTTTTGCCTTTAAAAACCTCAAATGCAAGTTATAGACCTCTTTGAGACTTTGAAATTAGAAAGATAATTACCAATTATACAGCACTAACACAATTTCTGTGGAACATAGAAGTACTGCTATTGAAGCCTGGCAACTATCTCTCACTTTTTGTGTGTTTGGTCATGACGTTTTGTGCCGAGTGGTTGCTGGCGCAATTGGTTAAGTTTTATCTATTTCAAGCTTAAATCATAGTTATAAAAGCTCTATGGGTGATGTCTACCCTTCCAACCTACGCGTGTGTTGAACATGGGGACACGGGAAGAACGAATATCGCCGCATAAAATACTCCGCGTCTAAAGTGGATGACATTGCGTTCAAACAAAGCGTGTTGGTGTCCACGAGATGAAGACGACAGTGAAGGAGAATTGTTCGTTGGAAACATCGTTTTTGCTGGGGTAAGTACGCATTTTTTATTATTCTGTATTTGGTTGGAACGAGTTCTGTTGTTTATGGGTCAGTGGTTCACTAGACCCCATCTCATTTGCTCTGAGAGGCTACGTGATTTAGCATACTTGTTTGGCGCCCACTCCAACGTTTCCGCAGAAGCCAGCATCATTTACGCTGAAGCTAGACCTTGGTTACGATGCTCGCGCTGTAGTACACGGCTGCTAAAAAGAAAGAAAGCGTACACTTGATTCCTTGGCTGCCGTTTTGTAGGTGTCGTGAAGTCTCCCCCCTACCCAAATTCCGTGCATTGCGCTTCGCAGCTATTGCGCTCGCGAGACCGTTGCGACCTCGCGGTCTTCGGGCCGCGATATGCGTGCCGTTCTCGTGACGCTCGGCAACAGCGTCGTGAAATTGCCGTACTCGCTCGCCAACGTGCCCCGACAGCTTACGCGTCGACCGGGTGCTGGCGGAGTTGGCTGGAAGACAAACAGGCAAGAGATGAGGACGCAGGAGGTGTAGTTAAACAGGTGAGAATTTACAAAGTGCAAGGGGGCGAAAATAGTATGCAAGGGCAGGAAACGGTGAGAGAGTTCGGGCCGCGCACCAGCGAGCGAGTGCGGCGATTTCACGACGCCTCAAGTTGCCGAGCTTCACGAGTCCGGCACGAATATTACGACGCCCGTCTGAGACTTCACAGAGGTACAGAATTCACATACGTGGAAATTGAAGGTGAAATGCGTGCATGTGGCCTCGCAGGGAATTAGCATATTCTCAGGGTAGTGGGGGAGATTTCAGTACGCCTACGAGGCGCCTGCCTATTTCGTCAGAGTAGCTCGCGGGAAGTCTGGGGCTTGATATCAGAGGCATGTGTATTGTTTAAATTAGTGCAGAAACTTGAGCGAATTCACAAGTTTTCATTTTCGCGAAACCGCAGGCCATAAGAGACTAACGAGAAAGCCGTAGGCACTCACTCAACTCGATTAATATTGGAGAATTTAACGTGCAGAAACAAGTCAGACATTGAAGTGTAGGAGCCCAAACTATCACACATCAGTTCCGATTGAAAGCAAGGGATACAGATGGGCTTCTAGCATGCGTTCCATGCAAATTAGCTTAGCAGTGCGCTTTGCATATATCATGCACACCCCACTCACAGTACCTGCGGGTGTAATAAATACATTCTTACTGTGACCCAAATTTCACTTTGGGCGTTACGGGACTGTTCTTATTAGTGCCTTGGAGGTTACTGTTTCTAAACGATTAAACATCTACTTGATGTAAGCACTCGTGCTTTGTGTGTGCTCTTTTGTATTTCAACAGGTGTCAGCACACTCACAGATTATGCACCTGCAGGTGCTGCTGCTGGCTGTCCTGGGTCGGCTGCCGCTCAGTCCAGTTTCAAAGGCTTTGCCAGGGCCTCCCGTGGGCAACCGACACTGCACCTGCTGTACCCAAATACTGCCAGGACTTTCGTTGGTGCTCCGTACGCTTTACCGCCTGGAATAGTCATTCCTTCCTCCATCATCTGGCCACTTGGACCACCCGTTCAGAAGCCAGCGCATTTGCTCGACACGTCGGTCCAGGCACCGAATATGTACTTTCAGGTTAGTTATTGCATGTTGTGGAACCTGCCATGATGTATAGCGGTTAGCAGTGCTGTGGCCTCTGGTTATTTGAAACATTTTCATGAAGCAGTGCGGTGCGTTTGGAGCGTGTCATTGCTTAGAAGAGATATTGAAGAGAATCTGGGGCGGATGCCTAAAGGGCAAGAAGAGAAAGTGAACTGACCTTGAAGGAAGTATTCGTATGTAATCAAGCCAAGCAAACATTTAGGATCTTTCGTTATGGTTTTGAAATTGCAATACAAACTGGTGTGGAACTACTTTCTATTTTAAGTAAGCTTACAATTTTATCTACTTCAGATCCTTCTGGTATTAATCACACCATACAGAAAAGTACATCCCGCAGTCTGTAGAATTCGGACAGCACTTTTTTCGCAGTCTCTCATGACAGGCACTATTCTCAATGATTCGAGGTTAGTCGAGGTAGCACCAATCTTTAAATCAGGAGACGGTACTTAACCAATAAATTTCCCTAACAAGCAACTAATGCAAGGTCGGGAAATATTTCATCCACTCTCATGTCGGTAATTATTTATAAAAGCACAATATCACATTCGAATATCACCACGGTTTTCACAAGGGTTACTTGAGAAACACAATTTTCAGCATTTCTTCACGATCTACATTGACCCATTGACACAGTATTACAAACTGCTGTAGTTTTTTCTGGATTTTTCTAAGGCATTCAATCTCATTGCACACCAGACTTCTTCTCAAACTTCACCCTAACGTCCTCACTTGAGCGAAACATTTTCAGTCTTCTTGAATGCACTTTACTTCTCCCAATAACTATATACTTCTTTTGCTCGTGCCACTTTTGTTGTCCCCCCAGGCAGTTTGCTTGATCCTGTCTATCTTCCATGTTGCATATCCTCCCATGTAGGTATATTTGCAGACGATGTTGTAATTTATCACACAATTTCTTTCAACTACTACCGTCAATGCTTTCAATCTGATCTTAACACAATTAACTTCTGGTGCTGCAAATGGCTAATGTCACTTATCTCGAAAAAAAGTGCATGACTTTAACGATGGCAAGTCTCGAATTGAAAATACTTACTTTATTAAGAACAGCCTGATTACTTCTTGAGACAAAGGTGTTTTAGTAGGCTGGTAGAGGAGGGGGGATTGCATGGTGGATTTCAAAAGGTAGATCGATTGGGAAAATAAGACGTGTTAATAATATTTTCATTTGCACTCCAAAACTCAATTCATTTCATATGTTTAAACCACTGCAGTGGCTAGGGTGGTGTGGTGTGGAGGCAAATGTCGGTTAGATACCGCTTCGTGTGGGCGCTTTTCAGATGGAGGCACCACGTGAAAACGCCCGTGTGTCGAGATTTCGGTGCGCATTAAAAATACCCAGCTGTTCAAAATAATGCGAAGTGTTCCCGTACAGTGCTCCTCATATCCCAAGTGTAGCTTTGGCGTGTTAAACCGCCATTTTTTCATGTCTTTGGAATATTACCTGCTGCTGTAGCAGGTGCAGCATAAAGGTGAAATAATGCATAACAGCCATACAATGTTTCGAAGAGCTAAATGTAAAGGCCATATTGAAGTGCGTTTATGGGTCTATCTCATAGAAGTAGTGAAAGGTTATATACTCTGGTGCAGGTTAAGAACGGCAATGGCTCATGTAGTGTAGTCCCGTGTTTGACGGAATGCCGTGTAGGCAGGCAAAAGCATTATTGTAATGATGAAACGTAGGTCACTGACCAAGTCAAGAAAGTCATTCAACGTTTTGGTGCTTGTTTACTGTAAGCATGTGCCGTGAGAAACGAAGCTATATATTGGGCATTACGCGGCGCAATGAGTTCGCATAGATGTGGTTCAGATTGCCATTCATTATGGTGATACTGTTTGGCGTCGCCTGAACGATGACGGACTCGAGCAGTAATCAAGAATATAGATTGCACTCAGTTGTCAGTAATTTCGCCTTGTTCCATTCGACCACGTGTCCCGTCCTGTCATGGTGATCGGCCAGTGCGCTTGTTTTTGCATAGCCCTTGTCCACTTCGCTCTAGTGCTGCGTTAATCGTCTTTTCAGATCCCCCGTTTCGCCAATCTACACTGATTTTTATTCGGTGCACGGAATCTAATAAATAACACCTGGAAGCTCGGAGAGTGAGAGGGGGTCTTTCACCGTGACAATGCCAGAACGCAGCTTGCTAGTGGGCACATGCACAATGTATGCACTGCGTTTCTTGAAAATGCGTGCGAGAGCTTCACTAATGTGTGGGACGTAGGTAATTGCTGCATGTTTTGATGCAGTCCTTGTGGCTGCCTAAGGCATTGTATTCAAGAAGAAGCGAAGAGGGCGACTGGCAGGAATCCGCATTGCCATTAGCAGGCAGAAGCGTCCACAAGGCCTGCGTCAAAACGCGCTGCAATTCTCATCTTACACATCAATGAAGCTTTCGCACGCATTTTCAAGAAACACAGTCTGCACATTGTGCACGTGCCCACTAGCAAGCTACGTTCTGACATCGTCAGCGTGAAAGACCCCCGCTCACGCTCCAAGCTTCCAGGTGTTGTTTATTAGATACTGTGCGCCGAATGCAAATCAGTGTACATTGGCGAAACAGGCAATCTGCACAGAAGATTAATGAAGCACCGGAACGGAGTGAGCAAGGGCCATGCAAAAACGAGCGCACTGGCAGAGCATTGTGAGAAGATGGGACCCTTGGTCACATGAGACGAAGCGAAAGTACTGAAAACCAAAGGTAATCTTCTCGATGGCTGTTTGAGTCCCTCATCATTGAGACGATACCCGACACTATCAACAGAAAGGGCGGGTAGCTGCAGCATATCTATGCAAACTCATTGCACCGCCTGATGACCAATATATAGCTTCGTTTAGCTTTGTATAGCTACAGCACATGCCCATTGTGAACACGGTACCCGTACGGGTACCGAAATGTCAAACGGCTTTTTTGACTTGGTCAGTGACCTATGTTTTATTATTGCAACAGCTCATGCAGTGTATCACTCCACCGAAGCAACATACCCGGAAAAGGAGATTGCAATTAGGCGTGGCATCGTCTTCTTTTTGTCATGTAGTGCTCGGGTGAGCACGTGCTCCTGAGGCCCATTTTACGGAAACAAGCTTACGCTACTACAGGCTAAAGCCTGGGTGAGGGTGTGCTAATGTGTTCTGTTGGCCCATTAGCATTGATGGATTAGCCCATGCTATTTGTCAGCTTCATGGAATGCTCTACAAGCACCCTTGCGACGTTGCACATAACCGTACACCAGGGTGCACAGCTTTTCATCAGTGCCTACATTTCACACCAACCTCACGCATTGGACCATTTTTCTAAATTATTTTGTGTTGGAATGGATACAGGCATAAATATCAAGTAGCTACTTCAGTTTTCTGCTACAGTATTTGTGGATAGATACATGTCATTGCTGCCTTTTTTTTCTTTTTGTGTCGCAGCTGTATGCAGGTTGCGACACTTGGCTGTGCAAGGATGCCTGGGGCACAATGTTGCGGGCTTCAACTCATTCGATGTTTTGCCGGCTTGTGGCAAATACTTTTTGGACGTTGGAGCAGATGCGAGACAGGAGCGTGGATGGGACGCTCTCCAACAAGAGCAAGCCGCAAGGGAAAATGAAGCCCAAAGCAGCCCTGACACCAGAGAAGGTCGCATCCCTGAAAGGTATTGCATGTGATATCTGACATCAGAACTGATAGCTATTTCATAATTTAACAAAAGCAAGCATCCCCTAATATGAAATTTCTGGCACAATAAATGGTCTCACATTGTGCCTGAATGCTATTCATGAATAACGGTTTGCTGCGAGCCCAGTATGCGTTAGCTTACAAGAAAAAAAGCTGCAGGGTATTAGTTTATTTCCGAGATTGTTGCTTTTTACAGGGAACCTTTTTGGCAATATTTGTTACCCTTTTACACATTGTCTTTAGTTCACAAGGTCATTGAAACCTTAAAAATTCTATCTACAGCTTTTTTTCAGATCTATGCAGCCAGGACTACGTCTGCGGAGCCCTCTGAAGCCAGGCTAAAGGTGTTGCGAAAGCAACTTTCACAAAAGCTAGGCGACATGCAGCAGAACTAATTGAGTGAGCAGCACAAAATGAACTTCTCTATTTTTATTTTACTAAAAGGCCTACATGCTTGCCAAACTTGTAAACCCGTTCCACACCTCACAGCATCTGTCCTAAGTCAATCTCGTCATCGGGCCTATAGCTTCACCAACAGACGGCATTCAGATCAACAGACTGCATTCAGACCAACAGAATGCCATCAGACCGACAGACTGCCATCAAGCCGACAGACTGCCTTCAAGCTAACAGGCTGCCATCAGACCAACAAACTGATATGCCGAATTTCAGGAATGGCTGCCGGTCTAACAGCCTGAATTTCTGTTGGGATTTCTCTTGGGGTTGCATTGTTGCTGTCACTGAAACGTGGCTACATTCTAGTATTTCTGATAATGACGCTGTCCCACCGAGTTATGCTATTGTATGAAAAGACCGAGGATCACGTGGTAGTGGTGTTGCGCTCCTTTTCAAAGAAGAAATACGCTTTTCTCTAATGCCCGATGTCGCCGATGTTCAATCATTGTGGTGTAATGTGTATCTCAAAGACAAAACCGCAAAAGTTGGTGTAGTGTATAGGCCACCCAATGCTGACAATACGTATCTTCACTCATTTTATGACTACATCTACTCCAATGTTCATGGGGGGACAATCGTACTAGCCGGTGACTTTAACCTTCCCGAAATCGATTGGTGTTCCCTTAACACAGAAATTAAACGCAAAGTGTTTTAATAGATATAATGCTTACACTTAATATTGAACAGCTTGTTCATGCACCAACACTCGTGCAAAGAGCATCCTCTTCAATACTGCATCTAATCCTTGTACGTAACGATGTCCCAAAAAAAGAAACAAAAATAGATAACTCGATCGGTTATCTGGCCACAAAATTGTTTTATGCACAGTGCCTTTGATTAGGCAATCCAGGCCACACGGTCAAGTAAAACTACCACCCGCATTAAATGGAGATAATGATGCTGCTATAATGACATACCTTGCGCACGAGTACTATGAATTTTCTGATATGTGCCTTTCTGAAAGCCATAGCATTGACGAGGTTTGGTTGAAATTCAAGTCTCATGTTGCGTATTAGATGAAAAACTTTGTTCCTACTGTACGCAAAACAACAAAAAAGTGCAACCCTTGGAATACGCGTGAAATAATCCCTATTAAACATAAACTTAAGCGGCATACAAAAACTAATAAACACCTGACTGCTCCAGGCTACCGTTCCCAAATAAACACTCTGACTAAATCCCTCAAAAATAAAGTTCGTTCCGCTGAGCCACATTTCTGCAAACATACGCTTCAGAAGTTCATGACAGAAAACCACATAAATTATGCCAATATATTAATTCAATGAGAACTTCACCAGTTCCAAGAGATGGTGTAGAGGACAAAGTAAGGTCAGCGGATTTCAGTGCTTATTTTTACTCAGTGTTCACTACTGATGACAGCGTCATCAGGCCTTGCATTTTTAAGACAATGAAGATGTAACATTACCAAACGCGCCTGTCATATCAGAAGCGGGAGTACTGTCACTCCTTCTGAGCAGAAACGAAAGGAAAGGCTGCGGTCCAGATGCTATTTCAAATGGCTTCCTAAAACGGTACGCCGAACCTGTTAGTAAATACTTGTGTCTTATGTATTCCAAATCAATCAAGGATTCTTGTCCTCCACCTGACTGGAAAATAGCTAAAATAACTGCAATATACAAATCAGGCGATAAATCGATCCCTGCTAATTATCATCCTATTTTGATTACCTCTACCTGCAGCAAAATTCTCGAACACCTTGCGCTAAATTTTCTAACACATTTCATTGAACCAAACCACATTTTCCACCCAAATCAGCATGGTTTTAGATGCGGATTAGCCACACTTACTCAGCTTGTCGAAACAATGCATTATTTAGCCTTAGGAATAAATGAGCGTTCGCAAACTGATCTAATTTTCATTCATTTCTCTAAGGCGTTTGACCGTGTCTCTCACGTAAATTACTTTTCAAGCTTAATACTTTACTTGGGGATGGCCCGGTTCTCCGTTGGATACGTACTTTTTAACAGATCGCCACCAGTTTGTACAGTGCGGCCAGAACCGTTCCGATTTGGCTCCATTTGTGTCAGGAGTACCCCAAGAATATGTGTTAGCACCTTTGTTGTTTTTAATTTTCATCAATGACTTAGCTTACCAAGTCGATGCTCCAATAAGGCTCTTTGCAGACGACTTCATTCTCTATAACCAATTAAAGCACCCTGAAGACCAGTTGAAACTAAATAACTCGTAAAAAAGATAGCTCAATGGTGCGACGACTGGCAAATGAAGATCAACATCTACAAAATAGTTTGCATGTTCAATACTAAGAAAACTTCGAAAGTAAATTTCTTGTACAATTTTAACAATATGGAAATTCGAAGTGTAAACTACTATGAATACCAAGGCGTGATGACATCTTCCGATCTTGGCTGGACGGACCATGTCCGCTACGTCACAAAGAAAGCTTTAAAGAAATTATTTTTCAAGGGCACTTTATTTTTCCACCGACGAAACCAAACTTCTCGCATACGTCACGTTCATACGGCCTCTCTTGTCATATGCATCTGTTGTCTGGTTCCCTCACACCGCGTCTAACATTACAACTCTGGAGAGGGTTTAACGAAAAGCAGTGCACTTTATCTACCACGGATATGGACGCACCTACTCGCCACCTGAACTATTACGTCGGGCAGGGCTACCCACCCTTTCCAGCCGCGCACATCTTCTTCGACTAAAATTTCTATATCAGATAATTCACAAATCATTGAAAATAAACCCTGATTCCTTCTCGACCTTTCGCGAAATTAGACCAACAAGGCAACGCCATTCTTAGGAATTCGAAGAGTATTCGTTTAATAACAACCCTTTCAGATATTCTTTTTTTCCACCCACCTTTCGCGAATGGAATGCATTAGGTTCTCTTATCACTCAACAACCAACCATCGAAAAATTTTCGGAACTTGCTGAAAAAAATGTGCTAGGTTGTGTATCTTGATGGATGGTGTTCATACTTACCATGTATGCAATTGGTGTGCGTCATTACTATGTGAATTGCCTGAATACCTTGACATCTACGTAATGTGATGCTTGTATGCATCTTGGTGTGTGCATTGTTTGCGTATGCATACTTGTTTTCTTTGTACTGTATTATTTTGATTGTGCCTATTGGTAATGTCCACTGTAGTACTGTAAAAATCATGGTGATTTGCCTGCGCAAGTTGCGCATCTTTTCTGTAACTTTTAGTGTATATGCTCACTCCTGTAATAATCCCCCTTGCGGATTGACACTATTGCGCAAATAAATAAAAATAAAATAAATAAATAATAAATGAATAAGGTTGAAGCCAAGTAAATTCACTGCTTAATCACAGTTTTTGCGTTTCAATACGTACGTGCTGTACGAACTAGATGCTCAGTCAGATTGCCAGCTACAAAGAACACTCAACCAAACATAATGAACAAATTTCGTTCAGCGACTAAGCACGGGCCCATTCACGCAACACAAAGCGATTCCTAGGCTTAAAATTGTGGCTGATTCCTGTAACGGGACAGCACGAAAGTAAAAAGTGCCTTCACATGAGCATTTGAATGTTTATTGTGGATCGATATGAACTTGCACCACGCTATTTACATTTCATCAGTATGGCACCGTTAGACGCATCAACATTAAACAGTGATGGTTGTCAGGGGATCATTTTGTAAAGTCACGGTCCGGTGCAGCGAAAGGAGCATGATTTTGGCGGCGGCAGCTGTCTTGTGAATGGGCTCAAGCACTTCGGTGGCGCTCCGTGGCGCGTACGGTAGATTTTTGCGGTGCGACGAGCTCAGCTTCTAAAACGCATGAGGAAGAGTTCGTAGCTTGGACACTGAATGCGTGAACGCACTCCGCTGCCCGCTGGCTTGTCACTCGTCGCACCGAAGCAGTCATGAGGTTGACATTCGCCAGTCGGCGTCGTTGCCTTTCTGCCTTGATAGAAGTTTTCTTACCCGGGGCCATCACACCCGCACCAGTCGCGCCAACTATCGGCCCTGATCAGCGCACCACGCACTACTTCGCTTCCCCTCTGTTAGACGACAGGAGCATCTCAATCGAGAATCTTATAGGGAAGAATATCAGGCGCGTTCGTAGAGATGAACTGGCGTAAAGTCATAGCCGAGTTGGCACAGCATCTCACACCTCCCGTTGCGGTCAGAGTGATCATGGGCGCGAATGAAACCTAGTGTCACCGCGTCAGTAGAACTTTTTCTGGTGATGTCATTTTCGTGAAAGATATGACGTCGGTGAGTTCTTGCTGTACTGCGGCACAAAACACTTTCGTGTTAAAAATAAAAGAGGCCCAGAATACGATCGTATTCTGCCACGTTTGCAGCCAATTTCATTCTTCGCTGCCGCAACGACCTTTACTTTATCATTCAGTTTCCTTTCTTTTTTGGAAGTGAGAGTCATTGGACATTAACTAGGACAGCGTACCCTTTGACACGTCTTTCTCGTTCCGAGCACGTGCTGCCACGGTTGCGGCAAACGCTAGAGCTTGTCTGGCCAATCTTGGCCAGTCTCGTTAAGTGTGTATGCTTGAATTGACAAACGTGTGCTGGAGATGCTGTGCGCTCGGCACGAGCACGCCCACACGAACGCTCGGCTTTTTTCTTGTTTTTTTTTCTGCTGACAGGTCACTTCAATTTTGGCCAATCTCCCTAAGTGGGAATGCTTGGTTTGACAAACGTGCGAAAGGGGCACAGGGAGGTCGTCGTGAGTTAGGCACACACGAGCGCTAGGCATTTCTTCGTTTCATTACCTGCCGGGTGGCCGCCGTGAAGCCCGCCATGGTGGGCGCGCGTTGAGCAGTTTCCCGGTAGTTTTATCCACGGACACAAAAAACTACGATTTCCAATACAGCTTCGCTGTTAATAAGTGACCGAGCCCGGGCCGGAGCCGGCCCAAGCTTGAGACGACGGGCCATGGCCGGGCCCGGTCTGGCCTCACTTATAGACGCACGGGAGCGGGCCGGGCCCTGGCTAGGTGTTACGGGCACGTATCCCGCTGTGGCTTCACAAAGCGGGCTCGGGCCGTGCCTGGGATTGAAAATAAGGGCCGTGCAGTGCTCTAGTCCTTCTCAAACTTTCTGCAATACTGAAATCGCATCACCTAGTTCGCTTTAGTGGTTTGTCTTAAAGCCCGGCTTACTTTAGTTTCCTTTTTTCTGCCACACCAGTGTGGGTATTTTATTCTGTTTCGTTTATTCGTCTAACGGCACCATTTAGGTCAGCAAGCAGACTGGGCCACACCACAGCTTCCCTAGAGTCACAGTTCATCGCGGGTGGTGCTCGCGGGCTGTACTCACGTGCAATTCGTTTTTGGGTGACGCTGCGCGCACCTTCGTACAATGTCTACTTTTCAGAATCGTGTTTTTGTAAATTTTTATAAAAGCGAAGATTTCTCGTCAAAGCTCCACATGCCTAGCTGGCCGACCACCCAAGTGTGTATGTGTCACAAGTGTGTATGTGTCACAAAGAAAGCCAATTGCGTCAACAACTTTTGTTCAGCCAAGGCTTCCTGGGCTAAGGAGAGTTCAATAAATGTTATCCTTCCTCCTCTACGCTGGCAACGTGGTCTTTTGTTGTGAAGAGACGTTTTTGAGGGACATGTCATCATCATCATTATCACCAGCCTATCTACCCTACTGCAGGGCAAAGGCCTCTCCCAAGGATCCGCAATTATCCCGGCCCTGTGCCAAATGCCACCAATATGTCTCCACAACTTTTTTTTATCTCATCTGGCCACCTATTTTTTGCCGCCCCTGCCACTTTTACCTTCTCTAGGGATCAACTCTGCTACCCTTATTGGCTCCTGAAACCGACGGTAAATTTTGTGTGAGCGACTCCACAGCCTTGCGCTTGTCCATTGTGTGGGTCTCCAACGTTTTGGAAGTTCACCCGGCTTGTACGGGAAATCGCCCTACAGAAAGTGGCGTCAGGGAAATGCAGATTTCGGAGGGTCTAGTGATGCGGCAAATTGCGGGAAGCGTAGCTTAGCTAATGGGTTCAACGGATGACAAGCTCGCCAACGGCATATTAAAAGCTCAGTTTTACTTGGTTTTGCTGACCGGTTTTACTCGTCCGTCTGCTGGAGGCGAGCAACATCAAGGTGCTCTAAAGCGGCCTGTTTCAAGTCAGGAAAATTCCGGCGAATCGTCACAGCTTGGGACGACAGATAAAAACCCGCATCCGGTCCTACAAAAATGCGGTTCGAGAAAAAATTACAACATGCGACATTTAAGGTGGCGTGGACCCGACGCCATGAATAGCAAAATCACTCTGAGACAGCTTGGCGTACCTGTTCTTCGTTCAGCAATTATCATTACCTGAAAATCAGAATTTGCTGGCTCAGTTATATTCGCCTGAGGGAAACAGGTAACTGCACCTTTGTCTTTCACGTATACAGCAAGATACTGGCCCTCAAAGAATTTGCTCACAAAGATGTGGCGTTATCAGTGTAAGTTGGGCAAGAATTCCAAAGCATTCGAACACCTTCCTCCGGCACGCAAATACGTATTGATTCTAGACGGCGCGAAGCCAGGAGATCTCTAAATGTTTGTGAAAAGCTTCCTCATTACAAACAGCCGTTATACTGTGGGCTGGAAAATGTGTCAATGGTACATGACGCAAGGATTTTCCAGAGGCTGTTCAATCAATCTGTTCAAACCGACTCAATCAATCTAGCCGGGCATCCAACTCAGGTTTTCGCTGTGTGCACCCCTGCTACGTCCAGCTATTCATAAACAAATCCTGTACATTCCCTGCTCTGTAAGACAAAGACCTTGTCAGAGTCTGATATCTGAACCTGAAGTTTCAGCAATTGCTTAGGACAAAGCCTCAACTGCATGCTCTTTAGCATCCTCTTTTTCCATTTCACGCATTTGCAAATACGTCCTTTCAGCGTACGCGACTGCTGTACACAAGGAGGGATAGCTGCGGTGAAAGAATATGATAAGTAAGAAGCGCTGCAAGATTTTAGAGTCAAGTGGGCAAGAGTATTTTTTAATCGCTTTATGTTGCGCTTTGTTAGAAAATTTTTATTATCTACACCAACGCCCAACAAGTTAACCTTGCAGGTCCCTAGCTGCAACTATTTGTTGTTGATGAGAATACCGGTGCGTTTAATGCAGTTATGCACTAGTCCGACATGAATCAGATATTCTTTCCTCTAAGGTACGCAAACTGAAGGCTGCTTCCTACACATAGGTCATCGCGTAGGTACAGCGGGCTCCGCAATGAACAATGTCCAGTATTTTTAAAATGAGCTCGCGCAGTTTTGAACAGCAACGGCATGCGCTCACACTCAAGACTCTATTGACTGTGGAGCCTCTTTTCGGAGTATAATAACGGTGTATCTCAATTTGTAGAAGCCGTGTAGTCAATTCAGGGTGGAAAACGCGTTTGCACCATCAAGAGAAGACATGTGAGATTGCAGTGTAGGATAAGAATACGTGTCTCTCCAAATGAAATTGTTGAGTCGGCAGTAGTACATCTCTTTTTAGGCTCTAATACTACCGGCGAAGCATTGGCCTTGGCGAAGACCGCATGACCCGCATATCTATCTGCATTTTTTCAAAAGCGATGGCCAGTTTCACTTTTTTTTGGATGGTGAAGTGCCGTGGACTGCAGCTCGAATATGGTTCCTCCACCGTGTCAATGCGATGTTGAAGCACGGTGGTAGCACAAGGGCCTCCGCGAAAATAGCAGCGAACGGCTCCAGTGACTCAGCGAGCTTCTTCCGCTTAGAATCACTGTAATTGCATTTTCCCATGCATTGTATTAATAAGGAAGGCAATGCTGTGTGCGTTGCAGCTGTGGCCTACTTCAGCGTAGTACAGATATAAATGTACAGCAAAAAGTATAATGTCTGCGTCATTTGTCAATGTCTGAGCACCTTTATCCTAGTGAAGCAGTAGGCCATTGCGATTTATAAACTCTCTCCCTTATATCATGGGTGCCGCCAAGCTAGGGCAGTACGTAACCCAATCCAGGCACCATCTGCTTGAAAAACATATGTCAAAATGAATAGTCTCAGGCGCTGGAAAAAAGTGTAGTTGATCTCTGTTTTATATGAATCGGTAAAACACGAAATTGGCCTTCACAGGAACAGTTGAATGCTTATTGTGCACCGATATGAATTTGCACATCACTATTTATATATCCTTGGTATGGCAATATTAAACGCATCAACATTAAACACTGCATTACACGCCACGACCATTTTGCGAATTCGATTGAAACCCCAGGCGCTCGCAGACCGTGTGAACAAAACTGAACAGGTCGTTAGCGAATTGTTAAGTGGTCACTGTCCGCAACAGCGAAAGAGTATGATTTGCGAGTCGGCAGCAGTCTTGCAGGTGGGCGTGGCGAGCGACGTCCTGTTGGAGGGCCGCTTCGGCAAAGGTGTGACCACTTCTCTCCTGCTCCGTGGCGTGCACGGTACACGCTTGCATTGGGACGAATTCCACTTGTCGGATGCGAGAAGCAGAGTTCGTGGCTTGGGCCGTCAATGCGGGATCGCGCTCGACATCTCGCTGGCGTGTGTCTCGTTGCACCAAAGCCTTTCTGCATTGTTGAAAGTTTTTTTACACGGTACAACGGTGGAGGAATATAAGTTATTCCTTGATGGTGCACAGGGCCATCACACCCGCAGTATAGGCGGCGGATAAACACAGCAGCTTAAGCTTCTATACGCTGCCCTATCAAGGCGTCAACTATCGGCGTACATTAGCTTCATGACGCACTACTTCGCTTCACCTCTCCTTGACGGCAACAACTCCTTAATAAAGAATTTCATAGCAAACGATATAAGGCGTTACGTAAAAATATCTATACCAATTTAAGGCGTTATATAACGATATATCAGAATTATCTTATGGCTTGAATTCATAGCTGAGTAGGCAGACGTTTTCGCGCTTCCCCTTGCGGCCAGAGTAATCGCGGGCTCAAATCCTAGAGAAGCCGCGTCAGTGGAACGTTTCCGGCGATGTCATTTCGGGAACGGATATAATGGGGTGAGGTCTTGCTATACCTCGGAATAAAACACGTTCGTGTTAAAATAGCGCCATTGGCACCTTGCGAAGAAATGCTCCAGTTGCTGAACTTGTCATTATGTCCTGGGCAGAATTTACACTGGATCCCTTGTGGCGTCACGTAGTAATCAATGAGGCATCATTCGTTTGAAGCACCTTAACAGAAACATTTGGCGTTATTGGCTGTGCTTTTGCTTCATCACGACAAGCAGATGAGAAAAAACACGTTTTCACCGGTAGTCAAACGTGGAGGCCCCAGCCATGGAATGGTGAGTAGACAGAATCGCAGACTGCACCCATTCGACTATATGGCTATTCGTGTTTTGTTGACAAGCTATCATATAGAGGCACTCAGGACGGGTGTGTCCTGGGTCTTTACACTGGCAAGCGCTGCAGGTAAGAATTATATCATGCTAGTAGCATTGCTACCCTCCCGTCTCCACAACCACAGCATAGGGTCCTCTTGTGTTCAGAGGATTTCGTTGCCAACTCCGAAGGGAGCGAGAAACAGACTAAAATGGGCAATTTTCCCCATTGCTGAAACCCTGGCTCAATCTAACGATGGGAGCTAGCATCCCATGGTCTACCAAGATCGAACTGTCGGCCATCAAGAGCATAATAACATAGAGCGCAGCGGGAGTCTAAGAAAACTTCTGTGTGAGGTCGCTGTGGACTTCGCTGCAGCGAAGACTCCAAGGTTTTTCGTCCGTGTCCAATATGGCTGAATCGCCCCCACTACTGGCATAGAGTGTACATAATTCAGCTTCGGTATAAGAGCTTATTCAATTGCCCCGGCTGCTCCTGCCGTCTCCTATACGCTTGAGTTTTTACGTTGGTAAACTAACGTTGAAGAGCGGAATGCAACGTCGTACTGCTTGCGTCACGATCTGTGCATCTGAGGCACCCGGGGTATCCGTTAGAAGAGCTCCTGGAGAGGTTGAGTTCATTCAAGCAAGCTCTCGTGCGGGTTCTACTTGCGCGTTTCGAACTCACGGCGGATGCCCCACTTGTAGTGATAACTGCGACACTCCGCGAAGAAACGGTCTTCAACGCCGGCCGAGGACGGTAATGGAGTCCGCAGATTCCTTCAACGACCAAAGAAGGTCCCCAGACAATCGGAATGACACAGACCAAGAAAACATGTTGGAGCACCAATGCTGCTTTGTAGTCCCTTGAACACCAGGCTCCTCCTGCTTTGCAAGCATAATTGTTTCTGTGAAGGGGCTCCTCGAAGGTTCAGTGTTATGCATTGAGTCATTTTTTCTATAGAGAACTTGCACTAACTATGGGACTCTACGAAAGCCGTACACTGATGCCCGACTATGAGAGTGGCACACAAATGTTTAATAGCAGAGAAGCAGCTGATACTCCCTTGTCCATACGCGTCTCGGCCTGCATGCGGGTGCTTTGTGAACACATTTTGTGCCATGGTTGCCCGTGGATAATGGCACTGGTCGTATTGCGGCATGTAGTTTCAACGGTAAGATCACCAGAAGACGTTCTAAGAGAGAGCTTGAAAGATAAAGTTCAGAAGCTGTCTACAACAAGCTACGTGTATGACGTCGAGGAATGCGACCCGCAAGACGCCGGTCTCTTGTGACTTCCAAGTGCCATTAGCAAAATGAGGACCTTTCCTACAACATCAAGATAGAGATAAGCAGATAAATAGTGTATTTATTTTTCACGAAAAGAAGAAAGAAAATACTGGCTGAAGGTTTTCTTGTGTTGTGTAGCGGTTGTTTTCTGGATTGTCGCTCCTGGCAGTCCCATTTAGGTTTGTGTCATCTGCATCAAGCTCTGCTGGGCTTGCGCTGCTTGGAGGACGAAGAAGAATGGAGTTTGTGTTGCTCACGTGTGGAGGTAGATAGGAAATAGTTCGTTCAGTAGTAAAAATGCTAACTGGGAAACAGCAAACACCATCCCAATGTGATTTAACCACTGGAAAACGTTTTTCAGGGCGGGATCTTAGCACCTGGCAGGGCGTAATTAGCGACAAATTAAGTTATAACAATCGTACTTCACTTTAGAAAATTCGTAGTCACAACCGTCCGATTCCGAAACAAAGGGGGTGGGATTCGCACAGCCGCGGCTGGTAATACAAAGGGTGTTAAGACATCACTAACACGACTTTTTTTTGCCGCACTTACGGCTTACCACTCGAAACTCTCCACATACAATGAAGCATCACAAGGCTCTGAACAGTGCTATGCCGACGGGAAAACCAAAGGAACGTATGCCGGTTGGTGCATGTTGTGAAAGGATGACAACATGCATCAATTGCGACAAGCGACGCGAAAAACCTTACTGAATGGGAACAGCAAACAGGTGGTTTGGGGGACAGCAACCGGTGAAAAAATACAGTGCGCGAATACTCTCCTTCGCCCTTGCTCATGCAGCCGCTCGCTTGTGGGGTGCTGCTAGTCGGCAAAAACGAGCGACAGCGAGCGGCCGTCGCCTGCCGTTGTTGTCGCCTCTGGCAACGTCGTATAAGTTGTTTCGTTGTCGCTGTCATACACACTACTTGAATGCTGTACCCAGTGAGTTACTTTTCTTGCGTCGTTCGTCAAGGTCGCCGCGTGTGGTTATCCTTTTATACTCGCGTTGCCCTCCAAATGAGCGCTGAACATCCTAGTGCTCGATGTGGGTCACCATTGTGTGCCGTTTGGCCCGTGGATATATATATATTCGCAAACTAATTTTTCTGCACGCCTACCTGCGCAAAAGATCGCAACGTCAAGATTCGCTGCAACCGAAAGTCCGATTGCTTCCTTTGTCAGTCGGTCTACCTGAAACCACGCCGATATACATTCTACAGTTTTGACGGGGTGGAGTAGAACGTTATATTCGAATCTAATCTTTCATATTGTGCGACTGGTACACACCGCAATACCTTACATTACCAGGCGTTCTGCGGGGAACATCGTCACCTTTGCCGCCGGTGCTTGCGTTCGCAGCCATTTGTCTTTGTAATAGTCATCGTCATCATCAACCACAGCCTATTTACGCCAACTGCAGGAGCAAGGCCTCTCCCATTGACATCCACTCCCTTCTGTCCTCCGTTGCCTGAGTACATTATTTGCCTCCGAGTTTTATTATTTCATCTTTCCATTTAGTTGATGGCCTTCCCTTTCTTGTAGTCTTAACTCTCGCTTTCCATTCTTTAGCCCTCGTTGTTCACCTGTTCTCAGTTTGTCGTACGACCTGGCCAGTACAAGTCTACTCCTTTTTTAATTTCATGTATGCCGTTTTCCACTTGAGTTTGTTCTCTCACACCAGTTCCCGCTTCCTTTCTCTAGGCGTTAGTCTTATATTATTCGCTCCATGGCATGATGGGAGATTGTAAGTGTCCTTTCTACTTGTTTAATATGGCACCAAATATCCGTTCTGTGTGCACTCACGGGCAGGATACAATGATTGATTATCTTTTTTTAAGGAAGCAGATGGCATGCGTCTTATTTTTGCAAGTGCTTGCCTTGTGCCTCCTAACTTCTTCCCCAGGGCGAACTTCTTCGAAGTGACGTTTATTCCTCCTCCTCCTCGTATTAACCTAACCTAATTCTACGCCAGATTTCTTTCTTTTGGTTGGGGTGAGCACTGACTATCTGATTCAGGGAAGTATTTTGTTCTACATGATGTAGTGTTACGTTACATATGCTCACAAATACACTTTACATGTCTTTTTCATCACTTCAGATTTATTCAAACTTTACTTTAGCCTCACCGCGAAATTTCTTATTGCGTTTTTCCAAGCATTTTTAAGAAGAGGCCTGAAAATTCACTCAGCAAGACTACGTCGTCTTGGAACCCTAAATCGCTCAAGTATTCCCCGTTTATCCTCAAACCTAAATTTACCAGTCAAGCTTCCAAAATACACTCTCGAGACTCGCTGCGAACAATTGTGGAAAAAGGCAGGCCTCTGCCGCACCCCATTTCGGATGGGTAATTTTTCGCGAGCCGGAAACAGCGAGCTCACGGCTCAGCAGAGAAGTAGCTAATACGCCAGGGTGACGCCGAGGCCCGCGTCGCGGTGCGTAGAAATGTAGTTTTGCCGCCTTAAATAAAATTCATCCAATGCAATCTAATCGCTTTGCTTGTGAAGAATTGTCCTGCCTGTGCATTCCATATACTTGTCTAAGAGCCGTACGTAGGTCTCCTCTACTCCTTGATCATTTAAAGCATCCATCACTGAGTCGGGGTTTACTGAATGAAACTCTTTTCTATTGTCTATAAATGTCATTGAAAGCTGCTTATTAAACTCTGCATATTTTCTATTGCTTCGTGGATGACACAGATGTGATCCATTGTGAAGTATACTTTTCTAAACCGAACTGTTCCCTGGGTTGTTGGAAATCGAGACTGTCGTTTAAAGGTTAACTACAACCTCATTGCATTGCAAGCCAAATGCTTCTAAAGAAAAACTCTGCTTCTAAAGAAAAACCCATGCACGTTAAAATACTAACTACGAACACTGTGTTAGCGTAACTTACTATGCGCGTTGAAATAACAGGCTTCGACCACAACATTAGGGTTCTCGCCGGTGGCGCACGGTAACTGGGGAGTCTGAAGATCCACGAAGACTTTTAAGGGTTTAGAACGCGAAAGAATTATGGTGCATATATGCGTCTGTGCTGAATTGATCCGCCAAGCGTTCTCGAAAGGATTGGTTCTGTTGAAGCTCTAAATGAGTTTCCGCATGGTGCACTTGCAATTTATGCTTAGGCCTTCTCTTACGGATTGCACCGCTGTTCCTTCCTGCCGCCATCTATTGGGAGAGGTTTAAAACAAGAAGTGGTCGTCAGCACTGAGCAACTTGGAATCATGGCGGCCATTTTCCGACTGGAAGAGTATATGCCGCACTTCTTTTCTGTCACCAGCTAACAAAGCTACTAACGAGATCATACGCTATCTTCTTGAAACGAACAAAAACGCAATACTATCGACTGAAAACCGCAGTGGCAATTTCTAGACTTGAACATTTATTAGAAGTTCAGAGCTAGCTACCGCTTGTCATAGGTGCCTGCTTTCTGCTAAACTTTCTCTTATTCCCCTGCTTTCTCTCTTTTTGGAATTTGGCTTTTGTCGCGTGCAAGATTGCAAACCAGTTTCTAGCCCGGGTAAACGTCCTCCCTTCCTTCCACCCACTTCTACCTTCTTCTTTAATTCCTTCCTTCCTTCTATGCTTCCTTCCTTCCTTCCTTCCTTTCTTCCTTCCTTCCTTTCTTCCTTCCTTCCTTCCTTCATTCATTCCTTATATCCTGCCTTCCTTCCTTCCTCATTTGCTTCGATAGTGCGCGATTTTACTGCGTCATTGCTAGATAAACTTCTTGGTTGTTCCACTATTTTACTGATTTTTGGGTTCACTGTCGATGCCGGTCCATTTTTAACTACTGCGCAGTTGAAGGGCGCGCTAAGGTACGCCTCACGTTTCGAATGCATGAGGAGCCTCGTGAGGCTTTTGCTAATAGAAAACGTTCGTTCAAAGAGATGGGGAGGAGGAGCAGAAAAAGAGGCAGCAGAGGTGGCTGGCGAACGTCTACCCGCAAGCCTCAGGCTATCGCCGCTCCGGGGGCTAAAACTTCAGATATTCAACTTCGAGCTGGCGACTGTTTAACACATTGCTTGCTATTACGGAGAAAGGAGTGGAGTGAACGGGAATATGCAGAGAGGAGGCGGAGTAGTGCTAGTATAATCTCAGCTTGGAGTATGGCAGGTGGAGTAGGGCCGGTATAGAAATAACTGGTTTGTGGTGTGTTTTACTTTGGTCACCGCCAGACGGATCGCCGAAAACGGAGAGGAAGGGTAGTTACATGAGAGTTGTGTCGAGAGGACTGAAGTGATACAGCATTTCGGAGTAGGTTTGGGGGAAGACGAGAGAGAAGGAAGATTGTGGTCGATGTTCAGGAGGGCGGCGTCTTGTGGGAGTGCCCAGTTCACGTGACGGCGGGTCATGGTATAACCCACATCGTTCAACGGACAGGAGGTGAGGCTGAGTGTTGCGCGATGAGGGTTGGGGGAATGGTACGGTGTTGGAATGAGATGGGGAGGCCAGCGTCCAGAGTCAATCATGGGCATATCGGGAAGAGGCAGCTTTGAAGTCGGTGAGGAATGTGATAATTGGAGTCCTTACGTGAGTAATTTCGAGCCATATAGCTTCTGTTTTCGCCGCGATCATGGATACCCCATACAACCTAGAATTAACTATGGCGGTAGTGTCAGACCCGATGATGGCAACTTCTCAAGAAACGGAAAATTCCAAGTACAAGCATGGCAAGTCATCAGTGGTGAGTACGTCTAAGTTTGGCAATACCTCCGACGGCATGTTGGGCTGTGCTTGGGAAATGTTTGAAGTCAACAATTAGCGAGCCTTTGGAATGCCAATATCGAAAAAAGCTTGCTAAAACGCGTTGCCATGATAATGCCTATACCTCGACACCATGCTACTTTCACGCGCTTTTCTTGCGTTGTGGCCAATTATTGTGGGCAATGTGAATTTATGAGTTGCCTTGTGGTCTTTTTTTACTTTTTAAGCATGCCAGAACAAATGAACCATTATAATACGTGCAGTATTGCGCCCAACAGACTATGTTCCTAAACATGGAATACGTCAGAAGAGAAAACAAGGTCACAAGAAAAGAAATAGTTCATGCAAGAAACGGTTTTCCTTAAATCTTTGCCTAATACTTCAGGCGCTGAAAACGTTCAAGTTAGTCGCTGTAGGCGCATGCCTACATGTCGTAGATTACAAAATATCTACACCGCAGGTAATTAGGCAAATATTTCGATATTTTACTACAGCAAATATTTTGTTTTCTTGATATTGTGTTAAAAATATGAACGAAACTTCTGATGTCATTACAAATAAACCTAAAGGAATGATAAACGTTTTACATTTGTTAATAATTTTATATTATTACACAGACAATAATCAAAAACCTTTTCCATAACGAACGTGGACAGGAAAAGTAATCTGACAGTGTACACTTGCAAACTATGCAATGAGAATTTGCCCAAAATAATTAATATGCTGAAGATCAGCAACACTGAGATTTCATGATTCATGTTAAAACTTGCATTGCGAAAACTTCTGCATCCAGTGTGGTGACTGGAAACAAACAAGAAATGTATATTAAAACCTGAATAGCTCATAACTAAGATATGAGTGAGATCTTGCATTTTCTGGGCCTGTGTTTTGCGTTGCAAGTAGGAAGCTCCTGTGATACACGCAGATATTTTTCGTACACTTTGCAGAGGCATCTTTGCCTGTTACTATTGCACATTATTCGACGAAAAGCGCCAGCACACAATACGAGTACAAATTGTACAAAATGAATGAAGAAAGACATACGTTTTCTCTAACTCCACGAGGAATGCAACAAACAATGTGCGGGCCACAATGCTGCTTCAAAGAGCATAAATCATTTTGATGACTTCTGGCAGCAAAAAAAATGTTGCGGCAAGATTAACAAGGCCTGTAAAGAAACGCAATGATACATTGGTCCTATCAGCTGGTAAATTCGAGTTTCGGCATCGCTCAGGGCAGAGACTACTAAACCAAGCTGAGACGCTGGCAGCAACAGTCATGTTGGAAATAGTGAAAAATGCAAACAAATCTGAACATCTATGTTAAATAAGACAGCGTACTGCGCACGCTGCAAAAAAGCTTCTTAAGAAAATGTTATTTCAGCATTATGTATGATAAATATGAAGTGGGAAAAAATCCGTCAGTAAAATAAACATTAAAACGGGAACACAATGAAACGCCCAAGGGCAAGAAAGGAGGTTTCGCCCCTGAAACTTAAGAAGAACGAAGAACATTGCTTTGTTCCACACGCGGTTAGGCAGAGTAAAAACAATGCATCAAAAAACATGCTGGCCCACAATCCCCGGACATAATATTAATTGAATAGAACACAACACGCCTCAAAAATTGTGTGCCAGACAAAATATAAATACTCTGCTGAGATCAGGCCTTTATGTATACAATACCTGAATATACAAATAACTCAGCGTGCTTATTGAGCAGATGATATAACAACATTTTCACATCCAAAATTGCCTTCGTTTTGCTTAATCCTGCATGAGTACATACATCAAAATGCACCACACGTAACCCACACCTGAAGTTACACACAAATGATCGCAGCACGAATGTGCAAAGCCCAGGCACTCACCAGCTGAAAAACACATTTCAGAGCTTTGAATAGCTGTTTTTGATCAGCATGACGTCGTTCACAATGACCCAACTGCCAATCCCTGGCAAACATGAGCGAAAACTTCGTCACGTCCGCTACAAGTGCGTCTATTGTTTCGAAAGTGCTGGAGCTTGCACCTGCAGTAAATGAAAAGAAAAAAATGAGAATTGAGTTGCAACCATTCCAACCTCAAAGAGAGTGCTTGAACAGAGTTTCCTGCACGCATGTGTGTTGCTGGTCACTGTACACCGGAAAAAAATGCAATACTTTTCATTCATTTTTGCAATAGTAACCCTCCTGAAAATGAAATTCTTCAGGATAAGTGAGTGAGAGAGTGAATAAAGTAAATTGCAACCACCTTCACGCGTTGCTGGTTGGGCATCCTCTCGGTGGGGGCACACTACTACTCCGGGAACCCAGGTGTGTGCTGGTTGTCCTGACGTCCTCCACGAGGCCATCCTGGATTGAGCGGCTGGTGCTGGCCAGCTGGCTCGCACGGTGATTGTACGTTGGCTCATTGAAGGCAAGCGAGGGGGTTTCCTGCTACTGTTACACCATGGGGTTCAGAGTGCCTGCAGGTTGGAAAGAGAAACTGCAGGTATGGAAGAAAAAACTTTCACGGTTTCTACAGAAGTCACATGTTAGTTTGGTTGCTTGCCCCTTTGGTGGCCTTGCTTAAACAGGCCACCTGCAATAGAGGCTGTAAAACAGTTCCATGTTCTAAATGCATCAATTCAATGTGCATGGCAGTGCAACTAGATTGCAAACTTCAATAACTCTGAGTAGTAAAGACTACTTGAATGGTGCAAGCGAAATATAAACCTGGCAACAGTTTTCTGACTACATCAAAGCGCTTGTGTTGAACCATACATAGATGGCGAAGAATGTTATTCCAGATCATGAAACTATTTGTTCCTGTTGGAGCCTGCCCAACTGCACGAAAGGGCAGCAGGCTTGGCTAGAACCTCATGCAAAATCCTCCCGACAAAATCTTTTGCATCCGCACCACCTTCTGCGAAGAAGTATGTAATCTCCAACAAAAAAAGTTGTTTAAGTTTAAAACAAAACGCTTCTTAGCAGGGGTTGGCTTTCTTTTCTTTGCTGCAAAATTTCACCTGCCACAACAGAATAGTCTTCAACCATACCTATACAGCCAGAAGGTCTAACCTGTACAATGTACACAAAAATGACCGCAACACTTCAAAAGCACATAATCATAGCATCGTCCACAGCCCATTCATGTCCACTGCCAGGTAAAGGCCTCTTCCACTGATTTCCAGTCACTCCTTTCGGGGTTTCTTTTTAGTTTATTGTATTCCTCTCAACTTCTGCTTTTTCAGCTCCGGCAGGTCCCCCAGCCTTACCACAGTCTGCCTGCTGCCTTACAGTATTGGCCCAATACGGGCATTAGTGTACACACGGAAGGCAACCAACATTTCCGATGTGACAAGCCAAGATTGTAAATAATTTAGTCACGACGTCCGAAAAATACCGAGCAAGTCTCGGGCTTGCTTATGTGAGTGCTTGGCTATTTATAAGTAAAACATCAGACAGACCAGTTACAGGTTGCCTATGTTTAAGTAATCAGCATTTAAAGGGTCCGTGAAGACAAAATACAAGTTTGTTTCACTACAACTGCATTGTCATGAAAACAGTGCTACTAATTCTGTCACAAACGTCTTTATGATAGACTATTGGTTGCGCAATTGGCGGCATAACGACGCAAGCCACTGCCAGGAAACAGGACTGGACCATTGTAGGGGGGCTAGGCTTCTGTTTTGGTTGTATCCCATAAATAACAGTGTAAAGTTAAAACACCTCAATAACTCTCAACAAGATTTTTTGACGGGCTAGTTGGTCTGATACTTGAACAGCCATGAAGATTGCGCGGAATGACGACACGAAGGGAAACAACAGGACGAGCGCAACTAACAACTAATAATTAAAGGGCTTACGCCCACAAATATAAGACAATTTGGCGCATGCGCCGAACATACATGTACGAAACACGAAGAACAAACATTTTCATCGTCAACCCTACAGACAAGACTTTAACAATCCAGACTCCCTTTTATACAAAGCCAAAGATGTGCCACTCACGCAATTGTGCTCATTGTTTATTAAGAAGGCTTCTATTATCTCCCACGCGACATCACCGCGGCCCCGGCCGAGAATCTTAATCTCATTCAGTCGTGGCCTGTGCCCACTTTTTTCGCAATTTCTGCAATGCTCCGTCAAGTTAGTTCTAGTATCTGTATCTCCCAAATCGCGCTCATGCTCCCCTGCACGATCGTTCAAGCAGCACCCATTTTGGCCAATATACGCCTTTCCACATGTCTGCAAAGGACTGCAAAGGAGAAAATCAAAAGGAGCGGTTGGGCAAAAAAACATTCCAAGCCCTTTGTGAAGCGCCCGAAAGGCGTCGTTTACGAAATTCCACTGACATATGTAAAGGCCTATGTTAGCCCAACTGGGCAGTGTGTGAACGATCGTGCAGGGGAGCGTGAGTGCACTTTGGGAGATGTAGATGCTAGAACTAACTTGACAAAGCATTGCAGAAATTGCGAAAAATTGGGTTCAGGCTGCGACTGAATGAGATTAGGATTCTTGGCAGGGGCAGCAGTGATGTCGCGCGGGAGATAATGGATGCCGTCGTGATAAATAATGCGCACAATGGCGTGAGTGACACATATTTGGCTTTGTATAAAAGCGAGTCTCAATTGTTAAAGTCTTTCTTGTCTGTAGGGTTGACGATGAACATGTTTATTCTTGGCGTTTCACACATGTATGCTCGGCGCATGCGCCAAATTGTGTTATATTTGGGGGCATAAGCCCTAGAATAAATTAGTGGTTAGTTGCGCTCGTCCTGTTGTCTCCCTTCGTGTCGTCGTTCCGTGCGATCCTCATGGCTGTTCATCAACTCACTATGCAGATACAAGCTATACCAGCCATACTGGCTGTGCATATACAAGCCATTACTGCCAGAGCCACGCTTCTAAATATAAGTTGATGGGGTAGCGGGCTGAAGTTCGCATAAATAAGCTGTCAGTGGTGCACATTGTTATGCGCTTCACGCCTACATTACAGACAACCCGTCGCACATTACTAGAGCTGAAACCTAAATTGCAGTACTTTGAAATTACGTTGACACATTCAATACCTCGACCGAAGTTGTGTTTTATCGAAACAGCACTGCTTGGCTGGAGCCCGGCCAGTTAAACAATGTAATCTTATTACGAAGTATAGCCACTGCCTGCAGATTAGGCTGGTCATCCGTGTATACGCCTTCTAGCTTTCTCCATACAACACTGCCAAAATTTCCCACCATGTTTGCAAACACAAAACGCACTTGCACTGCTCATATTTGGTGACAAACTGTACTACAGGTATGATTTCTTGGTAGGAGTAAATACATTATATAACAGAGATGAAACCGAATTTAAGGTGTACACACCCCCCCATGGGGCACCTTGAGTATTCATACTGACGGTGAGCCGCGACACCGCGGACCCCGAGCTCCCAAACATAAGCTGTGTCCAACCATGGCGAGGTGTTTAAAGGTGAAAGGTAGAAGCCGTAAATGGTGGCCGTCGGAGCCTTGGTCAAGCTCCGGCCGATGGGCTCCCTGCCTGTCTACCAGACAGGGAGCTCCGGGACCTCTTTGACTACCCGGGTAAGGTCAAAGAAGAAAGTACCCCCGTCTTCCTGCTTTCCAATGTTTCATATGGCATTTTCGAACCTCCCCCCCCCCCAAACGTGATCGGTCCCTGAAAAGGGGCCGCACCGAAGTATCTTTTCCCCCATTGCCATCTTTAACATTTCCTGAACCGGATCATTACTCTCGATTTCTTGTGATCAAATCGCTCAATCCAACCCAACCTCTTGCATCTCAGTCAGTCTTCTTGATTGCAAAATATCTTGAAGCCATAGTAGGAAAATCGTATAAATGCAAAAAACAAAGGTCTGGAGAACTCCTCATCGAAATGAATGACAAGCAGCAGTCCACATAGCTTGTAGCTCAGACTAGACTGGCTGATCTTGACATCAGGGTCACACACCATCGGAGCATCAACAGTTCGCAGGGTTTGATATCCGAGACAGATCCCCTGAACGAAACACATGTGGATCTCCTTGGCGGCTTAAAGGATCGGCGTCCCTGCCGTGAGACACATCACTATCCGCAGAGACGGCAAGGAGATTCCCACCAAGCAATTATCTTAACTTTTGACCACACAGTTCTTCCACAACACATAAATGCAGGTTTTATCCGTTGCTCCATCGGTCTCTAAATCCCGAACCCGCGGCGCTGTTTTAAGTGCCAATGGTTCGGGCACGGTACCAACTCCTGCCGTGGCCGAACGACTTGTGCAAAATGTGCGGCACACGACCAACCAAGCGACAAGTGCCCATCATACACCCTCAATTGCGTGAACTGCGGAGGGCCGCATGCGGCGTACTCCCGCAAGTGCGAAAAATTTTAACTTCGAAAACAGATAATAATCACCAAGGTAACAGAGAACATCACCTTCCCAGAAGCGAGAAAGAGGTTCGTCTCTTTCCCTCTGGGGAGGTACGCCGACGCAGCTCGCCGGGGGGCGGAGCGGCGTCTGGTCTCGGCGGGGACCCAGTACTGTGAGTCGGACTTGGTTCCGCCACCGCCCCCCCCCCCTGGGGTGCCTCAGGCCGCCCAATCCGTCGCCATACCGCTTGCTGAGGCAGTAGCGGTAGTGGTGCCAACCTCTTCCGTAGGGACCGGTGCCGCTCCCGCCCCTGCCACCCCGTCCTCCAGTACTTTGGAGGGTGCCGAGAGGATGGACACCATGGGCCCCGCAGCGGCTCCCACCGCCACCGCACCGCCCGTGCCACCTCTGGTGCCCCCGACGCCCTCGGCGGTGGCGACTTAAACGAAGGGCTCCAGACGGGGGGACCAAGTCCGGGGGGCCCGGTCCGTCGGGCACATCTCGGACATCCGAGGACGAGATGGATGTCGGGCCGTTTCTACCTGCAACGCAGCTCAAGGATCTGCCACCGACTTCCAAGCCTACAGAAAGGCCCAAAAAGCCCAATCCCGGAGTAACAGCCCCGAAAGACGACACATGAACACACACACACACACTCCAGCAATTCCTAAATGTAAATAATGGGAACAGACAACATCATTCAATGCAATTGTAGAGGGCTTATCAACAATTTAGATGACGTGTACGAGGTATTTCATTCACATCAGACAAGTCTCATGTGTCTTCAGGAAACACACCTAAATAGTAAACATACTAACTTCTTGAATAGCTACTTGGTATTTGGAAAAGACGGGCACACTTCCACTTATTCTTCAGGTGGTGTGGCCATAGTAGCCCGAAAATCCTTGGCGTGTCACACCATCCACCTAAATACCACGCTTGAAGCTCTCGCGATCGAACAATTATTTATGATAGGTTAATAACGGTATGCTCCCTCTACATCCCTCCAGAATACCGACTATCCCACACTGATTTTGAGGCCCTCATAGATCAACTACCTGAACCGTACTTAGTCTTAGGCGACCTCAATGCACATAATTGAATCTGGGGCTCTTCCCGCACAGATGCCCGAGGCCGCCTAATTGAAAAATTTCTAACATTTTTGGGAGCATGCCTTTTTAACAAAAACCAAGCTACATATTACAACATAGGACAAACCAGTTATTCACATCTTGACTTGGCTCTTGGTTCTGAAGTTCTTTTCCCATTTCTTGAGTGGCATGTGGACACAAGCCTATATAGTAGTGACCACTTCCCCACCAAATTGATTGTGATGGGCTCGTTTGGCCTTGTGGGTGTAGGACGCGTAAGAACGGTACTCGAGCGGGTACGAGAAAAGAAAGTATATTCACAGCGCCACCAGAAAAAGAGACGGCGGAAAAGCGGTACAATTGCGAAGCACAACAGCAACAAGAGACTAGTCCGATACCTCTAACCAGCGTTTAATAGAGGGGGAAAAAACGTTCTCACAGACGCCCCGATGGTCAATGTTCGACGAAGTCGATGGCGGGTCACCGCCAGTCTCGGTCGCGGTCGAGCGCTAGCCGTCTCTCGCCAGCTCTGCCCGAGCGAGACGGCGGAAGATGCACCACGTCCTACGTGGCGGGTGCAGCGATGGTTCCGCCCTGGGCCGTGATCTCCAGCCTCGGCCAGTCGCACGATCGCGCCCCGGTCGTCTGCGGGTCCCACACGGGTTGGCGGGCCCCGACTCACACGCCTGGAACTACTCCAACGGGATCACGGGAACTGCGGGTCCGCCCCCGGTCCTTGCTAGCTCGTCAGCTCCGAGTCTCCGCTGCCGCCGGAACCGCGTTCCACCTCCAGCCCTTTTCTTCCTCCTTCACGTCTTCGTGCGCCAGCGCGCGGTCCACTTTTTCCAATAATGGTGGCCAATCCTCACATTGACATACATAGGCAAAGTACAAACACTTCCCCCTCTCATAAAAGGTTCAATGAGGGAAGGGCAAACTGGAGTACATTCACAGAAACATCTAAACTGCACTACACATCCACAAAACACCTACACGTAGAAGAGGCGACCCAACTGCTCAGGGTGCACATCCTCGACGCCGCCGAAAAGTCCAATCTCCAGGCCTCCGGTGACCCACGCAACCCAAGGCGGCCCTGGTGGAACGCGGACTGCAGGCGACCGCGAGTGGCCCAGAACAAGGCGTGGGGTGTCCTTCGCCGGTACCCCACGCCAGATAAAGTCATTTCTTTCAAACGCGCCAAGGCTTTTGGGAGGCGAGCGCGCGGTGAGGCGAAAAGGGAGAGTTGGCGCACCTTCCTCACTTCCATCAACTCGTACACTGACACTCACCATGTCCGGACACGAATACGCAAACTAAAAGGACAACAGACACACAGCCTGCCCCTGGTTACCACAACAGGGGACACACTCGAAGACCAGGCGGACACGCTTGCACAACATTTTGAAAACGTGTCCAGTTCAGCACACTACACAAACACTTTCATAAAACAAAACATCTGCGGAGAAGACGTCCCTGTGTGATAACAAGTCGCACACTTCCTACAATTCCCCCTTTTAAATTCCAGAGCTGAAGGCCGCTCTGACCCCATGTAAGCCTCCAGCTCCAGGTGCAGACAAAATCACATACACCGTGATAAAACACCTACACCCGGACACTCTTGAAACACTCCTACATCTATACAACAACATATGGTTTTCGGGGCACATTCCGCGCTCTTGGAAGGAGGCCATAGTAGTAGATTTCCTCAAGGAGGGGAAGGACGCTTCCTCTCCTTCCAGTTACAGGCCCATTGCTTTGACAAGCTGCCTGTGCAAGCTTCTCGAGAAGATGATAAACAGGAGACTCGTGTACTTTCTTGAGTACAATGGTCTTCTCGAGAGCTGCCAGGCAGGCTTCAGGGCTGGGAGATCCACCACCGATCAACTGGTTGCATTGGAATCATATCTTAAAGAAGCCTTCATTCATAAACCTTATTGTATAACAGTCTTCTTCGATGTGGAAAAGGCCTATGACACGGCCTGGTGGTACGGAAACTTGTGTGACCTCAAGTCGTTTGATGTTTCCGGCAACATGCTGAACACGCTTGGTAGCTACCTGTCGGAAAGAACCTTTCGTGTGAGGGTTGGTAGTGCTCTTTCGAATGTATACGTGCAGGAAAATGGCGTCCCTCAAGGCGGTGTCTTGAGCTGCACACTCTTTATTGTTAAGATGAACGCTCTTCGGAAGGCATTGCCAACAATCATTTCCTGTTCTGTATATGTAGATGACATTCAAATATCTTTTGTGTCCTGTAACTTTTCAATTTGTGAACGCCAAGTCCAGCTAGGGGTGAACAAACTTGCTGGCTGGGCGGACGAAAACGGTTTTACACTGAACCCTGTAAAAAGTACTTGCGTTGTGTTCTCCCGGAAGCGCAGGATAATGGCAAACTCTGAGATCACCCTTCATCACGCTTCTATTCCTGTAAAAAATGAGCACAAGTTCTTAGGTGTAATACTTTATGAAAAACTGACGTTCATTCCACACATCAAACAACTTAAACATAAATGTCTGAAAACACTAAACATTCAGAAAGTCCTCTCCCACCAATCCTATGGTGCAGACAAAGAACTCCTTTTCTGTGTCTTTACCGCCTTAGTCGGGTCACCGGTAGACTAGGGTAGTGTTGTGTATGGGTTTTTACACCTCATTTCCTATCACGCGTAGTCTTTTTTTAACCTTATTTCATGCCATGCACCATCACAACCTGGCCTTTTACACCAGCCATCCTCATTGTCGTTTACTGGTTCTACTTTTGTTTTGTTAAACGATTTTAGAGTTTACCTTTACATCCTTCATACCTAACCACTGTTTTGGCGCTCTTTGCCCTCGTTGGCCTTGCGCCATTAAACGACAACATCATCAAGGTTTACACACCCAATGTATGGCTCCATATTTATGTCGCATAGATATTTCCCTCCTTCGGGTACCTAACATTCCCGAAATCGGTATGTAGGCCTTTGTTCTATCACTACCATAAAACCGTCGTTTATAATAAACCAATTGTTTGGCACAAAAGAAAACGAAAGTCCAGTCAATAAGTTGGAAGTTATACTTTCAGTTGCAATGTTGCCCATAACACAAGAAAATACGAAGAAGAGGTAAGTAGACAAACAGGCTGCACGCTCTCGGCAGTCCATAATAAAATGACCGATGTCGCCTGTAGCACCACACGTTCCACACATAGGTGAAGCGATAATGTTCAGCTTATGGAGCCACGCCAGTGTCCGCGCTGAGTTGGTCCGGATGCGGAACATTAAGGTTGCGTCTGTCCTCTTCATTCCTTTTGTGACACTAGGAGCGGTTAGCTTTGTTTAAAGAACTCTGAAGGATGGCCACTCCGCATGCTTCTTTGAACGATTTAATTTTCCCGGAAGGCCATAGGATCACGAGGAGGGACATCTTTCGTTTGATCGTGCAATTTTTACGTGTCACAAGCCTCAGCGAGGCATGGTGAATTCCCGCGCATAGCGGTGAAAAGGAGCTAATCGGGTGAGCAATTGCCGGCACACCACGCAAGGCTAGGTCCACCCTTCAATAAACATCATCACCACCACCACCACAAACGGACTGCTACTGCTACACAGGCGAGATGGCTCCGAACTAAACCATTTTTATTTCACACTCATTTGTTTTTTTTTGTATTTAAGTCGTTCTTACTGAGGTGTCTTTGAAACAGCTTCTGCACAGCGCCCCAGACAGCCTGACCTGCATTTGGTATCTCCTCAAATTGCTCCAAAAGTACATTTAACTAGATAAAAGAACAACATGCCTAAAGAACACTTATGTATCGGGGGGCTGCCTTTTCCAAGCCAACGTCTGTGTTTCCCTTTTCAACACTTCAAGCAACGTGATGAAAAAAATAAAAATTATAATTTGATTCATTTCATAGAAGAAGGGGTAGGGTATCAAGGTCCTTTAAATTTGCTTTCTAAACACGCCGAACTCCCATTCCTCCCTAAAACTGTGAAGTGGACAATGAACCCTACGCAAGTCATTCCTATGCTCTTGTATGCCTGCATGCAAAAACCCTGCACTAATTTTATCCTATAACTGTCCTGGGCACTTGACAGAATATCCCAACCAACAGAAAACCATTACAATTTCTGTTCAGTCTTGCAGAGTAACAGTGGCTACAGTTAACGAATACAAGGCCACAACTTAAAATACATATTATTTTAAGCTTCTTACTTCTGTTCTTTAAGTACGGTTATACACGCATATCTGCATTGTAAAAACTTCTCGGAAAAGATGAGCCGAACAAGGACTACAGAAAAACAAAATGTTGGAGATGCTGCCTTGTTTGTAGATTGCTTTCCGGTTTGAAAAGGGCTATGATGACAAAAGAAAGGTCGTGTTCTGTTGAAACTAGAATAACACTGACACCACTTTTAGCGCAAACTTCACTAGAATAATCTGTATATTAGGAAAACAAAAAATAGGCATTCCACAACCTAGCGGTTCTTCTGCACTAAACTATTAAGTTGTATAAGGAACTCGCTGTGATAGGTTGCGACCGACAAAATCCAATCAAAATTTATCAGGGCTTATATGCCTGTAGAACAAAGTACTAGCCCTTAAATGTAGCGCAAATACTTTTTATAGCAGTGGGAACGCTGGCCTAAACAATAGAAATTCCGAAAAAGTACGTACAAAAAGAAGCACCAATAAATAAGAAGAACAAGAAGTGGCACTGCGGTCACTATGTCGGCCGGTGATCCACAGCTTTCGGGCGCATTGGGCCTGCCTGACGCCACAATGGCCAACAGGCATAAGCGCCATCGCCATTTACGTTACGCCGTATCTTGAGAATACCCAATCAATAAAAAGAGCAAGTGTGGCAAGCCGTCTCTAAACGGCATTGTGGCGAGACATATACGAAAGCAGACAGTAAACAAAAGAACAACAAACGGCACACTTTATTATCCACAGCAGCCTTACTCTCCCACTAACTACTACTCCGGGCATGTGATCAGTTGAAAGGGTCCTGATAAAAAACATAATTTCGGTATGGCCGCTCGCACTCACACTATTTATTATTTGACGCATCAAGAATGACTACAATGAAATAATCTTCCATCACTGTGAACACAGGCTAGATAAAAATGTCAAACGAAATAGTCCTCAACCGCTACGAGCACAGACTCAGAGGTGCGACATTGTCTATGCTTCTATGTTGGTTGCAGCTTTGTCTATGTTGGTTGCAGCTCAAAAAAACCGACAAATTTTTGACAAAGTGATTACACCAATGAAACAACATCATTACTTTCGAGATTGTTGCATGCATATTCGAGGTGCCAAGTACTCGACAGCCAAATGCCAAATTTCAAATTCATAGTTTGGATTGCACACACATTACACCAACAGTTAACGCAAACGTTTTTATAAAATGTGACATTCTTACAATACCTGAATGTTTTGCCGTGAAACGTAAGGCATGCAAGTAGAAGACTTGATCCTCCATAAGCTGCTGCTTTTACAGACGATGCAGGTGAGCCGTCACTTCAAGAGCGGGGTGTCTACACACGGGAATATAGCTCAGTCTTCCCCCCTGGTTTCTACAAAAAAACTTTAACAGTTGAGTGCATAACACAGTTATTTACTTGAAACAATATAGGTTCAGAATTAACCTTTGATGATGAGTAAATTAGTGATTTAGCTGCATCCGCTGAACTCTCGGACTTAAAGATAACTAAATTTTCGAATAACAAAGATGGTGGCTGTCATTACTGAAAAAAAACCAATGAGATACATTAGCATGTTTACGGAAGACCAGAATAGCAGTGCATGAAAGGACACCATCTACACCACATTATCTAGCACTGAAAAAACCAAAAATATTCAAAGAGGTAAATTAGGATATTTACTGAAGCCTAGACAGGCAGCACATGGAAGTACACCATCTACACCACTCCACCTGGCTAGGCACCACACCAACCGGAACATGCGATTCTATGTCTCTATAATATTTTGCTTGAATCCTTCATTCGTCTAGCCATGCTTCATATGAAAAAAAACACTATTAATGCACAAAATGTCCCTCCGACCAAGCACAATACCAGGGCTCCAGACACATTAGCTCCAAAGGTAGTCAGCAGTTCCCTACAAGCCTACCGGAATAACCATTCCTGTTTGGTGTCCTCACCTACACTGCGTGGGCGAAAAAAACACTCCCAAAATGGTTCCATTCAGCTTATCTCGACACCCGCTCACGCTTCCATGGAGGGCAAAGAATACGTCCACCAAGCCTGCACTTTTACCCCCGGTACTATAGAGCTGCACGAGGACAGTCACCTGCTTGTCTTGTTCAGGGACATAACGCAGCATACCAGCCTTCTCAGACAGACCCTACCTTCGCCTTACCCTGACCTTTCCATAGAATAAAAAACTACCCTACGGCTCATACAATCTGGCTCCTTACCACACCCGACGCGTCTTCACTTATGCACGCCAATCGCTACGACGCTGAATTTAAATTTTGCTGTTTTGCTCTGCTGTGAAGACTGCTCTTGCCACCCAGTGCTTCATCGTCGTCGCCCTGGGTCTCTTGTAGCTGCGTGCCAGTGTCCTCTTTTGCTTCTAGGAACAATATTCTACAGTCGTAAATCAGGCATTGCCATTGAACCTAGTTGATACCGCTTCTTAGTATGGAGCGCAAGGTATACCTTCCGAAAGAATGCTTGAGTTGCGAAACTTTACTACGTTGCTATTTTCAAATGACCCTTTCTGACACGGCTTGATTTATAGATTGTGCGCGCTTAGTTTGAAGTGCACAGGCTTTGTTAAACAGAAACGTGAATCTGCGCCAGCCCACTCCACTAGAACGTATACCCAAAAACCGCGCATGAAAAATTATCGGCGCCTGTTTCCTCTTCTGCAAAAAGCGTTCGTTTTATTTACGTCTACTCGATAAGTTGCGAATCGTTGCTGCGGAAGGGAGCGTATTTGAATCCCCATGCGACTTCACTTAAATGCACTCAAGTCTGTCTACAATTAGTGAGACCAGAGAGAAGTGAAATGCCCTTAACGACACCCTCTACTACTTCAAATATATATTATTGGTAAGGTTAAGTTAATGCATTATGCCTAAACGGCGGCGCCTAGAGTTGTATTGGTGTAGCACAAGAGCGGAAACTCATTTTTTTTTATAAAATAAAGTTCAAACCCGGTGTTAGACGATCTCACTTCTCCGTGTCTGCTGTCGCGTACGCAGGCGACGAGATTGGCGGCAGAAACGGAAGTGAGCAGGGGAAGGAGGAAGAAGAGTAGGAGGAGGAAATACTTCTATTCATTTTTCTAAACGGCCCAGAGTGCGGCACAGAGGAGTGGTTCCTTCTTCATCCTAGCCCATATTCAGTCCACGAGCTGAAGCTGGGTGGCAGGGAGGGAGTGAACAGCAGCAAATCCCATTGCTTTTGTTCGGTAGTTGACGGAAAGAGAGCAGGGTGCTCAGGGCTAAATTCGCACACCACGATTTTGTGGCAGGGTTCCTATTCTGAGCAAACTTCGAATTCGGCGTTGTTGGGATTCGGGTGCTTTAAGTGAAGATGCGTCGGGTGTGGGAAGGTTCCGGATTGTGTGAGCCGTACGGTAGTTTGTTTTATAAAAAGGTCACGGTAAGGCGAAGGTAGGGTCTGTCTCAGTAGGCTCTAATGCTGTCTTATGTCCCTGAACAAGAGAAGCGGCTGGCATTCCTCGTGCAGCTCTATTGCACGGGGGGTATATGTGCTGGCTTGGTGGGCGTATTCGTTGCCCTCCATGGAAGCGTGAGCGGGTGTCGAGATGAGCTGAATGGAACCATTTGGGGAGTGGTTTTTCGCACACCCAATGCGGGTCAGGACACCAAACGCGAATGGTAATTCCGGTAGGCTTGTTTGGAATCGGTCACTACCTTTCGAATCACTGGTTGCTTGAGAGCCAAGACGATGGCTGCCTCTTCTGCTGCCGTCTTGTGTTCGGTCTTGAGTGAGGCACAAGCAAGAAGGTTGGTTCTGGAGATAACCCCGATGATGGCGTGCTGCTCCCCTCGATGTTGGGTGGCGTCTATGTAGATAACTGCACGATCCCAACCTACGGTGGTTTTGAGCGCTGAGCATGTGCTTGTCGGTGAACCTCGTCAGGGGGGGGGGTTCTTATTTCTAAGCAAATGGAGCACCTTTAGTTCTTGTCGCCAAAAGCCGAGGAGTACATCAAGCGGTGTGACATTCTGTGCTGCCCACCCAATCTGGTGCAGGATGCGGCGACAGTGCGCAGTTCTGATCACTCAGAGCTCCTGCATAGCAAGATGGCCCTCTATCAGCTCTCCCACCATGTTGTAGAGCCCCGTGCTAAGCACCTTTACGGTGGACGCACTCATGCGAAGACCAATTGCTTGATCAACTCCTTTCTAATGGTTCTATAAAGCATTTTATGTCTTCCTTGATGAGAAGAAGACAGGGGTGGTTGACGTAAGTGATTCTCGAGGACAAAAGCGTGAACTAATCGAAAAATATCCGTTTGCTTTCAGCCTCGCTTCTTGGTGGGAACTCGCCTGATCATGTGTATGATTTTATTGATGCTGTGTTTGCGGTGCTCCAAGCATACGCCACTCTTGGGGTTGGCCTGAAGATGTAGGCGCAGGATCTTAATCCTGGGGATTGGAGTAATGGCCTGGCCATCAACGGGCATTTGAATGTGTTCCTTGAGGTGTCGTTTTTCGTTAACTCGGACGACATGGAGCTCAGATTTTTTACGGGAACACCGGAAGCCACAGGCTTTAGCACATTGGCGTACTAGATGTGAGATGCCATGGATTGGTGTGAGCTTCGTTTAATCGCTATCGCGTGGTATTCAGCGAGAATGCAGGCTTTAACCCATGGATGTGCTTGGTGAGTGCACCACTTGTCTTCCCCGTATCCGCTTGGGCTCGTAGCTAAATCGGTAAGACCACGGGCTCTGCCTTTGTTACTCTATTTGTTCCAAGTTTGATTCCTGGTAGGGCCAGTAAGTGTTCCTATATTTTCACGGCAATTTACTGTTGACACCAACTTTCGCGAAAGAACCCTGGAGGGATAGAACTAAGAAGCTTTGCTTAAAAATGGAATGGTCAGGCGACCCACCAGCTCAATTTCTACAACAAAACCTACGTTATCATACCAGCTAGCTCTCCGATAGGCGGAGGCCGGCAAAAGCAAACGCAAATTAGGCAGTGCGGATAAGCTTGCTGAAGAAGCTATTTGCGCTTAATTAGGGCACATTCTTTATATAGCAGTAATAATGGTGGGACAAACACTAGAAGTGGATAAAGCACACGTAGGCATGGAAGCGCCGATGAGTACTGCTGTTGGTCTGTGTGTCATATGCTTGGTTTACATGCGAACCCTGCGGGGACTTGAGGGTGTGCCAGACGACACTGGCCGATGGAAGCAAGCGACGGTGTCGTCCCTAACCATATTTACTAAAAATATATTTTCTACATGAACAAAAACAACCCAGGTTTAAATACGTTGACAAGCAAACCAAAGCCAGTAAACAGCTTGCCGCGGTATGGTGGTGCATCTAGCTTGAATAACAGTAAACAAGTCTCCGTTCCAAAACAAGTTTAGCTGAAAGACCTGTTCTGTTGATGTTATTGCATACGTCGTTGAAACACACGTTTTGGAGAAAGAATCACATTTCTAATCTAAATTGATTAATTTTGCCGTGAACAAAGCATCGTTTGCATCCTAAAAAGCGCTGGGGGCAGTATAAAACAGCAAATCTTTCGAATAAAACAAACTTGTATTTTGTCTTTGTGGCTTTTTTTGATAGTACAACAAATTTCTGCCAAGAGCAAGTGAAATGTGCTACGCAAGTCTGCAACAATATGCTTGTATGGCTATTTTAGACAGAGCGACTTACCTAGGTTTGCAAAAAAGCAGATTCCAGAGCGAAGATTTACAACTGGAACACAATTACCGGAGACATAACTGTGGCTTTATTCTTTCTTCGTAATTTCAACTCCTCTGCAGGTCCCGCAGCATGCAATAAATTTTAAAAATCTACCACCCACAGAGATTAAACGCACCAAAATTGGCTAGCCAGCAAATTTGGCAATCAGGCAGCGCCATAAGAAATAGGGGATACCAGTTTGTACAGCTCACCTCTTCCCCTTCACAGGAGGCGAAGCCTATTTAAACATGTTTTAGTGTTTTTGCATAACCCGCAATGCATTGATCACTTGGGGATATAATTATATGCTCAGGTGTTTGTGAACAGACTTCTCCGGTTGACACGCGTCTACACAGCCACGCGCCAACCTTTGTCTGCTGTAGAGTACTGGAAACATTCTACGTGCCAGTTTATTTTGGAATAAAAGTCGCCCTGCCACGTAGGTCGGCGACACACGGCAGAACCGAGTAAGCGGGAACAACTGCAAGCATCATCACCACTCGCCTTTCAAGGAGGATGGTGATAGTCCAGCCACTAAAGAATAACCTGGGCAAGCCTTTGCTGCGCTATGAAACCCTACACAGCGGTGAATGCTAGAAGAAGTCCTCGGCTTTGCCAGGCCTACTGCCAACTTTTGAGGATGCAGAAAAAAGACAGCGCAGTAGAAAATCCGGAACGAAAAGTGGGAAGGCGCCGGCCACGAGAGGGGTTACGACAGGTGGACCACCGCCAAAGCCGGGACCGGCAAAAGAGAACACCGACCCACGGCATAAGGGGCCAGCCTACTTCCCTAGTTGTTCTTGGGCCACCTAAAGGCGATATTCCAGCACAATGTAAACAGACTGTCTGAAAGTGCTATGGAAGGAGAGGGGAATATTTTGTCAACCGGAGTTGCTACAAACGAAGCAGAGGCCGGCAACAGTGAACGAAAACCCGTTACCTTTAACTACCTCGGCGAAACGTTCGACACTATCTTGGACACAGGAGCAGAGATAGCGGCCATAAGAGAAAGCGTGCTGCTACTGGAGGTAGTCGATCCGTACGGAACAATCAAATGGACGTCCTAATTTTGGGAAAAGCTAGTGGGAAGCTCGCTGCGATGACGTTGAAGATAATGCTCGAGGCCACCATGTTTTCGGCAATAAAGAGGCGGTGCCGCTGAGAAGTGAGAGACAGGTTGGTTCCCAGACAGATTATTTCCTTCGGAAGAGGCGTGTTAATGTCTCAGTTCTGGAGGCGAGGTGAGGGATGCGGTATGTGCAGACAGACGCGACGCTGCCGAGAGTGCGACCGGCAACGTAGATCGCGCTGTATGCCCTGGCGTATCTTCGACCATGTGGTATCGTTGTATAACCTGGCCAGTAATGGCGCAACGGCCTCCGAGTCGTAGAAGGCTTCCCTCCTCCTGCGTTTATGCCGCGTTGCTACCCCTTAGTGCAGTTTGGCAGGTGCATCCGTCATGCCAGGATGACGTCCGCGGTTCTGAAAGTGCACACAGTGGCCACAACCACACAAGGTGGATGGCTGAAATGACGTCGGCGAAGGTATGCGATTTCACGTGGTGTCTGCAATAGGCACGTGCGTTGGGAATAGCAGATGTCCGCGTATCTCCTGCCTTGAGCAGGTTTGGGCGTGGGGAGAGTCGGGTGCACGGGTGACGGAGAAATTGAAAAGATGCGAAGCTTCTCTGGTTGGAAGGTTGGGAGGTTAGAGCAGTCTTGGTTAGGTCGCGACTCATTTCTGATGGGGTGATGTGGCTGCAGAGAGCGAAGAGCGGGCTCAGTATCGTACTTTTAAATACAAGCTTACAATGTAAACAGCACACTGTCGAAGTTTTATTTCTTTCTTAACCGGCCGTTGTTGCGTCATCGCCACTGCTGCGCTGCACCAAAACGGAGCGCAGGGCAACTAGGAAGCATCATCAAGATCTCCTTTGAACGGTGTAAAAAGAGAACAACTGGCAATCACTACCAACACAAAAAAGCCCGCCAAAAGTTCCTACCGTACTTCCCCATCCCATGGAAAGGACAATGGTTTCATTCCAGCAAGTAGGGAAGGATCTGCTAGGTCCTTTTAAAGCGTCAAACCAAGGGCCTGGTAATTATATTTGCGACCGACTACTTGACTGATTACGCCTACAAGAAAGCTTTGCCATCGGGTACCACGTCTGAAACAGCGACATGTTTTATTCAGAGTATAGCTGAGGAACAGAGTGCGCCGAAAGCCATAATAAACGGCGGTGCTTCTCTGGTCTTAGCCCTACGAACAAAGGATATACGGCACTCGAGCTCTGCCCATCATCAAAGAATAACGTAGTTCCACCCACAAACATATATACTGAGAACGCGCATAAAGAAAACAATCCCATACGTGATGGTGATGTACTCCAATCTAGAGCCCAGGAGATGGGTGGAAATGTTACCATTTGTGAACTCTGCTTACTATACAGGCGTTCAAGAGGCGACGGCATTTTCCGCGTTCCACATAGTGCACGGTCGGCGAGTGACCGCGATGCGAGATGCCATACTTTCGCTCATCCTAGATGACGACACTCACTAGGATGCCCCACTTGTTTATCCACACGCAAAGAAGGCTTAATAGCTAGCCATAATCCATTTTACCAGCAGGCATTGCACAGACCCTGCGGAGTTCTGGGTGTTGACAGCGTTGTGTACTGCAAACTTTATTCCACCCAATAAGATATTGATCTAGACACCTGCCCGCCGCCCTATATTAGTCAAAAACCTCTCAAGCGCTATTTCCGCCGTTCACCGTAAAGCATCGCGTTGGCGACCTTAATTACGAGGTAGTTGTAAATGAAGTACTCTGATTGTTACGGCCAACTCTACTCCTGCAAGCCGCCCACGTTGTATGTCTAAAACCTTATTTTAACTCTGGGATGCATCTATCGATATCCAGATGCCGTGAATAAATGCTTTAGATGTAGAACCCCATCAGGACGATCCTTCCTTCCTAAGTGGCAATGGCGCAAATACTTTTTTTGCGTGACTCCAACGCGCCTCCCGTTGTAAACACAGGTAAATTGAGGTAGGACAATTGGAAAACTAAGCTGATGCCTATTCAACGGTTCAGGTGTAAAAGATGACACCGCGCGCTGGCCGCAAGATATTTTATTTTACGCACGGAAATATAGCAGCAAATGTTTCTTGGGATAGGTAACTGGCTTATCTAGCTCTTGCTTGAATTAAAACAAAGAAAAATAGAAATCTTTTGAAATTTCAAGTGCCTTGACATTTATACGTTAAGACGTGCCGAGAGTACGCGACGTTGGTTTATTCGCTGTTAATTTATGGATTCCACGTTGAATTCTTCGGTTTATCGAAAGCGCCATGGTAAAGGCGTGCATAGAGGTTTGGCACGGTTTTTGGCCAGTTGAGCAATCGTATCTTTGAAACGCCCATTGTGCTTGGTGCTGCTCGTTTCATAGTGGCAACTCTTCGCAGCCATTACGAATAACGTGACGTGCTATTTAACGCAGCAAAAATATGGGCAGCATCTGGCTAACGTATGCACGTTGCGGAATGGCTGCAGTACAACTTACTCACAGGATGTTGAACCAATTGATTTCAATTGGATTGAGTTCAATTTTCAGACGAGTTTGTTGCCATGGTAATCCCGGTGGTCTTCTTGAAGCCGACGTTGGTATTGATCCCGATTGTAACGCGCATAAAACTTTGAATACTACTTCGAGCAAAGGAGCGCGCGCGGAAGAGATATGCAAATACAGTATCCATTGCTGCATACTACAAACGCCACCGTCAGTCGGTGTTGAGCCCAATTATAAAGCGGAAAAACATTTTACGCGCACTTTTAGCAAAAGAGGGTGCCAGTTAGAATCGTGCAAAAATGCTTTCATCTGTTGCGCACTACAAACACCCCCGTTGGTCAATGCAATGCAAGCCGCTACTAACAACTGGATCAAAGCCCAGCTCTATTTATCACAATTATCATCATCAAATGATAACCTGTTATCATTGTTGATCAACCGGCAGAAAAACTGCGGCAGTGTTTCACTGACTCCAAGATCCGCAGACACTGTTATTACCTCTTCGGCCAGTTATTAGCAATAAGCCACTAGTAGTTCTGAAGTACCAATATACATCGCCTGATAAGTAATTACATGTCCAGAAATGTTTTCTGCTATACCTGCGAACCACTGCGCTGAAAAATATTTTTGAAGAATGGTGGCTTCGTATAACAAAAGCTAACTAAATATGAAAGCACGCGCCGCCCTACCCGCATGGTTCCGCTAGCGTTGAACCGCGTATCGTTCCGTTTATTTGGGCTCCTAATCTGACTTGAAAATCGTAAATGGCTTCACATTTCACCTGTCGTCACAAGACAATTTAACTGTTAATAAGAAACCGCATTCAAAGCGAGCGTAAACTAATCGTATGCCAGTTTTGCCCTTGGTGCACACAAACGCGAACGCAGGGTGTCGCGCATTCTTTAGATATCGCGACCTTTGAAGCTGCATATTTATTTGGCAGGCTCTTAGGCTTCGGTTTCTGTACCTAGGTTCTTACAGTCACTTGCATACTTTTAAATACCGACGACAGCTCATTTAGCCTTGTGTGAAATGGACTGCGCGTAGTTGAGTGCTCTAACAACCAAAACTGCACGTTTTTTGTTCAAAAAACATTGTGATGAAATAGGGGTATGCATGTGGGAAATCTAATCGCCAAATAAAATGTTTTCGGGGTCCAGTCTACTGCCGGAATGGGTCGTCACGCTGAAGGAAATATTCTTCGAACCGAGCAATTTTGCAAGAACAAGTGAGCTCGAATGTCACGTTTATAAGTGTGGTTGTTAACCCATTGACGTTGTTAATCGCAAAGCTCAGTTTCCTTCAAATAGCCGTATTTATTTCATGGCCGCAAGACAAACGAAAAAATTAGCGCCAATCCACCCTGTGAATGTGGTTGCAAAGCAAAGCTGTAAATGGGTCCCACACGATCACCCATGCGACCTCACTTAAATTCACTCACGTCGCTCTACAAATAGTGAAACCAGACAGAAGTAAAATGCACTTAACCACACCCTCTATTTCTTCAAAGAGATATTCTTGGTAAGGTTAAGGTAATGCATGACACATGAATGATGGTTGCTTGAGTTGTATAGGTGTTGCACTTGAGTGGAAACTCTTTTATGTTTATAATATTAAACCTCAAAGCCGGTGTTAGACGATCTCACATCCCCGACTCTGCCGTCCCGGACGGAGGCCACTAGATCGGCGGCAGAGATGGAGGTCAGCAGGACGAGAAGGAAGTTTTCAGTTTTAATATTTCTTCAAAGCTTTAAGTAATGCGCAGAGTGCGGTGTGCTGGTGTAGCATCTTTTGAAAGGCTTGCGCTGGCTACTATTTACTAAACCGACACAAAGAACGCCTACTTAGACGTGATGACGGCGCATGGTGGCCATGACGAGTTATTTCTTTTCCCATACATTGCCGTGGTGGCTTAGCGGCTAAGCTGTGTTGCGGATAAAAGGCGGCAGTTAGGTTACGGTGGTGGGGCCGTTTTCATCATAAAGGTGAAATACAAAAATGTTCATATGTCGAGATTTGAATACTTATGTAAGCTTTCAATATACAAGAAATATACTGTAGCCATTTCCTACCGATGCACAAGGAAGCAGGTGTGGCTTCGGTGCATTATATCTCCACTTTATTCAGTGCGTTTCCACAACAACGATAGATTCAACAACCGTGCCAAGCACAATATAAAAGTGGACAAATGCACTAAGACAAAACGCGTCCATCGGCCCAACTACTCGCATGGCACGAACTAGTTGCCACTTATTGTAAAAACAGTGCATGTGCGCTTCAAACTGCTGAAATTGCATTCTTTATTGAAAGCACACCTGTATAGAAATTTTTGTTCTGTGTATTTCAGCCCTTTCAACCCTTCTGTTGTTGTTTACCACGCGCAACTCTGTTGATTTTGCTGGTTTCGTGGACGTATGGAAGTTTTTTTCGGGGGCTTAGCGTCACATTTTTTTCAGATTACAAATTGAGTGCTGTAATGGTGCAAACAACAGAAAGAAGGTAACAATGGCATAGATGTTTACGGATTGCTTACAAATAATATATTGGCATGTGAACTGGGGTGTTGTAGAGCTCACTTTTTACTCCACCACATAATGATAGTGAGACCGATACTCCCTCTCACCCTCGTTTGCCTGCAACTAGTGTGAGTCTGCATCTTCATTGAGGGCATCGCTGCAATGTTGGGTTGCGGACCCGTAAAACTGTTCAATAAGGAAGTGGCAGTTGTTCTAAAAAACCTATTTCTGTTTGCACTCAGTTCAGACATGAGCTGCATAATTGACATCTCTCTACAAGAAGAGCAATCGAAAAAACATTGAAATTGGGCCACTTCTTATAATTATATGATTACTGATCTATTTACACTACCTTGCATAGTATTTTGTACTATCCTCCTCGAATCAACTTTCAAAACACTTCATTTTCCCTAGAGTCATTTAGTGAATAAGTGTCAACTATTTACAATTACCTCTATACATTTGGGAATAATCTGCAGTGCGCATAATCTGCTACACCTTTAGCAAAAAAAGAAATTCTTCAGATCTAAATTGTTAACGTAGTTTATTTGAAAAATTTATACATACTACACGAAATTGCACATTTTTTGTTTTGCTTTTAGCACAGTACTGAACAACCTAGTTGGATTGTTCTATTGTAGGGAATATTTTAATTTGGCCATAGTTACAATAGCTATAAATGTCTTTCTTCTAGGGGGCTCAAATAGTTTTTAGGGCTATACTGTTGTGTTTTCTCTGCACTTGAGATAAGTCGTATCATGTGTCCTGATGCGAAGTCACATGTGTCATTTGAAATTTCAGAATATTATTCCTATTAAAAGCACCTATGTTTCTTATTTTTACAATAAAATCTCGCAAATATATGTTCTTCATGTAGTCGTAGTTCCGTTGAAATGTCTTGTTGTTTTCTATAATAGTAGTGCCATTTCTGAGATTAGTGTTTTATTTCTCATTATGCATTTGGTAACAATTTGGGAAGGGCATGTGCAGCCCTGTGTTTTTTCGGGAAACGTTTGGAGCCAACAAGGCTGGTGAGGCTGCCGTTGTATGAAGGGCGCTGAAGCTTGTCAATACTGGCTTTGTTTTTTTATTGGACCAATTTCTGATGTTCGGAAACCGGCAACCCAAAGCATGTGCTTGCGCAGTACATACCATGTACTCACGCACCTGCGCGTCGCAAAGTATAGAAGTAGAATGACGGAAACTAGAAATGACGGAAAGTATAATGACGCGTTTCACAAGACATCCTAGTCGACATCGCCCGAGATTACTTCGAAAATAGCAGGCTATTGATTTTGTGCAACACATCAGCGTCCCCTTCTTCATGGCACAGCAGAGGAACGTAACCTCTAATAATACAATCTTACTTTAGTGCGGCAGTGTCGAAGCATTGTTATGCACATTAGGCGAAGAGAGCTGAGCCTGCCTCCAGCAGATGAATTTTCATCGGGTCATTTTTATTTATTTAAAGCGCCTGTTCTGCAGTGACATGGGATAGTGCGTCCCTCCAGCAAACCTTTCGGCTTAAAACTTTACTGCGGTGGATGATCACGATGTGCAAACGCCAGCACGCGAAACCGCAGCGTCTTTGCTTGAGGCCGCTGCCTGCGTTCTCAGGGTGCCGTCGCAGAAGCGCCCTTTTTGGTGGTGGAACTGAACTGTCTGTCGGGCGGAGGCTCTGATTGGTCCCTGCCGGTAAGCAGCTTCGAGCGCTCACCCGGCATTTTCATACCCCCTGTCATTGTCATAACTTCCAGAACGCCATGCGCTTCAGCCCGTGCCTTCTACCTCGCCGTCGCGATGTGGCACGGGGTAGTGAGTGCGTGGAATCCAGAGCGCAAGTACTGGCATGTGGTTACCTTTTCACACAGCAATACGTTACAAGGGACTTGAAACAGGTTAGTGTAAAACGAGATGCCGAATTATAGCCAACAATTGAAACAAACCTGCGAAGCAAGTTTATGAAATTCTATTGTTCACAACACAATAACAGCCTTTCCACGTAACTGGTTGAGGTTCTAAGTAACCTCTACAAAACACAGATATATTGAATGCATACATGGTGTTACCAACAAAAATGTTAACTAGCATAGACTACACCGACATTCAAAAAAGTTATTTTTCATGAAATACAAAAATGTAGAATAGATGCATATTCTTTGTCAAAACTTTCTAGGCCAAGCCGAAAAGGCGCACGCCGTAAAAAATTAAATGTCGAACATACAGCCTGAGCAAGGCTGAATTATTTTTCGACAGAAAGCTACAGAAAACACCTTTGCTTCTTGCTGTCATAAAATAATGTTGTCAGGTAAAGGCAAAGCTTGTTATACTTTTTTGTTGTCTGGTCGGCTTAGGATTGAGCTGGAAGATTTTGACAAATGGTGTACGTATATGTCTTTCATATGTACATATCTAATGTGTACGGGATTTACCACTAAGATAACACCCCATAAACATCTTCTCAAGGTGCCGGGGCCCGTATATTTATTGTTAGTTCCACGTTGTCTGAAAAGGTGTTTTGGAGTTGTAACGTTAAATATACGATTTTTTGACAGCAGAATGTGTCATACCCCTCTGCAACGTCGTTTTCTCGCGGCTTCAGCTTATTTTAAAGTGAAGAATGTGCTTCGGTAATGTGCGCAACTGCGTTACCATCTTGTGCTTGGTACACTACTGTCTGCAAGCATTGAATCTGAAGAGAATTCTGTTGTTTAGGCGGCAAGACATATTCTTCATTCAAATAGTAGCGTTACGAAGGATTCAAGACATTTTTCACACAAAAGAAAACCACAATATGTTCTGAACTGCTACTGAACTATTACGCGATGCATTGGGGAATGCAAAGAAATTTTATAAGACGTCTGTTACCATTCAAATCTCGTACGAATGAGATTCGCTGTGGCTTTATATAAGCAATGTAGCAAGTGGTACCTCCTTTTGGAATTCAAAGATGCAGAACAATGTGTCAAATTGGTCAAAATAACCTTGTAGGCAACAATCCTCTGCACATTATTTTCAATGATATTTGAACATCACCAAAGGTGTAATGTTTGACGAAGAGCGCGTTAACTTATCTAAGCAAGGAAGTATTGAAGGGCCCGACGGTCATGACGTTTTAATGGTACAGCAAATCAAAACACGCAGAGATCAGAACAAAATCCCAACCAAATATCTAACCCTTACATTTGGATAAGCATATTGCCCGAGCCTGTGGAGGCTGCATATGTTAATATCCTGGGGCGTTTGTATATTCCAGTGCCTCACCCGTGCTATAACTGCAAAGATTTGGACATCGTTCGTCAATCTGCCGTTGGAAGCCAGAATGTGGCAAGTGCACTATCCCCCAACAGACACCGACAGGTGTAAACATGCATTTAACTGTGTTTAGACCACTGGAACTCTAAAGGAGAGCATGCCGTGTACTAGCGTCTGTGCTCACAGTAGGCGAGAGAAGTATAGATAATTGATGTGAAGTAAAAAACCAACCGTTTTCTGGGAACAGGTTAAGGACCGTTCCTAACACACAGAAGTTTTGCCGATGTGGTGTGACAAGAGGACAGTGCCACATTCGGCAACACTTCACTTTAGTATCCTCTCAGAGAAGACCCAAGTGACACAACGTCCCCAGAGTGGCAGTGGCTAGGCCCCCACGCATGCCACAAAACGTTTCAGGTGTTTCCTTCATACTGTTTGATGCTAACGTTAGGACCAATGCTGACACTACTCCGCCGACGTTTGCTGAGAGGACTGCTGCCTTAATATTCATCCTACCTCAGCTGTGAACGCTTTGCAAGAAGCCAAGGACACAATGTCTAGCTCATCAAAGCGCGGGATACCGAGGGAGTAAGAAACTCATTATGACCACACAAAACAAAAGTCAAGTTGGGTCGTGTTCCTGAGAAGGTGTCATTCTGCTTGAGGATGATAGAAGCAAGAAGTAGGGAAAACCTCATTTTAGGCATGTTGATGAGGAAGTGGTCCTTTAGTACACCCGATCATGAGAGGAACGTGCTGCCTGAAGCCTGGACACCACACGTTGCTGTGCATGCAAGCCGGCGTGGGTCGTGAAAAGTCAAATCCAGATGCTTGTTATGAGTGAAGCTGATGGTAGCCAACAATTTTGTCTACTGTAACGGCAGAAGCCATTTAAAAACCTAAACGATATATACTACGGCTGTAAGAAAAAGTAATATCATTTATCTTCAGAAAAGACCAGTGAAGACTTTCCTGACAAGCCCCGTTTAGAACTGTATGCCAAAGACAAGGATTTGTCTGTAAAGAGTCAGAAGTACACTACTGATTTAGGTGGTCCAAGTAGCACCCTTAACTGGACACCATAATAATACTCCATAAAATCACGCTTTGGAGCTTTCAAATGCCCGAGAGGAATGGCTAGACCATTTGGGCTCTGCCTGCTGGCCTCGGCCACCGGCCTCGCTGAATCCTTTGCCGAAGTTGTGAAAGCCAGCTTTTCTGATTTTTCTTGTCTCTGGAATCAATTCCCGATTTCATTTCATTTGCCTTTTCTAGAGAATGATCCCAGGACATCTTCATATCAGTTTGCACGTAGCACTATTTTTCCCTACAAAGTAAACACATTAGCATTAGAGTCCTCCACAGATATCTCAAAGCTTACAGCAGCACTTACATGTGCTGCACATGGTCCCAAGATTTAATACCAATAGCTACGGCTAATGCAGCATCCATATTTACTCTTGAGATGTACTTTCTTCTTATGGCTCTAGGTAGTTATCACAAAATCAAAAGTCGGTGATATTCACCGAATCTCAATGTCCAGTGCGGGCTTTGTGCTGAAACAAATTACAAACAATGCAATTTTAATCAGCTTTTGAAACTGCTCAGGTTAGTATAGTAGCAAAAACAGGAAATAAAATCTTTCAGGTCCTAGGCCACTGCGGCACAACCGGGAAATAAGAAGACGACCGGAATGCCGCTTATGCTGCAGCTACCGCGGCGGTTATTCACAGTGATTTAAATACTCAATGCTTCCCGCACAAGGAACCTAAATCATCTGAACAAGAGATGCGTGACCATTGGCAGAAATGCTGCAGTAGAAGACAGCGAAAACGTGCACATAAAAAAAAACGAAACTAGGTTAGTCGATTACTGAGAAACGGGAAAGGCTAACAAAATGTACAGTTTGTAGACTGTGGATAGGGCATACCCACGCTATCTACGAATGCGTATTAAAATATGAACAATAGCGACGCTTCCCTCAATGATGAAGGTTTTCGTGAGCCGTCCGTGCGTTAAATATAATCTGCTCGAACCACAAACAGAGCAGTGCTTCCCAGAATTTAATACGCACAGGATACTTCAACATCTATCGCTTGATGTTACGATGAAATGTTCTCTTTTGACAGAATATTTAAATATCTCTTGGATGAATATTTTTTCAAACAGGTCAACATGTCAGCCATGGACGCAGTCGCCACCTCACGCTTGAGCCTTGAAGAGTGCACCTTTGGTGCTCCAGGGTGTGAGGAGGTGAAGTGAAAACGATAATGAAGACGCACCCCACTGGGTATGCTCCAAACACCCCAGACATGATCATTGTCGTCTTGCCAAGCATCCAATAATAATAGGCCAGCAGTGACGCAGGGATGCGGTCATGAAGAAGACGAGGAAGACGTGGTGTGGAATGTTGCGGTGATAGCGCTTCGTCGTTCGAGGCCGAACCCATAGCATCAGTCATCGACGGCTGACGTCCGCAACTACTGTCAGCCGGTGAGCCGCTCAAGCATCGGGAGGGGTCAAACGTGCGTCAACGAGGGCCTTGGTTGCTGCCACCGCGAGAGCCCAGAACAGGGTTCACCACCAGCAACCCCCATGCGTGATCGAGGCCCCATCATCAAAGCCATGAAACGACTGGCCCACACCTACGCCGCCACACCTTAACCGGACCTAAGGTGTGGCAGGACTGCAGACTAGTCAAACTGTAAGCCCTGCGCTGTACTCTTCAAAGTAGTTGAACTTTTGTTGTAGTCTTCACCGCATTGTTAAGCTGCCCTCTTTTTGGTTATAAGTGTCTTTGTTCCGTGTGTCTGTCGTGGGTTGACCGGTATATAAACGCAGTTATGCCGGGTGTTTTTTCTCCATTCCCCTTGAACCTGACAATAAGTGGCGTCCCCGGCAGGATTCGACCACTTCGTTTTATAATACCCCAAAAGCCCACAATGCACACACGGGAGCTCATTCCCATAGGCGAGCGCTTGGGCTTGAGTGGCGAGGAATTGAGAAAGTGGGTCCAGGCAGAGCAGAATCACTTGCGCGACGAAAGAGCTCTAGACCGCGGAGAGAAGGCACGCGAGAAAAAAGCTTTGAGCGAGAAGGCTTTATACGAGTGGGTGAAAGCCGAGCAAGAGTGGGCTCGTGCAGAAGTCGAAGAACGCAATTTGCAGCTGCGGATTCGCTTGACGGAGCTCAACTTAGCGCGAGGAGGGTGGCCCCAAACTGATGGCGATGGAGAAACCACTGGTCAGGTTCAGGCTGCCACCCGGCAAGTCTTCAGCGCACGCAAATTTCAGCCGCCTTTTGAGGATGTTCGAGATGATCTCGACGCACACGCGAAACGGTTTGAATGCGTGGCCCAAAGTCAAGGCTGACCTAAGTCGAAATAAGCCATCGCCATCAGCACGTGTCATACCGGAGAGGCACTATAAGTGTACGGCCGCCTTTCGCCAGAAGTGTCGCTAGACTACGACCACGTCAAGGTTGCCTTACTGCAGTGCTTTTGATTCACCGCAGTAGGCTATAGGGAGCGCTTGCTCACTCGAAGCCTGAGAAAGACGAAACCGCGAAAAAATACGCCGCTCGACCGAAAGCTTATTTTGCGCGCTGGGTAGAACTATCTAGCACAGAGAAAAATTTCCACAACTTCGCTGATTTGTTAATCATTGAGAAACTTCTCTTTAACTGCCACAGAAAACCCGCGATGTTCGTCCGGGAGAGGGAGTGCAAAGCACTCCGTGAGACCACGACCGTTGCTGACCTGTTTATGGATGCCCAATAACAGAACCACATGTTATTTTTGATGATAAACAACGGGGAACAACGCGGCAACCCGGACGGAAGTAAACGTAACGTTGAACAGCAGGACAGGCCCGGTCCGAGTGGTGTAAGGAAAGGAAAACTGAGGGTAATTAATGCCGTCTTAGAAGTCCTTCGAGGAATGAATAATATGCCTGTTTCGAAAGCCAGAGTCGAAGACAAGCCGGCCATCATTTTAAGATACACGGGAACTAACACAGTAATTGTTCGCCAGTCTCTCATTCGAAGAGCGGAATTCACCGGCACCTTCTGCAAGTTACAGTTAGCAGATGAAAAATGGACCATAGTCCCAGAAGCGAAAGTGTTCATCGGGTCTCCATTTTTTAGTGGAGGGGTGTTGGTAAGCCGTTTGAAATACTCACTGTATGATGTCGTCATTGGCAAAGTTCGAGGGCTACAAGACTTTGAAGGTCTAGCCAGTAATTGAAACCGACTGAGCCCAGAAACAAGATGGTCCGGTAACTGTAACAGGCGGAAACCTGGAAGAATAAACGCAGCCAGAGAGCAGGAGAATGCCGCTAATGACGATGATCCAGGGGGCTGTCAATCATGCCAATGGTTCCGTGTGTATTCGAGCAGAGTCTCTTAGTCAAAACGCCGAAGACCAACAAATTATCTGTAATATGATCAGCAGTACTGCAATGTTATTGTTTTGGCTTGCGGCTCATTTGGTGCACGCTCAGTTTGAGGAAGTTTGACTGCAGTTGGTCAGTATGCGTGTTAGTTGTGTTTGTGTTCCATTGTTTACTATGATGATGCTGTTGAAGACTTAGGAATGGAGTTGGCGTGCTATAAATTATGAGCGTTCCACCGACAGTTCCGTGAAGTTTTGGGGAACTGTGTTTTTACGACTGTGAAAAGACATTTTTCGTGGGAAAATGCTTAAGTGGGGGGACATTGTCTCCAGGTGAAGCGAAAACGATAATGAAGACCCACTATAAGGAGTAAGCTCCACACACCCCGGACGTCGTCATTGTCGTCTTGCCAAGCATCCATTGATAACAGGCCAGCAGCGACGGAGGGCAGCAGCGACGGATCATGAAGAAGAGGAGGAAGACGTGTGTGGAATGTTGCGGTGATAGAGGTCGGGCATTGGGTCCCGAGCACATAGCAGCAGTAATCGACGGGTGACGTTCGCACCTGACGTCAGCCGGTGAGCCATTCAATCATCGTTAGGGGTCGACGGTGCGTCCACGAGGGCCGCGGTTGCTGCCACCACGAGAACCCGGAACTCCGTTCACCACAGGGAACCCTCATGCCTGATCGGGCCCCATCAACAAATTCATGCCGCGACTGGCCCATACCGACGCCGCCACACCTTAACCGGACCTAATGTGGGACGGGACTGCAGATTCGTCAAACTGTAAGCCGTGCAGTGTACCCTTCCGAGTAGTTGAACTTTTGTTGTAGTCTTCACCGCATTGTTAAGTTGTCCTATTTCTGGTTATAAGTGTCTTTGTTCCGTGTGTCTGTCGTGGGTTGACCAGTATACGGTATATAAACGCAGCTATCGAGGGTGTTTTTCCTCTATTCGCCTCCAACCTGAGGAGGAACAGTGGCCTAGGCTACCTGCATTATGTTCATGTTGTGGTGATATTTTTAACTCAGCCTCCTACACAGTTTTCAACAATGTTGTCTTTTTAAACAGAGATTCTATATAATACTTTGACATTTTTTTTTATATTTCCCGTTTCTGTTCGTGGGAGTCGCCGGCACAGTACTGGAGCAGTTTCGCCTTAACGCCCTCGCGCTAGAAAAATTTAACGTATACAGCGTTCAAAAGTAGTCTTTCCTGAGCTCAACCTGCTCGATTGAAACGGTTAACACTATAACTCGCTGTGGGTACATTATTATGAAGTATTTGTTTTTACAACCTTCCGGATTCAGGGATTTGAATTACTCAGATTGAAAATCGCTGCTTGTTATGGCTAGAATCCGAATTTTCGGGGGTTTAACGCTCATAAATTTTCGTATTTTTGTTCCCTCTACCGCGAATTTTTTCTGGTGAGTGCACGTTTTCAGGCAAGCCGCTCCCAAGTGTTCAAACAACTTGACTAATTGGCCGTGGGCACAGATATTAAAAGTGGCGACGTACCAGAAGAAGACAGTGAGCATTAATCAGGAGTCACTGCGTCGTTTTCTAATTTCGCAAACCTTTCTTATACAGCTTCAACATAACACGCTAAGGTGCCTAAACAAGAAATTTTGAGTGTTTTTTTACCGAATGTTCAGTTACATGTTTGCACTGCTTCAGTGTTTCTCGTCGTCTTTAGATGGGAACGGAGGTTCAGACAGTATAAAACGTGTGCACAAGAGAATCGCGTTCGAACCACAATAGCGCTGGCTCTTTCAGAACGCAGCAATCGTTAGCATACGTAGAAGAATAAAAAAAACAGTTTTCTGGGAAATATGGGCTCAGTATTTTCTTCGCCCACATTTATTTTGATTCTCCCAGAATATTGGCCTGTCATTTGACTGTTTGAAGGAAAGAGGGTAGAAAAAGAAAAGCAAACGTACAAAAAACATAATTTTCAGAAAACAATAGCTTAAGCAGTTCAAACCGGAGGCATTGTTCGTGTGCTGGAACAATGGAAGACGGTCACGTCTATATATTTGCAGCGTTTTTTTGTGTGTTTAGAATAAACTTTGAAGCGTTTATCAACAACACCACTGTAAGGCTGGACAGGGATCAAAGGCGATGCAAAAAAGTCAACAACAGAGGGACGTTCGCGCAACAATGCTGTGATATTTTGCACAGCGTTCCCAGCGCAAGCTTCCTGGGCGCATTGCTACAGGAGAAAGTACCATACAGGAGAAAGCCTCAGGAACAGGGTGTCGAACCGGAACAGGAACCGAACCGAAAACCGGAACCGAACCCGAATTTTTGCCCGGAACCGGAACTGAACCAGAACCGTATTTTTTCCGCCATTTTGGAACTGAACCCGAACCGGAACGAATCGAAGGAACCGTTCCAAACCGGTTCCGGGGCCTCAACACTGTAATTCCTAGTTTTTCATTTCGGTACCCTACCTTGGGTGTTAAGATATTTTTACCATTAGGAAGACGGCACCACGAAATATTTTGCATAGTCTGCAGTTCCCTAGGTCCATAAGGTTCTCTTCTTATTATAATCCTCAATTTAATGTAAAGTTGTCCGTATATACTATCAGTTTGCGTTAGGTACTGCCCATATCCACAATTATCTCTTACATTTAGAATGTCTTAAGTTAGAACGCATATTTCGAGGAGATATATCATGAATATATTCCTCATGGTTTTTATCTACATGGTGTTTAAAATCGTGTGAAATTTTCAATGCGTTGTTAATTAAAATGCACCCATTTCCGCTTGTGGAGGTCTTCAGGGACACCATCAACAATAAATCCATATCTTCCACTTATTTTAGTTTGAGTGGGCAGTTGTATACAAACAGCACTCAGATACAAACACTCACAGTTTTCTACGTATTGGTCGAAAACCCAATGCTTTCGAACAAGCGTGTTTTTCAGTTTTTTATCAGACGTCAAGTATTTACAGCTTCTTTCATATCATCCATAATCATCCTGGCCCTATGCAAGAGCCATCTTCATGGATTCGCTTCACTTTTGTTCTTACTGAGACAATTTAGTATTTAATTGCACATCTGTCATAACAGATCTTTGGCGCTCTTTTCCCTCCTTAGACTTGCTCTATTAAACTCAAACCATCATCATCATCAGTTCTCTGCGTCACCACCATTTTTTCTTGTACAGTGCCGTCTTGTCTTTTGGTTACTGCTCTAAGAGAACATGAGAAGTGATGTAAAATTCGGGGCCTTCTCATTTCCACTTTTAAAGTAGATGCGATTGCATTTTCATGTCATCTTGAATCTGCTCAACCTTAAAATTAAGGGGCGGATGGATTAAATTCGATTAATGCTCATTAGCGGGTAGACTGCGGTGTGTTAGTGAGATGAGTGAATGAGCTAATGTGAATTAGTTGGACTTGTGTGTCGATTAATTAGGATTAGCGGGTCAGTTAAGGTGGATTCGAGGGTCGGACCAAACATAAAATTTTTGGCGTCTTTGGCAAATTGAATAAAGTTTACTCTCTCTCTCTCTCTCTCTCTTTGGCATTTCGAAATTTTGCAGCGTTCTCGATCCTTCTCGACAAATCAGGAAATTTTGTTACGCACAAAATAGCCGGGAAGTTATGAGACGACCACCTGAATGCTATAAAAGGTCTTTTTTTATGCACGTATTGCGCTGTTATGTTGTTTCTCGAGTAAGATTGACATTTCGCACTGAAGTTAATAACTAATTGCTAATGGATATCTTATATTCACCAAATAGTTTTCTAAACGTGTGTATAATATATATATGAGGTAAGAATGTAGGAAGCAACTAAACAGGGAAAATTTAGGAACGATCAACTGGTTTGATGCGAAAGACACCCGATAGCATTCTTCAATACCTTCTCTTTTTTTGTGCTACCATTGTGCAGGCTTCCACAGGTGTAGTATCCCAACCCTCGAATACAGCCCTTTAAAAGCTGAGGAAGCGGCGATAGCACGTGTGCTTAGCCAAAGCGGCGCCAAAACGTTCATAACAGACTCCTAACAGGCGTGCCGCAACTTTGCCAACGGTCGATTGCATGTGACAGCACTTGGAGCGATAAAGCAGAGTCCACCAACAAGACCAGCCAGGATTGTATGGGCACCAGCTCATACTGGCATCACCAGCAAACAGGATCATCAACCTTGTGGCTCGAGATTTGACCCGATTAGCCAGCGCTGATGAAGCCGAGCCCGAGCGCATGCATCCTGTAGTCACCTACCAGGAAATTACTCAGTACTATATATGCTCTCCCGCAGAGCGCATTACTCCACGCACAAATCGCTACCGATTACCTGGTAAAGACTATTCCGCGTCCTGCGGGTTAACCTTCCCACACACAGCCAGACTTCACCTCTTTGACCGGACACTATTCCGTCCACTTCGCCGCTTCTGTGGAGAGCCAGAGAACCTCTTACACATAGTAGGCGGCTGCGACAAGTCTACCCTAGATAAGCTCAACCTCCACCTTTCCAAAGAGATCTGGGAGAGAGCCTTGGCCAGCTCCGGCCTCGAAGATCAGCCGCACTTGATGGAAACGGCTGTCGACTCGGCCCCCTTGAATGAGGACGCCTCTCTGAAACTTTTCTTCAATTCAATTAGAGTTCATTTTCTCTCTCTCTACGAGAAATCATTACTACTGCTTGTGGTTTCATTAAGCTATTATCTTTCCTAAACCCCAATCGCTGTCACCTGTGCCATTAGCAAGTTCCTATCTGCGGTGCTTCCCTAGCCAATGCCGTCTTATACACGCCGTCCAACGAGTCATTAAAGCCGTTCTTTCTTTCTAACCGGCCTGTTAGCAGATAAAAGATGAGCAGATGAAAATCGCTCTAAACGCCATCATCCACGCTTGACAGTAGGATGTTGACGCCGATGCCGGACTGTCTGTGACTTGTAAAGCCCTACTAATGATTTCGTGTTAAAGCTAAAGCGCCTTTGAAACAAGGGGTACATGAGCAGCGTAGCAAACTAACCAATTTATTTACAATGCAAAATTTCTTGGTTAATTGTGGAAAATAGGGGTGCGTTTGCGGGTGCCAGCGTAGACATTTGATGGAACAAAAAAAACATAGGGGGCGCGCAGGCTCTCCTGCCCGCCAAAAAGACTGCCCGCTTGCAAGTAAACTACCTGCCCGTCCGCCTGCCATGCAGGCGATTCCTGAGAGGATGCGTGATTTGGGGACGAGGAGTGGTTGGGGGAGGGGGGAGGGAGGTACTCAGACGCAAAATGCCGCACTATGGCGACACTCGAGGGTACCAAAAAAAGATTGTGGACGGACGGGGTCGTCGGCTTAGTAAGACAGTGCAATTGGCAGCCTGCAGGGAGGCTGCCCATTGAGAGAAGATTCTGGCGAGGATGTCAAGGGGTTGGGGGGGGTGGGATGTAGGGGTAGGGAGGCGTCGGAGGCACTGAGACTGAGGCGCTGCCCACTGGACAGGAGGCTACATGTTTGCCTTCCAGAAGACTGTGGCGAGGATGCGTTATTTGGAGTCGATATGCGGCCCGTCACTGGTCGGCGAAGAGAGTGGACACAGGGCGGCACAGCGGCGGGTATATAGAGCCATGCGTTAGAGCGCAGCCCTGAAGTGCCCGCCCCTGTGGTTTCGCGTAGTCCCTCAGCGTCGGCCTCGTGGCAACCGAGAGAACGAAGACGCCACCGAAGATAGAGCGAGCAGGAACTCGGAGGATGACAGTATGACGAAAGTATATGGGGGAGGGTGGAACTCCAACCCGCGCGAGACGTGCTTCAGGGTGACTACGCCTAACGAGATAAGGGCAGAATACCCCGTGCGCCGTCGTGCATTTGCTGATGACGCGATCGCTTTTGAGTCACAGCAGCTATGCGCCGTTGCCTAGAAGACTATAGTTCGCGCTGCACTCAAATTTCGCATTAGCGAGTATCGCAATCGTCCGGTGATATTTTTGTTTCCTCAAGAAAACAACTGCGGGTATAAAACTGCAGTGTTATAAGCCAAGAATAAAATTTAAAGAAATAAAAATAGAAACGAACAAAACTCAATTATTAAAAATACACTTGTGGCCATAAAGAGTAATGTTTTCACATTCATACAAATACACGCCTTAAGTGTCCCAGCGAATTTTTTATTTCACTTCAGTTAATGCTGTAATCGTGGACCCACTACAGAAAACATTTTCCAGTAGATTGTACTGTTAAAGGATGTCTTCACCCGCACGGGGCACCTTGAGTAATCTTGGTGACGGTGAGTGGCGACACCGCGTACCCCGAGCCCCCCATACTTAAGCTGTCACCTACCGTGGCTAGAAGTTGAAAGGTGAAGGGTTAGAAGCCGTGAACGGTGGCCGTCGGAGCCTTGGTCAAGCTCCCTGCCTGTCTCCCCTGTCTCCCCGCCTGTCTACCTGCCCGGATCTCCCTGCGTGTCTACCAGGCAGGGAGATCCGGGATCTGTTTGACTACCAGGGTAAGGTTAAACGAGAAAGTACCCCCGTCTCCCTGCTTTCCAATGCATCATATGGCATTTTCCACCCCCCCCCCCCAAACGTGATCGGCCCCCGAAAAGGGGCCGCACCGAAGTGTCTTTTCCTCCGTTGCAATCAATCTCGCTCCCAAAGCCCGATAATTTCTCGCGCTTTCTGATCATGGAATCTCTTGATCAGACAAAACCAATCAATTCCCAGTCCGTGTTTCTAATCTCCAAGTATCTTGAAAGCCTTGTCGGAAAGTCGTACAAGGCTAAGAAACTGAAAACGGGAGAACTTTTGATTGAGATAGACAACAAACAGCAGTCCGCAAACCTTCTTTCACAAACGCGCATGGTCAGTGTTTACATCAAGATCAAGCCTCATCACAGCCTTAATAGCTGCCAAGGCGTGATCTCTGATCCAGATCTTATAAGTGAAACTGAATCCAATCTGCTCGAGGGCCTCCATGATCAGGGCGTGACGGCAGTGAGGCGAATAACCATACGCCGGAACGATCAAATCATACCTACCAAACACATTATCTTGACGTTTGACCGCTCAACACTTCCTGAGTCGGTCAACGCAGGCTTCGTTAGATGTCCGGTCCAACCGTACCTGCCGAATCCACGCCGCTGCTATAAGTGTCAGCGGTTTGGCCACGGCACAAACTCTCGTCGTGGGCAACTGACGTGCGCCAAATGTGCAGCACAAGATCATCCAACCGATAATTGTGAATCTGAGCACTTCACCCGTCCGAACTGCCAGGGACCGCATGCTGCCTATTCGAGAAGTTGTGAGAAGTTTAAACAAGAGAAACAGATTATTGCCTTGAAAGTAAACGAGAACATCACCTTCCCCTAGGCGCGAAAGAGGTTCGCCTCCTTCCCTGTGGGCAGGTACGCCGACGCAGCTCGCCGGGGGACGGAGTGGCGTCGGGTTTCGGCAGGGACCCAGTACCGCGAGTCGGACTTGGTCCCGCCCCCCCCTTCCCAGGGTTGCCCCAGGCAGCCCAACCAGCCTCAGCACCGCTCGCTCACCCAGCAGCGGCTGTGGTGGCAACAACGTCTGTTGAAGATGCCGCTGCATCGACTGCTTCCTCTCCACCGACCCAAAGCACACGCAAGGGCAGAGAAATAGAGACGGGGGCAGTTGCAGCGACCCCCTCCCCGACCTCACTGCCTGTGCCATCTGTGGTGTTCCCTATGCCTTCGGCACTGGCAGCGCAGGCAAAGAACACCCGAAAGGGTACCACGTCAAGGGGGCCCAGTCCGCTGGACACCTCGTTACCTTCAGATGACGAGATGGACGTCGAGCCCTTCCGGCTTTCATCGCAGCGGAAGGAACAAGCTGCGACGTAGTGGTCAGTAGAGAAGGCCAGAAAACACCTTCCAAGAGTCCAAGCCCCGAAAGACCCTACATAAATAGTCACACTCCAGTAGCTCCAAACACATCATAATGGGAAGAGAAAACATAATACAATGGAACTGCAGAGGCCTTCTGAATAATCTTGACGATGTATACGAAATACTGCATGCTTATCAGCCAAGTGTAATGTGTGTTCAGGAAACACATTTGAATGCTAAAAACACAAATTTCTTAAACAGTTACTTGATATACAGAAAGGACCGGGATGGATGCACGCACTCTTCCGGCGGTGTGGCCATAATTGCCCGGAAATCCTTAGCCTGCCACCCTGTCACTCTAAACACTGTCCTTGAGGCTGTAGCAATTCGAACAATAATATTAAATAGGTTGATAACGGTATGCTCCTTATATATTCCTCCTGATCTTGACCTTTCGCGCTCTGACTTCAAGGCGTTGGTTGACCAGCTGTCCGAACCATACATCTTAACAGGCGACATTAATGCTGACAATTCTCTATGGGGCTCTTCTCGTACGGATGCCCGGGGTCGCCTGATAGAGAGGTTTCTTACATCCTCTGGAGCATGCCTTTTCAACAATAAACAGCCTACATACGATAACATAGGACACAACACATACTCATATCTTGACTTGGCTATTGGCTCTGCAGTTCTCTTTCCTCTTCTCGAGTGGGGTGTGGGCAGTCACCCATATGGCAGTGACCACTTCCCCACCTCACTAACAAACATAGGTAAAGGCCCATGCAGTCCATCTTCCCATAATAGGTTCAATGAAGCACGAGCTAACTGGAATACGTTTACAGAGACATCCAAAGTAAACCACACATCCATAGGAGACCTACACGTTGAAGAAGCTACCCAACTCCTCACGGCGCACATCCTCGACGCCGCCGAAAAGTCCATTCCCCACGCCTCTGGTGCCCCACGCAACCAGCGGAGGCCGAGGTGGAATGAGGACTGTAGGCGGGCGTGATAGGCCCAGAACACGGCGTGGGGTATCCTTCGTTGGTACCCCACGTCGGGAAACCTCCTCTTCTTCAAACGGGCCAAGGCATTAGGGAAACGTGTGCGCCGTGAGGCAAAACGAGAGAGTTGGCGTACATTCATTACATCAATAAAGTCCTACACAGACACACGGAAAGTATGGACACGAATACGCAAACTCAACGGACAACAAACAAACAGCCTGCCTCTGGTCAGCTCTAAAGGAGACACACTCGAAGACCAGGATGACACACACGCACAACACTTCCTACACGTTTCTAGTTCAGCACACTATACAAACACTTTCATGAAACACAAACAAATGGCCGAAAAGAAGCCTATACTAGATAACAATAGGTCAACATCTTATAACTCAGAGTTTTCACTGCATGAGCTGAGGGCTGCTTTGAGCACGTGTAAACCCTCAGCTCCAGGCCCAGACAACATCACATACACAATGATACAACACCTGCACGCAAACGCTCTTCTAACACTCTTACACCTATATAACAAGATATGGCTTTCGAGTACATTCCAAACTCTTCGAAGGGGGCTATAGTTGTAGCTTTCCTGAAGGAGGGAAAGGACCTGTCATCCCCCTCAAGTTACCGTCCTATTGCCCTCATGAGCTGCCTGTGCAAGCTCTTTGAGAAGATGATCAACAGGAGACTCGTGTACTTCTTAGAGTTCAACGGTCTTCTCGAGAGCAGCCAGGCAGGCTTCAGTGTGGGGCGATCGACGAACGATCAACTGGTAGCTCTTGACTCGTACATCAAGGATACCTTCGGGCATAAGCAGTATTGTTTAACTGTGTTTTTCGACCTTGAGAAGGCATACGACACCGCTTGGCGTTATGGGATACTTAGTGACTTCAAGTTATTCGGTGTTTCGGGTAACATGTTGAACGCTCTTGTCAGTTACTTGTCAGACAGAACGTTCCGAGTAAGAGTCGGTGGTGCACTCTCGAAGGCTCACGTGCAAGAAAAGGGCGTACCACAAGGTGGCGTGTTGAGCTGCACTGTCTTTATAGTAAAAATGAACTGCTTGGTAAGGCACTGCCACCTACGATCTCTTATTCCATGTATGTAGGTGACGTCCAAATATCCTATAAATCATGCAATACGTCAATCTGCGAACGTCAAGTCCAGCTTGGTGTAAAGAAACTTGCCAGCTGGGCAGACAAGAATGGTTTTAAATTGAATCCTGTAAAAAGCTCTTGCGTTGTGTTCTCCAGGAATCGCGGGGTCCATCCTGACACAGACATTCATCTTAATGGCATGTCGCTTCCTGTGAACAAGGAGCACAAGTTCTTAGGTGCTGTGTTTGACCACAAACTCACATTCATTCCCCACATCAAGGAACTTAAAAATAAATGTCTCAAAACAATGAATATACTTAAGGTTCTCTCCCACCAATGCTATGGTTCCGACAAAGAACTCCTGCTTCGCTTGTATACTGCTTTGGTTGGGTCTCGTTTGGACTATTGCAGGGAGGTGTATGGTTCGGCGACTAAGACAGCCTTGCGAATTCTGGACCCAGTGCTACACTTGGGCCTTCGTCTTGCTTCGGGTGCTTTTCGCACTAGCCCTGCCGAGAGTGTTTATGTCGAGTGTGATAAGTGGAGCCTTGAGAACCAACGAACGTACATGGACTTGCTTTATGCTTTTAAAATTTCGTCGCTGAATAATAATCCTTTTATCCTGTATTTAACCATACATCAACCTCTCTGCTCTTTGTAAATCACCCATTCGTTCCTCTGCCCTTTTCACTTAGAGTGAGAGAGCGAGCCTCGGACCTCAGTGCTTTGTTTTTAGATGTGTACAGGTCATCCTTTTCTAACAGTTTACCGCCTTGGCAAGTTCGCCCTGTGTCGTGCGACCTTTCATTTATGAGCCTTGACAAAAATCGTGTACCACGAGCTGCAATACTGCAGCACGTTCTGTCTTTGCAGTTTAAATACACATCTGCAGAATTTTATAGTGACGCTTCTAAAACGTACAGTATGGTGTCGTGCGCAGCTCATGGTCCAAATTTCAATGCCGCCAGAACCAGGAGCGTGCACACAACAATTTTTTCAGCAGAAGCGTATGCAATTTTACTGATTGTACGACAAATTCTTGAAAATCAAATTCCCAATTCCATCATCTATACAGATTCTTTGAGTTTTGTTCGCGCACTGTCAATGCACAAGGCCCCAAAAAACCACATAGTTAATCTGGTATTCAACACTATCATGTTCGTGTATGCACAAAAGCATGAGCTGGTCCTCTGCTGGGTCCCAGGACACGCAGGGATCGCTGGGAACGAGTTGGCAGACGAGAGGGCCGCTGCTGCTGCACTCGGGAACACTGTAGACATTACAACGATACCCTACACAGACCTCAAGCCACACATAAGACAACACCTGCGCAGAACATGGCAAACACACTGGAATGAACAGACAGACAACAAACTACATGTAATGAATCCACACTTGGGACAGTACACAGCTGACTCACACAACAGACACACGAAAGTCGCCTTGGGTAGGCTGCGGATAGGGCACACCCATGCGACGAACTGGTATCTGCTGACGGGATCTTCTAGACCCCAGTGCAGCAGGTGCGGAGAGGCCCTATCCGTAGTGCACATACTAATCACTTGCAAGGCACTTCGCACAACACGACACAAACACTTCAGAGAACTCTACAGACAACATATTGCCGCGAACCATACATTGGGTTTGTTTATTTGTGTTTTGCTTTTACTGCCCGGCTGCGCCGGTCTGTGTTATCTCTGCGCCAAGGGAAGCGCGTGTTCCATTCTTTCTTTCTGTGCCGTATGTGTTATCTGTTGTGATAGGGAGAGCATTCCGATCTAACGTGAACTGCCCAGAATAATCTTCTTGGATGTACTATGTTCTCGATGCGAATCGACGTTTCGAGAACCACGCGCGCCAAAAGATGAAAAGCCTGCAGTGCGGACGCCGGGGCATTCGATTCGACGACACTGGCCTGTGCAAGCCACTTTGTTGACCGCTGCTTCGCCGCCTCTGTATTCTTTTGAGTTGTTAGGGGAGCACAAGTTCGCTCCAATTAACGTGTTTCTCATTCAACACAACTGCGTCGTCCTTCTCTTCGTGACATCTGGTGGAGGTGCGGGGTACGCACCCTTCATGCCCACTACAACCTCGAAAAGCCGCCAAGCCAGTCCAACAAGAGCCAGCCCCCGCCTGCAAGATTTACCGCCCGACTTCGGTTTGATGCCAGAAGGGCCCAAGAAAAGGAACGCTGCAACCAACACCATGGTGCAAGAAACAACGTTGCCAATCGTCCTGCAGACGCCCCGGGAACCGCCATCGTTCCGAGGAGCCCCCGCAGAAGACCCAGAAGAATGGTTGGAGAAACTGGAGCGCGTCCGGAAATTCAACAGCTGGGACGACGCAGAAACGTTCCGGCACGTTTTCTTTTACTTGGAAGATTCGGCTCGCACTTGGTTCGAGAACCACGAGAGCTCCTTGACAAACTGGGCTCAGTTCAAAAGCGAGTTTACTAAGACCTTCACTACCGTCGTGCGGAAAGAAAGAGCCGCCCTTTTGTTGGAAACGCGCACGCAACACCCCAACGCAACACCCCAATCTTCGTTGAGGAGATGAAGCAGCTATTTCGCCGCGCGGACCCCGAAATGACGTAAGAAAAGAAGTTGCGCTTCTTAATGCGCGGAGTGAAGGAGGAACTGTTTGCTGGACTTGTCCGAAATCCGCCCAAAACCGTCGCCGAATTCGTGACCGAAGCCAGCACCATTAAGAAAGCCCTCGAAATGCGTGCTAAGCAGTATGACCGCAACTTTGTTGGCGCGGCCAATGCGAACGACTTTGGCAGCACGCGGATCCCAGCCGACAGCCTACGCGAGACTATCCGCGCAATAGTGAGAGAGGAGCTGCGGAAACTTCTCCCAACGCCGCCGCAGCCCCAAGTCGCTTCCCTCACCGACGTGATTAGAGAAGAAGTGCAACAAGCGTTGGGAACTTCTACGCCATCCGAGGTACCCCGAGAGCCTCAAGCTATGACATACTCCGCGGCTGTTCGTCTACCCCGCCCTGCTCCAACATGCCGTCAAGAGGCCCCGCCGTACCGCCGCCCACTGTCACCCGCCCGACCCCCGGTAGCCCGAAACCAGACGCCGAGGAAGACGGACGTATGGCGAACTCCCGATAACCGTCCTCTGTGCTACCACTGCGGAGAGGCCGACCACATTTACCGTCGCTGCCCATACAAGAGACTCGGACTGCGTGGTTTCTCCGTCGACGCCCCTCGCCCTCTCCCTGGCGAACGACCACGTGAGATCGACGAGTATCTATCTGAAACCAGCCGTGGCCCAGCGCGTTTCAACCGTTCGCCGTCGCCCTACCCCTACCAATCGCCGAACCGCCTTAGCCACGCTGACTTCGCCCGTGGAAGGTCCCCCAGCCCCCGCGGGGGAAACTAAAGGCGGCAACTTCTGGAGGTGAAGTTGCTCTACGGCGAAAAACTAGAAACCCTCCAACGACTCAAGGACGCGCTGAAGACAGTGATTCACGACATGCCCTCATCCCGACGACCCGACCTAACCCTGACGAGACTCCCGAACACGACGACAGCTACACGGCGCGACGCGTACCCGACCTGACCGAGACGTCCGTTGAGAAGACGACGACAACGACGATGCACAGTGCCCGACCATCAACACGTACAAGCAGAGATACGACGCCCCGACGAACCCGGAACTCGAGGACGACTGCATCTGACGTCAAGGTGTCCATCGACGGCTTTGACGTAGTCGCCCTCGTAGACACGGGAGCTGACTATTCGGTAATGAGCGGACCATTTGCGTCTAAACTGAAGAAAGTTATGACCAGATGGGACGGTCCGCACATACGCACAGCAGGAGGCCACCTCGTGACGCCAAGTGGAACGTGCACATCGCGCGTCGCCATAGACGGCACAACGTACCCTGCGGCGTTCGTCGTTCTGCCTAACTGCTCCCGCGACGTGATTCTCGGAATGGACTTTTTGACGGACAACGGCGCAATAATTGATCTGCAGACCAAGTCGATAACATTTTCCTCCAATCACTCCACGACGCCGCAGCCGAACCCCGATCACCGTGCTGCTGTCAGGATCGCCGACGATCACATCACCCTGCCACCACGCGCAAGCTTGATGATCGCCGTCTACTGTGAGGATGCTGCTTCTGACATCGACGCCATCGTAGAGAGTGATCGAAGGTTGCTTCTCGACCGCGGTGTCTCCGTCGCAAGAGGCATTGCGCACTTTAAGCAACGCCAATCTCACGTTTTGGTCACTAATTTCACCGAAGAGTACCAGCATTTAAACAAGGGAGCTGCAATTGCGTTCCTCGAAGAAACGCAAGAAGCAAGTGATGTGATCGCAGTCGCCGACTTTGAACGCACACCCGTAGAAACATTCAAGCTCCCGCAGCCATTCGACGTGAATCCAGCGCTACCGCAAGAACAACGGAAAAAATTATTGGCTTTGCTGCGTCGCTATAGCGAATGTTTTTCGTCGAGCGCAAAACTACGTCAGACCCCTCTAGCGAAGCACCGAATAATAACCGAAGATAGAGCCCGACCTACCCGACAGTCACCGTACCGCGTCTCTTCACACGAACGGGAAGCCATCCGGACTCAAGTCGACGACATGCTGACCAAAGACATTATACAGCCATCGAAAAGCCCCTCGGCTGCGCCCGTCGTACTCGTAAAGAAAAAAGACGGCACATTAAGGTTTTCGTTGACTACCGGCGACTGAACACAATCACGAAAAACGACGTGTACCCCCTCCCCGAACAGACGACGCCCTCGACCACCTCTGCCACGCGAAGTACTTCTCATCGATGGACCTGAAGACCGGCTACTGGCAAATTGAAGTGGACGAGAGAGACCGAGAGAAGACTGCATTTGCAACCCCAGACGGCCTATACGAGTTCAAGGTGATGCCGTTTGGGCTGTGCACAGCACCAGCGACGTTTCAAAGAGTCATGGACACTGTGCTAGCTGGCCTTAAGTGGCACACCTGCCTCGTATACCTCGACGACGTAGTGGTATTCGCCCGGACTTTCGACGAACACCTTGCAAGGTTGGAGTCTGTACTCGAGGCCATTCGTACGTCGGGGTTGACGCTGAAGCCTGAAAAGTGCCGTTTCGCATACGGGGAACTCAAGTTCTTGGGCCACGTCGTCAACGCCGCGGGAGTCCTACCTGAAACGGCAAAAACTTCAGCCATTGCGAACTTCCCAAGGCCGAAAGACAAGAAGGGCGTGCGGAGATTTCTCGGGCTGTGCGCATACTACCGGCGCTTCGTCGCAAACTTCGCACGCATTGCAGAGCCACTCACGCGCTTGACGAAAGATAGCACCCCTTTCAGCTGGGAAAACGACCAAGAAAAAGCATTCGGCGAGCTGCAAAAACGCCTGCAAAGCCCGCCCGTGCTCGCTCATTTCGACGGAAATGCCGAAACGGAAATGCATACGGACGCCAGTGATATAGGCTTGGGTGCCGTCCTTGTCCAAAAGCAAAGCGGCTGCAAAAGGGCAATCGCCTATGCTAGCCGTGGTCTGTCGAAGGAAGAGAAAAACTATTCTGCCTCTGAGAAAGAGTGCCTGGCGATTTCAAAATTTCGCCCATGTGTGTATGGAAGGCCATTCAAGGTTGTAACAGACCACCATGCGCTGTGTTGGCTCGCCAATTTGAAGGACCCCTTTGGCCGTTTTGGGCGGTGGAGCTTGCGCCTGCAGGAGTTCGACGTTACAGTCGTTTATAAATCCGGCAGGAAACACTCCGACGCCGACTGCCTGTCCCGCGCCCCCGTCGACCCACCACCACAAGACTCTGATGAAGACAGCGCGTTCTTCGGGATTGTGACGGAGAGCGACCTAGCCGCCCAGCAGCGTGCCGACCCCGACTTACGCGTCATAATCGAGTACCTCGAGGGATGCAACGTTGCCGTTCCTAGGACCTTCAAACGCAGCTTACCAGCATTCAGCCTGAGAAACTCCGTCCTTGTGAAAAAGAATTTCAGCCCCGGAACAAGAGCGAATTACCTTCTCGTCATCCCCGCGGACCTTCGTGACGAAATTTTGGAAGCGTGCCACGACGACCCGTCTTCCGGACATCTGGGCACAGCCCGCACTATTGGAAAAATCAAGGCGAGGTACTACTGGCCCGGCCTTACCTCTGACGTCACCCACTACGTCCGGAGCTGCCGTGACTGCCAGCGACGAAAAACGCCGACGACAAGACCCGCCGGACTTCTGCAACCGATCGCCGTCCCATCGAGACCATTTCAACAGATTGGAATGGACCTTTTAGCCCCGTTCCCTACGTCACGATCACAGAACAAGTGGATTGTCGTAGCGACAGACTACATGACGCGCTACGCAGAGACCGCCGCTCTTCCGAGGGGGACTGCACAAGAAGTGGCGAAGTGGACGACGACCTCAACGCCGACGTCCACGGATATCTTCAACGTGCGGAGGAGGCCCGCCAGCTCGCTCGAGTTCGTATAACGGACCAGCAGCTGGTGGATGCGGGCCGCTACAACCTCCGACGCCGAGACGCCGAGTACCAACCTGGGGATCGTGTGTGGGTTTGGACTCCCATCCGACGACGCGGACTCAGTGAGAAGCTCCTGCGACGGTATTTCGGACCCTACAAGATTCTACGACGTGTTGGCCAACTTACTTACGAAGTGATCCCCGATGGTGACTCCGGCACATCACGACGACGCACGCGGCCTGAAGTCGTCCACGTGGTTCGCTTAAAACCTTTCTACGGACGATGACGAACTTTTATTTTAATTTGTTCGGACTGTCGCTTATTTTAGCATCGGGTCGATGCACTCTTAGAGGGGGGGGGGGGGGGTAATGCCGTGAACCATACATTGGGTTTGTTTATTTGTGTTTTGCTTTTACCGCCCGGCTGTGCCGGTCTGTGTTATCTCTGCGCCAAGGGAAGCGCGTGTTCCATTCTTTCTTTCTGTGCCGCATGTGTTATCTGTTCTGATAGGGAGAGCATTCCGATCTAACGTGAACAGCCCAGAATAATCTTCTTGGATCTACTATGTTCTCGATGCGAATCGACGTTTCGATTACCACGCGCGCCAAAAGATAAAAAGCCTGCAGTGCGGACGCCGGGGCATTCGATTCGACGACACTCGCCTGTGCAAGTCACTTTGTTGACCGCTGCTTCGCCGCCTCTGTATTCTTTTGAGTTGTTAGGGGAGCACAAGTTCGCTCCAATAAACGTGTTTCTCATTCAACACAACTGCATCGTCCTTGTCTTCGTGACAATATTCCCCTACATCAATCGTTTTTTCTAGGTGAAGATGCCATTGTTTCCATGAAACGTGTGTTTGAGTATTTGTCAGACGTCAGATTTTTAAACCTCATTTTCTATCACGCATAATGAAATCTGGCTTTATACACCAGCCATGCTCATTGTTGTTTTGTGATTTTACTTTTGTTTTTGGTGACTCTACTTAGTGGTAAAGGTTTACCCCTCACCTATGACTACTGTTTTGGCGCTCTTTTCCCCAGTTGGCCTTGCGCCATAAACATCCAACCATCATCAAAGCAGGTCTTCAACACTTTCGATCAATTCCTTCACTGTTTTCTACGCATCTACAAGAACTGCGAAAGCTATAGCTATAACAATGCGCAACAGTAGGGTGATGTGCTAATCACAGCAGATACACGTTCAGTTTCTGCTTTGCTTTTGTGGCTTTCTTTTTAGAGTCACAACTTAAGGAAAGCCGGAAAATAGCCGCTACACCACTGTAATGACGTCATTACAGCGGTAGAAGAACGCCAAGACTAGGAAAAAGGGACAAATATTTTAAGCAAGTTTTTAAGTTATCTGATGTGGACAGAGCCGTAATTTTGGTATAATGCACTTTGCGACCCCCTAATCTTAGTACTGGATGTCTCGGTTGACTACTTTCTGCAAGCATTGAAGATTTATAACAAATTTGATAAAAATGTCGCAGGATCGCTTTAATTTGGCCAAGACAAAAAATTTGCACAACAAAACTTGACAGGGAAACTACCACCGGTCACAAAAAAATTAACAAAAAAACACGCCTGCATTTTTTTATTCCGAACCCGTTTGAACCGGTTCGAACCGGTTCGAACCGGAACAGAATGGTGCTTCGGAACCGAACCCGAACCGAACCCGAAAGGCTTGAACCCGAACCCGAACCGAACCAGAAAAAATTCCGGTTCGACACCCTGCTCAGGAATATTTGCTGCTTAGTATGGTGTTTATGGTCCTGTTAAACCTCTACAGCGAATGTCTGACGGACAACAAGTGTAGACAAAAATGTTTATTTCGGAAAGACAACTACGCTTAGACTTTCGGAGGCCATAATTGTTTCCTTGTTTGTCCAATAAGACACACGCGTGTCAAGAAAGTATTTATTGCGCATTTACCGCGGCAATGTTTTAGTTTTGTTTTATTTAAAATGCGTTCAAGGCGCCAGGAACGGGGTATTGTCACAGGAAGGGGACTATTTAAAACAAAACAAATGTAATAGACAGGCTGTAAGACACTGTATAAGTGGTACAAAATATTTTCTGCGACTGCATATATGCATGGAAAGCACATGAAGGAAAGTGATTGATTGTGGGGTTTAACGCGCCGACGCTTCACAGGTGATGAAGGGCGCCGTTGTGGAGACTCTGGATTAATTTGGCCACCTGGGGATCTAATCTCGAACGCACGAGCATTTGTGCTTTCCGCCTTCATCAGAAAAGAGCCGCCGCGGCCGGGAATCAAGCCCGCGTCCTTGTGCTTAGCAGCACAACGTCATAGCCACTGGGCCACCGCGGCGGATACAGCAAAGAGACTAACGAATGTGGGTGAGACTAAATGGAACAGACTAACACTGTTGGTCACGGAAAGAGTTCACATATCTGACAGCACTCTAAAAATATATACCCTCTAGAGTTTGTAAAAGCTTGTCTTCTAGGGATCCTCCTTCTGCGACTTTTTAGAACATGGGGAAGGGAGGTATTGTTTATTCCCTCAAAACCGGACGTTTTTAGCAGATACAAATGTCGTATGTACGGAGGTTTATGAAATGATCGGGAGAATTTAAGGAGGTTAAAATTGAGTGCTTCGTGCTTCCTCCAGCGCATTTTTAAGTCGTGGTTACGGAGTTTTGATGTTGAGTAGGGGTGTATTTTGCTCTTTCGGGGAGCATTTGTATAACTTGGGGACGCTTTTAGGAGGGTTTCAGAGGAGCATAATCTTCATTTATTGCAGTTTTTACCGAGGTATATGTAGCTTATGGGCGTATTTTATTGCTGCTTAGGGAGCTTTTGCAAACTCAGAAGAGAGGATTTTCTCCGCCAAGGGAGTATGGAGTCTGGAGAAGTATTTCCCTTTTCGCGCTCACAAAATGTTTGGCGCCTTTACTTAAAGAACTAAAAAGACGTTAATCCTCATTAAGAGAGCTTTAATGAATGGTTGACATTTGGGGTGCAACTTCGAAGTACAATGATCGCTTTCTCAAAGCTGTGAATAGAGTACTTGGCTTCTGTCCTTTTTCTGCTAAACTGGCCTACAGCAAAGACGCGTTGTAAAGAAAAAATAAATACAAAGAAAAAGGAAAAAAAACTCCATTGCAACCCTCGTATTTTCACACGTTGTGGAAGGTAGAAATTATTATGGAGGAATGAAAAATGGTTGTGACATTCTTAACAGAAATTTATTTTTGGTAATGACCAAATACAAACATAAAAAACTGTAGTTTCACACAAAAGCATATAAGGTGATAAATTAATACAAATCGTAACTAACATTACTATTTGACATTTTTATTTGGGAACAATAATTTTACAGTAATAAAAAGCAACTTCAGTACTCATGCATTATAAACTGATTACATCTAAGGTCTCCCCACATGGCTCAGTACTTGCCGGTCCTAAAGCATGCTAAAAGTGCAGGTCATCCTGGGATATTTCACATAAAGGGGGTCCCAGCTATCATGCACCAAGATTGTAAAAGAGAGCAATGGCGTCACTTGAAAGAAACTTACTGGATAATATTTCCAGTGTTGTAGCGACGCGAACACTAATTTTTGTCAAAAAGGTTTAAAGAATTACTTTTAAATATTTCACCTAACTAGAAAAGCACTGCCCTGATCATTGAAGTGTCAATCATACACTTTTAGGTACCCAGGAGACGAATCTGACGGCGGTATTTTTAGCGACGAAATAATTGCGTACGCATGTGTTCTGACTGATAAAGAAACGCCGAGAAATATAAAAAATACCACGTGACCACGCTCCTGCGCGCATCGTGAGCCAATGCCCTAACAGGCTGCGTCTGAATTAGCCAGAATGAAAAAAAGGAAGCAATCGCCATCGAGTTTGTGCCTTATCTCTCACACACGCCACTCGATGTCTGCTGTTTCAGCTTGTTGCATGCATACCCTTATAAAGATGTAGGGATGTTCTTTCGGGTATGTGATGAGTGTAGCAGTAGTTTTCAATCAGCTTAGTTGAGCGCGCAAGTTTATGTTGCGGGAGGGAGCGCCTCCCCATTGGCATTTTTCATATTTCGAGGGGTGTCTTCATCGGTCAGAATAACTCAGTGCGCAACTAGGTCCTCGATTAAAACGAAGCAGTTAAAGTCCGCTCATGGGTACCTAAAAGGGTCTCATTGACACTTCAATGATTAGGGCTGCAGTAGTCGAGTTAGATAATTCAACATATAAGAAATAAATCTTATTGCATAAACATTTCACACTCTAGGGCGCGATCTGAGGCTGCGAAGCTGCCGTGGTTTCGCCGCTAAAAATCACCCTGCCTTGTCACAGGTTCGTCACTGGCTGGCATTCCTGCTGCTCTTTCACCGCCCCCTGCGCACACGCCTGGAAATCTGCAACCAGCCGCTTCCCCCCCTCCCCCTGGATGCCCTCACCGCAGTCCTAATCTGCCCACTCTCGCTGCCATCGCATCAAGCTGCTGGGCATTTAAAAGCGACGTAGTCTGCGTGCTGGCCACACTCTAGGGAGCGATCTGAGGCTGCGAAGCTGCCGTGGTTTCGCCGCTAAAAATCACCCTGCCTTGTCACAGGTAAAGACCAATTCCTTTGTTTATTGCCTGGATGGTCATTGCTAACGCTGCCTCGGATCGCTCCTGGTGTTATGGCGCCTACTGTTGCCTCCTTAGCTAAAGATTTTGAAGAGTTTAGGAATTCTATGGAAAAACAACTCCGTGGTCTTACTGATGAGTTGAAGGCTTTAAAAGCTGTCACTGTGTGCGATCCAGCTGATTTGAAAAAAGCTACAAGGTGATTTTTCTGAACTCGAAAAATCAGTTCAATTCATGAGCGACGCACTTGATGCAGCTAAAGCCGAAAATTCGAGCCTGGCTGGGAAGAACCATGAACTAATCGCAAAAAATGAAGCTCTCGAACGCAAGGTTTCTCAACTCGAGCAGTACTCACGCGCGAACAACCTTGAAATCAGAGGTGTTCCAGTTACTAAAGATGAGGATTGCCACGAGATATTAGACCGGCTCGGCAACGAGATCGAGTGCCCGCTGAGGAAAGAGGACATTGTCACTGCCCACAGAGTACCAACCGGAAAGCCGAATGAAATGAATATAGTTGTCAGATTCTGCTCCCGTGACAAGCGATCAGAATTCCTCGCCAAAGCACGGAAGACCCGCCCAACTACAACTTGTCTCGGATTCCCTGTAACACAGCAGAAGCCAGTTTACGTCAATGAGCATCTAACGGTGGAAAACAAGCTTCTTTTTTCTAAGGCACTTGCTCTGAAAAGGCAGTATAACTGGCTTTATCTGTGGACCGAAAATGGCGTCATCAAGGCAAGGAAATCTACCATGGGCCGTGTTTTTCGCATCATTCGCGAAAATGACCTCAATGTCTTTAATCAGTCAACTTAATCAGTCAACTCTGTTGCCTCTTTCATGTCTTATCTTAGTCCTAAAGAAGCTGAATCAAATTTAACTTGCGCTAACGGATTTTCTGCTGTCCACTTTAATGCTCGCAGCTTACGTAAAAACTATGAAGATATCGCAGCTTTTCTTCAATCCTTAAATCATTCATTCTCGGCAGTTTGCTTCTCTGAAACGTGGCTCAGCCCGGCTGATAAGAATTTGTATGACATCCCAGGGTACTCATGCGAATACGGTTACCGGTCTGACGCCCCTTTTGGTGGCTCCGCTGTTTGTGTACGTAACGATATTAGTTACCGTAGACGTCACCATCTAACCATTATGTCGCAAATTGCGATGCGTATGGGTTGAACTTGATTCCATCTATTCATCTCGTAATGATAAAAGACTGTTTTGGGGTGTATTTATCGGTCCCCTTCTTCTGACGTTTCACAATTCTGCGGTGCTTTCTCTATCATTCTTGATAAATTATCGTTCAAAAAAAGACGTAGTCATTTTAGGTGATTTAAACGTCAACCTTCTTGATTGTAGTAGTTCTAGCACTTTGGAATACATAAGCTCTTTTTGTAGTTACGGACTAAAGTCATTGCTTTCTGTTCCCACCCGCTGTCCTAGTCACGGCCCCCATACGTTACTGGACCACATTCTTTCAAATTTGCCAATTTCCCCTACTGTTGATGTAATTCAAACGTCCCTTACAGATAATTACCCGATATTTCTGTTTTTCAAGCTGTCAAATCATTCCATATCAAACCATAAATCCAAACCCGTTTTTTCGAAGGAAACATTCATTGACATTATTTCTAGTAGGGACTGGTCTCGGATTCTTAGTTTATCTAATCCTGAAGACGCTCTGGATGAGTTATCGAACGTTGTGATTGCGGCAGTTAATGAAAGTACTACCCTCTGTTCTTCTAAAAGAAAATATAGTTTTTCCCGTTCCCCTTGGCTTACTGATTCTCTCCTGTGCTCATTACGTAAAAAAGACAACTTGTATAAGAAATCTAAACGCCAACCTTTCAATGAAAGACTAAAAAATCGATACAGAATATATTTAATATACTTTCTTCAGTACTAAAAAAAGCAAAACGCATTTATTTTGAAAAACAACTTCAACAGGCTAACAACAACACGAAAAAAAAGTGGCAGCTGCTCAATGATTTTCTGAACGCGGGGAACCGTCCAAATAACGTATTGTCCTTGTATTATAACAACTCTGGTATTACAGACTCTGCTGACATCTCGAATGCTTTTAGTGACCATTTTTCCAAAATTTCCAGCAAATCTGATCCATCTCATGATATCCCACGTTATGAGAGATGCGCACAATCATTCTTTCTTCGTCCAACCTGCGCCAGAGAAATAGAATCGATCATTTCCTCGTTAAAAACTACAGGTCCTGGACTTGATGGCATTTATTGCAAGCACATTAAGTTGGTTAGCGCGATTTTGTCACCAGTCCTCAGTCATATTTTCAACCTGGTCTTTAAAACTTCCATTTTTCCTTCGCAAGTAAAGATTACTAAGGTTATCCCTATATTTAAAAAAGGTGACCCTTCACTCCCCGAAAATTACAGACCCATTGCAATTCTACCGTTTTTTGATAAAATTTTAGAAAAATTAATTGAAGTTTGACTGACTAATTATTTTAACAAATTTAGTATCTTGTCCCCTTGTCAATTTGGCTTCAGGCAAGGACTGTCTACTGACATTGCCATCGCTTGCTTCACTGGTATGGTAAAGTCTGTGGTCGATCGCGGGGACATAGCTGGGGCTGTTTTCATCGACTTTAGCAAAGCCTTCGACACCATTGATCATAACATTTTATTCTTGCAATTAGAATCTTATGGTATTTCGGGACCCCCTTTATCACTCCTAAAGAGTTTCTTGAGTAATAGATCTCAAGTCGTATATGTCAATGACTCGAATTCTGACCCTTTTATTGTTAATAAAGGTGTACCCCAAGGCTCCATCTTAGGCCCCTTGTTATTCTTAGTTTTTATTAATGATCTCCCTTCTTGCCTTCATCACCCAGTTGCTTTCTCTATGCAGATGATACCACTATTGTGTCATCCCATCGTAATCAGCATACTTTGATGTGCAATTTGCAGAATGACCTGTTAGCAATCCAACAATGGTGCTTTTGTAACCGGCTCGTTATTAATGTTAAGAAAACTGTTTTTGTTCCGTTTCACTCCCCTCTAAAACACCTATTTCCCGTCCCTAATTTATACATCAACGCCGATTGGATTCCGTCTACTGATCGCGTGTGTTTTCTTGGTATTATTGTGGATAGCCATCTCAAATTTCATTATCATGTAAATTCAAATTGTACAAAGGTTTCATATGGAATACGTGCCCTGCTGAGGGCTCGATCCTACTTTGATATAAAAACATTAGTAATTTTGTATTATGCTTTTATTCATAGCCATTGGAATAATTGTATATCGTCTTGGGGCAGCGCATATTGTAATCATCTCTGGCCTCTTCAAAAACTCCAAAAACAAGCTTTAGGAATCATTACTTTTTCTTCCCGCCTATCTTCTTCTACTCCTCTGTTCATTGAACTTGCGATTTTGCCCCTTCCATGTCTTTACCAGCTAAATATTGGCACGTTGTTCTTCAAAGTATTGCGTTGTGGACTCCTGATATATATTTTCCCTCCTAGCACTATCTCTAACCCAAACTCTACTCGGTTCTCCTCTCGCAACAACTTTCTACTTCCCAAAGTAAGAACTAACTTCGGTAAACAAACTATTCAGTTCTCTTGCTTGCACTTGTGGAATACCTTAAAACAGGACATTAAATCTTCTCATTCTGTCTTACCCTTAAAAAAAAAACTGAAACTCTACCTATTGTCTTCATTACAGTGATGTGACGCGTCTTATTGTAGTTTTCTTCCTATTGTCAAAGCTGATTTTTTGAATATTTGTTCAGTACTCTTTTCTATTATGTTTACTAGTGTTGTCATTGTAATTTTATAGTCATTTTGTTAATTTGTATAGGAGGTCCAGCTTGCGGTTTTTATAACCATGGGACCTCCTCCTGTATATACTGTGTACCCATATCATGTTTGTTTAATAAAACGTATTTTCAATTCAATTCAATTTATTGGCGACTACTCCACTGTACTGAAAACATGTACTCTAGTGGGCCTATTTTGTGCATCTTCGTGTCCATTGCGCGCTGCCTTCGCACCGCTTCATTAACTTGTTCGACAGCATCTCCAGGGCAATCCACACCCAACGAAATTAAGTGTTCGTGCAGAAACACACGTTAAGGACTGGTTTGCAGGGCGGGAAAACAATGTACTAACCACATACAGACATTTGTCCGCAAGGAAAACACCGCCTTTTGCGCACTGCATGCCAGGAATGGGACTCCGTTTTCTAAATTGGGGAATACCAATTCAGTTGTGTTGAAGAGGTATTACAACAGACCAAAGTAGCAGCTGGTTCTTATAAATAGCGATTATAAAATTTCCGTCAGTTTTCTCAAAATTCTGAAAATAATAACTAACTACTTTAAATTGGTATATATGGAATCACTAAGCTCACATGCCGAATTGTTTCGGTGTCTGCGTTTGTGTTGCGTGGTGGGGTAGCCCCAAGCTAGCACATCAGGATGGCCAGTATATAAGTATTAGTGAGGTCCGCGTAGCCTGACTGACGAGCTTCTGGTCATCAATGAAATCAAATACATTTGATGGGTACCTACAACAGACAATCAAGAACTCCTAAGATGCAACGGGCCTACAAAACAGACGATGCCATACCAGTTATCTTAGCATGATAAAATCAACTTTGTGACTAGCGGGTATGTGCATGCAGGCATGTGCCAGCCATTGTGTCTGTCCCTAAATTCATTATACAACACGCAGCAAGCAGATAGCAAACCTTCCCTGGCGCCTCCGCCCATTTCTGCCGTAACCCCCCCCCCCATTGCTTTATATCCCATTTAAACTTTATGCCCTTCTTTGCCTAAACACACAAAAGCTTGGGAAGCTGGGATTGCGAAGATTGCTTATTTTTAAATGCAGAGAATTTAACTCACGATGTCACCCGTTCTGGTTGTCCATCGTAGTCCGCACCCCTCCCAATACACTATATAAAAGAAATAATACTTACCGGCGCCTGGTTTCGATCCCACGACCCTGCGGGCGGAACGCAAGGTACATGGTGCTCTACCCACTGCGCCACAAAGCCGACACAGAATGGAGGGCTACGAATGCGCCTTATATCCTTGACTCATTCAAACTACGTCAAGAAGCTGCTGATACAACGCATTCACTACCTGTGAGCGGAACGAGAGGTACATGGTGCTGTTCCCACTGCGTCACGATAATCATACCCACCCGCTAATAAATGATGTCACGGGACCACGTGATTACGCCTCCTCATTTAATTACAATACAACAACCAACAGCAACAAGTGCAACAACATTAACGTAACGTAAACTACTTAACGTCGTGCGCCCCCGGAAATGCTCTGCATTTGATCGGGCCCCTCGCGAGGGGATGTTTATTTTCTTGCCGAAGCAAGAACCAGGCGGCCTCCGGCGCAGTTTGTGGCGCATACCCACTTTGGGGATTGGCAGGATCGCTTCACTTACTACATGCCGGTTACGGCAGGGTTTAACTCGAACAAATTTTTCGTGATGGATTCTTTCGTTGGCCAATCCCTAGGGGCATCCTGCCACAATCAGCATCAGAGGCGCTGCGGACGGGGCTGGTTGAGCTGCAAGGCGCGTGGCGCTTCCCGCCACAGCTTTCCCACGGGAAATTCAGCCTTTTCATTTGTTTTCGGGTGGATTTGCTTTCGTTCGCTCATTTCCCTCGTCCACACAGGCACATTTTGAGAACTTGCCACTTCCTTACACTTCATGCAATCCCAGCTGTTACCTTAGTTTTCTTTTCTCACCAGCAAAATGATGAAGCTGACATAACAATGGCTGTGTTCACCCTACACAAGCATTCGGTATTGGTTTGTAACCCTGTGACCTCCATGAAGCATCAGTAAATAGTGCTTCTCATAAGCAACCCACCCCTCCTACCCAGAATGTTTCATCGCAATATTTTAAAAATAGAATCAAATACAGGCTCTACGTTGAGCACGGCCCCCCTAAAAGTGTTGAAATGAATGTTTTCATCGTGGCTATAACTAAGAGTTCTGCATTTCGGAGTATGGCTTGGGATTGGGCGAGTTGCGTCATGGTCATTGGAAAACCTTCAGCTGGAATATACGCAAACGAAGGACGGTCAAAAGTTGTGCAATGTATCTCTTTAATATGTGTGTTTTTCTGCAGGAAACGTCAGTTAGTAAGCATTGCGACTATATTTCGTGTATGCAATGCCTTCCGCCTTTTATCTTCATAATGCAGGATCTGAATTCTCGAAGCAACAGTGAGCTACTTGTGAGATATTTACTCTCTTGAACCTGCATCATTGTTTAACATAAGGTATGAGATCATAATCCCTGCTCCTTTGCATCTTTTCATGCAATATGTGGGCTTATACCCATTGCACACATGCACGAAAAATAACATTAAGTGCTTAAGGCCTCAACATTTAATGCTTTTAATTTGTTGCTACACATGCAAATTTACTGCTATTCGCTCAATCATTTTTGGTTTAGGTTATGGGCCACCTGTTTCAATTTTTTTTAATTTTGACTGGCCAATTTTTATTTCACCTGGAGTTTATAAAGGACTGCCTTTTATAATATTCACAACCTGAAAATAGCTGATATATTGTAATATTGATGCTCGTTATTGACAAAAATACCCCAAACGTGGCTGTTGCGGGAACACTCAAAACTAGTGGAAGGTTAGCAGAAACTCAAAACTTTTCGCACAGAGTTAGCTAACCAACAATACTGTGCAGTGAAGTAGGTTCTTTGCCATCCGATATTTGTGAATCAAGTTATAGTAAAAATACCAATAGAAAATTAAAAATATGTCGTTTTTTCTGAATATATGAAGTAAATTATGATTACATCAAAACTTACTGTCCATATTTAAAATCCTAGTTCATTGCACATTCTTGTAATACAGGGATGAGCCTGCGAAGTTTGATTTAAAAGGGATTATTTGCTTCAAGGTTACAACATTTGGCGCAAGAAAAAAATAGGAAAAAAATCAAGCCTTGAGAAAAACAACAATAAAGTTTTTCGATCAGTGTACAACCAAGTTTATCTTGCTTTGGAAAGTTAAAATTCACTAGGTTCATAGCTAGGGCCCTCCTGCGCTGCCACAAGATATTTTTTTGCTTGTGTTGCTGCCCGTGTTTTCTTTCGGAGAGGTTCTGTATCAGCGAATGGTTGATGCTTGTCCTTTTTGACTCGGTGCTGGCCACTAGTACAACCTGCTACAGGAGCCTGGTGGCCAGGTTTAATGCCCGCTTCTCCAAATATATCTCTTGTACTTTTGTTGGTATGCTTGATGCCTCAAACAGCATATTACATCACAAAAAAGTAGGATGACCAGGCGCAAGGGACGTCTTAAGCAACCCAGGCCAGTTGGGCAAAAATAGATGATAGTGTCCGCATAACTGTACCATATTACCTTGCAGTGAAGGTTCTAGCAATGGCACCTACAAATTGTTCTCCAAGTTTCCAAGACCTGCAGATATAACCAAACATTCACGTCCACATGATCTTCGGTTGGAGCACTCACTGTGTACGTATTGTCACGAAATTTTCGCTTCTCTCACCTTCGCGACATGAGCCTGACTTGGCCTTTTTATTAAGACGTCCAGCGTATCTTATTAGCGTTGTCACTAAGAATAATACCTATAACAAGGATTATCCCACTAGCATTACGCCAGGAACATAAAGCGAGCGCGAAGTAAACGTGAGATGCTTCTGGCATAATGCGTCCTCCTTACTCAAATTTAAAGCAGTGTTTCGAAAAAAGTATTCTTTACAAATTGTATTTGAATAATTTTCACGTATGAGACTAAAAGATACCATATAAGTTTCCAATATACGCTGCTCATTTTCGCTGCGTAATAGGTTTCTCTTACCGCACCACTTTAGTTTAGATATCAAAACCTTGCACCCGCTGTAAGAATTATACCTTTTGAACTAACCAAGATAAGGTCATTCTTTCTGCGTAACATTCTGGAATACTTGTGGATACTCAAAACCTCACACAACAAATTGTATTTTTTTCGAAAAAATGTATTTTCAAAGAAGGTGGCAACACACCTTAAGAGATCCGCACAACTCATTTGCATTCACGAACGCCTTTATTGTGCCGCCTTCGCGGCAAACTTGTGAACACGAAGTTTACTACAACACCGGCAAAATGCATAATACCATGTTACATCGTTGGAAATGTTTTCAGATTCGGCTACCACTGGCAGGCGACGGCCGCTGCTGAATCCATTTTTAGAAATTCCTCCGATCACTTTTTAGAAAACATATCTCAAAACATTGTATATTACAAACAACAATTTAAATACTTTTAGGCATCTTTTTCACGTTAAAAACCTTTAAAATACAAGTGCATATCTTTTCTTGGTCATTATCACCATTACGTAACACATTAGGCACGGTTGCATCTCGGCAGGTAGCACAACCCCCCCTCCCAAATTATATTATTCGCTTTCATGAGGGTTTAAGCAGTTAATGGCATTTCTCGTGCGTGTAGCACGGGTAATAAACACCGCCAACCTCTGCAAGTGTGGGATTACAATCCTGCTTATAAGCCACTCTTTACATAAGTCAAAAGACGCCTAAAATAGCCTTAAGGCACTTCAAATTCTATCCTTCACTGCAGTACTTCTGCACATGGTATGTATTGCACATTTTCAAAGGAGTGTTTAAGGGAGGGTAAATAAAAATTCAAACGTTTATTTGTATCAGTAAGGCATGGGCGATGTTGAACATACTCTAAAGCGTTTTCGCTTTCACAAAAGCAGTATTTAAGTTATGACACTAAAACTGAGATAAGGCATCACGCGACGTCTGTGGTGGCGGCAAGCATTAACGAAGTGACATCAAATGATGCTCAAAGTTCTTTCAATGCAGTGGACTATGCATAATTTTTTAATGTTCATGCGCACACTCTGCACTTGTATCACCGTAATGTTTTTTTTTCTTTTTTAAGGAAGTCCTTCAGGGTTATTTACCACATGCGTATGCAAAAAATTTGGTTCTTCTAGTTTTTTTGTGGTTTTGGAGATTGTAGTTGTGTACTTGTGGAGAAACAAAACCTAAGCCACCGTTCTGGTTTTGGTTCTCTGCAACACCAGGCGCCGTTTGTGTCATTATCCTTGGTTTCAGACACTCCCTACTTCATGAATTGGCTTACTATGCTTTTGTCAAGTTGTCAGCACCAAACTGGGCTGGGTAAAACTGCCAGCACCAGTAAGGGCATTCATGGAGAGCAAGTATCCTACCATTCAGCAAGAGACAAGCCAAGATGTATGCAGTTGGTGAAGGCTATGCGTTTCAGTGGAGGCGCTCAAATGTAAAGCGGTTGGCCCCCGCTTTCAGAGCTTTTCTCGCTCATTCCTGTTCTACTCCCCTTATCATAACAGGTGTGTTGACACCAGGCCAGTAGTCGGCCGATTCAGCACCGTTTCAGCAAGCTGCTGGCACCCTGTCACATTGGGACGCTGACCATCGGCCACCTACGGGCTTTGATGTGTGTGCGTGCACAGAACTCGCTTGTGGAGCAATCGAGGTTGCGGCGCAAAATCACACACCAGCAGCGTCAAAAGTGCTTCTTGTACCTTGGTTCTATGCTTTACACAGAATATTTTGGTAGATTTTTGTTGCCCTTTTGTAAGCCTCCTACTCCGCCAGAGTGATTTTGAATATTTATAATCGTGCCAGTTGAACTGTCACACAAGCCTGAGCTCTACTAAAGTAAAATCTGCAAAGCGTCTTTATCCAAAATATGCACCGCATGTACGCTGTGTGGAGTTGTTTTAACTTCACCGACATTATTAGGCTAAACACATTGAGCATACTTACAAAAAATAGCCAGATCCATCAAAGCAAAAATCATGTGTAGTCTCAGTTTTCGCTTTACGATCAATTGCGAATGTCCTAACAGTAGGTCGATTAGACAACTGGTTTTGTCAGCGAAATTTCACAGTATGCCTCAGCTAGTCTGACACTGCATACGTCACAGAAAAAGTAAAAAAAAATCAGCAAGGAAGATGCAGAAAAGATATGCTGCTGTATAATAAATTTTTATTGTAAAGAAAATTCGCATAAATGAAACTAGTGGGGTGAAAGCACGGTTTAGGAACTCGGGACTTCATTCTGCACAAGTAATCCCACAACGTCTACAAATCACTTCTAGGTCCTTTTAGCATGCTAACTGCCTTAATCCAGATGTTACGGCCCAGCCATATGCCTTAAGCGGACGCTGAGGTGTGCCAGTTTTTAATCCCGATGCTTTATAAAGATATATATTTCAAATGAGTGCCAACAAGTGCTATTATCCAAAGTTTGCTATGGCACTGACTGGATAAAATATACTTATTTCATATTAAATTTCCTAACCCCTTTGCTCTAAAAAGGTGCCATTATACTTCCAGAAGGCACTCGAAATACATACCTGTTTATTGTGGTTCGAACGAAATAATTGGAAATTGTTCCCTGAAGAACATTTGCAAATGAGGACATAATTATACAGCGAGGTAATGGGGGCATCGCCTTGATATATTCTTGCACAAGGCACTCCAATTATACTACTTTTCAAACTTGTGTTTGAAGAAATTATTTGGTAACTCTACCAAGAAAAACGAAACAGCCACTATTATTATAAATGCAAAAAGCGCGAAAGCCCGCGTTTTCGAGAATTCAGCGCACCGTAGGGATCCTAACGTATCAAAAATTAATAAGGAGCCCTTCACTATGGCCTGCCTCATTGCCTGCTTGTTTAGGCGTGTTAAACATCTTATTTTATCAATTCTTCACAGAAGAGTCGTTGTGAACATATTAGCATGACAACAAAGCGGTGGGAATATTCCAGTTATCTATGTATGTGAATGCGCACGCACACACCATGCATGTTTTTGTGTGCCCGCTCATACACACGCACAAAGACACACGAGGCATTTGCATGCCTGTGTACAATGTATTAGGCACTCTTCCACACTTTCAGTATCCCGGCCCATGTTTTTTGTCACTCCCCACACCTCAAGTATTTTAACAACCCTTTAGCAAGCTGCATTTACTCCTGGCTTTGGTAAGGCAACACTCACCTACTCAAGCCCAGTATGCATAGCACCACACGCACCACCTAAAGTTTCCTACGTTATTCTTATTTCAGGCACTCAGTGTACCATGTGGTTATCCCAATTTATTCAAGACACCCTAATAGGGGCCAAATTGACAAAGTTCCGAGACACCCTACGAAAAGTTTGAATTAAGCAACCCAAAAAAGGAAGGCAAATGCAGAACCTCTGAAGTTATAAGCAGAAACTGTAATCCCTGATTTCGTATCACGTTTGGACACAGAAGAAAGTGCACTGTTACAGGTATGCTCTGAAATTATACCGTGATTTACGTCTATTTTGGCCTTGCAGGTCCTGCCAGGCTTGTATGAGACAAACGTGCGCATTATTTTCGAGGTCGCACTAGGTTCTTTCAGAATTCGTCACGCTCTTGGTGTTTTTGACTTAAACCCCTCTGTATTGCATGCTTTTGTCAACTGCTGTTTCTTCCCATAAGGTGCTAGCTTCCACCTATTCTATTGAGCGGGCACAGTTAACGACACAAGGCCTTACACGTCCTCTTCCCTACTATGGCGTCTCACTTTCATAAAAAAGCGCAGCTAATTAGCCGTGCAAATACTCACTTCTACTAGAGGGGCCAACTTGTTTGCCAGCTGCAGTTTTGCCTTGTACAGCACAGCCTGCCCTGCCTCAAGATCAGTGAAGATATTCAACTCTGTATCATGTATCAGCGTCTGCAGAAGAAAATCTCGCCACAAAATGAAAATATAGCATTCTAGCCGGACCGGCACACCATGTTCCAATTATCCTGGCCCATACCTCCAAACATGTTCGTCATGGTGTTACGTTAACAGCTAATTCATCAAGCATGGTCATCTGTCATGATACAGCTCGTCAAACAGGAAATGCTCCACTGTGTCAGAAAACACTTTATTTTACATGCCGCCGTGAAAAATGGGCGACTTAGATATATTAATCTGTAATCGGACACCATAATATTCTGTGTAGCAGTGCTGACAAGCTTTACTGTTGCACAATTTGCTTTGAAGCAGCAACCGCTGCAACAGTGTTTTTAGCTAACCTACACCTCGCTCATTCCACCAAATTACCTGATTGCACGTGAAAAAAAAATTGTTGAAATTGGAACGGTATTCTTGCAAACCTATCAATGCTGCAGGCCATACGCATCTGCATTACTTAATGTTAACGTGAGTTTAGAAGTATCCGTTACGCCAAACCATAGTACATTTTTCCAGCAGCTGCAGGCTCCGTGACCAAATCGAGTGTCAGACGATTCAGGTCGGTTTTGTGTATCATCTTAGTCTTGATTATGACATGAATTTACAACCAACAAAAGAGTCAGCGCATTGCACTTCTAAAAAAAAGACCTTTTTTAGGCCCGGCAAACATGCGTCAGGCTAAGTCATACTCGGTTCTCTTCGATTGGGGTATGATAATTTTTTTGTTTTGAATTTCGTGGCCTTAGCTAGCAACTGACAGGCCCCGTTTGGTTACCGACACCGAATTATCATCCGAAAGGAAATAAAAAATCTTCGTCTTCGAAGCACGTTCCCGTCGCGGTCCACTCTATAGGTATTTAATCCTTCGATAGGCTCAAAGCATCTTTTACATACTGGTGTGCGGCTGTATCCAGAAGTGCTGATAAACGCAGGCCGGTTGCGTCGCTTTTCTCCTCTTACCTTACGCTTTATTTGAAATATCAGCACCCCCTTCCGCGATCTCCTCTATCTACCTTCCTTCGCTCTTCCCTCTGAAATCGCAGATTTTTGCAGCCCGAAGTAACCCTCAGGTTGTTTTGGAGGTCAGGCCCCGTGCCACAAACGATGTTATCTTAAATGCCCTGTTACAAACCGGCCTATTGAAAAATGCGAATGCATACAGCCAAAACCCACTAACAAGTCAAATAAAATGACAGTGTGCGCTTTTTTATGTGCCTGCGCTTGTAAGTGCTGTGCTTGTCCATGGAGTTCGCAGTTAACCCTATTCAAAACGTTGGACAAGCACCTTGACTGATGACAGGCGACTTAACAGAGAGCTGTCCACAGCTGTCGCTGTATCCAAATGCTGTTAGCGGCCGTTCAACGTGTGACAGGGGCACATAAAAATGTTTTCACCAATTGGCATTACTCGTCCTTCTAAATAGGACAAAACGATGGCCAAAGGCGAGGCTTTCAGTTCCGGCACCACCGAGTCACCGAGTGCTCTGAGTTGATTGCACCAGCGACGTTGGTTACATCTGGGCTGCAAGTCGTGCGGCCAGGGCAAGTTGAGTCGCTGCAGTCGGGTGCGCTGGCGCACTAGCACAAGAATATAAATCGTTTATGTTTGCGCAAGCAAGCGGAGTCGATGAACCTTGAAATTGGTGCACGGGCAAGCCCTGTCTCTCTGTGTAGCATGTGTCGTAACAGTTTTATCCCATGCACTTTTTCCTCATTTTCACGCCATACCTAGGAAGTAAATGTTTTTCTGTAGGGAGGCCCACCAGTCCCCGGCGTTTTCGAAACGATTCCCGTTTCACGATGGTAACGCAAAAACTGACCCTTGCACGGTCGTTTCGTGTTACGTGTTCCTGCCAGTGGCCATGGTGGCCGTATTTAGAGCCCCAGACATCACTACTGTAGTATCGGTAAGGCAAATTCTGTAGTAAATGATGGGAGGAAGCCGGTCGCTGATTGCTGACAAATCCGTGTCAACTTGTTGATAGTCGTGTGCCTTGTGGGGCTGTTTTTTTTGCATTTTCAGTCTAAGAAATCGGGGGAGTAGTTGAAGAGTCCAACAGTGATTGTACTTTTGTGAACGCTGGTGCACACCCCTCGAGAGCGGCGAGGAGTACGATGCCATGTTCGCTCCACATAAGGAGGAGCAAAACTAACTGCGTATCCTTCTCGTGGGGGCGGGGTTCAGTCCCAGTTCCACTCCTACACCAGGGAAGAGTAAACCGCTGGATAATATCCCTCTCTCCAGTGGGAAGAGTAAAATTACAATTTCCTTCCTATTCAGTGCGGGACCAAGCGTGGACATGCACTCCTGTCATTTACGCACGCCAATTCCTCAGCGAAGTTTTATTTGCATACGTATGTATCATATAATGGAGTTGTACAAAGCAGCACCCTACTACTTCCGCTGGCATTCTAAGCGTGCAAGCATATAAATTCGTATAACGATTGCAAGCGGCGTTCAGGGACATGAATGGAGCAAGCTTGAGAAAACTCAAAACGCATGTATTGATTTTCCTTGTTTTTTTTCTGCCGTGGGTTCGTTATCGGCATTTCAAAAGTTGGTATACTATGCATCATAACAGGCCCGCACTGATTTCACCGCAGTTGCAGCCAATTTTGACTATCGTTGCGCACTGCACCATCCACGCCAAACGTGTAATCGTGCGCAAGACGTCGGCGACGATCGGGACGATCTCTCGCACCTACGGAGAAAACCGACACAGGTTGCGTACGCGCCTAGACCGGGCTGGCGATCGGCTGATCGCGCGACACCGTGATGTTCCGCCAATATGCCCTACAGAGATGCGCTTTGAAAGCAATACGCAAAAGGAGGTTGAAATTGACGCTTCATGCAACATGGGAAGCTCTACCTACCTTATCATTACACTTGCTGCGACAGAGTACGACGCCTGCTCGCCAACTGCTTGCACGACTGAGCGCCAGCGCTTGATCATGAACACGCGAGCAAGCCGATAGTTTCAGTCGCACGTACGTAGAACTTTGACGGGTGGCCAGTGTGCATTCTCAAAATGCAAATGTCCTACGCCTGCGTGAGTCACACTATCGCCCCTTGTAAAACAAGAGGCCATAGTCTCATGGACGTACGTGACATTTGAAATTTTATGTTGCGGCGGTCACATTGCTTCCGTACGTAGAGTTGACCAACATGGCGGCGCCGTGCCCTGCCGCTTCGGAGCGAAAACAGCCTCGTCGCTAATCCCTCGGTGCAATATCTCGTTCTAAGGCCTTGATTTCACCTTCAGTTTGCCCATTGCCCTTAAATAAAGTTTAAATCGTCAAACAGCTTTTTTTTTCAGACATAAGAATGGTTTCTCAGCTGTTAGCCCTGACAAAGTATCGTTCGCGTCGTTATACCAACAGATTTCCGGGACCACGAGCAGTATCTGTGTCTGCTTGTAGATGGCGCCAGGAGTAACGCGATGCTGTGGGGTAGAGTGCGTGCATCCAACGGTCCTGCGCGCGGAGTCTGTCGCGTACGTGTAACTGAAAGGGTTTCAAACTACATGTGCGTAGGTTACGTATGCTATTCACGTTTACGTGAGTGAACTCTGTAAGCGTGCGTGTGCGCGTGCGTGGGTGAAACTAGTTTTTCTTTCGGACGAACGTGATAGACGCGATGGCGCGAAACAGTAGTATTAACTCATTGGCGCGAACGCCGAACTGGGCACTACATGCTCTGTGTAGGGGTGCCCGCGCAACTGGCCGGGCGGCCGGGGCGTATTTACGCCGTTCGCGCCTTAAACGTCGTATCTTTCGCCGCTGACACGATCATCGATTTATCTACCGGACGAGGAAATGGTGCCGAGAAGTAGAGGGAAGTGAGCGGTTAACCGCGTCATCTTGTCCTATGTATTTAACGAAGCTGAGTTGCGCTCTGACTTCGGCTCGTGTAAGCGGTTAGCCCTCACGTTTTAGTGAGTCATTTTGACCGTTGCATAGATTTGAAAGGAGGCTTTTGAACCCGTGTGCAAACAGCATCAGCTCTTGGACTATTTCAATCTCTTTGGTTCGTGAAGTGTTGGTATCCTAGCTGGATGTTTTTGTTAGCCGAAAGTATTCGCCGGTAAGAAGCATGGTCGTGGGAATAGTGGCAGCATTATCTGCACTCTTAGATCGGCGGCTAGGTTTAGAGTGGCAGCCGTGCAGTGGCTGTGGCCACTTTGCCGGCTCCAAAAAAATATTTACGATAGGTTGAGTGATATGTGCGCGTGCAGCACTAGAGAAGAATAAGTTTAGCTAATGCCGTGCGTACAGAAACGAATTCTGTTGAGACAAGTTCTTTTGCGTTTCGATTCAGGGAACGCTGGAAGGAAACGGAGCTTTTCAAGGCCTACTCCCCGCATTGTTAAGTGGTAACTACATGCATGCATGGCGGCGAGCGACGCGGAAAACGTAACTCAATAGGTACAGCAAGCAGGTATTATGTGCAAGAGAAAATTTCCCCGCATTTCCCCGAGGGGAAGAATGTGAAAGTGCGAATGCAGGAGTTGAATTTGTGCGGTTCGGTAATGTTCGCAAAAGAGAGATCACACACACACACACAACTACAAAGAAAGAAAGATGCATTTATTCACAGACACCTATTTGTGTTGTCGTTGTACTTGATTGCTAGAGCGGATCTCAGCTTTGAAATTTCGTGTCAGTACTCCTTTAAGCGGGTGCATTAGCCCTTCTCACGCCCGATTCCTGGCCAATCCCCCACGTGGGTATGTGCCATGCACAGCCACCTATTTGTGTTGTCGTTGTACTTGATTGCTAGAGCGGATCTCAGCTTTGAAATTTCGTGTCAGTACTCCTTTAAGCGGGTGCATTAGCCCTTCTCACGCCCGATTCTTGGCCAATCGCCCTAAGTGGGTATGTGCTAAAGAAATTAGGAACTCTTCTTGGCCAATCGCCCTAAGTGGGCATGTGGTGCGGACGGACGGACGGCGGTGACGCGTGATTCAGATTACTTGGCCAATCGCGCTAAGTGGGTATGTGCTGAAGAAATTAGGAACTCTTCTTGGCCAATCGCCCTAGGTGGGTATGTGGTGCGGACGGACGGACGGCGGTGGACGCGTGATTCAGGGTCGCTTAAGAAGTGCATTCGCACTTAAAAAAAATTGGCCCCGTATCTGCTTGTTTCGTTGCAAATGTCGTGAAAAGACGATAGTCCTTATCGACGACTTTTGCCAGGTAAATGCTTCCCTTCGCTTTCCCGCTCACCTCTCATGTTTTTCCTCGTGCGTCGCGCTAGTCCCAAGGTAAAGACGCCAAAGGTTTGCCTAGATCATTTTAAATTTCCCGCGTTCACTGCTACAAACCGGGTGTCTCGATGCCAACGCTGCCGTACGGCGAAGACACGCGTGGATCGCGGCGCCCACTTCAACGTTTATAGAACAACGTTTCCCCACTCCGCGTGCGTTGCAAGCAGAACGTGGAACGTAGAACCTTCCGTAACTGTTCCCGGTTAATTCCTTAAAATGCCGCAAGAAGCTATAGTGGCGCGGGCGACAGCAGGCGACGGCAAAGTGAATTTTTTTTTTAGTTTATTAAGTATTTAATTTCGCCAAACTCAAGCATGTATGATTTTTTATAAAGGAACTCTGCAAACATCACTTCTGTATTAATTTATTGTCGTATATTTGCGTGATGTCTTATTCTTCTTCAACAATGTAGGCAGGTATCAACATTACACCGGACTTAGACAGGTAGATTTAGCTGTGACTATATAAGACTATTGCGCCGGCATTGTTTTAGTTTGGCCGCGTGGCTAAATCGAGTCACAGACAGACAGACATGCAGACAGACCAAAATTTCTGGGCTTAAGTAGCCCAAGAAAGACTATCGTCTTTAAAAATTGTACTGAGGCCGGCGGTGACAGCGGCAGGCGTCGGGCCGTCGCCGTCGCGGTCTTTTAAGGGTGAAGTCACTTAGGGGCTCGAGCTGTCGGCGTCTAATATCGTGATAGTCGTTCGACGTCGTATTCTCTTGTGTTCACGGTACTAAAATAGCGCAACACTGGTTTTCCAACGCCTCGTGCTGAAACTTTCGTCTCAATTGGAAAATACCCGTACTGAAAGAAGACACCGGGACACTCGTTTTTTTTACGCTTGCATCGTTTCTTCTATTTCGCTCCGTACTAGCTTATACTCAATATACTGCATACTTCGCCTATTCTCGCATTTCGCGTCAGTGAAGATGGCCCGGTTTTTCGCCCGGCAGAGCCAGCCCACAAGCGAGCGGCAGCGACGACAAAGGAGCGCACTTGCGGCAATGTGTTAATATTTTTGCTGCCGCCAACACTATCTGTTTGTTGTACTCATTGAGCTAAGTCTTTTGCGTCACTGGTAGCCGTCGCTGCATGTGGTTACCCCTTTAATGTTCGAACGCTTTGATCGTTCAATAACGAGCTTATATGCTGTCATCAAGTGTTCCGATCAGCAGCCTCCCAGTCTTGATTTTTGGTTGTGCCTTATGCCTGCGCCGTAAATCACAAAATTGCGGTTCTGTGACGTCGCAAAAAAATTGCCAGAAAGTGGCTGTAGAGTTGGAACTGCAGAACGTTTTATGTAATAACCTGACTGTTTATTTAAAGTTGGCGATAAAATTAGTATTGTTGTTATCGGTTCAAAAAAGAACTTTAATTACCCGAACTGGTATTTCGTCGTTAAGGACCTTTAAGGACTGTTCTGTTATGTGTAGTAAAAATAATTTCCAAACTGGGTCGTGAAACAAGAGCGGGTTTTGGATCATCACGCTGTCAGATCTTGTTGAGATTTGGTCTTTGGCATGGCATACATTTCGCTGTCGTTCAAAACTGTCCTGCAAACATTCGTAGCAATGATTCCAGGGCAAATGTATGTCTTACTTGAGGTTGTGGTAGTTGCAGTTAAAACCTGTATATTTCATTGGCTTGGCTACTGTGTTGGCCCCATACCCTGTGCTGCTAGAATATTCGTCTTCCTTGGCATACGCTGAAAATTATCTGCGACAGTAGTATTCAGCGCCCAAGGAACAAATTGCAACATACGTGTTCAGTCAATGCATTGGCAAAGTGAATGGGCATTTTGTTTTTTTTTTAATGAAAGCGTTAAATAACTCCAGGTACAGATCCCGAAAACACCTTGTTTAGTACATATCTTGTACTGTGAATCTGACTTTCAAGCTTAGTGAAGGGGAAGCCAGTGTTATGTACAGGGGGATCGAAAGAAATGCGAACAACGGAGCGCACAGCCTCAAATTCATGCTGCACCATCTGACTGAAAAGTCACTAAACTGCGCGCATGCGATCTTCTTCGAGAGCGTTTGATTGTGTGCCCTACATTTATCGGAAATGCTTGATCAAGATGCGACGACCGTCGTTTATTTCGAGGCGCCTTTTCGCGGTGCGCCGCGACTGAGCAGGATGATCTTTGAAGGGCTTTATGCTAGCGGCAATCATACTGCGACGCGCTGTCCTCCCAAATTCATGAAGTTGAACAGCACAGGGACGGGACTGGGTGCAGAGGCGATATACACGGGCGCTGTCCTTCAGTACCAAATTCAGTAGCTAACAGGATGCTCAGTGGCGACAGAGCGTAAAAATTCGCCTCAAAATAAATGACCGGAGGCGCTTCTTTATCAAGCATTTCTCTTAGCAGTAGCCCACGCTCTGACAGAACTCCGCATGCGTGCAGTTTACTGGCAGTGCAGCCAGAAGGTGTGGCATGAGTCGGAGGCTGTGTTCTCCATTGTTCGCATTTCTTTAAATCCCCCCTGCACAGTTGCGGGGAGTGATAGTCTAATCCCGTCGTTTTTCCAAGGGGGGGGGGGGGGGGGTGCGGAGAGGGATATGCAGAAAAAGTAAAGGCGCCTGCCTTAGAACAATGATTGAAAGAGGGTGGCTGCATCCAAGGTCACTGCACATTCGCATCTAAACTCGTGACTGTGCCAAGCAGCATTGCATTCCAGTACGCGTTCACTGCGGGCTCTTAGCGCAAACACTAATCTATCCCCACACGAATTTAATTTAAAGCAGCCATGAAGAGATAACACAAGTTTGGTTTATTAAAAAATTACCTGGTTAGAGTCATACTGACACCACATTCAACGTAAACTTCGCTCAAATAACCCATATAAACAGGAAAAGATCGAATGGCCATGGGACCACCTCCCTCATTTCCCGCAACTGAACCAATGGTGTCATACCAGCCAGCTCTGCGATTGGTGGAGGCCGGCAGAAGGTAACGCAAATTTGCATATTAAGCAGAGCTTATAAGCTTGCGGAAAAAGCTATTTGCGTTTAAATTTCGTGCGCATTTTTTTAAAGCCCTAAGAATGGTGGGACAAACAGTGGAAGTAACGAAAGCTCACGTAAACATAAAGTACCGCTGCGTACTGCTGTTGGTACTGCGCGCACTATGCTTGGTTTAGCTGCACAGGAATGCGGGGATTTGGTGTTGTTTTAGACGACACTGGCAGTGGACGCAAGCGACGATGTCTTACGTGACCGTATTTGTCGAGCGAGCACCATGTTTCACGAAACAACTGCCTCCATGAACCAAGCAAGCCAGGTACAAATACGTTCACAAGCAAACCAAAGGCAGAAAATGGCTTGCCGCGGTGTGGTGGTGCCATCTAGGTTAGCTAACAGTAAACAAGGCCCTGTGATGTCATGGGAGACCACGAAAAGGCACGATCTAGCGGGAAACTCAAAAGGTTAACTTAAAATAATTAATTTCTCAGTAAATAAAGCATCGTTTGACTTCGGAGAAGCGCTGGGGGCACTATAAAACACGAAATCTTCTGAATAACACAGACTTGTGTTTTGTCTTTATGGCTCCTTTCAAGTTGTTGGACCTGGTTAGTTACTTTTTTTATTGTAGACCTCATCTTTGCTATCCCACTCTTTCTGCACAAGCAGGAAGCAGGGAAAGACGTTACTTGCCCGAAGATTTTTCTTCTGGAGAGAGCCCCGAGGCATCAGCAGGATTGGCCGTCGTGGATAGGTTCCTATGTTTGCTGTCTGTTTAGTGTTCTGCCTATTCTGCCATTCATTGTTTAATACGCTAGAAAGGCGAAGCGCAACTTCCCGGACACTTTACTTCATCGGCTGAATTGGAAGTTACTGTTCCCTACAGTTCTGAAGGCTGTTAACCACCAATATTACAAAGCAGACAGCTTGAACGTATGTTTTTTAAGAATAAGTTATGCTTTTTCGCAATCTTCCTATCGGAACTTGAATTTTAGAAGCCCAACTACAAAAACCCAAGGGAATGCTTTGTGCTGTTTTCTTTTGTACCATCAACATATTGCCGACAAATTGTGTCAATGTCTATTTATGTCATTTGTGTCGATGCTATTTAACGCGTTACAGTATTTCAAGCTGAATTCTTTAATGCCCACTTCGTGGTACTGCGAAGTTCATTTCCGAATGTTTTTAATGTGTCCTATATAAGAGGTGGCTTTCCTGTGTGTGTGAAGTGCTCAGTAATAAGAAGGCCGTTTTGTTTTAATGTAATACCAATAACTATTCTGCGGCTGCCGCAATTCTGCTGCAACTTTTCGCGATAATGTCTGGCGGTTTTTATTTGAGGGTAATAATGTCATTTTTTTATTGTTTTCCCCTAATGTTTGTATTTTGAGCGCTTTCAGCTTCTTTGCTAGATTTGTATTTGAGAATGTTTCTAGAATGTGTCCAAAATAGGAGGTTGGTCTTCTTCTGTGTGGAAGTCGAGTGGGAACAGTTTTTACGCTGCGATATTTTAAATCCAAATAAATTTTTTGTGTGAAAGTGCAGAACGAACCTGTTCTGTTGTGATATGTTTTTTGGAAAACAAAGATATTTTCATTTCAATTTATTTTATTTCATTTATTTCAACCTTATTGGTCCGAGGGAATTACATAACGGAGCGCAAGTGACGAGGTACAGGCCAATGTTCACCATAACGCACAAAAAAAGGAAAAGAAAACATACAGAAACCACAATCGAATACATGTAGGCAGTAAAAACAAACAAAAAGGGAAATGTTGTCTCAAAAATAAAATTACAGTTTTAAGTTGCGTACAAATCTATAATTCTTAACAGAAATACATGAGGTAGTCCAATTATTGATAACAAGCAGGTTGCTCAGACAAGTGGTTGGGGAGCTTTCAGCGGAACATTTCGCGGTCCGTGCATGACGCGCAGTACTCCAGTAGAGCATTCACAGGACTATTGCATGGGGAAACAATTGGTGTTAAATGATGTTTTGCCGGTGAAACGAGCAGTGGGTTTGCTGTGATTAAGGCGTGGTGAAGGCCTGTGCGCTGGTTGAAGCAAAGGATGCCTGATAGCGGGGACGATAGTTGTAGCTGTGAAGAAGAAATAGGCGGGCGATGATTCCGCAAGATTTTAGTGTTGGGAGGGAGAGAGGGTTTTAATGAAGTGACGCTGGTTCCAGGGGAGTATTCGGAAGATATGAAGCGAGCGGCACAGTTTTGACTGGACTCGAGTTTCTTTGTTAGGTACGCTTGGGATGGACGACAGTAGATGCCGCATATTCCAACGTGCGACAGTTATATAAGCTAGTGTTTTTTTCTTTGGAGGATTTGCACTTGAGGTTTCGTCAAAGGTAGCCAAGAGATCTGGATGCTGCAGAGAAGATGGTAGTGATATGGGTAGTCCAGTATAGCCATGAAGTCAAGTGAACCCCTAGATATTTATAAGACGAGACGAAGTCGATGAGAGCGGCATTAATAGGGTAAGGGTAGGAAACTGCAGTACGTTTACGAGTAAAGGACAATGATTTGCACTTAGCTATGTTTAGTGGCATGAGCTACTTATCAAACGATGAAGCAATGAAGTCAACGTCGCTTTGAAGATTTGAAACATTTTCGCGGTGGTTTATGGCGGTTTAGATGACGCGATCTAAAAGTCGAAGATAGGATTTTATGCAAACGGGCAAATCAATAAAGTAAATACGATAAAGGAGGGGTGATAAGGAAGCACCTTGCGGTACACTAGAGGTTACGTTTTTGGTGAGGGCTGATTCATGGTTCTTGGTGAAGGTAAACTGCATGCGTCTTGAAAGAAACTGCTGAATACAACTTAATAAATTAGCAGGAAGACCAAGAGAACTTAGCTTACGAATGAGGTGATTATTAGGTACACAAGCAAAAGCTTTGGCGAAATCAAGGAAAAGCGCGTCAACCTCGAGGTTATTATCCATGGAACGCTTATTATTATTATCCATGAAGCATTTCTTGCGTAAATTCGGCCAGCTGCGTATCCCAGAAATAATGTTTCGGGAAACCATGTTGTTGCGGATAGAAAAAATTGATTCAACGTGGTTTATGATACTACATGCTATAATATGTTTAAGTAGTTTGGAAGAAATGCACGGTGGAAGAGATTGGACGGTGGTTAGAAGGGATTCTCCTGTCGCCTGACTCTAAAACTGGTGCTATCTGGATTTTTTCCAATCGTCCGGAACGATATTTGTTTGAATGGATTGTGTAAAAATCAGAGCAGAAGGCCAGAGAAATCAAAAGTGTTTTTATGAAGTTTGAGAGTAATGCCATCACAGCCAGCGGAAAAAGAAGCTTTGAGGTTTAAAATCAGGCAAGAAATACCGTCAGGGCGGATGTCAAAAGTCGGAAGAGTAGGAGAGAAGGAAATCGGAGGGGTCAGGAGGAAGCCGTTGGATCCAGGGGGGTAAATGTTAATGTGCAGTAGTCCTTTAGAACGAATGCGCAATCCCAGAACTTCTTGGGGTTCGACTTCAAGATTGTTAGCAAATCTACAGAGAAACATTTTTCTTTGGTTTCACCCAGTTCTTTTATATACTGATCTGCACGCTGATGATAATTTGCCCAAGCGTCAGTAGTGTTTCTTAATTTTGCTGATTGGTACGGGCGCTTTTTTTTTCAGATAAGTAGGCATTTGAATTACTTAAGTAAACCATGGATTGTGTGAATCCGTTTTAACAGAAATTGTTGGAATGAATTGATTTTTAGGCATATAGTTTATTATAAATGTTTCACTGTTTGCATTAACAGTACAGCTTTGGTAGGTATCCAGGAAATATTGGTAAAATAGGGCTAGATTCCTATTTATGGCATCGTAGTTTCCTCTTTTAAAATCGGTAATCTATTTAGATTCAGGCGCTTTTTGTCGTAAAGTCAAGGATAGGCAAATGTGCAAAAAGCTGTGATCAGTGAAATTGGGCAACGCTTTACACTAGTTACGTCATCAGGGTTCGTAGTAAGTAGAAGATACAGCGTGTGGTTACCTCTGGTGGGCCATGAAATGACTTGAAGCAAATTAAAGTCAAGAGTAAGCTGGATGAATTTGTTGGGATCGTTTGTTGGGGAGGTATTTGCAGTGGAAAGTAGAGGCCTGCTTATTGAAGGATAGTTGAAACCGCCGAACAAAAATTGAGGTGTATCGGGATATTTTTTTTGACGGTGGTTAGAGCGCGCAGGAGTAACGAGCAGAACGAATTGTGGCTATCGGGAGGCCGATAGCAGATGACAAATACAGCGGTCAGAGGGCGATGCCGCACACATGCCCAAGCGAGTTTCGACGCAGTCGTCGCACGATATTAAATATGAAGATAGCGTGTCGCGTACAGTAATGAGAACGTCACCACCCCTGTGCTCCAACCGCTCGCGGCGATAAACGGAAAAAAAAGTTAAGATTTGTCCGGAGTACTTCATTATCACCAATCTCAGGGTGCAGCCAAGTTTCGGTTAGGAATAAAACGTCAGCATCTACGTCTTCGATTAAACTGTGGAGATATGCTGTGGACAATGCTGCGGCCATTTGTGAAGGCCACGTGTGAAGGTTTGTATGATAACGGTCGAGGGCGTGATAAAACGTTGGAAGAAGAGCTGTGCACGGGGCGGCAGTGTGCGCTAGGCGATGCATTTGCAAATACGTTACTGGTTTTCTGCTGGGCTGTGAACTCTTGGGTGCATTCAATATAGCTATCAGACAATGATTTATAAGAAAAACGGCGTTTTGCAACCAAAAGTTTGTAAGTTTTAGTTTAGAAGCCCATTTTGCGGGCTGGAGGAACTTTAGTAGCTTGGAGCGAGCCAGGCGAGTGGCAGCAGCAAAATGGCTGGGGCACAACCAACACAAAACGTGGAAAACGATCACCAGAACGAGAGAGTTTTGAACGGTCAAGATAACTGACCTGGAAGGTTAACAGTGCGTTGAACATCGTGGGGCATACGGTGTTGCGCCCCAAGCGGGCGGCGTGGCTTGCTTCTCTGTGTAGCGATCTGTAGGGCCATGTGAACGATGATGTAGAAGTGAGCGGTTGTTACCATGCGAAGCGTGAACCAGCCAAAACTGAATTTCCGGGTGCGTTTCGAGATTCCACGGTAAATTTGGCGCTCCAGGATTGAAGCACAGGGGCTGGTCCAGGTACCCATAGAGGGCTTGGAGGCGGCGCGGTGCTGGCTGAGAACCAGATAATGACAGAGAGAGAGAGAGAGAGAGAGAGAGAAGCTCTCTATTAAAAGCAGTGTTTAGCCGGTGTACAAAATCGCCCGGCTGAGAGTCAGGATACTACGACCTGGAAGGTTAACTGTGCGTTGAACATCATGGGGCACACGGTGTTGTTTCCATGTTTTAAAATTACTTGTCGGTTGCAGCTTTCATGTAATTGTCTACAGTTCTCTCGTGGGGAGGCTGGGCTTTCTAGAATGCGGAGCGAAAGCTCGCTGCCTCCCAGGGAATAGCAGAACGTTCTTGGGCGTAACGGGTTGCTTTTCAAGAGATAGTAGTACTGCCCTTCTGCAGTATCCCGGAGCGCCGCACCCATTCGAGCTTCACTCTTAAAAGTAGTGACGGAATGCTGCCGTGAGAACTTTATTGCAATTCCCTTATAGGATACAGACACTCCTCCTCGAAGTGAGAAAGTAACTCCCACGAAGTATTTCGCTTCTCGTTTTGGCAACCACACGCCACCCCTAGGGAGAGAAGCCCCATGCTTCAAAAGGCAGTGAAATATGGGGCAGACGTTTTTGCTCGTACACAGAGTACCCTGCACTCCTAGACCTCTTGGAGTGTATGGTACTTGATTACTGCGCATCTCCATCAGAATTGTTACGCATAAAAAAGACAGATATGACAACGGCGACTTCATTCCATGTGACAATTGTGACCTAAGAAGATCCAAAACAATAAAAGGCCTTGCGTGCGCCTTGACCTCCGAGAAAAAACCTTCCATTGTTCGTGGAGTGGTATATGGCGTGATCTCTTCGCCCATGTACGCGTGCTCGAGCCTCAAGTGGCCAACCCAGAAAAGCTCTTTCTCCTGATGCCAAGTTCACGCTGTCGTTTCCGGGTGCCTATAGTGCATGCTAGCACGCTGAGTTTTGTGATCCATGTGAAAGTATGCGAATGCATGAAACATCGACGAAGTAGACAAAATGTATTTACGGGATTTACCCTTCAGGGGGGCGGAGAGGGAGAGCGCAAACAACCATCCTCACTTACCCATCCACAGGGGTTCTCCCGATTATTTATTGTTATCTGACGGGCAGCATAATTTATAAATAATTACTTCTAGCCTTACAGGTGTGGAAAACTAGTAATGAAGGAGTTTTCGTTCACCAGTGACGTTTTCACATGGTCGAATGATCCGCAATTACAGTTTTGCTATACAACTTACCTTTTTTAAAAAAGCTTACCGCTTATATTACATCACCGTACAGTTACCTAGGTAGGGCCTCATATACAGAAAAACCTTTTATGTTTCGAAAAAGTTGAATTTTTAGTGAAAATAAACGGCCATGAATATTTTACGGCTGTCACGATAGAGTGGTAACGTTTCTAAAATGTTTTTGTCAGCAATGCATCTCTATTTCATCGCATTTTCTTTTATTGAAATTCCCAGCCTAGTAAACTCTGAGCGTTCTATGTTTTCTGAACGCTTTTTTACAGTACGATAAAAATGTTTTAACAAAATGGTGGGAAACAGAAACAAATCTGATGCTTGGCATGCGTTGGTAGTTATTTTTTATCACTATAGGCGCCAGGTTTCATAAATTGTTTGACTATCGGTGCAAGGGGGAACACAGCTGCGATAATTTTTACAAACGCAGATTTTCCATACTTTTTGCTATTGATAACCGCTGTATATTTTACAATATTTCTGGCAAATATTTTTTTGCGGATAACTGCTAACAATAGTAAAACAACTGTTAAAAGAAAGTGTATTTTCTTCTTGAAAATCCACGCTGTTACTCAGGGGCATTCTAGCGAACAAAAAATTATGAAGTATGACTGATGTTCTGAACCCCTTAACGTGAGGTCACGAGTTATTTTCAATATTAAGACTACCGAGGGAGTTACCCTCTTATTTTATTTCACTTGAACCCACATTTTTACCTGAATATTTGAAATGGCGTTTACAATGTGGGCCCGGGCAATCACTGAGTCCAGTTGAAATAAATACTTCACTTTCCACCAATTTCAATTCAATTGCGCAAGGAATGTTTTCATAAAAAGTTTGAATTAATGCAAAACGTGTTTATGGAGCGGTGCAAAGCGGTACAAAGTTTCTGCGTTTACAATGAAAAAGTAGTGAATGGGCACAATGGCTTTGTAGGTATAGAGATGATTGTACTTTCCTGGTGCGCACAATTCTATATAATATTATGAGGCCACAAGGAAGACGTAAGTCTAATTTTATACCTGCTCGAGAAAATAAAGGCATCTGTGTCGTACTCATCCAAGCCTAAGTGACAACTTGGAACAACACAATAAAGGAGTAAAATTTTGTAGTTGTACGTTCGGCATAGTGCTTTAAATTCGTCAAATCGGGACAAAAGTTGCAAACGTGCAGATGTGTTTTTCTTCTTAGTCATCAAGGCTCTTGGTTAATTTCTGAGATCGGCAAATTTTGCAGTTACACTACTGCAAACAATGTAACTGCAATTTATACTGTGAAGATGTAGCTGCATACCGTCCCTGTGTTTAAAATTGGCGAGCTTATGGGCAACCAGCTCACCCTTGTGGAACCATAAGGTTTGCACGGAAAAGTCAGTGTTGCCAGATATACAGCTAAAAGTCAAACGCGGCCGTCGTTTATATCATAGGTGACAAAACGCGTGTGGTTGGCCATTGTAACCACGTGTTCAAGACGAAGAAGTCAAGATAAAACGTACACGCCAAGACTAAAATATCTCTAATCACGTGTTGTCAATGTTTTGCTATTTTCGAGCTTCGTAAGTTCCGTCATATAGTATAAGAAACACCGTATGAACGCAAGCGAATGACCAGAATGTTTTTTCGCTGCTTTTTGACATTAAGCTTTGTCTAGACGATGTTGGAGAGAATTTCTTCCGGATTTTCATAATAATACAGAGATATTCTAAAATTTCTTCTGAAAATTTAAAGAGCTTTAAAGCACTCCAATGCCAGATTGTTATGGAACTGGTCTACACTACACGTGCCCATAAGAGCCAAATCCATCTCTTACAAAGAAGCAGTCAGACTCAAGCCTCACATTTCATTACGACAGATATAAAGGATACATTAAAAGATGCAGGTGACATCAACGTCTGGGTCCTAATCAGTACGACGCGGTTGCATTTGTTCCGCCGCCAGTGAACCGTTTGCAACGGCGTTAATGCATTTCGCTTTCATGCTTTGCACACACAGAAGTTCAGTGAAAAGAAAAATTATCCGCAATGGTTTTAAACCAAAGTTTTCTACCTGTACCAGCCAATGGTTTCGTCGTGGCGTGCGCCACAATAAACTCCCAAACCAGCTAAATAATTACTCCTTTCGCAAGGAATCAAACGGGCGCCTGAAGAGAAGCGGAACGCGAGCCCGTCGTCTCAGCGAATAAACCACAACCACCCGTGGAGACGGGGTGACTGAAGCAGGTTTCAATTCAGTGACTGGGATAGGGGAGGTGTGGGCCGTAGTGTGGTACTTGCGTGCAATTAGGGAAGAAGTGGGTTTGTCCAGTGCACCACTTCTGTGCGTCCTCTACCGTAAGTTTGCCGCTGGGCGGTCCAGCGTTCTTCCGCTAAGGCGGTAGTGTTGCGGGATGCCGCGGTTGAGGTGAGGGCGTACCCAGCGACCTCGAGTGCTCGGTGCTGCGTTCGGGGTGCTTTCTACCTCTACCATTCAACGGTTTCGTTGTGGCGTGCGCCACAAAAAACTCCCAACCAGGCTTAACATGAAAAAAACTACTGGCACTCCCAGGGATCGAATTTGGGCCTGAAGTGGAGTGAGAGCTCGTCATCTTAGCGACTAAGGTATGGAGCTATGGAGACACCTTCCTTGGCTACGCACACACATGTGGAGGCGACCAGACGGGCGGCGGTTTTGATTCAGCTCGTGCGGAGGTAAACGGCGCTTTTGGGGAGTGACACATGAAACAAGAGTGAGGGGCATGCAGTGAGAGAGAATACGAAGTAGCTGCGCGTGTCTCACCTCCTCACCTTTGGAAGGTGGCTCCTCTTTGGTTTTTTTTCTGCGCACGCGCGGCCGGGCAAGAGCGGCGCTATCCTTCGCTCTGGCCTGGCCGTGCACGATGCGGCGGTGTTCCAGACGATGCCCCCGCGAATCCAAGGTAGCGGCTGGCTAAATCTTTGGTTTCACTTTTTAGATGCGACGCTGAGAGCCTCTCTTATCGTTTCGGTGCAGAACGCCATGCGTAGTCAGAAAAAGTGTACAGTACCTGCTTGCGTCAGCGCCTCTCTGTTTCCGCCCACTCGCCCGCCTCTTACGAAAATTGTTTTTGTAATTTCTATCTAGGAAGTGCTTCCGCTATGTTCTTTTTTAAATTTCGCCGCACAAAACTTCTACACATTGGTTCTTAATTAGGAGACCATGCATTTTACTAGTTATGTATTGATAGCTTGCCTCATACTTTGCTTTATACGCCTTCTTCCAGGCCAACTATCACATCCTGCCCGGTCGGCTCGCTAATTCCACCATGGCCACAACATAAATTTGCTCATTTCTGTTCAATTTTCCCGCATTTGCTCTGCTAGCGCGGTACTAATAGAACGTTTCCTCGCAGGGGATTTTGATTACCGCCTCGAAGTGGAAGATCGGTAGCGGGCCTCTTTCACAATTTAGGAATGGCATAATAGATTCTTTTTGCTCAACAATTTCCAAAAATATAATCGTGGTAGAAGATTTGCAAGTTAGGAAAGGTTTTTCCCGTATACATTACTGGTACAAAAAATCTTTTGACTTTACACAGGGCGGCTGAATGGAGGAACCGTACGACAGATATCCAGGTGGAGCTCAAAACAAAATATTGTCATTAAAATATTGAAATTTTCACGCATAGAAATTTCACTATTCGAGAGCACGTCATGGCTATCCCATTTGCAATTAAGAATGAGGCTGGGGCAATGGAAATCCACCGTGCTCCTGCTCTACTCGACCAACACGCGGCGTTTTTCAGAAGTCCTGCACCATGGCAACCAATGAAGCGTTGTAACCGTTTAAGTAGTTACGTCTTTCCTCATAGCGGTAGCCCTTACTGCCAGCCAGGAACGCCTTTTGTTGCTCACCAGTAGCAGAATTTGCCCTGTTCATTCCTGGTATCTCCTCTTCGGCCCCGACTCTGACCTGCACTCCTTACACACAATATTTGACTACACCCCTGGGCGAAGGTAGTGCCGGGAAGTGGGAGGCCATGAAGACGAGGCGAGTTACCCCTGCGTGTACACGCAGAGCTGTTGAAGCTTCTAGTTCCGCTGTGTACCGTTACCTGCAAATATAACATAAAAAATAAGGACCGCACCTGAGCGTTCGCCTCGTGAGGAGCGCCTGGCGTGGGCAGCTCGACCTTTGAGAACACTGTGCAAGAGTTCATGCCGTAATCTCTCGCGTTCTTTCCTCCTCACCAGTTCACGTTCGTTCGCGCCTGACGTGAGGAGCACAGACGCCGAGTTCGCGCTTCAGACGCCGGATTCCCGGAACCAGTTGACGCGGGTTCGAGTGTGTGATAACGTGGTCCACGTATGGAGAGATGTGCAAGCCTGCGTACCCAATGGTTGCGCATTTCCAGTCATGGAGACTTTTCAGTGGCAAATTCAGAAATTAATGTGAGGTGCAACAGCCGGGTGTCGGACAAAGGTAGAGGGGCCATCAGCGTGGCGGTTTGTCCATCCTTGCCCTACTAGTGCAATGTGCGGCAATTTTTGTAGGCAACCCCATAGCGCCAGCCGCGTGAAGGCAATGCTTCCTGTTGTGACTTCCACTTTTTCATCCCTTGTAGCAGAAAAAGCTAATCATCATTTCATTGCGCTCGTCACGAGCGGGTCGCAAGATCTAGTGGCTGTACCGGCTCGCGCCCGCATTCTAGTGATTCAAATAAAGCCTCCATCCCATCAAGACGTGTCGCTCCACTTTCTGAGCACCGCGCCGCAGCTGGAGGACCCCGCGGTCCAACACATGGTGCCAAGAACCCGGGAATTCTAGCCCACGCCAAGCACATCGACGCACGGAGCCACGAAAGCAGAGGAAACGACGCGGCACCTGCGATCTTGGCGAGGGTTCCCAGCTGCGTGCGACCGAATGGAACGGCAACTTCGACGGCGCCTCAGACTACAGGTGAAACTGGATAGCCTTCTAGCGGAAGCGGAAGGCCACATAAGAGGAATTCGAGAGGCGACACCATCTGCAGTGGGTGCACTGCTCGAGCGAATCGGCGGATTTTATGCACAGATTGAGAAAGTGGACGACGCGATTTTGAGGACACACCAGACGACTTGATAGAGAGTGAGACATTAAACGTCGGACAGTACCGCGACAAGGTTGTCACCTTGACGGCTAGTGTACTTTTCAAGATGCAGGAATGCCGGTCTTCGACGCCATGCCTGGCGACCGTTCACGCAATACCAACAAGCACATGCGCATCCCCACAAGCAGACCATCCACTACACAATTTAGAGGCATGGAAAATAACTAGGGTGCCCTTTGGAGTCCTGTAATTTTAACGTCTACATTGAACCACCAGATTCAATCTGTTGTAAACTGGCACCCAATGACAGCACGACTACCCCAAGACTCCAAGTGTATGAACGATCCCCTTATTGAAGGGGAGCCCACTAATGAATCGATCAGGATGCAGAAGAATGAGATCCACCGCGAAGCTTCCATGAAAAATTAGGCAGAAACGACACTGCTGTCGTTCCCCCCTACGTGCATAAAATGACTTCACAGGTAAAATCCCTCTACTCGCCTTCTGGACAGCTAAAAGTTCTAAGCCGCCTTCGGAACCAGTGCTTCCACACACTTTCGTTCAAGCTCCAGAACGTCCTGCACTCCATCGAGGAGTCAACGAATACTGAAAATCTTCGTGACCGAAAGTCTGCAAACCGAGCTGAGTCGATGAAACACAAACGCAAAAAAAAGAGCGAGCCAAAAGACGTAATGCTGAGCCCAATGAGAGGCATCAAGGGGAAATTGACGTGCTGCAGACACAGAACACAAAAGAGGTCAGGACGCCAAGATGTCATCATCATCAAATGATGACATCTTGTGATGATGATGACATATCCCACGCCAAGATGTAAAAGGAAGCAAAACCACGCCCTCACCGAAGTACGGACACATGCAAGAAAAGGTTTGCGCTGACAGCTACTTTGCCTGCTTTAGAAACCATTCCTGCTCCTAACTTCACAAATTGACTCAGGCTTACAAAACACCGTGGACAAGTTGTAAGAAGCAAGAGGTTAGGTGGTATAAACGCCGATGGCGTAGAAAGCCCTCTGTGGATGATAGAGGATCGATGATCGGAAATGTCAACTGGACCTAAAAAAATCCGCATACTTCGTAAAGGACAGTAGGCGACTCGTAAAAACTTAGCGTCCAGAACATCTGTAGACCTTGGCATGAACAGAAGAGACGATCGGCGGACGGGACGGAGCCGCCAGGTCAAGCAATCTACGTTTTCCCTGTGGTACTGCAGTCAAGCGTCCCGTACTGTTAATCAATTCTTTGGAGGCCACTTAGCGTCATCTGTCGGCGTGGGAGACTGTCGTGATTTCCTATTTGTCATCCCTTATAGCAGACGACAATAACCATCATCATTTAATTGCGCTCGTAGCGAGCTGCCGCGTGCTCTTGTGGCTGCGCCTGCTCGCGCCCACTTTCTAGTGATCCCATAAAGTCTTCATCCCATCAAGACGTGCCGCTCCGCTTCCTGAAAATCGCGCCGCAGCTGAAGGACCCAAAGGTCCAACACCTACCAATGCCTGATTGGCTTCATATCACCTGTTCTCTTTTGAGGTTTAACAGTGCATGTTTAGGCACGACAGAAATTACTGCCCTTCCACTCTGTGAACAAGGACATCCTGAAAAGCTGGACCCAGTCCACGGATTGCACGAAACAAAACACGCTTAGTATTGCGATGGAGCATACGTCCTAGCGAATTAGCTGAATGAACCTCTGAAAGATCCAAGCTTTGTTCTTGCAGATATACACGGAACTGCATGTGGCCCTCAATTGTGGTAAGCATCTTACCGTTTGTGCAAGACCGGGTTCACACTGTTGTTGCAAGTGTTGTAATACCTTAAAAGAAGGACGTCATTTCTTGTCTCAGCCAACCGAACTGTGTGGTGTGCCATTTTTTATGTCCATAGATTGAGATACTGCTGTAGGTCGGTAGTCTGAACATAGCCTAACACACAAACCCAATCCCCTCTACCACTAAGGACTTCGGACAGGTCCCATTGATCCGTTTGACGTCCGTGTCTAAACCTCGCACCAGCACAACGGACATGCCATTCATCAGTACGGGCATGAAATCTATAGCAGCGCGTGCACGCCCTCCTTCTCACTGCCACTATTTTACACTACAAACCTGCGCACGCATAACCTGTCAAACGGTCATGTGCACGTCCTTAGAAGTGAGAGACGCCGTCGACAATATACCCTGAAAGCCCTCAGACGAAGTGATAATGGCTGAAGCCCGCATTCCAAGCGGGCAAGTTGCTGCTCATCCGAGAGGGATTCGCCGCTACTCGACGAGTTTAACTTGAGGCCGTAACGGCGGCGACAGAATCTTTCCGTTGTTTTTGCGCTCATTCGCGTTGTGTTCGCAACGCTTCAATTCTTGCTGTTCTTACTCCAAATGAGGGGCATGCACCCGTTCCATAACAATTTAAAACTTGGAAAGACGTTGAGCTCGATTCTCGCGTATACACATGCGGCTGTCCGCTTTCCTTCCCCTTCGTGATCATCTTACTGTGAGTGTAAGATTTCTGTGTAACACATCAGCCCACACCAGAACCACTCGATTAAGGTGGACAGCCGACTAACCGTATTGAGCGACGTAATTTGGACATCTAAATCTCCCACCGGCACAATCAGCATTTCATTGGTAGCGGCTTGAAACCTAATTGTCGGTGCACGCCCCCTTTTTGTACCCGCAAACCTTGCATGCATAAACCTGCAACTGGTAAAGGCGCATACCTAGGCGTGAAAGACACCGGCGAAAATGTCGCTCGGAAGCCCTTCCAAGCTGAAAAAGAAATATGGGCTCATGCCGACGTTCCAACTGGGGAAGTTTCTGTTCTACCGGGATGGATTCGCAGCTACTTGTCGAAGTAATTTTGAGCGGAACCCGCCGCGGTGGCTTAGTGGCTAAAGCGTTGTACTGCTCACTACGAGGACGCGGGTTCGATTCCCGGCCGTGCTGCCACTTTCCTGATGGAGGCGAAAAGAAAAATGCCTGTGTATACGAGATTTCTTGCACGTAAATTTCCCCAGGAGGTGAAAATTAATCCGGAGGACGCCACTACAGCGCACCTCATCGCCTGCATTGCGTCGGCGCGTTAAACCCTAAAATCAATCAAATTTGAGTGGAAACGGCGACGGCGGGTTTCCATCATTTTAGGAAGCAGCCTTTACCTAGGCTTAGCGGGAGCGGAGGCTGTTTATGTTCGCGTCACCCAATCAGCGAACGCCGCCCCAACAAAAGAAAGATAACGGTGAGGAGCGTCTAGAGAAGGGTGAAGTGGAGTACGGCACGTTCGTCTACGGCATCATCTCTCTCAATGCCTTTCCCTCATACGTCTCATGCGTCGCCACCAAGGAGCGCCCTCCCCCTGACACTTTTCCCACACGCTGTACACATCTCCACTTATCCGAACCACGTGCCATTTGCGCGGGAGGTTCAAACACGATTTGCAACATGCTGGTCTGAGGAAGAGGAGCGCTGCGAGGTAACAGCAGAGTAGCGCACGCCGCCGTACGTTGGCTGATCACGCGAACACTTCCTGAGACGCAGCAGAAACGCGCTGTGACCGAGAACACTGCAGCTCGCCCTGCGCACAAATTTATTATTAGGTAGTGTAGTAATCGTCAGTACATTTTTTACGCCCATCCGACTTCTGTTTATTTTTCGAAATCATCTGATAACCGCAATATCACCGTTAGCTGCCGACTGGACAACTTTCCAAATGGGCCTCGGTAGAGGCGAGTGGGAAAATAGTTGTGAAAGAGGTGTCAGCGGGAGTGAGAAGGACTCCCGGAGCGGTGCCGAGTAAATCGATGACACCAGAATGAAAAGTAGAGGGGGGGGGGGTTAGACATATACTGCTCTGCAGTTAAATAACGCCAGGTCTAGCAGAAGGAAACCATGCACAATACCTAAGAAACAATTCGAGCACCCAAAATATCAACACCAAGATGACCTCTCGATAACAGCCTGGAATTGGCAGCAACACCCATGTAAACTTCGGTCTCCTAAAATTTTAGGAGAAAATACTCGTCAGAAAATTGCGAGAGCAGACGTATCTCCGCAGAATGTGTTTGTTAGCCCAGACAGGAAATGAAGACAAGGTTCATCACCACGCGCCTCACAGGACCGACTAATATGCCCCATGTTTAAAAATATGTGCACACTGTTTTCGGTTTATTCTAGCTTCCACTGGCAGAATTCCGATAGGATATTTCAAAAAATTTTGCATTTTGTCCGGCCTCTCGCTTTAGGTGTGGTGGTTTCACGGTGGTAGATTCTTATTTCTCACCCTCTACTTTCCCGCGAAGCTATATTCAGTTATCGTTTAATATGTATTCATAGTTCTAGAGACTAACGTGTCTTTTTTAAAATTGTTCTTTCTTCTCTTTTCACTCTTTTTATGCTGGTCATAATCAGGATGGTGTGTTGGGCGCGCGCATCATTTTTCTCAATTTATAGCAGGCGGTCTGCAATTACCTTCCTTTCCGCCGCTTCCGGTTTAGAGACTGAGGGTGCGATGTCTGGCTGAGGAATTGATTGTTCGCGGGATGCAAATACTTAGAAGAGACCTTTTTTTTCAGTGACAACACATTTTTGTAGCAACAATGCGATAGTTTTTGTTCCGTTGGGCTGTGTACTGTTTTGATGCGCACAACGTTTTCTTGTGCTTAACGAATATAATCGGCAAATGTTTTGCCATGGAGGAGGCGGAACTGGTGCTGTCTTTCTTTACTTGGGGAAAAACAAGTATTTAGAAACACTTTAACCTATTCTTAGTGGTTAAAATTGCACACAGAATGAGGTCCACGAAAATATCTCAAAAGCACTTCCATCATGTTTTCTCACCTCAGCGTTAGTTTCTTGGGCTGTATTGAAAACATCTATGTATCCCGGCACTTCAACGAATCCGATGTTCGCAAACTCCCAAGGACTCACTTGAAAATCATACAACAAATAGGCGTACAGGATAAGAGGCTGATGACTAGAGACCGGAAGTTTAGGCACTAAAAACACGGGTTTTAGGCGCCTATTGGAGGCGTTCAAAATTGTAAATTAGGCATATATAGGCGCTAAGTACTACTTTATAGGCGTATATAGGCTCTAATAATATTTCAGTGCAATTTTATTATTCAGTGCGTATGTCAGTGCAATTTTTTCGCTTTGAGTAAACACAGGATAAAAACATCGGGATTTCGAAAATGCAATTTTATTTTCTTCATAAAACACTCAAGGGTTCCACTTTCAAAATATCTGGAGTGACGCAACACTGCGCAAAACGCTGTGGAAATAGTGGCAAACAATCACCATCATGCCCACCCCTCATGTAATGTCCCAATGGGACCTTTGAGGAATCAATAAATCAAATCAAATCAAATCTCCAGGTTTTCGGGCTTGAAGTTGTGCCTTTTGTCAGTCACTATCTGCTTCTACGCAGAAAAAGAACGCTCCACATCCACTGAAGTTAGCGGAGCGTACTTGTACTTCGATACGTTGGATGTTTTAATTCCATCTGGAATCGCGGTATGTACGCCGCTTAAAACCCCAGACAGTTTCTTAAGCGTAGAAAAGCCGGGATTTCTGTCCAAGACAGACTTAAGCTTCTTTATGGCTCTGTCAGCAACAAATCCCCTGGGAGCACTAGCGAATCTTTCCTGAGCGTCCAAAATCATCTGAATATATTGAGTCAGCCAGGTGCCCGAACTTTCAAGTATCTTTATAGTTGTTGCCAAGAACATGAAATGGGCACACAAATCGGCCAAGCCACATGGAAGTGCACCATCATGTAGAACCTTCTGGGCCCTTTTGACGGCGACACTCTCGTCTTCTGCAAAGCTGCTCACAAGAGCCTTAACAACGTTTAAGTGTTTGTTGTAGTGTTCCACTGCCATCAGCCAAGTTCTCGAGCGGGTAACAACAGGCTCCGGTGGAAGCGGTACACCCGGCAACTGCTTCCTGAAAGCACAAACGCGGGAAGGAGCCTTGAGGAACACCGCCTTCCCTGCAGCTATCAGTTCGTCGACCGAACGGAACGACTTTCGTAGCTCTTCAAGAACCGATGAATCCCGTGAGTAAGACGAGTGGCGTGCAATATTTATGGATAAAAAACCTTGAAAAGTGCACCAGCCTTATGCATATAAGCTGCTGTATCTGTGTAGAGCAGCAGTACTCGGTCGTCGTGGGCTCCGGAGGGGTACAGAAGCTTCAAGGACGAGTTCACGAATTAGGCGATGGTCTCGCCGCTAGTTTTTTCTAGCTCTTTTAACTAGACCAGGACAGGTGCTGTATTCTCTTCAGCGTCAAGCTTGCCGACTACAAAGTGACAGAGTACTCGTCCGGTCGCATCTGTCGTCTCGTCCACAGAAATTCATGTGTGGAATTTACCGATTTCTCTTCTAATTTCTTGTAGCGTCTTCTCGTACAGTGGTCGCGGGTACTCTTTGCGAAGAGTCGACTCTCATGGTACATTTTGTTTGCAGTACTTTTGCAAGACGTTCTTGTAAGTGTTGTGTTAGATCTTCGCCCAAGAGATCTTAGCCCCGACTAATGCTCCGCATAGGTCTGCGCTGAATTAGCCATGTTAACAATGTTAGCAAGCCTCAAGTTAGGAATGGAGAGGGACAAGATGCTCATGCATTCCTATCGGTCCAACAATACCTCTACCAATTTTCCACAAAGATATACGACTGATTTAGGCAAAATCTGTTCTCGAAAGCACCAAAAGGCATTTATAGGCGCTTAAAAGCTTGTATAGGCATTCCCCTCAAAAATGGCACGTATAGGTGCAATCAACTATTGCTTGAAATAATCCCCTTTTCTTAGTTCATGCTTATATGTTAAAAATGCTCTGTACGTACTCAAATAAAAATAGGCATTTTGACTAAAGTTCCGGTCTCTGCTAATGACATATTACACTCCAAACAGTATTGCATACACTCAACTTTAAATCACTTGTTTTTTCAAGCCTCAGTTGCTTGCCCAATGCACATTTACATTTTGGGGGTAAAATTAGAATTTTACCAAAGGGGAAGTGATGGAAATGGTGTGGTTAGAAAATGAATGTTTTTCGCACAGTTCCCAGTTTGCAACCAGCTACTGCAACATAGTCTTATCACGGTTTCGCCCGCGCCATCCGTCCCAACAAAAGCTCACTAATCCAGAGGTCCACTGAGGCAATTTGGTTTCACGCTTTACTTGTTCCTTCCGCGTGTACGTTTTGTGTGGAGTAGTGTAAGAAAAACCTTTTGGCAATATCTGTGTGCAATTTACGCCGCATTTGAATAAAATGTGAGCTTATCAAGTGTAGATTCCAATAAAAGGTCCAGAACACTCCAAGTATTTTATATGAAGCAGACTTCTAAATAATGGTGATGCTTTCGATGTCAGCATGTAGTTGGCGCTGTGCTCCTAAAGTGAGGCGGCATTATACAAAATATTTTTGAAGCTCTAACGATTGCCACTGATTTACTTTTTCGTGATTGTTTCTTTATCTATGACGTATTGAAAATGGAGTCGAAGAAATAGAAACTTTTTCAGGCGCAGTTTATTTCTCAACATTGTCCAATCCATGCTACACGTTAGGCCACATCCATGCCGCAAACAAACGCTTGCAGCATTTGATAGCCGTGAAAGAACATATATGTATTAGAGAGTCCACACGAAACCACGACAAGGAGGTAGCTAGTCAGTGACAGTGAAAGTAGAAGGGATGCCGGTCTTGTGCAAACTTGAAAGCGGAGCCACTATAAAGTCCAAGCGAAAAGAGCCTTCAGGACATAACTGACAATAGAAAAAAGTTCTGACATTATGCTAAACAAGTTTTGGCCTCCATAAAAAAAGCAACACCTGGCATGCACTTGGTCTCACGCGGAAATCACAATAGCTTCGTTACGAATGGCTTCGCTGTCGAAGACTACGTTCTCGTGACTCTCAGTAGGTCTGAGCGAGAACACTTTGGTGTACTTCGCGACTGTACAGCCACCAGACCTTTACGAAGTCGGGAAACCTTACGTGGGCGTATTCAACGTCCTCTGCGTGCTAGGAGGTGTTAGCAAGGTCAAACCAATAACAAGAAATGAGCTATATAACAGAGCTAAGGGTCACGCACACGTGCATGTACCTTGCCATATACCCCCTAACGGGGCGTGTATATTGGTGTCCGCTTCTGTCTGTAAACGTTACCTGCCAGACCAGCTTAAGGCAATACCCCACGGTGCTTCAAGACTCAATACCCCTCCGTGCTTCAAGACTCAATCTGTGGCACTTGAAACACGCGGAGATACACTTATGGGAGGAGGGAACTGACAAGACGAGGGCTAACTAACAAATGAATGCCTTGTTACAATCCAAATAGAGGTGAAATGATTGTGCGAACTCAGATGTTCTTCCAAACAATTCTTTTTTTCAAGCAAAAGTTTCTACTCTGTCAGTGCATGTGCTGTACACTTACTTTTCTTGGGATGAGATTTTTTTCGTGCAAGAAGTATATTCGAAGAAGCTAGCCAAATCCCCCTTCTGCGTCAGCTCGCACACAAACAATGACATTGTAATCGATTACCCACTCTTTTCTGCATAGCACATCACTGTTGTCTTGTATTTATCAATAAAACAGAGTGCCTGGAATACTGTTTTGAGGAGGCGATTGGAAGTGGGGTCATACGGACGTCTCTCCCTGCAGCTAAACGTTGGATAGGGTAAAATAAAATAGAGCACAATACTAACGGAAATTATTCAAGCATATGCGTCCGCAAAACAAATACAAGCTTTTCGGGGAATAGCGCAAATATGAACAGAGGCAGGGCATCTTGCATGAGGGACGTTTTAAACACCTCATATTACCCATGAAAAAAGTCTGCAACAGTACCACGTCGAAAACCTTAAAATAAACAGGCGCTTGTGCTTCTCTACGGTAGAGATAAGGCGTTTGCCTTGCGAATATTGATATGATAACGAAAACTGTGAAGGCTTATTCAATCCGTAGGTTGAAGTGTTCAAGCGTCCAAAGTTACCGCCCGCGTCAGACGTGTCCCAACTTGCGCTGGCAAGTTGGGTCACGTCTGCCGCGGGTACAAATATTGCCTTGTCTCCCAGTTATAGACACACTGAAGTTTTTTTGTAAACATTTAGATTCCTAGCTCTGATTGAATAGTCCCTAGGGCATGTTTTGACCACTCTGTCTAGGTCTACACGACTCTATTTATTAGGAAAATCAATTTGACAGTGCTTTTCTCATCTCGCCCCCCTTATTGCCGAATTCCCATGAAGTTTTATAAGACGCTTACTCTAGCAGGCATGACTTGATTGCGCCACTGCGCGTCTTGCCGACACTACGAGAGAGTCAGTAGTCCAGCCACCACAGGATACTCGCAATTGGTGCCATCGGCTAAACCAAAGCAACGACATCATTTTTGTAGTGTAAAATACACTGGCCGAGGTTGAGCAGTTTCGGAGTGGACCCTAAAGGGCCGTGCTACGCAAGCGGGAGGAGCATTGGATTAGATTGGCTTGGCTTGTCTTGGATGGGGTTACATTAGATTTAATTGAAAATCCAATCCAATTGGAGTACGGGTGTGTCGAAATTTGGGTCTGCACATTCGCTCGTCTGCGCATTCATGAGGAGTGACGTCATAGCCGCGGGAGAAGCACTGGCGCCTGTGCGTGCGCAGCTGTACACCTCGGTTGCGCAGTAGCCAAATCTGACGCTGCGCAGGAGGTGCTTGGTAGCTGTTTTGCGGGGTTTCTGGAGACCGGTGCTGGCCATGCGCGAGGAGCAGTACTGGACTGGACTAGACTGGACTGGACTGGACTGGACTGGACTGGACTGGACTGGACTGGACTGGACTGGACTGGACCCGACCCGACCGGACCGGACCGGACCGGACCAGACTGCACTGAACTCGACTGGATTGGATTGGATTGAACTGCACTGGACTCGAGTGTGCTGGATTCGATTGTATTAGATTAGAAATCGTTTTAGCAGCACTTAGCCTGATAATCAGCTACTCCTAGACAACCAGGACACCTCAGAATAACCAGCTGAACCTTAGCTGACGCTACGTATATCCTGGCATAGCCGACCTATGCCACTGCTGATTTTTGTCCTGAAATATGTGGCATAGTTTCTTAGTCTGTAGAATGTATCAAGCCTAGTAATGTTGAAATTCTATAGCTCCACAGAAGGGCACATGCAACGCTTCGATAACTTCGACTCGGTGGAACTGTAATCTGCATATGCAAGGGTGACTGGTACTCCAGTAGAAAATATAATACCATTAAAGGGGCCCTGAAAGGCATTTTGAGCACACTAAATGAAGTAGCGCAATCGTTAGATTGGGTCGTCAAGGTCATCTGGGCCAAGTATTACTCTTCTACGCGCAGCGGAAAGCTCACACTTTTGTTGCAAAGTTTGTCGCTTTTCTCTCACCCTTTCCTTCGTGTTTTTGGACGCCGCCATCTTCACATGTCTACATCATCGATTCTCAGATGTTCGTCATGAGCTAGACATCTTGCTATTGGGCGGCTTTTTCACGCACTTCCGGCAAAGAGATGAGTCGTCTGCTCAGCGTCGACTCGCCGGCTGATCTGCCAGGGGAGTGTCGGAGTGCTTGAACATTTTACGAAAAACGAAACAAGTGTAAACAAACGCTTAACCGTTCGTATTGAATGCAACACGGCCATAACACGACATGGATATTCTCTTACCGGAGTACATTCCATAAAGAAAGCGTTGAAGCCCCGTGGCACTTCTTTCGTGCAATCGCAGGGAACGCCCTGAGCCGAATGCCCGGGTTTGACGGATACATTTTTTTCCACTTCAAAACAATCCAGAGATGCGTTTCGAACGAACACAACGTCATAACATGCGTTGCAAGTCTGAACTGCGATTGACAGACGATGGGTTGCCTCTTCCTGCCCGTCGTAAATTCGGCACTCACCTCGCGCGCGGTTTGCGTGGACGAACAGCAAGTCACTTAACTCTGGCGCGCAAGCCGAGATGGCTTTTAGCCACGCACACTGCACATACCCCATGCGAGGTTGAGTCCTACGTCGCTCGAGAAAGATAATCCAGACCATGGGAAGCACTATCCACCCGCAGAAGCACAACGTCGCATTTCATCGCGAAACAAAGGCGTCCACAACACACACACCATCGCCTCCTGTAATGCCAAACGCATCTCACACTTCCTAATGAGAGTGAGTGGTACGCCTGCAGTGCCCACATGTCGCGAGGTGGGGCCCCGAGCTGAACCGGGATCACGCAATCGTAACTGACTTCTGGGGCGGTTTGTGCCTTGTTGCCAAGGCAACCGATGTTGGAGATCGTCAAAGAAAGGCGCTCGCTCCAGCGCTAGAAAGCTCAGAGCCGCGCCGGAGCATGTTTTGTCAACGTTGCCGCTCTCCACCACGCGTCGCCCCAAGCTGAACTGGTCACATGATTGAAGCGTTTTGTGCACGGGTTCTGTATCGATTTAAAATGTCTTTTTCGCATGGCGCCGGCAGGAATTACCACCACCGCAAAATAAGACCCGGCACCAGCGGGGCCACATCTGGTACGGCGCTTTTTGGATAAACAGTGCGCGGTGCATGAAAGGGACCGAGCGCAAGATCCTCCCCAGCGGCTGCGAGTTCGCCGCCGATTAAAAGTCACGTGCTGCACTGCAGCAACGCACACCGCGAAAGGGCAAGGCCAGGCCACCGCACACATGCGGCCAGATTTTTCGTTCGCTTATCCATCCTTGAGCGGAGTGCGGAATTCATGGTGTCAACAAAACTTGCCCGTAGCAGACGGCAGTCGGAGGAGCGTAATGCGGAAGTACGTCACCGCTGACTAGCGCAGCATCATGGGAGGGAGTGCTGGCGCGCCGTCAACAGTTGAAAAGAGGAGGAAACGCGGCGCGACGATAATGAGCGGTTTTTGATTTACCATTTCTCAGCTAATACTCATCGCTTTAACAAAATTCTTGCGGGAGGAGATTGCGAATACATTGTCTTATTTGGTTACATGTACATCCATGCATCGGCGGAAGGTATTTCAGGACCCCTTTAAAGTTGGGGTAAGTGTGAGTGAAATTATTACGGGTAATGAGTAAAGAAAGTGCACAGCAATTGTTATTGCAAAGCGTAAAACCAAAGTAGGGGAGACCATTTGCGCAGGGTGATCTAGTACTGCGGTCAGCAGCACGACCACACATTTGAGCTCCTTTTTCTGCCTGGGAAACACACCCGCTAGTGATAGCATATACGTGGGTTTGAGGGGGGCGCTTACTGCACTAGCCTAATTCCGGAGATACTCTTCAGAGCTCCTGGAAAAGTTCACAATAAACGAAAATAAAGCGTATACCTTATATGCTCCATATTTTCGGTCCGGACACCACTGCAGCCATCTTGTTTCTTTAGACAGCAACTAAATCTCGACACACGGAAAATTTTGCTTTCCGCCTCCTCGTGAAAAGCAGCAGCCGTGACCCAGAGTCGAACCAGCGTCTCTGGGCGCAGCAGCAAAGCCTCTGAGCCACTGAGCCATCGTGGCGGGTTCTAGAGTTCACGGAAGAGAGGGAAACTAGTGACAATCTTTTTATCCACCGAGGCATAGGGAAGACAAAAGCCACCTGCACTTGTCGAGCTTCAGAAGTGCGTGAAAGGTTTCGGCAGGCGGGTCATTGATCACTTTGTGCGAGAAGGAGGCAGTGTCAGTTTGGAACGTTTCATCTTTTCTTCTTCCCTCCTTCTATCCATTTCAAGATTAGGTGCTTTAGTATAGGATATGAAGGGTGATTGTATATGGTATTTCGCCTAATGTAACATCGGTTGTGTCGCTTCTCTGTAGCGTCATGTTGATCATTCTTACGGGGCAATTTTCTGGGATTGCATTCTGGCCAATTCAGCGGTAATCTTAAATTGACCGCTTGGCACCTACCACCGTGTTAGGACCCCGCACGGGGCACCTTGAGTATTCATGGTGACGGTGAGCAGCGACACCGCGGACCCCGAGCTCCCATACATAAGCCGTGTCCAACCTTGGCGAGGTGTTGAAAGGTGAAGGGTAGAAGCCACAAACGGTGGCCGTCGGAGCCTTGGTCAAGCTCCGCCCGATGGCCTCCCTGCCTGTCTACCAGGCAGGCAGCTCCGGGACCTCTTTGACTATCAGGGTAAGGTCAAAGGAGAAAGTACCCCCGTCTCCCCGTTTTTATACTATGCCGTACGGTATTTTCAAAACCCCCCAACCGTGATTGGTCTCCTAAAAGGGTCCGCACCGAAGTGTCGTTTCCCCCATTGCAATCTTTGTCATTTCCTGAACCAGATCATTACTCTTGATGTCTTGTCATAGAGTTCCTCAATCCAACCCACCCTCTTGTATATCAGTCAGTCTTCTTGATCGCCAAGTATCTTGAAGCCATAATAGGAAAATCGTGTAAGTGCAAAAAACAAAGGTCTGGTGAACTCCTAATCGAAATACATGACAAGCAGCAGTCTGCAAAGCTTCTAGCTCTGACTAGACTGGCTCGTCTCGACATCAGGGTCACACCCCATCGTAGCCTCAGCAGCTCGCAGGGTGTAATATCCGAGACCGATCTCCTGAACGAAACAGATGCGGATCTCCTAGCCGGCTTGAAGGATCAGGGTGTCACTGCCGTGAGACGCATCACTATCCGCAGAGACAACAAGGAGATTTCTACACAGCACATTATCTTGACGTTTGACCACGCAGTTCTCCCACAACAAATAAATGCAGGTTTCTTCCGTTGCTCCATCCGTCCATACATCCCGAACTCGCGGCGCTGTTTTAAGTGCCAGTGGTTCGGGCATGGTACAAACTCTTGCCGTAGCCGAACGACGTGTGCGAAATGCGCGGCGCATGATCATCCGAGCGACAATTGTCCATCCGATACCCTGTCCTGTGTGAAGTGCGGCGGGCTGCATGCAGCGTACTCCCGCAAGTGAGAAAAGTTCCAACTGGAAAAAAAGATAATCAACATTAAGGTAACTGAGAACATCACCTCCCCGGAGGCGCGAAAGAGGTTCGCCTCTTTCCCCCTGGGGAGGTAGGCTGACGCGACTCGCCGGGGGGCGGAGCGTCGTCTGCTGTCCACAGGGAACCAGTTCAGCGAGTCTGACCTAGTCCCACTACCGCCCCCCACTGGGTAGCCTCATGCAGCCCAACCCGGCACCACGCCGCTTGCTGAGGCAGCAGCGGTTGTGGTGCAAACCACTTTTGTTGGGACCGGTGCCGCTCCCGCCTCTACCTCCCCGTCCTCCAGTCCGTTGGAGGGTGCCGGGGTGATGGACACCACGGGCCCCGCACCGGCTCACACTGCCACCGCACCGCCCGTGCCACCTCTGGCACCCCCAGCGGTGGCGACTCAAACGGAGGGATCCCGAAAGGCGGCCAAGTCCGGGGGCCCCGGTTCGACGGGCACCCCTCGGACATCTGAGGACGACGTAGACGTCGCGCCGTACTTGCGTGCAACGCCCCGCAAGGAGCGGCCTCCGACGCCCAAGCCATCAGAAAGGCCCAAAAAGCCAAATCCTAGAGTAACAGCCCCGAAAGACACATGAACGCACATACACACACACTTCAGTAGCTTCTGAATCTTCATAATGGGAAGAGAAAATATTATTCAATGGAACTGTAGAGGCCTCATTAAAATTCTTGATGATGTCCATGAGATATTGCATTCCAACCAATCAAGTGTGATGTGTCTTCACGAGACGCAATTGAATCCCAATATCACATATTTCTTAAATAGGTACATGGTATTCAGAAAGGATAGGGTTGGCTGCCCACACTCTTCGGGCGGTGTAGCCATAATAGCCCGGAAATCCCTAGCATGCCACCCTATCGCTCTTAACACGGTCCTTGAGGCTGTATCAATACGCACAATCACTTTTAATGGGTTGATAGCGGTATGCTATCGTCGTCTTGATTATGCGCTTTCGAGCTCTGACTTCGAGGCGCTGGTCGACCAGCTGTCCGAACCGTACATCCTAACAGGCGACCTTAATGCACACAACTCTCTTTGGGGCTCCTCTAGAACGGATGCCGGAGGTCACCTGATAGAGAAATTTCTTACATCTTCAGGAGCATGCCTTTTCAACAAAAAGCAGCCTACACACCATAAGTTAAGACATAATACACACTCACATCTCGACTTGGCTATTGGTTCTGCAATTCTCTTTCCATGTCTTGAGTGGGGCGTGGGCACTGACCCATATGGTAGTGACCACTTCCCCACTTCCCTAACAGATATAGGTAAAAGCCCATGCAGTCCATCTTTCCAAAACAGGTTTAAAGGGACACTGAAGTGATATGTAAACATTGCGGGATTACTTGCGCAAATTGTAGTCCGGAGTCCCCAGGCCATGTTACGGCCACTCTGGGCGCGTTTACGCGATTTTATTTAGTAGAAAAATTAATTCGAAAATGCTGTCCTCCTTTCTTTACGCTCGCCCATTTTCTGCGGCGTTTTCGTGTGACGTCGAGAGGAGCCGAGCTCGCAATTGGCTGCGCTAGACGCTACTGCACGGCTCCCCGGCCTTTCAGACAGAGTCAGTCGGCCCAGCGTTTCGTCCGCCGGCCGCCGACGTGTCGTCGCTATTCGTTCGCTCAGTTGAAACGAAGCCAGGACACGTTTGTGAATGGAAGAATGGGCCTTTCTTTACTTGGTTAGTTTGTACTCTGTATCTAGCTCCAAGTCAAGGTCGCTTCACACAAGCGCTGCACAAGCGCACATGCGACGCTTCGCTGACTGGTACGCCAGTAGGAAAATATAAGGCATCTTGAAGGCGGGAGAAGAGTCAGCGAAGTCAATATAGGTACTAAGGAAATAAAATCAACTGATATTTTTACCGTACAGCGTAAAAATAGGGTGCGGGAAGCACTTTTTTGCGCTGGGCGAACAGCGGTCAGCAGCACGACTACGCATCTGCGAACGCTTTTCCGTCTACGAAATGCAATTGCTATACCTGAGCTATTGTGGAAACTCGGGGGACGCTTACTGCACGAGCGCAATACAACAAATAGTCACCTAAGCTGCTTGAAATGCCAAAACTAAATAAAAGTGTAAACTTCTTGTACAATATATACCTTATATTACCAAGGTCAGAAGAGCCCGTTCTGTGGCCGAGTGCTCTTAGGCGCTAGGTATGTTGCCGCACGTGTTTTGCAAGCCACGAGTTCGAGTCCCCGCGGGTACGTGCTTTTTTTTTTTGTAAGTTAACTTTTTCGTTTTCTGCCGATGTTTTCTACATTGAGTTCACCTTTTTTTGGGCCGCAACGTTCATGGTTCCACGAACTAGTTCACAGAACGCGCGCAGGCTGGCACTGGCGCGCTAGCGAGTTCTCGTTGGCGTGCTGTTGCCATAAGCACCGACTGCTTGCGGGCCGTGGGCACAGGCCAGAATGAACAGACCCTTGGCCTGGTGCGAACACGCTTTTTACGGTACAGGCATGAGTGAGGCAAGCTCCAAATATGGGGGAAAAGCGCATGACATTTGGGCGTCTGCGGGTACGCGGAGGGCGTCCATGCACTGCGTAGGCCTCGGCTAGTGAATGCTACGATTCCAAGCCGTCCTGGGAGGCTTATCTTTATGCATTTTTACAGCGGACAACATGGCAGAAGCGCGTTACGATGATTACTGAGTTATTGAGAATGCCCATCCAACAACGCCACCAGTTGTGTTTTACAGAACCGAAACCGAAACCGAAACTTGTTTGGTTGCTCACCTTGGGCATCGACCAATCACGGTGCGGCTCCTCCTAACGTCACAGCTTTAGTTGGTGCGGCCGCCGCAAACCGCGCATGGTAGTTTTTCTTCTTTCGCGCTTTGTAAAATGATTCCCGATTTGTCAACCGGATAAACGATGAAAAGTGTGCTAATTTTAGCCAGTCTACGCAGTGCAAGCAAAAACGGGAGCTTGACAAATTCACTTCAGTGTCCCTTTAAAGAATCAAAAGCAAACTGGAGTATATTCACAGAAACATCTAAACTACACCACACAACCATAGAACACCTACACGTGGAGGAAGCATCCCAACTCATCACGGCGCACATCCTCGACGCTGCCGAAAAGTTCATTCCCCACGCCTCCAGCGCTCCGTGACCCCAAACGAGGCGGTGGTGGAATGAGGACTGTAGGCAGGCGCGAGAGGCCCAGAACAAGGCTTGCGGTGTCCTTCGCCGGTACCCCACGTCAGATAACGTCATTTCTTTTAAACGGGGAAAGGCTTTTGGGAAGCGAGTGCGTCATGAGGCGAAAAGGCAGAGTTGGTGCACCTTCCTCACTTCCATCAACTCATACACTGACACGCGAAAAGTATGGACACAAATACGTAAACTAAAAGGCCAACAGACACACAGCCTGCCCCTGGTTAGTACAACAGGGCACAAACTCAAAGACCAAGCTAACGCACTCGCCCAACACTTCCAACGTGTGTCCAGTTCAGCGCGCTACACCAACACTTTCATAAAACACAAAACAACCTGTGAGAAGAAGTCCTTGCGAGACCGTAATAAGTCGACCTCACCGTATAACCCCCCTTCTCACTGCATTAGCTGAAGATCGCCCTTAGTACTTGTAAACCTTCAGCTCCAGGCGCAGACAACATTACATACACTATGATTCAACATTTGCACACAGACACACTTGAAACCCTCCTTCACCTCGACAACAACATATTTCTTTCAGGGCACCTCCCAGGGTCATGGAGGGAGGCCATCGTAGTGACCTTTCTGAAAGAGGGGAAGGACCCTTCCTCTCCCGCAATTTATCCTCCTATCGCCCTCACAAGCTGTCTGTGTAAGCGGTTTGAGATCAATAGGAGACTCTTGTACTTCTTAGAGTACAATGGTCTTCTCGACAGCTGCCAGGCTGGCTTCAGGGCTGGGAGATCTACCAACGATCAACTGGTTGCGTTGGAATCGTACGTAAAAGATACCTTTTATCCATAATCACTTTTGCATAACAGTCTTCTTTGATATGGGAAAGGCCTATGACACTACCTGGCGGTATGGCATCTTGAGTGACCTCAAGTCGTTTGGTGTGTCCGGCAACATGCTGAACACCCTCGCTAGCTAAATGTCGGAAAGGACCTTTCGAGTGAGGGTTGGCAGTGCACTTTGCACTTTGCAATGTGCAGGAAACTGGCGTTCCTCTAGGAGGTGTCCTGAGCTGCGCCACTATTCATTCTTAAGATGAACTCGCTCCGGAAGGCATTGCCACCAACCATTTTCTGCTGTGTATATGTAGATGACGTCCAAATGTCTTTTAAGTCGTGTAACTTCTCAATTTGTGAACGCCAAGTCCAGCTTGGGGCGAACAAACTTGCTTGCTGGGCGGACACAAATGGGTTTAAACTTAACCCTGTAAAAAGTACTTGTGTTGTGTTCTCCCGGATGCGCGGAATTCATGCGGACCCTGACATCTCTATTTATATTGTAGTAATCCCAGTCAGTGGGAACAGAAGTTTTTGGGATTAATATTCGACAGGAAACTCACATTTATCCCTCTCTTGAAAGACCTCCAACACAAATGCTTTAAAACAATGAACATTCTTAAGGTCCTGTCACACCAATCTTATGGTGCTGGCAAGCAGCTCCTCCTGCGGCTTTATACTGCAGTGGTGGGATCTCACTTGGATTATGGCAGTGTTCTTTATGGGTCCGCGAGGAAGACGGCGCTAGAAAGGCTTGACCCGGTGCTTCATTTGGGGCTTCGTCTTGCCTGTGGCGCCTTTTGCACTAGCCCCATCAAAAGCCTCTATGCAAAGTGTCACAAATGGTCCCTGTATTACCAAAGGACATACACTAACTTGTTTTATGTCTCTATAATCATGTCTATGACAAATTAGCCTTTAATTACACCATTTATGATGCATCATCAGAGCAGCTCTTTGCAAATCGTCCATCTATTTCCATGCCGTTCCCTCTCAGAGTGAGAGCAGAAGCTTCTGAGCTGCCTGTGTGATTTTCACACATCCACAAAACACCCATTACTGGTTTTATTGCGCCGTGGCAACAACGGGCAGTTTGTTGTGACTTGTCCTTTCTGCAAATTTACAAAAACAGGGCACCAAGGGTAGCCATTATTCAGCATTTCCTCTTCCTGAAGGAGAAGTATCAATGCGCAGAGTATTACTGCGACGCATCAAAGACAGCTACAGCTGTGTCTTGTGCTGTGCATGGGCCGAACCTTAACGTGTGTAAAAGAATGAACTCCCACAACAGCATATTTACGGCTGAAGCACACGGCATTTTATTTGTTGTACATCACATCGTTCAACATCAAATGTCAAAGTCCATAGTGTTTACAGATTCTCTTATTGTTGTATGTGCACTTTTGTCAAGAAAATGCTCAAACAATTATTTAATCAATCTTGTTTTTAAGGCCCTTATATCGGCATACGCCTCAAGTCTTGGAATAACAATATTTTGGGTTCCTGACCACTGCGGAATAGCCGGGAAAGAAACCGCAGATGAAATGGCCACTGCTGGTACACTCTTGAATACAGTGGACATAGCAAAAGTGCCGTACACAGATATAAAGGCACCCCTTAGACACCAACTTCGCAACGCATGGCAAACACGACGGAGTGAACAGACAGATAACAAGTTACAAGTGATAAAACCACACTTGGGAGCATACACTACTGACTCACAAAACAGACACACTGAAGTTACCTTAGCTAGGTTGCGGATAGGCCATACACATGTAACACACTCACACCTGCTCACTGGCTCTCCAAGACCCATGTGTAGCAGGTGTGGGGAGGGCCTATCCTTAGTCCACATCTTAATTACATGCAAGGCACTCGACACAACAAGACACAGACACTTCAAGGAACTATACAGACAACACATTCCGCTACACCCTTGCTTATTTTGGGTGACAATGCCATCGTCTCTGGGCAACGCGTTTTTAAATATTTGTCGCATGTTAACTCTTTAAACCTCATATCCTATCATGCGTAGTCAACACTGGCCCTATACACCAGCCATCTTTATTGGTTTTATTTGATTTTACTGTTATTCTGGCTTACACATTTTAGTAGCAACTGTTTTCTGTTGTATAATTTTGTTTGGTGCTCTTTGCCCCAGCTGGCCGTGCGCCAAAAAAAACAACCATCATCATCATCATCACCGTGTTACGAGCAGAGCTTGCAGTGGGGACAGGGCTGCAACAAACTCGAAAAGTAACCTAAAGGGGCACTGACACAAAAACTTTGCATCTTGGTTTTTGTTGCGATAAGAAGCCAATGACCTACTTATCACGTGTGGAAACATCATTTGCTTTAACGTGCGACGGTTATTTAATTAGACGCGTTTTCAATGCGGCCTGCCGCAGTTTCGGTTTCAGCGGGTGCCGCGAAACGCCATATTTTGTATAAACAAAGCTGACCACGTGCTGGGCGGACGGATACCACAGAGCAGAGCTGCGTAGCTGCCGCGGCTGGAGAACGATTCGGGACGCTCGAGACAGTGGGTGGGAAGACGCGCGCTGGGAGCAGCCAGAAGGTGTGCCTAAAGGTCCGCCTACAGATGTGTTCGCATACCACTGCGACGGATATTCGATTGGCGCACTCGTAGGCGGTTCAGATGACAATTTTAATGCAACCCGCCATCGCATCATTAACTCCTCTCTCATATGTTTCCATAATTGGCTCTTTGTCTTATTTCGTGCAGCAGTAACAAGCTATTCCTCGCGCTACCTGCGCCGGCCGGCACAACTTCGCGGCCGTGGCAAGAGCCTGCACAGCGGCCGTGTGGGTCGCTCAGTGAGCTTTTCATGTCCCCGGCGTGTTTTTGCGACCAGTGTAATAAAAAGCAATAAAAATAGAGTACCTGGAATCTCTGTAGAACATAGGTCGAGGTCAGCTGCCCGATGAGCCGTCGAAATCAAGGCGCCTCCACCGCAAACGATCGTTCATTGCTCTAGAGCCGAAGCCCCTTCCTCCGATTGGAACGGCGATCCGCAGAAAACGCCGGCGGTACGAAGCGGCCAACAAAAACTCGTGACGTGTTTGGATGTTGTTTATTTAAAAATATCCAGGTGTTGTCGATTGCGCGAGGTCCTCCGCTGGCTGCTCGATTGCGTTTCGCACACTTTAAAATTGATTGAAAATATGTTCTAGGCTGTACTTGCTGCTTATATTTTGCAGATGATGTATGTGTGTTTACACCAACCGATCTCCGAAGTTATCTTGCCTTGAAAATTTTGTGCCAGTACCCTGTCAAAAATCCGTTTAACTAGACGCCACGTGATCAATTTTCTTTCTCATTGGGACACCTCGGTACTTTGTTAGTGCTCTTAATTTAGACCATCCTTGCTTTTAAAAACCTAGACTCAATTGTTTTCCATCTGTTTCGTTTACGCGACACAACGTTGGCTCCGAGATCATTTGGCATGGTAGAAGTGCTGGTGGGACGGCGTGTTCTGCTGCAAGGGCTGACTTCCGTATTTGCATAGCATCCGACTACCGATGTTCGCAGAACCAATTTCACTGCTCAGGCGTGGCACCTGCTGGAATCACATAGCCTTTTTTGTCTATAACGTAGTCATCAGGCCCTTCCTTTCGACATTCCAGTTGCCAGTTCACCGTAATGGAGGTTTAGACGAGCCATTGTATGTGGCTGCATCAGTGGAAGTTCACGGTTGGTTTGATAACGTGCGCTTGATGAGCACAGGCGATAGCAGACGGCTAGCATCCACGAAAAATCGGAAAACGAGCCTAATGGCTCTATCGCGTGAAATTATAGTTGACAGTGTCCCTTGGTTGGGAGATTTGGCTAACAAAGCTGAGAGCCTAACGTGCTCGCAATGTTTGACGACTTTAACGGCGCAAAACGTTTAGACAAAAGCGAGTTTATTTTTTCTACAAGACAAAGGTGACGTCAAGCAGCTTAAAAATTGGCAACCCATCAGCCTGCTCTCGGTTAGCGGCAAATTACTTGCATGCATATTACAATGCCTGAAAAGAACAAGTTATTTCCAAAGTTACACGCTTTTTCAATTGTGCTCAGTAAGTTTTGTTGTGTGATTAAAAACAAGGCTGAAGAAATCAAAGGTAATGTTGAATGAACGTGCCAAGCCATGTCACTTCAAGGTAGGTAACGAAATCTTAGAAACACAAAGCGACTACGTCTATCCTGGGAAAGTCATAGGTGCTGATCCCAGCCATGAAAAAGAAATTACCTGCATGGTAAGCATGAGATAAGCTGCTTTTGGTAACAATTTTGACACCTTGACTGGTACGCTTCCACCAGCTAGAATTCAAGCAATGAGTTCTTCCGGTAATGATATATGGTGCAGAAACTTACCGTTTCACTAATCGATATGACATGAAACTTATATTGGCCTAACCGGCTACGGAAAGAAGAATGGTACTGGTCATGCCGAAAGATAAAAAAACCTTCTCTGGGGATTGCAGAACACATTCTTGTGGAGGACAATGTAGCTCCAAAATAACCGCAGAAAATGGTATTGGGTCTGTCACGTCTTGCGAATAGAGAACAACACGAGAACCATACGTTTACGGAGTGGCTAATGATAAACCGTAAACGCAAGCGGTGCCAGCTATGGACTCAATTGAGGGATGAGCCACGAACATTTGATGTGTACTAGTGTACACTAAGCTAGCACTCGATAGATGTGGCTGGGCGTCTTTTTTAGAAACTTTTGTCCTGCAGTGGACAGAACCAGGCTGATGATGATTAACGCTGTCCCTTATTACGCCTATACTCTTTAACAGGCAACGACACAGATGCGTGACTCAAGGTTTTGTCCCTGAGCGTATTTATGTTTTGCGTCTTTATTATCCCCACAGTTATTCAGACGCTGCCTAACTTCGGCAGTGCTTGCGCCGCCTCATCGAAAACGTTACACCCACCAGAGACTTCTTCACATGGCCGTTGCCAGTGCTACATAACAACTCAAACTTTCTGCGGGCTTCCAGCCGGCAATTCCACAGCTTACACACTGCGGTCACGGGTCCTGTGCTTTCAATGTTTTCGGAGCCAAGTTACTGTCAACGTACCATTGGCCATCGACGGTTTTGATAGTGCCTCAAGGAAGAAAATACCCCTTGTTGCCATTGGGACCAAACATGGCAATCGGACGCGGCTTATCGCCTACGCTGTGCTGTGCTGTGGCGCGTGATGTCAAACATCACCCACGCCGGTGTCAGCATCATAGAGCACTGACCTGGCTACAGAAGAGCGCAAACTTCGTGGGGCCTCCCGTTCGGCATTGGCATAGCTTGTGCCTGGCGTTTGCGGTGCCTCGGCTGCGTGTGTTTCAGGTGAGTGTGCTACGTTATGACTGCAAAGTGCACACCGCACCCGCCCTTTTCTGCCGTGGTCGAAGGTGTCTGTTCCTCTAGTAGCAAGCAATTTTTATTTGCTTACAACTGTCCCTCACGATGAGTTAAGAGGCATCTCAAATGATGAAGGTCATTTAGGACCTGAAGCACAAAATAGGTGTCGAAAGTCGCGGCATAAACGTAGCCAAAAGTATACCTTCGGCACTGCAGGTGAATTAGAATCAGAACTGAAGGAGATCAAGTCTATCACGGCTTATTTAAACAATAGAGAACTATGCATGCTTGCGAAAAAAAATGCGGAGCTGACTAAAAGAGTGGCTCAGGCTGGGGATCGGGTTCTTGAAATTGAAGAGTCAGGCTCTTGTACACACATCAGGTCAAGGGACTATCATTAGTAGTAAAGCACGAAGCGAACGAAATCGGTGAGAAAATTGCGCAGGTCTGTGGACTTCATCTTGAAGAATGTGACGTAGACACACGGCGAAACAGTCAAGAAAGGCAACAAAACCAACCACATTGCTATGTGGACCACGCGGTCTAAACGCAACTTGCCTCTTGGGCCGCGCGGAACTGAAATGGTCAAACTCAAATATTCGTTTGCACAGGGCCCACGCAATAATTGGGTGAGCGAGCACTTCACCCCTGAAACCAAGCTACTTCGGGGACCAGCTACCGCAGCAGAGAAAGAGGTGTTTCGGGAACAGGCATGGATGAGGAATGTTTCCATTCTTGGAGCACTAAACATGACTCTTATCAAATTATTGTTCGATCATTAGCAGGCTTGCTTAAGATGAGCTAAGTTTGGTTTTCTGTCTGCCGTAGTCAAAGCGTTCTCCCGCTAGCTCAAATGAAAAGTACAGCGCTTTATCTGATTTATAAGCTGAAAACAACCATTTTTCACATAAGGTAAAATATTTAAAACCAGTAAATGTGAATATGCCACCTCCTGCGAACAACAACGACCAGTTTTTGTGCTTTTTAGACAGCCAGATCTTCTCTGCCGATGTTATGTACTTATCTGAAGCGTGGTACTCGGCTATACTGTCGTAAAAAATCAACTAGGGTACACTTTCATCCTTCTTGTAGACAAAAGCGGTGGAGGTGTTTTGCTAATAATAAAACACAACCGAGAACGGAGCTATTGAAATACTTTGTCATGGCTGGTCGTTGTATTTTTTCTGCAGCCTATCTTCATGCGGATAATGATTTGAGCCGCTTTGTTGGTAGTTTGAATAAGTATGCAAGTGTGTGAACGGGTGTGGTAGTGCAGTAGGAAATAGAGCTGAGGATCATCGTCGGCGCGGCTTCATAAACTGGTGACCGAATAACTGCGGCGATGGTAAACCTTTTCTTCGCGACCCGACCTCGGAGCAGGCTGTTCGTTACGGGACCGCCGGATGCCAGACACACAAGGCCCGAAAGTAGTTTGTGGATATCTTCAAATATTGTTGCTAGCGTGGGTGTTGTGTTTGGACCCTTTTATCACAGCTTCAAGCAGTCATTTCTCCTGCTCTAGAAGTGACGTGATCACTGTAGTACGGCCCACGGGAATAACATTGCCGCCCGGCCAGTAAAAAGCAGGGCATGCGTGTGGGCTGCTAAAAAAGCGTGACGTACAGCTGAGCGGAACCTGCGGCGGTACTTATCTCCGAACAAAACGCCACTGACAAGTTTCTCGGTTGTGTGGTTCTGAGATTATCAGCTAGTAGCATCCACAGTTATTTAAGGCGCGAGAAAAGAGCGAGAGCTCCATGTCTTATTGTCGTTGCAACCGTATTTAGGTCCCCTTTAAACCAATACCTGCGAATATGTGCGCGCCTAAATAAAAGTGTTTTACATTTTTCATGTGCATTTGGCGTTCCCGAGAAAAATCTACTGCAGCAGATAGGCTCAAAAATATGCCACAACAAAAAATTGAAGAAACAGTGGTTCAAGAACGTAGACGATTACTTATTAGCATAACGCGATTATAACAAGTGCGGCTTAGCTGTTTTATCTGCGCTTAAATTACAAAGCCTGCTATGGAAGCTGAACGAAAATTTCTTATTCGGAATGACGCAAATACTGGACAAGCTGTATGTTTTGCAAGCGGAGTGGTGGTTGGTAAAACATCTTTAAAACAGTAAAGGCCCTAGACAAATGGTCGATAAACCGCAACGATTGTTAAAAATATTTAATTTCCGGACAGCAACCCAGGACTTTGGTTTTCCTAAATACAAAATCTTTACAAGGATTGCGTTTTTATTGAGTTGGCTTTTTTGCATTGTTCACGGCCTATTATCCAAAGTTTTTCGGATAATTACATAGTAGCTTTCCGCGTTCTTCTAGGGCATATTGTCTTCACACATTGCGAAAATATATTTGTTCTAAAATCATAATGCACGTGTATTCAAACAAGCAATCCACTTGCCGCTGTACCCCAGTTTCGCGTTTGGTCGTGTTGAAAAAAGTGAGTCATTTTGGAGCAGACGTAATTAATGCAATTTTAAACATTGTTTGCATCGCTGGTTGCTTCCCTACTTGAGAACTTTATATCCTTTAACAAAAAATGCATAGGAAACACACAAGAACCCAGATATATGAGGGGCATACAGTTATATACAAGTATATAGTAGAGGGAAATCTTTCGCCACTGTCTAGGAGAGCCGCGCTTCAGCAAGAATTCCGTGTTGTACCGAGCAGGCACATTCTGCGTGTCATTGACATGGTTCATAAACAGGCTAGAGAGTTTCCTCTCGCTGCAAAAAAAGCAACAATTTCCCTGTGCTAAGGTAATAAAATTTGTTTTGTGGTTATAACAGTTAAGCTCCAAATAGATGAATTTGTCAGGAATTATTTAGAAGCTTGGTGCACAATGAAAACGAAAGAGACTTTACCCTTTTTGTTATTTTGGCTTCCAGAAAAAAATTAATACTTGTCGCTGACCAAGCCAAGTAGGCGAGGAACGTCGCAAGTTGCAATGGCGGCACCCACGACGATCCGCGACTATGCAGCGGAACAGTTATCTGTAGGATATATTAGTAGGCAAATGTACGATCAGGAAGATGCATAGCCGCTTCGTGAAAGATAATCATCACTCGTATTTATCTCAAAAAAAGAGGGTAACCATAGTTACATCCCCTGTGAGCGTTGCAGCTGACAATAAGGCAGCTGCATGATTCGCACAAGTTGTTCACACAAATTCGCCCACCCATTGAAGACCCGTTTCTCATCAGCAACACAAAAACATGATATTCTTTGGTAAAACTGAGGTGGGCCTTGCAGAAGATAGCTCATTCCACTTGCATGTATACAGCACCACGTATAGGTGTCGCGAAAAGTAATTGAAACAAAGTTTTGCGAATATCACAAAATTTCTGTCTTGCTGGTTGTACAAAAGCCACTATTGGTTTACAGGGCGCTTTTTCTATTATAACGTACTTCTCTAAATGCACACCTATGCAGCCAGGCATTTTCTGGAAGAAGAAATGTTCGTACATCTACGAGACCGCGTTCTAAATCACTTTGGACAGCACCTGTACATGTTCTGCGCGAAGCAGATCGTTCCCCATATTCCATGGAAACAGTTTCAGCCTTATGCAGGAGCCCTTCAGTTTGCATAACATCAAACACGCTAAAACACACGCCGAAGGAGAAACCCTCTGCCATGCGCTTAGTGACTAGTGAATGCCCTGTTGAAATAGGAAATAGGACATAGCATTCTGTGCCCATACTGACTCATTCGACACCGCACCTACTTGGGAACCATTCCTTTTCAACAGAAATGTCTCTTTCTGTAACCACGTGCGCTATATCGTGTCTTTTCTGGGCATCAACTTTTTTTATTCATAAGGCATATTCCAAGAAGCTGGCCAAATCTCCTGTGTCCCTCAGTTCGCATAAAGAAAGAGATCATTGTAACAGATTACCCCCTTCTTTTCCAAGTACGGCGCTGGTGCCTTGTATACATAAATAGAACAGAATGCCTCGAAGACTGTTTTTGGAGTTTTGGTGCCTGCGGCACAGTCGCTAAGCACAGGTGAACAACATGGGGCCTCCTGTGCTGCATAAAACCAAAATGAAAAAAAGAAAAGCTTAAGAGTAGCGGAGAATATTGGGCCATGTGCACGTCCGAACACGAAGGCTTTATTTTTTTGTAATTCCAATAAGAATAGTATCAAGGCGCCTACGCTCAGTAACGTTTAGGCACATCAGATTACACGCGACGAAAATATTTGCATCACTAGGACGTCGGTAATCACAACATGTCTACTGTCCCGAAGATTTGCTTGCTTCCCGATTACCGGTATGAGAGCCAAAAACGCGGAGGTCTGTTCACCCGTAAGGTTAAAGTGTTGAAGCGCTCTAATTTGAACAAGAAATGTCAGAACTGTCTGCAGTTAGAACAAGACCATGCGTGCCACCACGATAGAACTCCTCCCTTCCTTATACTATGTCCACAAATGAGGGCGTAACATTGAAGCTTTGTTAAGAATCGGTGGGAGTGCACTATGTATGTTTTCCCAGCACTGCAAATGTACTTTGGGGTAGAAATTGCAACTAATACATTTATACTTCCATTTGGCTTCCCGTAGTAAAAAATGCAGGAGGGCGGACAGTTGTAAAATTTGTTACTCTAAAGCCTGAAAGCTAAACAGCTGAACTACTGTACACGGAAGAATCACACCGAACGCACACTTACTATCAGCTGTATTTTAATGGAAGAAAGCTAACACTTCCACATTATAATTCTATGACTTCTCACGCACTTATGTTAAGACCGGTACTCATTTGGCACACGTTTTCGTGATTTAGCACGCCGCAGCAACCCGTAGGCTATAAGACGCACCATAGTGGCAGGCTCTGGATTAGTTTTATAGATCTTGGGATCCCATCTTTCGGCGGAGCCTACACACACCGGTGGTTTTACTTTTTGCCTCTATTAGAAAAATCGCCGCGGCGTAGCTCAGTTGATCTCGGATATGCAAACCGAAAGCTTGGGTTAGTCTGGTTGAGTCTTGGTTTCGCTTGGTAAAACATTGATGTAGACGTATTGCCGAACACGGCTCAACGCCGTTCGGTCCTGTGCAAAGCTCACAGAAGGAGCCCGCCTCGCTTTCATTCTTGGAAAACGCGGCGATCCTCTTGGCAGGGCATAAGACGAGTGGCGTGGCCAGAGACGACACAGTGGCGAATGCGTTGGAGGTGGTGGGGTTGATCGGCTGCCGATCACTGAGCCCCCGCAACCGCGGCCGCCGCTGCAGCTAGTTGAGCAGAACGACTGAAAAAGGGGCCTTGTGCGGAGTGCCCAAAGTGGACCTGGCGAATCACGCGATGCGCTTAAAGGTGTGTGTGGCAGGGGTTGTCTCCGGTCAAAAGGCGAACTTCCGCATCTGCGCAAAAGCCGTTTGACGAAGGTAGTAAAGCTTTTCTTGAAAAGCGGTAACCACGGCTGCTCTGGCACACAATTCAAAGCTGGCATAATAAAGCTGCCATTTCTGTCTCCCGTTTCTCTTTCGTGTTTTCTTCACGTGCCCATCGCGTTCCAAAGCAGGAGCGAGGCACCGGTGCGGTCTAGAGTGTAAACAATCACTGCTGGCCGCTTTCACGCTGCCAAAGCTAGCTTTTACGTCTCCAAGCCACGGCTGACCCCCGGCAATGTTTCTCTGGCCGCGGTGACAGGCTTAACTTTTATTATTGGTCACCGAAGAAACGACAAATGCTTTCAAATGCTCGATCATCATGTTTATCCGCATACAGCAGACACCCAGTCCCTATGAAGCCAGTCACGATGGAAGACCTTTCACAAGCAAGATGCGCCGTTCCAAATATCCTGCAAAAACGGCTGCCCGGCTAGGCATCGTTAAAGGGCGCCTTCAGGTCACTTAGTCGGGCGATCCCGACCATCTCATATTCTCTTTTCTCACGCACACCTACCATGAAACAGACACTCGCTTCCCGGCGCTCTCCTTGAGTACTCGTGGCGCTGAATACCCCACTAATGTATTCTTTATGGGCCGACTTTTCAGAGCCCCTGGCACCGGCCAGGGAATTCATTACCTGTTTTAAATTTGAAGCGTTTAATCTCCTTGGAAAAAGCTGTTCGGTAGTTAGTGAAAGTGACTACTGAAAGATGAACACTGTAAAGTGGGAAGATTGGAAGTGCCAAGCTTGCCAAAATGACGCAGGAAAGAAGTCGTAACCACTCTCTGGACGAGGAGGTGACGCGTCGTCTTCACAGGTGCTGCTGTCAACCGTAAACTTGACTCGCTGACAACTATTGAAGCTCTTGTTAAAACGGTTCAAGATCTGGAAGACCATTTATTCTTTTCAGCTGTGACCACTAACCAAGCCGAGCTGGTTACCTTACCCACCAAAGTTGAATCTCTTAGATTAACAGTCATCTCTCAGAATGAACAAACTGACCAACCAACCAAACAGACGAACGAATGGGTAGCAGCAAAGGAGGCGCAACATTGAAATTCGTGGTCTTCAGGTCACAGCTGGTGAGACCTTGCAGGCACTTTCGTATGGTCTAGCACTAAAACAAATTACAAGACGTTTAAAAAGACGAAATGTTGGCTCCACACTGTTTACCGACTAAAAGAGGCTCGATATCCGCTGTCCTGGCACAGACAACGAGGGTAGAAATCAAAGAAAGGTGGTTTAATGACCGAAAACTCCAGGTCCCTCGGGCGTACACAGATTTTTCGCGGCTATACTTGAACGAAAACGGGCCTAGGGTGTAGTGTAAACTGTACCACTTGGAAGGTTAATGGCAAAGTAAGTAGGTTGCAAGTTTACCTGGTCCAGAAGTGGAAGTATTTTGAGTACAAATTGGCCACGTATCTGCTCCTTTCGTTGTAAATGTATAGGGAAGACGATAGTCGACTGGCGACCCTGGAAGGTAAAAACGCCCGTGTGTTCGAGATTGCGGCGCACGTTAAAGATCCCCAGGTGGTGAAAATTAATCCCGAGCACTCCTCTATGCGCGCCTCATTGCCTGCGTCGCGTCGGCGCTTTAAACCGTACAATCAATCAGTGGAATTTTCGCCCCTGCCAATTGTACAAAAACTTTCGTAAAGTGGGATTGCAGAATACAAGAAAACTTTCTGATAAAACGTTGATGGCGTCAAAAAGGTACGAAGAGAAATGTTAGAACACAGAGTTGATCCCAATGTTTCTGGATGTTGACGTCCGCAAGCCGATTATAATTTCCTTTTAAAGTGGTGAAAAATGTTTTCACTTCACGGAAGTAACTACAAACCAGTTGCTTCAAAAGGTCCATTCTCAATTGATCTGGTCAAGGTCATTCGGTGCGTCACTGCGAACCTGGCACTCACCCTGGGGCAATTCCCAGGAAGTTCGAAGAGTAGTAGGGCAGTACGATTTAAACACCGTGCCTCTTCTCCATATTTATGAGAATTTGGTTGATGTTTTTGATGCTTGCATAGAAAAAGCTATGCGTGAACACAAGTTTACACTTGGAAACGCCGAAAACAAGTGGATGTTAGCTATAATATTCGCGGCAATGAAAGAAAAATATATACTTTGGGCACAAGCTAGGTGCTGTTCTTACTGAGTTGAGCAGAAAAGAAATTTAAAACGTGCAGCAACAAAGTAACCGTGGTGATCGGGCTTGCTAAACGTACTCAGATTCGAAATGAATTCAATATAGCACGGTCAAACATCAAGAAAACGTGGTCATTGATAAACAATATCAAAGGAACAAAAAAACATGGCAAATACGTTGCCTCTGTTCTGGCTGCTTTTGCGGGCGCTCAAAGCATAGCTCGTGATTTCATCAACATGTTTCCCAAGTTTCTGCGGTTGCAAGGCCAGATGCGCAGCACTGCACGATTGTAATAGTTTTTCGTGATCTTTTTCTCTGACTTTCATCAGAGAACACTAGCTTCATTGACTCTCAGCTAGCATCCACCTTAACAAACAACCAGGCATAGATAAAATTTTGATCTCGGAACTGCGCCTGAATTATAAAGCCTTTAAAATGTACTGCTGTCACTCTTGAAGAACAACGTTATTGCAATGGGCAACAAATCACCTGATCTGAAAGCAGTGGTAGTTACTCGGCTTCATACAGGAGGGGATCTTAGCCAAATAGAAACCTATAGGCCGATATCTATTCTATCGTGCCTCGCCAAGATACTACAACAATACCTGTTTTGAATTGACAGACTATTTTAGACACTCACAATGATATTTCACCTCACCAATACCAATTTTCTGAAGGAAGAGGCATAAAACTCTGCTTGAAAACTTTTCTTACTTGTAAGTATGGCTTTCGAACATAACCAAGTTGCCTGCGCTCTGTTATTAGATATTAAGAAAGCATTTAATAGTGTTCCCTACAGTTTTCTCTTACGTACATTTTTCTTGCTTATATTTATAGGACATTTTTTGCAGTTGCTTCAAAATTCCTTGCGTAGTCGGCGTCAATGTGTCTTCCTATGAGAGTCTCGTAGCAAGTGTCACCGATAAAATCTGGCGAACCACAAGGAACCCTAAGGACGACCCTTTTTCAGGGTCGTCCTTGCGCTTTCAGTTTCGGCTGCGGGCCCTACGTTGCTGTCGCTGTCGGAGTACGAAGGGGGTGCAGTACCTCCGGTGGCAGACTGCATCTCGAGTTGGATTAGCTAGGCCGCATAGTGCACACTTGATGATGCACTTGTGCTCGTCCATGGGATTGGCCAGGCCGCAGGTGACAGAGTAGGCTTGGTTAGGGTACGGAAACACATCGGCTCGATGGCCCAGCTTCCCACAGGCCGAGAAAACTTCTTGCTTGCGCTTGCAGATGTAGCACCGCGTGATGGTGCCCTGGTAGTCGATGTAGTGGGGTACCCGGTGGTTCGAAATGGAGACGAGCACGATGTTAGTGTTGCCAATGCGACGAGCGTGTAGAGCAGTGGGGTTGCAGGTCTGCACCAGTGTATTGAAGATGTCTGCCGCGGAGTGGTGAGGCGGGATTCCTAGAATAACTCCCTTGACCGTTTTCAATGGGCAAACGATGTATCCACCAGCGGAGAACACCACCCCTTCCAAAGTGATGGTGGGGCTGCGAGAGTAATTTCCTCCTCAGCCAGGGTCGACAGACCACAGAACGAGAAGGTTCTGCACCAGGTTCACGATTAGATGGTCTGCCCGCGTCTCCGAAAGCGTGAGACCAGCAACCTCGCGTTGCTGGTCTATGCGGCAACCTGGCGTTGCCCTATAGTCGGCGACCTGTGAGACCACCTCGAGGGCAGATGACAATTTTCGTATCGTCTTTGGGAAGGGGGATCGGTCGATACTTCAGCATACTTTTTGAGGTGGCGGAGTGTCCCAACCTGGAGCGGAGAACCTGGAGCGCGGCGCACGGTGATGAGATGCGAACCTTGGGTTAGTGAACTGGTAGCGGGGAACGTGACAGGCTGGCTTTGCTGGTCCCGGCCTAACGCTCGGCGGAAGTAGGCTAGCCTTCCCTGCGAGTCGGCATGTTCATTGGAAGAGATGGTTTCGCCTTCAACTACGGTGACCAACTTCACCACGGTACCGAACCGTTGGGTGGAAACGGCGGCCGCGCGATTCTGCGGGCAAAAGTGACGGTAGCCGGGGCCCCAGCTGCACCAGCAGCCGCTTCTCCATGATGGGGAGGGAATCGGTGTCGGGCCTGCTTCACCTAGGCTTAGCGAGGCAGCACCGGGGTTCAGGGGGTGAGTCACCAAATGAAGGCGATATCTCGAAGTCTGGTGGCTGCAGGGTCCAGAGGTTGGTCCAAAAAGGTGTGAAAACACTTTCACAACGTGAAAGAGTACAGAACAAGCGTCATTGGCAAACAAATTGGCCACTAGGTCGCAAAAAACTACAGAGCCATGATGAGTTCGAGCTGCTCTGTTCAAGCCCCTAACTGAGTTTTCTAGGGGACAGGGCGTGGCTGGGTTTATACATGGAGTTAATATTACTGACTGAATAATATCACTGACAGACCGTTTTCAGCGAGTAGTTAGGTCTGCCTTAGCCAGATGGCACCAGTGGTGCACTAGCTACTACCAGCATCTTCCAGTCTCAGTTTTGCCGTGAACTCCTAATGTCCGCTCAAAGTGCGCGTTAGTAAAATGGGTTAGGCACAAAGGGACGCCATAATGTAAGAGTGGAGACGCAGTAAGAGCTCATGTTAGTCGTGGCGCAGCGTAACAGAGTGTTCGCAAAAGCGTTCCAATGTGCAGAAGCATGTGAGCTCTGCGGCGCGGTACCAACAACCGTGATGCAGTAAGTCGTTTTCACCAGTTCAGGTTCTCTTCATAGGCCACATTTGTCACGCTTATTGCGATGCGATAGGTAGATCAGACGCTGTGTCGAAAAGAAGAAAAAGGTATCGATTACAGCTATGGCTCGGAAAGTATGCTCAGTATGCGCCCTCAGCGAGCATCGCGTACCTTGCGAAGGGCACTCTGGAGGACGCCAGTATCTGAAATCTTGCTGGATATATTTCACAGCGCAAGTCGTTAAAGTGCAATATTTTAACGGTACGTTTTCAGCGTTGTCCGATGCAGAGCCACAACTGAGGCTGCAGAAAATGGAAGTTCGGTAATAGGACTCTGCAAATAAATCCTATGTAGGGATGCGTCATGAATAACCGAAACTTGACGCAGCAAATCTGACTAAATGCTACCGACGGCTTGAAAGTGGGGGGATCTTCTGTGATGCATTGCGCGGGAGGAGCCCAAGTAGAGGAGAATGCGGCATCAGAGGAGGTTGGCTTGCCAGAGCTGGGCCGCCTACGTGATGCTCCCTCCTGAAACTTTTCTTCCTCCATGGTTTGCATGGAGGAAAGCGCACGGTGGTGAGAAATCTGGTGCCTCCATTTTGCGGCATTTTCTGGACATCTATTGCACGTTTTTGATTTGATTTGATTTTTTTTATTTTTATTCTTGCGCGACAAACCCACAAACAAATCACTTTCGCGCGAAGGGAGGCGGGAAAAAAGCAGAAAAAACAGCTTGACTAGCCCCAGCCCCACCGGTGCAACAGGCGGCAAGCGGCTGAAAAAGCAAGCAGCCAAATGCAAATAAGTCAAATGCACACCAAATTCACACTAAATGCACACCACATCGCCAATATTAACAAAAATCAACACAAAAAAGAGACTGAACAAGCAAGCAGCCAAACGGAAATAAGTAAAATGCACAGAAAACAGTAAAAACGCTATGTGATGAGTCAACTGACCGCTTATACATTGCTAAAAGGCGACGCAAATGCATTTAACAGGGCAGGTAATTCATTGTGAATTCTTTCGTACCCACAGTTCTTTCTAACTCTTGGGATTTCCTAACGTTCATTTACCCGCAACTCTCGCACGTGTTCTTTTGTCTTCAGCCCAGAAAGTTGTAATATGAACGCGTCATTATTCTTAAGAACTAGTTGGCGTCGTTTTAAAAGTGTGGAGTGGTAAACTTCCGTTACAGGTAATAGGTTCAAAGACTTAAAAATAGGGTCCGTGTGGGCGTGATACGGGGCATTACAATTGTACGAACGGCTTTCTTTTGAATTCCTAACAATTTTTCTATATTGCTTTTTGTTGCTGTACCCCAACCAAAATATGAGTACGTTAGGCATGGCAAAAAAGGGCGTTATAAAGTAACAGTTTTATTTTTTGAGGGAGAAAAACTCTGAATTTACACGTAATACCTACTGCTTTACACAGTTCGTTCAGAACAGCTTCTAGTTGGTCGTTGTAAGACATGTGCTCTTCTTGAAGTACGCCAAGACTTTTTACTACCATAACAAACTCAATATTTTTTTACTCATGTCTCAGCTCGACATCTATCTCAGCAGGTTTTCGCATGGCACGGAACAGAACAGCCTTCGTTTTCTTTTCATTTATAGTCAAGAAATTAGGTTTACTCCAAGCATCCAATTTATTTAGCAGCGCATTAGCAGTTTCTGTAAGGTTGCCGAGGTGTTTTCCTGTAAGAACGAGGCTTATGTCGTCCGCTTAAATGACAAATGTGGTTTTTACGTAAAGATTAACAACATCGTTGATATAAAAATAAAATCTAATGGACCCAATATACTGCCCTGCGCAACTTCTGCGTTTACAGGCCTTAATTCAGAAGCAACACCGTGAATTGTCACCTGTTGATAGCGATGTGCAAAGTAAGATTCAATTAGTTTTTAAAATATTCCTCTAAAACCGTAGCACACCAACTTTTCTAGTAAAATCTTGTGGTTAACGCAATCGAAAGCCTTAGAATAGCGGACAGATATACCTAATGTGTAATATTCTTTTTCAAATGATTCCAAAATATAGTCTTTCTGAGTCAACAGAGCCGTCTCTGTTGAACGTCCCTTTCTAAATTTAAATTGGCACTGTGTTATAAGGTTTTGTTTATCTGAAAAATTCGTGATGCGGATGAGTATAGGTTTCTCAACACACTTAGAAAAAACCGGTAGAATGGAAATACGACTGTTGTTAGGGAAACTGTTAGTGTCGCCATCCTTAAATATTACGGCAACTTTGCCTGATTGCAGTTTCTTAGGAAAAACGGCTTCTGCAAAAATGCAGTTTACTATATGTTCAATAATTGGAGAGATGATATTTATGACATATTTAACTGGCTGAATTTGTAGGCAGTCAATGTCAGAACATTTGCTATTTTTAGTAGACATAATAATTGTTGATATTTCATGCGCTGAGGTGGGTGGAATAAAGTGGTCTCTGTGAGTTGTGGCTTTGAATACTCAGCATACCTGGGGTTATAACTACTATTTGCAACTGAAACAAAAAAACTATTGAAGGCATCAGCTAATTCTTTCCCTGCTATGCCAACGCCATTAGAAGTAATTATGGATACTGATTTATTAAGCGTTGTTCGCTCAAGTATAGCGTTTATCTTTTTCCATACGAGATCAGACCTTTTCAGTACTTCAGGATTGAAGAGATCATACAGACATCGTTGTTTGGCATCACGAAAGAGGCAATTTAATTTTTTCGATGTCGCTTAAATGTCTGAAAAACGGATGGATTTTTTGTTTTAAGAAACCTTTCAAACAGTTTATTTTTTTCCCGAATTCATTTTAAGCACTCCTTCGTTATCCATGGTTTTCGTGCTTTCAGAGGTTGGTTTCTAACTTTGGGGGGAAGCATTTAAAATATATCGCTTTGGAGGTTTCTAAAAACTGTTGTAAGCTTCTTCTGGATTCAAGGTTTGGAAAACCTCTGTCCAATCAACTCGCATTAGTTCTGTGCTGAAACGCTCTAGTGTAGTGGGATTAATATCACGGGAAGTTACAGCTGGTACAGGCATGTTCAAGGGATTAGTGGGCTTTAGGTTATCTAGCACGAGGAAGATAGGGAGGTGATCACTCACGTGGTAATCAATAACACAGGCGCTCTGTTTTTCCCTTTCAGAATTCGTAATAAATACATTGATTAGGGTCTCCTTTCTAGATGTAACACGTGTCGCTAGTTGAATTGCATTACTACAACTATATGCCTCAATAATTCTCATGACCTCTCCTTGAACCGACGAGTGCTGTAAGAAGTCGATGTTAAGGTCGCCCCCTAGGGTTACAGAGTAATTGTTTTCATTTATCCAGTTTTAATATGTTTCAAAAAACGCAAGGAAGTCCAAAAGTGCCCCTTTAGGAGGGCGATACATCACACTGAAAATGTTAGTGTCGCTTTTCAGTGTTAAGATTTCGTAGTCGGGGGCTGATATTCAAAAGCTGGTGACAATGGAGCAAGAAAAAATGTTCTTCGTGAGGATTGCAAAAGCCACCTCCTTGTTTGGAGCTACGGTTTAAAAATAAGAGGCATACCCACTTTGTTTTAACACTTCTTGTTCGCGTCGATACCATGTCTCCGTTCATTGCTTTACGCCTCCTTTACGCCTGATGCTGACGTTTTTGCTGTACGCCACCTTCAGAAAAGCGGCCACCGCGGCCGGGAATCGAACCCGCGACTTCGGGCTCTTGTGACCTTTTAATGCGTTATATTTTTAACAAGTAACCACATAAAGCTACTTTGCAAACCAAACTGATTGGATATTTAACTGGTTACGGTTTACTGTCGCTTTCGCTTCTTCTGCCTCATCGGACGCGCCAGATGCGAGCGGAACCGACGGAGAAGCTCAGCGGCAGGGTAATTACTTTTTCGCTCGACAATATCTTCACGTTGCTGAAGAACATAACGAAACAAAAGCTTCATTTATAGCTAGAATTTATTGAAGCCAGCCTAACACACCCGTAACCCTTATACTGCACGCTAGTCTTGCTTCAACGCATGCTGAACGTCGTGAACCTGCAGTGGTGCATGGCCGCTTGTACGGAAAACACAAAGCCGGAAAGAGGACAGCTAGAACTGGCGCCACCCAAATAGCAGCACATGTATGTGACGACTTTATTCTTCCCAAGAACCAACACTAAGCAGCACTCACGCGTGCCAATTGTTGTAAACGACAGCTGAAGTTTTGGCAGGAACGAGAGCAAGCTCTCCCATACTGCGCAAAAAAATGAAATGGTGACACAAGTTTTCAACGGCAGTCCGGAGCGGGCAAACGATGTTGTTCCACCAGTGAGGTAAAGCTCAAAAACCGCCGCCTACACCAAAACGAACATCACAGGCACGTACTACGGCGGTTTGCAGGTTACAAAAGAGACGCAAACGTCGGAGCGACGCGTCCGTCCGCCAGCCCAGCCGCAGAAAAAACGAACGCGCAAAGGCATAACGCTCAAGTAGTCCGACAGACAGCGTTGCGCTAGGACACACAAATGACCTATTCCTACAGAACTTGTAACCCTATCTCGCACGCTATTTTGTATACGCTGTACTTTAGTTTGAGTACTCTTTGTTTCGTGGAATGGTTCTGTGGCTATTTAGGTAACTACTTTTTGGTGCGTTGTGGTTTGTTCACCGTCTAACCATCATGTTTGCACACGCAACGTGCTCGGTAAGCGCGTTCACAAAATGCGCTTTTATTGGTCTGATAAAGCTCGGCCTCTGATGGACTTTCTGTGTGATGTAACTTCCGGTTGCCGTTTGCTTGGCGCTGTATCAACCGTTCAGCCGAGTCACCTATGAGTGGCCGATAGCTTGGAAGCCAATGGGGCCCAATGGGGTTTCCAATCATTGGCAATCGGCCTCTACTGCTTGGAAACTGCCCTAGAGCTCTCACAGGGGCTGCCCATTCACATTGATTCACGAAGAGACCTCATTGTTTACCAGTGCAAAGGCGACATTTTCACAGATAATTTTGCACTGTTTCCCCTCATGCTACCGATCCAGAAACAACTTCAGCAAGGAGTGTTCAGAGGTACTTGATTTAGTATCTGTACAAGAAGCATACAAAGAAGAGAACAAAATAAATGGAAACCCGTAGATATACTTGGGTGGAACGAGGTGCAATATACTGCGTTTTTCCTGCCCTCTTGGCATCTCTTCGTAACTGTACCGTTATTATAGCTTAGGCTGTTCGTGAATGTACATTATCTGATAACATTTCTAGAGAAACTGTGCGAACAATGACTATGTCAAAAAAGAACCACCTAAAAGGTCTCGTGGTGGTCGAAATCTATTTGAAGCCGTTCATCAAAGCACACCCCATAGTGCAGGTATACCTTTGACGGATTAAACCCTATAATATTTTTGTATTTTTAAATTTTGTTTTGGAGATTTGCTTCCATGGTGAATTGCATGAGCGTTTACCTTCTTCAGACCCCTCAGAATAATATGTTGACCTGCCAGTAGCTAAGCGGCTGAGGCACGATGCTGCTGTGCACAAGGTTACAGGTTTTTATATGTGGCTGTAACACCTATTTCTGTGAACGTGAAATAGTAAAAGACTTGTGTACATGCTATGTGCACGTTGAAAAACTAGAGCTGGGCCAATCAAAAACCAATCAAAGTGACATTAATTTCGGCAAAATTATTTTGACGTACAGCGCATATGCCCAAACCAACCGGGAAATTTCTGGTAGCCCTGGGAAATGCCTTGTTAATCAGTTTCAAATGTTTAAAAAGCGTCCTCGCAGACAGACTTGCTGGCACATCGTGCAAAAGCGTTAAAGCGGAAGGGACATTGTGGTTTACCAGGTGATTGGTCCCCGAGTCAGCCAAGGGAAGCGGTTGAGCTCTTGTGGGCGTAGTTGCAAACGTAATGCGGTTGTGCGCAGGTGTCCTCCGGCTGGCCGACTGCGACGTCACTTCGGCCTGGCTGTATTGACCCTACTCCTCTAAATGTTGGTTTCAGAGTCACCGATGTTTGATGCTCGCTTGCGCCATGCATGGGCATATTTCCGCTGTCATATTTGGTATATTGCTTTTGGTGCTTTCTTTCTAAGCTTTCTAAGCAGGTGCTTTCTTTCTGCTTTCTGGTGCTTTCTTTTTGCTTTCTAAGCAGAAGAAATTAAAGTAAGGTTTTCAAGAGGTTGCATTTTTAATGCAGTTCCGGAGTGTTGCACTATAGGACCCTTTCATAGTGAATGGTCGTGCGCTGAGCCCGAATTTGCGTATAATCAAAAGCTGGTACACAAACATTTGAAGGCAAGGTTTATTACAAGTGTTTTCGATTGCTTGCAGGCGAGACCTACCAGGGGGCTCCTGTTTTTCGCTAGCAAAAGGCGCTATTCATGGAGCTGACCAACCTGAGGGGGGCAACAATAGAATTTCTCCAGAGGAGACGTATATTTTCAGCACGCCTAGAAATGTTTTCTTTTTTCTCTATGCATAGGTGCTCAGTTCATTTGAACTCATGCCCTTAATTTTCTTGGCTGAACATGAACAGGCAGGAGAGATATGATTTTTTTAATTTTTAACACATTTTCTTTCTTAGATATTGTGTGCCACCCTATTCAGTCAAGCAGTCAGTGCCCATGGGTTTTCTGTGGAAGCTATGAACTCGATCGTGCTCCACGTTATCGTAGGCCCGATCCAGGCTGTGGGGCTCGGTGGCCGGGTCTACCAGTGGATACGGAACTACCTAACAGAGAGGTCATTCTTTGTTATGACTGCAGATGGGCCGAAATCAGCTCACTATACTCACCGTGGCGTTCCCCAAGGAGGCGTCCTGAGCCCGACACTGTTCGACCTTACACTAATTGGCCTGACTTCTCGCCTTCCAAGGAGGTTTCACGTGTCGATATACGCCGACGATATATGTGTTTGGGCAGATGGCGTGAGTCCTCTGCACGTGCGCGCCGACTGCAAAATGCCGCAGACCTGACGCACTCATATCTACAAGGACAAGGGTTGGAAATATCCAGCAGCAAATGCGCCGTGCTTCCGTTTACACAAAAGCCTATGTATGCATACCCTTTGTATATTAAATAGAGAAAGGGTGTGTTATGTGAGAAATCACAAGTTTCTCGGCATAGTTGTCGACAGAGGCCTTTCTTGGAGCGCTCATGTTAACGTTCTAAAGAAGAGGCTCTCTGCAGTGGTGCATGTGCTCAAACTCATCGGAGGCAAGACGTGGGGAACACCACTGAAGTCGACGTTACAGCTCTACAACGCGCTGTTCTTGGGCTGTCTGCGATACAGTGCCCCTGTCCTTTCTGGAGCGTGCCGCACAACCACTCGGTCACTTCAGAGCATACAAGCTCAGGCCCTGCGAACGTGTTTTGGCCTACCACGATGTACGTCCACAGCAGCGACCGTTTCCCTGGCTCGAAATCACCCTTTGGCAACCTTTGTGGACGTTGAAATACTCGGGACACATATCAGGCACCTCACCCGTCTGCCTGATCATCACCTCGCGGGAATACCAGCGACCCGTCCCTGGGCGTCAATTGCAAGGGTGGTAGCTGCCCACAACACCAGCATTCCATCGAACTACACACCGGCGATGAGACCGCTCTTTCCGCTGTGGTGTGTGATGCAGCCCCGAGTGTGCCTAGATATCCCAGGAGTGACAAAAAAACGTGATATTCCAATTCCGGCCCTGCAACAGCTCGCTTTGACGTACATGCACGAGAAATACAGTGACCGAACGCATGTATACGCCTCGAGCTTTGCGATCGCTGCGCCGCCTGCCGCCGCTTCTCCGCAGCGTCGACGGGATTAGCGCTTCGTGGCTGATAGGGGCTCTTGCAGTGCTTTGGTTCTCTTTCGCTTCTTTTTGCCCTTTCGCGCCCTAAAAAACTTGTGATGGTGACGTCTGTAAGTAAATACTACGTTTGGGGCACTTCGAAAGCCGCTGCGTCTTGGTAGGGTGCTCAAACGCCAACAATATCTATTCGGGAACGCGGTTTTGTGCCCTTCTTTGCCGCTGTTATGGGCGTCGGCGACGGCTGCAGCATACCACCGCTGTCACCTCCGAATACGTGTCGCACAAGTAAATTTTATTGCAGCCTCATTTAGACCTGATACTGGCACAGTGAGCGGTGTGTTTCGTTTTGCAGCGCGGACAACGAATGCGGCCTCGTTTCGAATCTATACGTCGCAGAAACATACGTTTCGGGGATGTGATTACCCAACCCCGGACAATAACTTGTGCCTTTTATAAGAATATAAGCCACGCGAGAATGTTAAGTATATTCCAAGGCTGTGCTTCGTGAAAGATGTGCACTCTTGCATGTCTTATAGCAATAACCAAGAAAAGTTAATTAAACCACGGAAAAATAAATGGTTTGCAATTCCGGAAGGAGCAGAATAGCTCGTACGGAAATAAAAAAAAGCTCAGTGCAGCTTCTGAAATGCTAAAGACGTTCGTTTAAAATTAAGCCGGGTATGTCTCACGAGACCAACTAGTGTGCGAAATGCGCTGCTATTTCGCGAGACATGGGGAGGAGGGAGGGGGACGCTTAACTATCGTTGTGTACCAATGCGGAGCGAAATCAAGGAATGAACGTTTTAGTAATCACACACACAAGCTACGCGTCCACCTTACTTTAGTTTTTAGACTTTGACGAACAGCGGATCACTCGGCGGACGCATTTATTGAGGTATACAAGTTGACAACTGATAAAAGGTCCCGTTAGAAGAGTGGGCCCGGATATCTGATAAGGCCCTCTGATTTCCGTTTGTGCTGGATTCTGCAGGCTCCCTGCGTCATATGACTATGCTTCGAAGAAAAGTTTAGTCGCGGACGCACATTACTGTAAAAGCCCTTCTCCGCGCTGCTCGCCGAGGATATATGAAGCATATATGAATGTTGCGGGCGCTCAGCTCACGACAAGACGCCCCAGCTTTAATTTTTTTGTCGTGCGCTGATCCCGGGTATAATTTTAGATTATCCATCGTACTTATTTCGTAGAATGTTCATGAAATTTATGTCCAGGGTAGCGATCAATATCTGAGGTATGATATTGCAAGCATAACGGGCGTGCTGTCAGGTATGAGTGCTCCGTTAGGTCGTATAAGCGCACAAAACTGATTTACATCGTAGTGTACAGCCATAGCATGACCATTTGAGGAAACTATGCTTACGCGTAGACACTGTTAGTAAATTTCAGAGCAGTGGAATCACGATCATCTCCATATGCATATCCCGGTTTCACGACGCCGACCTGTGATGCACACCTGGCGCTTGTACAGACCGAATGTACCAGACTAAGATCGCGTCAGACACATTTATCACTCTCGTAAACGTGCCACATTTGCGAACAGAGTGACTGCTCCACATAAATATGCATTTCAGCGCCTACAAACGGTAAATCTCAGTCGTGAACGGGCCCCGAAAGCAGCGGTGACAGTGGGGAGCGGTACGGAGACTCCCGCGGCTGCTTTCGAAACGGGCCGCTAGGGGGATTTCAGTTGCGCCTCTACAGCCTGCGCTCGAGGCGTATACACTGATGGCTTGGTAACATCGTCTGGTTCTGCCGGAACTGTTGTTATACCACGACTGTCACTGTGCAGCAAATTCAAGATACCCAATCTTACAACATCCACGGCTACAGAACTTACGGCCATCCGTACAGCTCTTCACACCATCGAGCAAAGTTCGTGCCGCAGATGGGCTATCTTTTGTGATTCTAAGCCTGCACTTCAGTCACTCCAGTCAGCGCTATGCCGGGGACCTTACGAACAGCTCCTGACAGAAATAAGAATTGTGTACAACCGTGCTGCCCAGGCGGGTCATGATGTCACCCTACAGTGGCTTCCTAGCCACTGCGGCATTGTCGGCAACGAAAGTGCGGACGCTGCCGCCCGGCTGGCGCATCAAACAGCGACAACGGTACTCATCCCATTGTCTAGGACGTACGCAGCTAGCGTCCTCCGCATTATTGCCCGGGAAACAGCTATCTCCCAATGGTCTCCAGAAAATTTCACATGTGCACGCATTGGTGCCTTTGACCCGCACCTGCAACGTCCCCTTGCACTAGGCCTCCCACGGTATGACAATAGCTCTTCTTTGCCATCTCTGGTTGGGGGTGGCATTCACAAATGCTTACTCGTACTTAATAGGAATGGCAGCAAGGGCGGAGTGCGAAACGTGCGGCACATCGGAGACGATACGCCACGTTTTATGCGAATGCCCACGCTACTCGCCTGCAAAGAAGAAGCTGTCATCAGCACTGAGGAACTTAGACTCTCGGCGGCCATTTTCGGAGGAGAAGATTCTGTGCCACTGGCCTTCTCAGTCATCCGCTCAGAAGGCGACTAAGGAACTATTACGTTTTCTACGGGCGACGAACTTGAACACTAGGCTATAGACTGAACGCCTCCAGTGTCAATCACTGTCAGTGCCTCAGTGCTGGGCATACGTGTCTGGTGCAACTTTTCCTCTTTTTTTTCCTCTTTTTTGGCCCATTCGCTTCGGGATGCCGTACTGCACTGTTCATGCTTCCTAAAACCGCGGACCAATAGGATGCGTGATGAAAGCAAACACGCCTGCTTTTCAAATGTTTCAAAGCGAAACCTGGGGTTCTGCTTAAAGACCGTATGGCCGCGTACAACGAATTCACAAGGAAGGTATTGATGATGGGGCGAATCAGCACCAAATCTGAGACGCTCATTATATTTCAGGTGACCCCGCACGGGGCACCTTGATCAATCTTTGTGACGGTGTTGGCGACACCGCGGACCCCGAGCCCCCATACTCACGCTGTAACCAACCGTGGTAATGAGTTTTAGGGTGAAGGGTAGAAACCTCTAACGGTGGTGGTCGGAGCCTTAGTCAAGCTCCGGCCGATGGGCTCCCTGCCTGTCTACCAGGCAGGGAGCTCCAGGACTTCTTGGACTACCAGGGTAACGTCAAAGGAGAAAGTACCCCCGTCTCCCTGCTTTTATACATGCTGTATGGTATCTTCTCAACCCACCCCCCTCCAATGATCGGCCTTCCGAAAGAGGCCGCACCGAAGTACTTGCTAAAGAGAAGGCAGTACATTTCCATAAACATCTTGTAGTTCATTCCACAGGGGACACCCCTGTTGGCAAGAAATCAGTCATTCGTTTGGCCAAATGCATTCAGGCTGTTGTCGGCTCAGGCTATGATGCTAAGAAGATTTCATCCGGTGGCCGACTTGTTCAAGTAAAAAGAAATAAATCAAAGCGAAAACCTCCTGAAACAGACCACGTTGGCTGACCTATCTGTTACTGTGACTCCACATAGAACCCTCAACTCCTCTCAAGGTGTAATCTCAGAAAAGGAATTACTATCTGAGACAGAGGTGGAACTTCTTCAGGCGCGTCAACCTCAAGGAGTAACTTCTGTCAAACGAATTGCAATCCGTAGAGCAAATAAAGAAATCCCCACAAAACATCTTGTCCTAACATTTGATTTCACAACCCCACCCAAAAAGGTCAAAGTGGGCTTCCTAAGCTGCAATGTATGACTGTATGTCCCTAATCCCAGGCGATGTTTTAAATGCCAACGATACGGCCATGGAACACTATCATGTCGAGGAAAGCTGACTTGTCCTAAATGTTCGGAGTCTGACCATTCGTCGGATGACTGTCGAAACAGCCCAGTGAAATGCCCGAATTGCAGCGGCCCACACGCTGCTTATTCGCGAACCTGCCTAAAATTCAAAGCCGAAAAAGAAATGCTACAAATGAAAGTAAGAGAAAACATCACCTTTGCTGAGGCATGCCAAAAGCAGAAGCTGCTTTCGGCCAAATTTTATGCAGACGCTGCCCACCGGGGGATGGGGTGGCGTTTGGTCAGCACAGCGACACAGTGCACCCTGGCTGCTGATGTGTTGCTGTCCCGTCAAACAGCTGAGCAGCCACCTGCTGCCTCTACAACGCCTGTAGAGGCTGCGGGGGCCTCTTCTCTTGCTGGACTGCCTTCGGTAGTCGAGCGGTGTCAGGAATCGCCCAGTGTGGCGACTCCAGCGAATGTGGCGATTGTGATCGCCGCAGAGAGCTCTGCCCCTCTCACTGTTTCCTCTCTACCAGCCCTAGGGACACCTGAGGGCACTGAGATGGAGACGGGAGGGTCCTCAGAAGCGCCCTTCCAAGCTGCACCGCCCTCGGCGCAGGAAAAGAACACCCGGAAGGGTACCAAGTCAAGGGGGCCCAGTCCGCTGGGCGCCCCCTTGCCTTCAGATGACGAAATGAACGTCCAGCCCTTCCGGCTTTCATTGCAGCGGAAGGAACGGGCAGCGACTTCCAGGTCAGTAGAGAAGGCCAGAAAACCCCTTCCAAGAGTCCAAGCTACGAAAGACGCTACATAAATAGCCACAACCCAGTAGCTCCGAACACAAAATAATGGGAAGAGAAAACATAATACAATGGAACTGCAGAGGCCTTCTGAATAATCTTGACGATGTATACGAAATTCTGCATGCATATCAGCCAAGTGTAATGTGTGCACAGGAAACACATTTCAATTCTAAACACCAATTTCTTGAACAGTTACCTGGTATGCAGAAAGGACAGGGATAGCTACACGCACTCTTCTGGTGGTGTGGCCATAATCGCCCGGAAATCGTTAGCATGCCACCCTGTCATTCTGAACACCGTCCGTGAGGCTGTAGCCATCCGCACAATAATATTTAATAGGTTGATAACGGTGTGCTCCATCTACATCGCTCCTGATCTTGCACTTCTGAGCTTTGACTTTGAGGTGCTGGTCTACCATCTTCCTGAACCATACATCCTAACCGGCGACTTCAATGCACACAATTCTCTTTGGACTCTTGTCGCACGAATGCCTGAGGTCTCATGATAGAGAAGTTTTTAACATCCTCTGGAGCATGCCTTTTCCACAATAAACAGCCTACATACTCTAACATATGACACAACACATACTCATACCTTGACTTCGCGATTGGCTCCGCAGTTCTCTTTCCTCTTCTCGAGTGAGGTGTGGGCACTGAACCTTATGGCAGTGACCACTTCCCCACCTCACTAACATATATAGGTAAAGGCCCATGCAGTCCATCTTCTCAAAACAGGTTCAATGAAGCAAGAGCTAACTAGAATACATTTGCAGAGACATCCAAACTACTCCACACATCCATTGGACACCTACACATTTACGAAGCTACCCAACCCCTCACGGCGCACATCCTCGACGCCACTGAAAAGTCCATTCCCACCGCCTCTGGTGCCCCGCGCAACCAGAGGAGGCCGTGGTGGAATGAGGCCTGTAGGCTAGCGCGAGAGGCTCAGAACAAGGCGTGGGGTATCCTCCGTCGGTACCCCACTTCGGGTAACCTCATTTTGTTCAAACGGGCCAAGGCGTTCGGAAAACGTGTGCGCCGTGAGTCGAAACGAGAGAGTTGGCGTACATTCATAACATCAATTATCTCCTACACAGATACACGAAAAGTATGGACACGTATACGCAAACTCAAAGGACAACAGACACACAGCCGGCCCCTGATCTGTACAACAGGGGACACACTGGAAGACCAGGCTAACACACTCGCACAACACTTCCAACGCGTGTGTAGCTCAGCACATTACACAAACACTTTCATGACATACAAAACACTTGTAGAAAAGAAGCCCCTGCGTGATAACAACAAGTCGCACACTTCTTACAATTCTCCTTTTTCAATTCATGAGCTGAAGGCAGCCCCGACCACATGTAAGCCTTCAGCGCCAGGTGCTTACAGAATCACATACACCATGATACAACACCTACACTCAGACACCCTTGAAATACTTCTCCATATATACAATAACATATGGCTTTCGGGGCACATTCCTTGCTCTTGGAGGGAGGCCATAGTAGTGGCTTTCCTGAAAGAAGGAAGGACCTTTTCTCTCTTGCCTGTTAACAGCCCATTTCTTTGACAAGCTGCTTGTGCAAGTTCCTCGAGAAGATGATAAACCGTAGGCTCGTGTTCTTTCTGAGAGCTTCAAGGCAAGCTTCCAGGCAGGCTTCCGGGCAGGGCGATCCGCAAACGATCAATTATTTGCACTGGAATCTTACATTAAGGATGCTTTTATACACAAACAGTACTGCATAACCGAATTTTTTTATATAGAAAAAGCTTAAGATACGGCATGGCGTTATGGCATTCTTGCAGACCTAAAATCCTACGGTGTCACAGGTAACATGCTGAATACTCTTTCCAGTTACCTGTCGTAACGAACAATTCGTGTCAGAGGCGGTTCGGCACTTTCAAACGTTCACGTGAAGGAGAATGGCGTGCCTGAAGGTGGCGTATTGAGCTGCACCTTGTTTATAGTTAACATGAACTCCCTCAGAAAGGCACTGGCACCAACCATATCATGCTTGATGTTCGTAGATGACGTTCAAATATCTTTCAAATCATGTAACATATCCGTTTGTGAACGTCGGGTCCAGTTTGAGGTAAGCAAACTTTTCCACTGGGCAGATGAAAATGTATTTAAATTTAATCCTTCTGAAAGTACCTGCGTTGTGTTCTCAAAAAGGCGGGGCATCCTGCCCGATCCCGACCCTCGGGCATCCTGCCCGATCCCGACCCGATCCCTCTTTGGTGACTCAATTACACTAAAAAGAGAACACAAGTTTTTGGGTGTGGTGTTTGACGATAAACTCACATTCATCCCTCACATAAAACTACTCAAACAAAAATGCCTCAAAACAATGAATATTCTGAAAGTCTTATCTCACCAATCATACGGTGCAAACAACTTTTGCTTCGAATTCATGCCGCGTTGGTGGGGTCACGGTTGGACTACGGAAGTGTTGTGTATAGGTCAGCCACAAAAACAGCACTTAAAATGCTCGACCCAGTGCTTCACGTGGGGCTTCGCCTGTATTTTGGGGCATTCCGTACCAGTCCTGTCCACAGTCTTTATGGAGAGTGCGGCAAATGGTGCTTAGCGTACCAGCAAATTTATGTTGATCTTCTATATGCCTCCAAAATCTCATCTATGAATAACCATCCCTTTAAACCGGTTTTTAATGATACGTCTACAACTAAACTCTTTTTAAACCGCGCATCAATATCTGTTCCCTTCTCGCAGAGAGGGAGGGACGAGATGACTATTGATGAGGTCTCCTTTTTAGGCACATTCAAATCATCTCACACTGATCTTGTAGCACCATGGGATCTACGTCCTGTGTCATGGGATCTGTCTTTCATACGATACAATAAGAACAAGACACCAAGAAGTGGGATTTTGCAGCATTTTATGTATCTGCAGGATAATTACAGGGCTGCAGAGTTTTTCAGCGATGCATCTAAAACGTTCACTGCGGCGTCTTGTGCTGTGTGTGTACCCAATTTTGAAGCATAAAAAACCACGATTGTTAATGCAAGTATTTTTACGGCAAAAGGATATGGCATTTTTCTGGTCGTAAGTCAGATAGGTGAACATCATATTCCTAAATCCTTCATCTATACAGATCCTCTAAGCGTCGTCCATGCATTGTCAACCGGAAAGTCATCAAAAAACCATGTAGTTAACCTTGTCTTGAAATCACTTATGTTGGCGTATTCTTCCAACCTTGAGGTGACTGTGTGTTGGGTGCCAGGCCACTCTGGCATCGACGGAAATGAATTGGCGGATGAAGTGGCCGCCAATGCTGCACTCTGAAACACAGTAAACATAACAACACTACCTTACACAGACCTCAAGCCACGCATAAGACAGCAACTCCGTAAAATTTGGCAAGCAGACTGTAGCGAACAGAAAGACAACAAACTACACGTCATAAAACCATACTTGGGACAATACACTACTGACTCACACAACAGGCACATTGAAGTTACCTTAGCTTGATTACGGATAGGCCATACAGATGTAACGAACTCGCACCTGGTTACGGGATCTCCAAGACCTCTGTGTAGCAGGTGTGGGGAGGGCCTATCCGTAGTCCACATACTCATACAATGCAAGGCACTTGACACAACACGACACAAACACTTCAGAGAACTCAACAGACAATATATTCCCCTACACCCATCGTTGTTTCTGGGTGACGATGCCATGGTTTCTGTGTTTAAGTATTTGTCAGACGTTAGGTTTTTAAACCTCATTTCCTATCTTGCCTAATCAAATCTGGCCCTATACACCAGCCATCACCGTTATCTTTATTGATCTTACTATGTCTGGTTTACACGTTTGATACCTACCTTTGTTGTAATCACTTCTTTTCATTAAATAACTTCTTTCCTCTCTTTGCCCTCGTTGGCCTTGCGCCATTAAACACCATCCATCATCATCATTCTTATTTCAGGTAAGGAGGATGCGGTGTTGACGCTGCCATCTCATGCTACGTTACGTACTTGAAGCGTTACGTAGTGCTCGAAACATTCGCTATATGGTTCACCGAGGGTGACTTTAAGAATTAAACAAACCCATGAGCGCACTCAGCATCAAGCTGAGCTATTATAAGTGTTCTGAAGTGAATGTGCTGTCCAAAGCCACTGGCAATCGCGTGCTTTCTACGATTTATTCACCTGCATGTTTTTCTAATCACGAAGGCTGTACTGTGCGTTTTTTCTGTTTGTAATTTTCACATTGTGCACATCAGAAAAAAACACTCAGAACCTAGCGGTAAAATCTTCGTCTGCCCAACTGAGCGAATCATCACCGCCGCACCTAATTTTATGCGTACACACCTCGCTAGCGCTTCACCCCATACCTTTTCCACATTCGCCTAACTTCGTTGGAAGCCCAGGTTGAGGATGGCCACGCATTCAATGCACAGAACACTTTCCCAGGAGCTCTTCAACTTCTCTCACTCTCCGTAAGAAGCACGCAGAACCCCTCGGTGGCGTGGTAACGCAAGCGGCTAACACCATTGCCGCCACCACGCACAATATTGTCGCAAGCCTTCGTAGAAACATGTTTTGCAGCTCCAGCCACGGTCGTTTGAAGCAATGCAAGACATACGGAAACAGACGCTCAGCGACGACACCCAGGTAGCGCGAAAGGAACCACTTTATCCACGGCACTGCTCGCGCGCCTCTCCAACCACGCAAATGGAATTCGCTGTACCATGTGGCCGAGTAGCCAGTGGTTACGCCCTATAGAATACAGTACAGCAATACCATAAGCCACAAGAAAAAAATCAGTCATGCCTGCCCTCTATTCCACGTAGCTGTTCAACCTTAAGCCGCCGCGGGAAGCAACTAAACAAGCGGCGAAATAATTGGCACTTTTCTGCACTCAAATGGGATGCAGTGGCTGCAAAGGCTGCGCAGCAGTGAATCAAGCTGGTGGTAAGTATTCTACTTTTATGTGATGGTTCTTTTGGCAGGCTTTCTGGAATTTTTACGTTTTCGATGCTTATAAGCTATTTCTCAAGCTAAATATTACAATTTAAACAAATTTTCCATAGTTAATTTTGGAAGGTTTGCACTTCCACTTACAGAAGACAAGCCTTTTCAGTGTTGTTTAGTTTTGTCCTATGACACAGGGCAATTTCTCTATTAGGCTATATTTTTTCATGGCACTATAACATAATTTTAAGAGGACAGGATAAGCAATTTTCCATCTGTACCAACTAAGAGGTCCGCCATTGGTTTTGTGGACAGATGGGATGTCATCACGATTTGGAGACTTCTTTGGAAAGGCACTTTTTGCCCCTTTGGTGTTCACAAAGCTCAGAATTTCGGTAGCTGCAGAAAAAAGAAAACAAGCCGAGCACACGTAAATGTTGGAGAAGTAGTGATTTATGCCTCTATTTTGGTACGCAGCTGGCCAAACCACTTATTCTTTAGATATATCAACTTGGAACAACTATAAACAAATGTTTTATTGCTAAAAAGGGCTTAACACTGTCTTTAGACACAGGCATATCAGTTGCCTTCTTCAGCTAGCCGGTAATCTTCTTTATTTTAATTGTGTTTAGTTTTATAGCATTCTGCGGCAATGACCCAACTGACTGAAGCCGTGAAGTCATCAAAACAGGACAGTATATTAGGTAAAAAATAATATTGCCGTTGTGAGGGGAAACTTTTAGCAGTTCTGTATAATGCATAAAACTACACTTCGTTCACCAGTAGCCACACTCTAGTCATGCCCGTGATGCTTAAATGTTATACCGCGAGAGAAATGATGTTCTGGGTGCTAATTCCGACTGTGCACAGTCCGCTGTATGCACATTGGGAACATTCAACCTTCTCGGCAGCTGTGTACCAGGGGTGGATGCTTTATCTGCTTATTTTTGTGTACTTTTTTCTCTTCGCATTGAGCTGTCTAGCCTTAAAATTGAAGCCATACTAAGACTACACGCTTTCTTGTGGGCACAGTATGCACCAAAAAAGGCTTAACAAACTTTTGTGGCCCTTGTTGATGTTGCAAGTTAAGGAGCCTTAGATTTTAGAATCAAGTACAGGTAACACACATTTTCCAGAGCACGAAGCTAAAACGCCGCTACAGCGGAGATCTGGCCTAATAGAATGACAGGACCTCACTTACACCGCCAACCACACCACCACCCTGGGTTCTGTATTTAGGGTTCCTTCTAGCTAGACCAGACGTTGTTTACCAGACATTAAAACGCACCGACCACTCTTTTACTCGGGCTCTGCAGCCAGGCAGGCTGCAAGCAACAGGTTACAGGAAGTCGACAAATGAAATACAATTAGTTTTAAAACGAGCACATAGATGACGTATTTGGCAAGACGATATGCTGCTCCATCATAAGCACCGTATGCTTATAAGACAGGGTCACCCGACTAGTTAAAAATAGGACGCACCTAAAGGCATATGCAAAAATTCCTGCATTTAAAGGAAGCTTGCTTTAAAATTTTTCATTTTGCAATAATACATTGACTTTCAGTTGAGCCTTTGAATAGTTAACCTGTGGCTGCAATATTTTCCAGTGTTTGCCTTGTGAAGTGAATAAACTAAAAGCAATCCAGGACCTGCAGCTTTTTTACATGATCGCTTTGTTGGGGCGTAAAGTTAGTCCATTCGTTTAGGACTGGTACTCTGTCATTGTTGAGTGGTCCGCATTGTTCTAGTGTAAGAGGTCCCGCGTACGGCGTCGGCCTTGGGACCTCCGTCTGTATCAGAACCCATTTGTAAATATGCATACATCAGTGAATAACAACTCAAATGAATTGAATTGAATTGAAGACGCCTTACAGCAGGTCTGTTGTTGAAGCTGTAACGCGATCAGAGATAAGGACTTCAGGTGCTCCAGGTCGCAAAACAACTAAGTGGCCGAAGAGCTTTGCGACTTCTTGTGCAGTGGCCTTCGGCAGAGCGGCGGTCTCTGCGTAGCGCGTGATGTAGTCTGTCGCTACGACAATCCACTTGCTGTCGGCTTGTGGCGTGTGCGAGTGATAAATATAGAAAATGTCAAACTTTTTTTCTGGCTACCGGACAAATGAAGTGAAAAATGGTAGGCGAGATGACGAATGCATTCAGCTGCAGGCATGTCAGTCGAAATCACACTCTATCTGCGTTATTTGCCACCCTCTGGAAACGACAGCATCCGCCTTGCGTGCTGATCGCCATTCATTCTTGTAGCCGTATCAACGACATAAACGGCCTTTTTTCGAAATATGGCATGATCGTGCATAATATGGTCTTCTGGTGTGGTAACTGTGAAAAGCAAAAATCAAGAATTTGACATGGACCCGCTGCATTTTTAAGTGCTTTTAGGGTCCGTAAAAGTGCAACTGCACATGCATCGACTTTTCCTGGACTTAAACCTCATCGCTGTGCTGTTACCGATGTATCGTCTGATGCGCATCGCAGACATTCTATTTATATTAGACGTTAGATGTTCTTGCGTGGAAAAAGGGTAAAAGACACGAATCACGGGCGCGGGTGAAGCAGTGTGTTTAAAATATGTTGACCGTGACACCGCTAAGCCAAACAACGCGTGACATGCCCCCCTTATGATGACATGCCCCGTATCGGGTGACGCCCCGGTCAAGGCCACAGTTGATAAGCGAGTGTTGAGAGAACGAATGGCACCTGAAGAGATCTTGCCTTCAAGGCAGCTAAAAACGCTGAAGGCCCTTGAAGGCGAGCTGTTTCCCTCGGCGGGGTACGCTGCACCATCGTCGGGCCTGCTGATGGCTACAGTGTCTCGGCTGGTCACGGAGGGAAGTCGGCTGAGGCACGGGCATGGAGACATGGGCGTGTTCCCCGGAAGCACCGGTTCTGGGGCAAGCCGACAGAATCCAAGAAACCGCAGTTAAAGAGAAAGAGACAAGGCAAAATATGAGGGCCAGAATATGGAAAAGCGCGGAACGTTCAAACCATTACGTCGTGGCATGAGAAAGGGGGGGAATGATGGGATAAGGGTGAAGTCATCTGCTAACAAGATGTTTGCCTTCACAACAGTCATCCAGGCCATGCTCCACGGCCAAAGATTCGGCCCCTGCCTGCCATTCTCCTCTTTGCCCTCATCGTGGCAATGTAATGGTGTGAAGAGTACACACCCACAACGAATTTACGATTCCAAACTTCAGAAGGTACCGCTTTTAGGTTGTTTAATGCTACCAGAATTGTAAAGATGTCAGCCTTCTAAAGCTAGAAACATTGAGATCTGTTGATTTTTTTTTTATTTTTTTAGCGTAAAGACAAAAATGCTCCACCAGAACTGCTGGAATACAAGGGCAGATGAAAAGCCTGACATCCACATGTTATTTAAAATATGTATTACTTTTCTGCATCGTATTATCTATGGACATTCGACAGTCAGTCAAACTAAAGAAAACAACTTCAATAACCTTCCCATGCTAATGTTCGTGTTTTTATTTCAACCAACAATGCTAATAACTATTTCTTAGCGACGAAATGTGTAGCTTTTAAAATCGGACCTCATGAGGTGGCTCAAACGCTTTTTGCACCGTTTACCTTGGCAGAAGATTGAAAATTGAAACGTTTTTGCGATGTACGTGTGCTCTGCCTAAATAAGTAAATCAATCAATCAAGAATTGCACCATAACTTTAAACATAGAAAGACAACTTTCATGGTAAATAGTACTTTGTATACAAATACTGGGCAGCGACTCTGCTGCTTTGTATATAAAACGCCAATGAGTAACAGTAGTTGGTCGTGACCATGAACTCCTTACCAAGAGGTCAACAACCATTTTATACAAGCAAGCCATTTAGAAAGTTTGCTTTCTTTTTTTTCATGACTAGAGGAAAAATATATACGTGAAGTTTAGAGTTTCAACCAGATTGCTCGAGCTGTGATCTCTCAGAGCAGTTGCAACTCTAGAAACAGTACCAATACACCAAATTCGATTAAGCTGTACATGGTATTGTTGTAGCTAAAACCTAGATTCATGCGAACAGTTTTTCATTTATTGCAGATGGATACCCGGTTTATTTCGCTCCAAAGAAAGACAATGTGCAATAGCTCATTTTTTTTTTCAATTGGTACCGACGATTGTTAGGGTGGATGTCCACGCACAAATCCCTGCTTTTATCATACAATAGAATGTCAAAAATAGTTTAGTAACTGCTTTGCACAATGAATAAACGTGTGTCGTATGCATCGAAACATAAAATATAACGGTGAATATAAGAACAAAGGAGCTCCACTTTGACAACGGTTGCACATTGTGTTTACTGATTTAAAGTTTCCACGGTGCGGCACACATTGTACTAGATTTACGGCGCAACAGGGGGACTTGTAGACGCGCTACTGTCTCTTGTCGAAATGAATCTTAGGAGGTTTCCGCGATGTACTGTTTTAGGAATTATCCTGCTGCAGACATTGTAAGTACAATGATTATTGCGGTATTTTGTTGGGGAAATTGTGAATGAAGTTGCCGTGTAAAATGACAGACATAAACAGTATTGAATATGTCTTGCTTTTAACTGTACATGCAAGTATTCCCAAAACTACAACTGAAATATCCTTGCTATTGCCAGAAAAAAATTCTAGAGAGTAAAAAAAAAAGTATATGTAAGTTTTTGCTAAATTTATTGTGTGCTTACGAAGATGTATTCGGTATTGAATGGTATCAGTTCACCATAAAGTGTGCCGTTGAGCTGGTAGTGTGTGTAGCTGCCGTCAAAATTGAGAAATGTATGTATGTAGTAGAATACCATCGCCTCAGAATATATTTTTGCGGAATTATTAGCGAGAAATTTCACTAGAAACCACCATGTGCATCATTCATGGCGCACCTCTCCTGGGCATTCCATTTCGTTCAAAAAATGCTAAAATATTTCGCGATATTTGTACAGAGCTTTTGCACTAATAGGCGTCAGATCAGTAATAAATTACGCCTGTATGCTTTTGGGCCCTCGGAGAGGTGAAACCATCTCAAGCCCAAACAGCTACAACACCGAACCACTTGTTTCTGATGCAGAAATCACACGACAAATGAACGGCAACATAAATGAAGTGTACAATTAGAACGATTGACTGAAAAACCACCAATAGACTGCTTTGTTAAGTTTTTTCCACTCACTGTACCCTTCAACTACATATCTTCCAATAGACCAGTACCTACTGCAAGCCGACTATATATTTTAGCGTTTTAGTAGCTAGTCTGAGCATCAGGTATACGCAAGTAACACAGACGTGTTTCAAAGACCTTTTCATCTTCAAACTGTCACTCACTGAAACCGCTTACTTGGCGATATTGTTAGTGTGCAGAAGCATGATGCCCGCTTTTGTTATGTTCTAGCATTCTCAAGGCATATGTATTTTATTTGAGCTCCTTTGAGTTTTGTTAAATTAGTGGCTTTGAAACTGTGGTTGCCTAACCATCTTATTGTGTTTTTTTATTGGACTACCCATCTCTAATATATTAGGCTCTGCATGTAGCGTGTAAACAAAATATTTGTCGGCCCAAACTCTTCATATACATGCGGGATACAAGGTTTTACTGTTTTCGTTTAACTGTATTGCACACGTCCGCAGAACAACACGTTACCGGGCGGGGCGCAGTAAAAGCAAGTGAACAACATATCTGTGCCTTGCCAGACGGTGGTTTATACGTTACTGGTAGTGAGAATGGCTGTCTACTATTCAACAACACAGTCTGTGTCCTTCCCCGCCCCTTTCTCTAGCGCCGCGTAGCCCCATTTCCACGACTTCATTGCAGTGCCGAGTCGTGACATGAAACTGGGAAGTTTTAGCTAACCGTGTTTGACGGCCCGCCCCGCCCTGATAGTAGGTGGGGGCGCCATTGCGCATGGGTGACGATCTTGGCCGTGAGTCGCATTGGCTCCTGACGCTCCCCATTAGCTGAGTGGGCCGATGGTAGCGGAGCGGAACTTCGTAAACGGTCAGCTAATACTCTCTTCTACATGTAACACCGCTCGTTACGGCGCCTAGGCTCTGGCCGCACCGCCCTCTCTAAATGTAAACACGAGAGAGACCGGGGAACCACCTGAATCCTTTCTTTAATGGCTGCTAGAACTCCGATCGCGCGCTCACGCCACGAGGAGCAGATCTTCTTGCTCTTCGTCTTCAGTGTTCATGATGGTGATATTTTACAGAGTCCCGCCCGCCGGAAGTGCGCTTGAAGGATCAGTGGCGCGCTTATTTGAAACCGTCCTCGAGCGGGTAAACGTGCTTTGTAGACCGCCGTATAAGCTCCTTGTTGCTTTTCCGCAGAAGACACGCCCTAGTCACACCGTCACGTCCTGTATACGTCTTCTCTATTCTACACATTTCCCAGAATGTCCTCGGGCCGGTTCCTCCGAGAAGAACTACGTCGCCTTCCTGCAACGCTTTACTGGCCGTTGCTTTTGTGCGCGCTGTCGCTCCGATTTCTTTCAGGTATTCTCGATGCCATCTTGCCCACCAAGCCCGCACGATCCGACAGCTACTTCTCCAGGCCTCTTCGATATTCCCGAGGATGAGACGTTGTGAATCGTTAAGTTGCTGTCTCCCTCCGATGATATCCGCAGGGGTTATTGGCATAGGCTCGCCAGGCTCGCCGTACACGTAGGTCAACGGTCGGTTATTTAAAGCTCCTTCCACTTCTGTTATGACGGTTCGCAGCTCTTCTACTGTAATAGTCATCCTCGCGATGATTTTCCACAGGGAGGTTTTAAGGCTGCGTATGAGACGCTCATAAAACCCTCACCACCACGGTGCGCCCTCCACTATCAGCTTCCACTTGATATTACGTGAGCTGCAGTAATTATCCAAGTTCTCTCATTGAATGGTGCCCAGTACATCATTGATATCTTTCGCCGCCTTCTTGAAGGTTTTCGCATTATTTGAATACACTATTGCTGGTATTCCTCGCCGCGCTGTGAATCTGCGGAATGCTTGCAAGAAATTGAGTGTTGACATGTTGTTGACCATTTCCAGATGAACTGCTCTTGAGACAGCGCAGGTGAAAATCACGACATACTGTTCCAGGCACTGTCCCTTGTCTGCTGCGTAGACCGGTCCTGTAAAGTCTACTCCGCTGACTTGAAATTGCGTGGCTTGCGTGACTCGGTCCGCTGGTAAGGGAGGTGTCACTTGGCTCAGTGGTCTTGCATTGTGTCTTTTACAAATGATGCATTTGTTTATCACTCGTTTGACCGTCTGACGGCCTTGCAAGATCCAAAATCGTGTTCGCAGCTGAGCAAGCGTTGCTTGAACTCCACCATGCATCGTCAGACGGTGAACTTGATTCACAAGCAACTCCGTGAAATTTCCTTGCTTCGGTAACACGATGACGTGCTTGTTTATCGTATTGCTATATTGAACGCGTCCTTTTTGCTGTATAATCCCCTCATCGTCAACAAATACGTCTTGTCCTTGTATTTGAAACACGTTTTTTTCCTTTTCGGTGTGAATGGCTGTGCCCTGTAAATGTTTCGTGAGCTTTCTTAATCCAGTAATTTTCCGCTGAGGTTATTCCTTGCGTTCCCAATGGCCCCTTCTAATGTTCTTTTTTAAGGTTCTTGGCGACTCTAAATACTCAAGCAGTTGTTCTCAGAAGGCGATTGTATGATCCATAGTTCTCGATGTTCAATATCGATGATGCCGGTCTCTCTGTTCCGTCTGTGCACTTGTTGCATTCGATCCTATGTTCTTCAATCATTAACTGGTCGTCTACACCGCAGTTTTTGTAGCGATCAATTTCTTGTGACGCTAGCCAACTGGGTCCGCGCAACCACAGTTGTGACTCAATCAAGGCACGTGCTTTGATTCCCCGCGTTAGTAGGTCTGCTGGGTTATCTTCTCCTTGTACAAATGACCAGCTTCCCGTTCTCGTTTTCGCCCGTATTTCCGCGACTCCATTCTCTACGAATGCTTCTCTCTTGCTGCTTCCGTTAATCCAGTGCAACACTATCATAGTCAGTCCAAAAGTGACTGCTCCCCAGGTTTCCCACGTAGTGTTTTTGTACGTTTTCTCCTAATCTTGCGGCTAGCACTGCTGCCATCAGTTCCAATCGAGCCAACGTGAGTTCTTTGATCGGAGCCACACGACTTTTCGCCACCATCAATGTTGCCGTGGTTGTTCCATTGCTGTTTGATGTCACGAGGTACGCTGCTGCTCCATATGCTAGTGTGCTTGCATCGGCAAAGACGTGCAGCGTTGAGTTTTGTATCATACCTTGATTTTCAGCATAGCACCTGGGCACTTGGAGATGCTTCATCGCTAATGCCTCTTCAATTAAAACTCTCCACTTTTTGTTTTCTTCAGCAGGTAAAGGATCATCCCATGTTGTGTCCAGTTTCCATAGGCTCTGGGAACCTATTTTCGCTCGTATGGTGAATGGCGATAATAGTCTAAGTGGATCAAATATTTTAGCAGTTGCCTGCAGCACCGTTCTTTTAGTCAGTGGGAGCATTGTTAGGTCTGACTGGAAAGCACAGGAAAGCACAGAACGTCCTCGTGGTGTTTCTATATCATTGCTAACAACTTCGTTCGGCCGCTTGACCGAAGCTCCTTGTGCGCACCCTCGTCTTTTTCGGTTGCGTCGAACACTTCATTTACTCGCTTGTCGTTTGACGTCCATTTTCTCACGTTCATCGAGGCTCTGTCGAAGACCATTTTCGTCTCGTTGTACAGTTTGATGGCTTCATCGACAGTGTCCGCTACGAGCATCACGTCGTCGACGTAAATTGCCCTCTGTAGCCTTTTTGTTGTTTCTGGAAATTCAGAAGTCATTTCTTTTAGATGGTGCTTAATTGTGGCTGCCAGTAGAAATGTGCTCGGTGTAGTGCCGAATGTCACTCTTGTCATCCTCCACGCCTTTATTTCGTCAGTTAGTTTTCCCTGGTCGTCGTGTTTCCACCACAGAAACCGCAAAGAATCTCGGTCTTCCTCGTGGATGCTGATCTGCAAAAATGCCTTTTCCACGTCTCCGACCAGTGCAATCTTTTCTTTTCTGAAGTTTATAAGCATGGACAGTATGTCCTCGTGAAAGTTTGGACCGGCTTCTAAATTGTCGTTTAGCGATCTGTTTTCCATCGAGCTTGACGACGCGTCAAAAACGACTCTGACTTTTGTGGTTGCTCGGTCCTCTCGTATGACTGCGTGGTGGGGCATATAGTAGCAAAGGGTATTTGTTTTTCCTGCTCCCTCCTGTACCTCTCCCGCTACCCCAGAGGTGAAATATTCTGAGGTTGCCTCGTTATACCTTCTGAGAGCACCATTCTTCTTCAGCCTCGTTGTTAATTGCCGTAGCCTTTTAACTGGAATTTCTCTGTTCGTGTCCAGGTTGACGTTCTCTTTCCATGGCAGACCTACTGCGTAGCGACCATTTTCCATCGTTATTTTCTCCTCGAACCCCTCTAACACCTTATCTTCGTTACTTGGTAGACAATGTTTCATTGTGATGCCTATTGACTCCAAATTCCAGAATTTCTGCAATTCATCCTGTATTCCTTTATCATTAGCTTCGACATGAAGTACCATGACTGCCTGGTCTTTTGTCACTTTCAGTTTGTTTTGATGGTATGGTCCTTGCACTACCCATCCAAGCGTTGTTTCCGCAGCCATTAATTTGTCACCTATTCGTTTTATCTTTCCCGTGAAGAATTCCCAATAAAAACCTGAGCCAATTAGCAAAACTATCGACTTTTGCGTTCTTGTTTTACGGGTGTCGTCGGCAATTGCCAAATCTAGTTTCTTCATCTCTTCGCTGATTTCGTTGCTGGGTCCTGGCAGACAATTACGGGATATCACGTCTACTTTAAGTGCTCCGATTGTGGTGGTCGAGCTCTTGGTTTCCAGCCCTACTGTTACTTGCACCACATCCATTGTCTTCACCGTTTCATTACCGCCGAACGAGCCAATCGTCAACTTTTCTTGTTTGATGATCTTTGCACCAATTGATTCTGCTAATCCAGCTGCGATGAATGACCTTTGGCTGCCGCTGTCAAGTAAGATTCGTGCGTAGTTGCCTGAGGAGTCCCCTTCAATCCAAGCTACCGCAGTTTGTAGCAGTACGCACTGCCTTTCCTGCCGTTCAATGGCTTGCATGGTGCAGGCCGTCGATTCTTGTGGCTGTACCATCGCGGCATGTTGTTCTGCTTTCTTTTCTCGTTTTGTCCTGCACATTGATGTCGCGTGCCTCCCTTTACACTGTTTGCATCGCACGCTGGCTCCGCAGACACGCGCAGTGTGATTTAACTGTGTGCTCCTGAAACATGCCCGCTTAGCTGTTAGTGCTGCATTTTTCTCTTCCATTTGCATATTGCGCCGACAATCCTCAGTCGTGTGGTTGTTTTGTTTGCAAAATACGCACACTCTTTCGGATGAGCTGTAAAAATTTGTTGTCCTTGGAAACTGTCTCGTGCTTTCTTTTGACTGTTTTTGAGAGACCGTTGTTTGCTCCTTTTCTGTCTCCTCTCGTAAGTTTACTTCATGCCGAAGGAATTCAAGCAACCGGGTTAGTGCTTCGGCGCTTTTTTTTTCTGTTGACTCGTTTTGTTGTCTTTCTTCCCCTTACCTGTTCCGCGTGTTCTGCGACAACTCCTTCAACTTGAACTCTACTGACAGTTCTGCAGGAATAGCCCTCTTCAACACCGGCGTTAGCATTGGTGCATAGCACTCGGGTTTCACATCTAGGTATTCAAGGGCGAGCATGTTCACTTGTACCGCCTGTAACAGCCTGCTCGTTCATGTGAAGATCCACCGATTTGTCGTGTCTTCCATAAGCTTCCAATAGCAATTGGTCTGCATGATCGTAGTTCTTTTCCGCGCAAAACTGTAAGCCTTCTATCTCAGCAGCTGCCTTTCCGTCCAATGACGCCATCAAATAGTTGAACTTCTGAGCTTTGCTCATGTTAGGCCTGCCGTGAACTGATGACTTGTATTGTGTCCAAAATCTGTTCCACTCAAGCATATTCCCGTCGAATTTTATAAGCTCTAGCTTTGGCAATTTGACCAACTCCGATTCATCTGTCCTTGCGCTGCACTGTGGGAGTGGTGCTATCGGCGGGCTATTTATGTTGCTTGGTATGGACTCCGCAATGCTCACTTCAAGCTTCGAGAGTATAGCCAATATTTTCAAGTCGTATTCCAGGATTCTTTCAAATTCACTGTCCCCCATTTCGTCTGGTAAATATTGCTCCATTTGGGTATTTGCTTCTTTAAGTCGCGCTTCCATTCCCTTGATCTGTGCTTCAGTGAAGCATAACGTTGTCCTTTCGGCTCTCTCTGCTATTTGCTGTTCGGCTGCGTTGATTAGCTGCCTAATTTGCGCGCGTATCGCCCTCCTCTTCTTTGTTACTATCTCTTTGCTCATATTGGAAGAGGGTTGTCGGAAGTCCTCTTACGTTTCTGTCCGCTCGGCGGATCCCGCTGATTCCGCGGGGGTCTCCTCGTTATCTGGACCAGGTCGATCAGCTGCTCCGACGACGCCGTCTTCTCCGCTGCTCCAAGGCAGACTGCTTGCTTTCGTGGCGTGGAGGTAGATATCCTGGTCACGGCACCACTTGTAAACACGAGAGAGACCGAGGAACCATCTGAATCCTTTCTTTGATGGCTGCCAGAATTCCGATCGCGCGCTCACGCCACGAGGAGCAGATCTTCTTGCTCTTCGTCTTCAGTGTTCATGATGGTGATATTTTACACTAAATGCCGCCCAGATTCAACATTGTCTCCAACGTCTCACTCTCACCACGTCGGCTATTGTGCGACGAACCCTTTCTTTTTATCGGCATTCCAGTGGAGGAGGCGGAATTTCTCGACCTAAATATTTCCTCTAGGAACGTCCAGGAGATGTGTAGAGAACGCTTGGCTGCAGATGTCGCAATCTGGAAAGCGCCAGGTTGGGGTTTTCTGTGGCTGGCAAATGAAAGGATAGAATAAGGACGTTTATTCATGCGGAGCAACATATCAGTGCTTTGCGGCATTCCTAAAAATCGATATGAATACTCCCAGCTTGGAAAGGCATTTTATTGTTTTTGTTTTCCAACCATTTTGCAATATACCAAATTGTGCAATTGGCTCTAGAGGTGCATACAGCCCGCAGATATGCTTGCATTTCCACGCATCGCATGGGTAACATCCAGCACCGCTGTGTATGTTGAGCGCCGATACTACGTGCGACGAGCATCTACATGAAAGGTCTGGTGTACCGTGGCCAACATTTTTGGCATGGTGGGCTGAAATAACGAACCGGGATTGTTAGAGCCTTGTTCCATTACTGGCCAAAACGGTCCTTGTCTGTTTGCAGGCAAGAACCGCGAAAACATCACTGATCGCCAGGGTGCAGCTCAGCAGGCCTTTAAACACATGCTCTATTATTATTTCTTTATTGTTTCTTCCAAAGTCCCCCGAATATCGATTACCAAATGGTAATTTTTCGCAATACGTGTCAGGTCCTCAAAAGACCTAAAAACCTTCCTCTGTTCCTCATAATTCATTAAGCAGACAAACTTGACCGCGCGCTTCGAAGTGAGTAATACTTTTCATTAGAACCATAGAAAGTATTGTAGTGCAACGTATGAAACGAAATTACGAACTTCTCGAGGTATAAATCAGAGCCAAACAACCTCCTTGAGCAGAACATTATCGGCCATCATCAAAAAGTTATTCTCTACACGCCGAACACATTAAAAGAAATTGTTATTTAAATCTTTAAAAGTAATTCCTACCTGCTTCACAACAAGAAAACAAAGTTCATGCAACATATTATACGGCGCAACGGCAACCAGAAAGACATCTACTGCCCATCGCTACCTGGTATACGTAACTGGGGACCGCATTTGAAGTCACATCTTTCGTGCCTTACACAAGCCTGTTCCTGAGATGCCCTGGTGTGGATGGGGCAGTAGCACAAGTGTTAGCAAGGTTAGATGCACCAAATCCATATACTCTGACCTTGTTCTCAGAAATAATTCACCTCACCTAAAATAGCCGAAGCCTGCCTATTTTTAAATGTTCAAAAGCCTGCAAGACAAGACGCAACATCAATCTGACAATAACAAGAACATCTTTAACCCGGAACACTGAAAGGGGTTCCGGAATCTGTTGTCTCAGGTTACGCCCATGGGTCTCTTGGGAGTAGAGTGCTGTCTCTCTTCGCTGTTTACCAAAATCAGCGAGACTGCAGTGGGGTCACCCTATCTCTCTATGATGCTACCCACAGCAACCCAAAGAGCCGATGCAGCATCTACACTACGATCAACTTTTCTGAAGAGGAAACGTTGGCAGTGACTGTTGCACAATTGGTTCTTCTCCTCTCGCCTCCACATCACATGCAGTAACGCACGTTCATGTGGCAGGCGTCCTGACAGCCTTTATTTTGTGTATGCTGAGGTTTTGGAAAAACGCCAGCTATGAGAACCCGCTACACAATGCGAGCAAAAGCCAAAAAATACTCGGTTTTTTCTCGTAGTATTCAGGCGAGCGTATTGGTCTTGCAATAGCTTAATGTCACACAACAGCTGCCAATGTCACATGGGGAAAAGACTATACAGTATGTCTCAAAGAGGGAAGAAACAGGCTGTCTAGGGCTAAAGGGGTAATCCCAGATGAACGCCACACATGAAACTCCCTTTCAGCGCCCTTGTCAGTGCCACTTGATATTTTTTTATACATTTAAAGTAGCCCGCAGCACCACAGTGTAAAACTACTGGTGCCAAATTAAAGCTTAACTGTGTAGGCAAAATTCTTCTGAGAAGCTAATCAATTATTCCTTGCTACAAAGAACGCACGTAAACTGTATATATATATATACCAACTTGCTAAACCTTGCTCAATATTTCCGGTAGATAGAGCAAACTGCCATCACCCTTCTTGTTTTCAGTTTGTAGCTATGCAGAACTCCATTCAATGTAAAGCTCCTGTAAGGTTGAATGTAAGGTTGAATGTATTTAACTCTGTTTTTATTACTTGCCCCCAATACATACCTCGAACATACCCTCTATAAATATCACAATTTGAGTTCCTAATTTACGAGCTTCTGGAGCTGTGCGTATTGGTAGACGATTTCAGAATTAATTATGACGTCTCGTCATGGAAGGCCTAATTGTCCAACCTGCACTATGGTGATTCACTATTCAACCTGTAGAAAGGTGCCGTGGACTCGGTGATCTGTGACCTCTGACATTTATAGGCTGCGGAAGCTCCCGTAGCGCGGAGCACGGTATAAGATAATATAGGAAAAGAAGAATGCATTAAAACGGTCTCTGCTTGTAGGTACAGCACAGAAAATTAGCAGGGAATGTCCGAATTCGAGTTATGAAAGTGAGCAGTCGTGGTGAGTTCGGTGAGCGTCCTGTGAGCCTAGGTGGGCGTACCCACTCGCGAGTACACTGATTTGTGCTTATTGCATGCAAAGTCATGAGTGAGTATGATGAGTGTGTACACACCCACATTCAAAAAAAGAGTACGATGGCGAGTGAGTACAGACGTAAGTACAGTACCATTGAGTATGGCACCCATGAGTACAGCCCTCATAAGTATGAGTACTCGAGAGTACAGCACTTATAATTGAACTACTCATGTGTATGTGTACTCATGAGTACAGAGTACTCAAGAATACACGGTACCCATGAGTACACAGTACTCATAAGTACAATACTTAAGGGTACTGTATTTGCGAGTGCTTCCACTCGTGAGTACAGCAGTGCAAACATGTTTTGTTCGCGAACTCGTGTCCGGGCACGCGCATACGAGTCTGGAACATGTAGCAATTCCGCTGTGCCACTTAACTCTAAAGGATGGTAAAATGAGACAAATAAAACTGCGCCTCTCTCCTTTCCCGGTCCCTGTTTGGCAGTGTTGGTGTTGGTTTGGCAGTTATAAGTGACTTTTATTTAGCTCGCAAAGATAGGTTTTTAGCAGACCGACTGAAGACAGCCATGTCAGCAGATATTTTTAGATTGGTTGACGACTACCTTGTAGTGTTTCCATATGACAAACCGAGCACTAATACTTTGATGCAACAACTCCTAACAATTCTTACTGACTGCTTGAAGCCTCTAGTAGTAACCTATGAACTAACTGTTGGATGATGTATCCGTTTTCTCGATCTTCACCTTTCTTTTATTCATAAGCACATTTGTTGGAAATACGAACCTCGAGGCAAGACGTCGCTTCTTGCGTATGACTCGGCGCATTCGAAATTTGTTAAAAGAAGAATTGCGAATCTTTGCCTGAAAAATTCACGTGTTAAGTCATACGTTCATATGATGCGCTTTAGTTTCATGGATAAGGTTAATCGCCTAATAATGCAGGTTATTCTGCATATCTATTAACGTCCGTAGCCGAAGGTTTGGCGAATAAAATGAAGACTAGGCAAAAAAATGATCATAATAACAAAAAGAAAGGGAAGGTTGCAGTGTTGCATACATACGTATACATAGTGTGTCGCATAATCTAAAAATAATTGCCAAGCGTACCGATGTAAGTGTTGTTTTTCCAGCCCCAGATAAACTTTCCAGACTATGTAAACACGTGAACAGCGATACCCCAAGTTCTGAGGTTTGTAGGAAGAAGCACCAACGACAGTTCATCCCATGGGCCACAAACGTAGTATACAGCATACCTTTATTGCGTGCCACAGAATATATTGGGCAAACGGGGACATGCGGTAATGATAGGCTAAAGAAACTCAGTTACAACGTGGAAAAAAGCAAAAGCGGCCATGTAGGAGTACATTGTAGGGACTGTCCTGGCTGCGAGCCTATCTACAGTAGTAGCGCAATATTGTGTAGAAATAAGCTTAAACTGACGAGGGAAATTATTGAGGCTTATAAGATAGCAAAAAGAGAAGAAAAGTGGATAAGCGTCCCTTTCGTTGCGCTATCATCAAAAGAAATAAACCATCTAGACGGTTTGTAAGCACATGGTGGTAGTGATGTCGTGGCGGAATTGTTATATTTTATTTTCACATGTTATGTGTCGATTTCTTTGTTGCCTTGGTTTCTGCTGTATTTATATGCCAGACGTCACAGCCATAAACTTCAGTTGTTGTTCAGCACCTGTGTGTCTTGCTCTCCCTATTGTCCTCGTTTCTTGTTTGCGGTGTGAATTCAAGATTATATATTCCACTAAGCAAATACTCGGAAGCCGGAGCTTCAATATGACATATTGGTTAAATGTACCCTATAGACGGTATTCGTTGAAAAGTTTAGCGGTCAATTTCTTCGCTTCGCAACACTGCAAATGGCCACAGACATGGCCGATGCGCCACGGACACGGCGCAGCCTGAGGCACTGCGGCCGCACGCCGAAGAAAAAAAAGACACCGGCGTTCGTAATCTGCTCCGTTCCAATCCGATTCTAAACGTGGCGCCAACAGAAATGTTATTAATCGCACTCAGCGTGAACTCGACGCAATACTTTGCGTTCGGCGAAGAGTTCGTAACGTGAAACACAGTCATGTGTTTCACAGTCGTGGTTAGGACGGACAAGTGCCGCCATAAACTTAAACTTAAGTTTACGTCGGCTTAAACTTAAGTTTAAGTAAACGTAAACTTAAACTTAAGTTTACGTTACGTCGGCGTAGCCCGACGTAACGAGCGCGCCGCCGGACGCCGATCGCGAGAAAATACAACTTCGTTTAATTTGAAAGAACTAGGATACAGTATCTCACTAAGTTCTATTAGAACCACAAAAGATGTTTTTTTAACAAAAAAAAAGCAAGAAGTATTTGAAAACTTTCAAATTTCGTGCCACAGTGACGTGTTATGAGCAGGAATGACGTCATACGGGCCAACAATAAAACATAATTTTCACTGCGTTAACTGCACGTTAGCCTTCAAGTGATGCGGTCAAATGGAACTAGAGGCCTCATTACAGACGTCCAGTCATGTGTCGTCGCAACGGGTCAGTTAGGCGGCCGCCAACCGCACAAAAAAGGTTCGGTGACGTCATAGAAAAGTTGCGGGAAATTGGCTAGGGGGTCGCGACTGCTTCACACGTTTTCTTTAATATCTCCGTTATTTATTCGAAGATTCCGATGATATTGGTATCATTGTTATCGGGACTAAGCAGTCTTTCTAATAAACCCAACTTGTATTTTGTCTTCATGGCTCCTTTAAACGGTTGCATGGAGGAGAAGAGGGGTGGCTGATCTGCGGGCCGTGCGCACAACGTCGCCTAGCAACAGACCCTTGGCCACAGATATGGCGGCGCACACTTGGTTGCCTGCATGCATTCCACACCATTGAATACCGAGGATACACTAATTGTTTCAACAGGGCAGGCTCACCGCAATGATTTTTCAATAATTTTGTTTTTGTAAGAGCCATTTTTTGGCCTACAATTTGGTCATACGTGCTTACAAACCACTTGAGTATGTCACCCCAACAATGCTACGCGGCCGTACTTCTCGCTTTTTAGCTGGAACAAAAAAACAATAGTTGAACACGTTTTTGATGCAGGGGATAGAGGACAACTTATCTTTAATTTTTGAAAGTTTGGAAAAAGCTAAGATTGCCTTTTTTCTTTTCATTCGCTTTCAAAATATAGCAAAATGCGTTACGTAGCTGCAGAAGAACGCGTTTTTGAAAATGCACCCTCTTCACCACATAAACTAAAATTGGTATGAAGATTGAACACAAACAGAAGAATAACACTAAAAAAATGAATATTCAAGCTTGATTATATGCAGCAAAAAAATGGCCCACATTTGGGCAATTTTCGAGAAATTTCCTTATTTTGAATTATTAAAGAAGCCATGAAGACAAAATACAAGTTGGGTTTATTAGAAAGACTGCTTACTCCCGATAACAATGATACCAATATCATCGCAATCTTCGAACAAATAACGAAGATATTAAAGAAAACGTGTGAAGCAGTCGCGACCCGCTAGCCCATTTCCCACAACTTTCACATGACGTCACGGAATCTTGTTTGTGCAACTGGCGGCCGCCTAACTCACCTGTAGCGACGACACATGACTGGACGTCTGTAATGGGGCCTCTAGTTCCATTTGACCGCATCACTTAAATGCTAACGTGCAGTTAACGCACTAAAAATTATGTTTTATTGTTGGCCCGTATGACGTCATTCTTGCTCATAACACGTCACTGTGGCGCAAAATTTGAAAGTTTTTACATACTTCTTGCTTTTTTTTCGTTAAAAAACATCTTTTGTGGCTGTAATGGCGCTGAGTGAGATACTGAATCCTAGTTCTTTCAAAATAAACGAAGTTGTATTTTCTCTTCATGGCTCCTTTAAAACTATTTCCCACAGTAAGCCGAGTACCAATACGGCTGATGGTTTGGGGTTATGCAAAATCGTTACACGAAAAGTACTAACGCGATAGCTGTGGAAGGTTTCGTTTATAAGCGGTAGAAGTTTGAATTTTTTCGCGAGCTGCCTGGCGCGTCAGCGGCCTGAGCTGTCGTTGCTAATTTTTGGGGGGAAGTAAATTTTTTTCCCACAAAATAACGAAAACATCGGTTTGCTCGTGCGCACAAGGTGCTATTTATGCAGTTTTGGTTGAAAAGCCCCGGTTACACTGGGTCTCCTTTTTAGGAAAAATGTTATATCGGCAAGACTGCTAGGTACGTTATCCACAGGCTGTGAAAAAAACGCTCTATTGCACAGGCTTTGATCTTGTAGGGGTGGGGGGGTAGCTGCATAGCTGATCATTGCCGCCTGTGGCTGTAAGTTCTTCAGTTTTAAGAGATGCTGGTGTTACGCTGTTTTTAAATAGCACGGCAGTCGTTAAGTGCATGAGGCTCGTTGCCCATATAATGCAAATAGCCTGGTGGATATGGATAATGCATATAGCCTGGTGGAAGAAGAAAATTATTGGTCGAAATGGGCGCTGTCCACGTGCGGGAAACTTGTTATGTATTTCGTCGAAGAATTTCCAGTGTTGATTTCTCCCGTTTTTCGCAAAGGCTCTTGCACATTTTGTATGTATGCTTGTGATGAAACAATACCAGTTTATGTTCAGTGCTTGTCTGATGCATTTTTAGGTACGGAGTTCCTTAGGAACGCACAATGTCCATCTGCGTCACTGTGCATAGCATTTACAATCGCAAAAAATCACGCCGGCCCCGGCAGGATTCGAGCCTGTGACTGGTAGACCAGACACAGTTATTGTCAGTCGTCTCATTCATTGTGCTATAATCGTTTTTTTTATTATTACGAGGCTTGCATTTTACAACATAATACATGCAGGGTTCAACACATGAATGACACCAAACTGAAAAATAACGCCACCAACACGACCAGGGCTGCCGTTGTCATTTAAAAGGGTTTTAACGTTGCCAGTGGCTGGACACTTGAACGCCATTCCGGCACGCATTCATGCAATTTCTGTTCTTCTATATACCTTGAAATATATTCCCCCAAATACACCCGCGACGACCGAGCGTATACATCGCTGTAGACATAAGCCGAGCGTGCTCGCCAATACTCTGGAAGCCAAACAACATTAGCATGTCCAATGGCATACCATCATCGTCATCTGCTGCCAGGTAACGAATTCCGTGTGGGCTCAGGGGAGCACTTTGCGCATAGTCCTCTGAAGAACGTCCCAGAAGACGACACCTTCCCAACAGTGTAAGAACACGTGATCTGCTGTTTCGGGCTTTTCACACAGTGTACAGTGCGTACCCCAGGGAACAAAGAAGCCCCTTTCTGCCACCCATGTCTTTGTGGTTAATGTGTTGGTGTGAAGTTTAAAAAAGAAAGACTTCACCCCTGAAGGTACTATGATTTTTTTCACGCGTTTAAGAACGTTTTGCCCAGGGCCTCCAGCGTATAAGGCTCGGTACATAGGAACCGGGAGGATAACGCTACTCACAACATTATACAATTTCCTCCGTGTAACAGTACTCAAATACTCTTTTGAAAAACGCAAGCTCAGAAACCTCACCGCGTCGACTACTTCCTTTTAATAGCCGTGAAAACCACCACTCATGCGGCCGCTCGTCACAACAAAATTGGGCAAAACTCGTACGAGTCGAAACTGACACACAGTCGTCAATAAAGGATCGTATACATCGCGAAAAAATAAAAATCTGTTAACAAGCGGTCGCACGAACAAGTGGGTCAGCCCTAGCCCACCCTCCTGAACTCGCCTGAAAAGATTTGTTCGGCTACTTCTCTCCCAACTTGAGGCCCAAACAAATACCGCGAACACGCGGTGAAGTTTCTGCACATTCACTCGCGAACAATGTAGAACTTGCATCGCGTACCACAATTTGCTGCCAAGAAATACGTCGCATGCGTTTGCCCTTGCAAACGCTGATAAACCAGAGCCCCTCCGATTGTCAGCCTTCTCGCGCAGCTCTTGAGCTTGCGCACGCCAATATGGCTCACTGCCTCTATAATACTCCAGTGGAGTGCCCAAGTACTTGACGGGATGAGTAACCCATTTGATGATGGCAAAAAACTTTGGCGTTCTTGACCAATCGCCGTTCCAGAACCCGACACACTTTCTTCAGTTCACCACAGGCTTTCTGGGACAACTCCAAACCGTTTGACGATTTCGACTACGCGAACGACACTTACCTTGTTGTGACAAAACACCGCGACATCGTCCGCATAGGTGAGAAGTATATACCGTGGTGGTTCATAACAGCGGCCTTCAGATCATCGTATGCACTAGGGCCTAGGGCCGGCAGCTGGACCCGCACAGTGAGGTCGGCAGGAAGGTTCTGTAAGGTGACGTGGTACCTGTTATCCTGGGAGTGTATGTTCTTGATGTAAAAATGGCTCTCCAGGATCACCAACCGCGTTGTGTGCCTACCGACTGATTCAAACTGAACCAGCCTGGGTAATTGGTATGGCGGGTGACGTTGGTCGCGTGCCGTCATCGCCGTTTTGGCTGGGGAAGCTGCGGTGCAATGCCATGGCGAAGCCGCTTGTCCGCGTCGTCAAATTGTAGGCGGCCGACCAAGGTAGTGTGGCCGACCCCTCGCTTATTACGGCTGCGCTGGCTGTGCAATGCAAATGACGAGGCGAGCAGCGTAGAACGGGGTGCCTCTACAGGCCGGGTGCCGAGTGAGTGAGTTAACAAAGATGATGATGGTGTTGCTGATGAAAATGATGACTGTGATGGCCCCACAACCTTTTCCGTTTTCACGCGGATGAACTCTATTACTGAACAGGCAGAATCTGAGGTAGTTGGATCATATTTGATTAAATACTGCTCAGCCTAAAATTACCTGGGGACGCAGACATAGAAGAGATACGAAGCACCAGCGCTGTGACTACCAACTTGTGCTTCTGCTTCTTCTCTCGCCGTTGTCTGCGTCCCCAGTTAAATTTAGGCTGACCGGTATTTAAGGTATTATGGATGCGGGTGGAGTAAAACTATATTGGATTACGGTATTACACTTACGATGTAACTCCGCTTGCGGCGCATCCGGTAGGAAGGTTGTGGTCGTGGCTTCAGCTTTCAGAAGGGCATTTTCGCGGTCGAGCCTCTCGTTCTCATGATTGGTGTGGAGCAGTTAGCAACGGAGTTTTTTGTATTTAAGCATTTCTTGTAATTTATTGTTCCAGGAACGAGGTGGCTGGTGAAATTAGCAGTCTGGGTGGGGAAAAGTACGGGGAAAGGCCTGAGGAGCTAATCTGGCAGCGGACGGGTTGAATGTAGGTGCGGAGTCTCTTTTGTTGGCGATGGGTGCCTTGGGGGTGGGTGGCATTCGGCCTATCTTGGCCGGCTGATGGAGACCAACTAGGCATACGTGGGCGACCGTGTTTGAGGCTTGAACTTTCGGGAGCAGTCCGTAATGCCCAGCAAGGAATGGGCCTTCGCACACGATGCACAGGGGGTGGCATTGATGACTGTGTAACGGGTTCAAAGTGCCACAAGAAGAGCACCTGCGGGACCCTTGTGCAGTAGGACAGATGTTTTTGCGGTGTCCGGTTTTGCACCAAAGGGCGCACGCTTCGGGCTTGCGCCAAGGCAGTTTGGAGCAGTTACATCGGTACATCGGTAAAAAATCCAGTAACGAACCTTTGCTCAGTACGACCCTTAAGGTAAGTAAAAAATCCAGTAACACATCCAGCAAGAAGAAATCACTGGATCTGTTACTGGATTTGTTACATGGATTTGCTAAATTACAAATTACCGTATTTGTTGCCTTACAGTAACCAATCCAGTAAAGGACCCTGCTGCATGAGGGTTTACACGCCAGCGCTTCTGCGGCGCAATGTCCTCCTCAGTGTTTTCATTTAGTTTTCTGGACATGTGTTTGTGTCTAGACCTGGCACAACAACCCCTGCCATAGTCACTGAAGGGTGTAAAACTGTGTGGTCTGGTGCTGTCCTTTCCATAGTTATGTGAACTCCGCACACAATGTATTCACCAATGCACGGCTGCGTACAATTTCCTCGCCACGTGAAGTCATAGAGAAAGCAAGTACCAACCGCGGAGCGCACCGTCTGTTGATACTGGTGGCAACACTGGTGGCCCCAACAGGCACCGACCCTGAAAAACATCAACACGCGCACTCAGGGCCACTGCCCTGTGGCGCCACCCGTATCCTCGGTGGTGCGCCCCGCGTTTCTTAGTTCAACAGTGGCCAGTATTTTATTTTCTATCACAAAAATCAAGCATACGTGCTTTTTTTATAAACTAAGACTGCGAATGTGACTTATGTATTGATGTTTTCCCTCAGATATGCGTCACGTTTTGTTTTTTCGCAAAATTGTTGAGAAATATAAGCACTGCCACAAGATTTATGCCCCAAAATGGCTTTCCATATACAGCGTGTTTTAGCAAATTTTAGCGAAAGTTTCAAAGTATACCGATGCTCTCTAAAACGACGCAACCAAATGCATGTCGCTGCTTTTGTAGTTAGTGTGTCACGGAATGTTTTGTGTTCTGCGAAATTAGGAAATATGTAAAATTTTATTTTGCCAACTTCTGCAGCAACCGAGGCTGCAAAGAATTGCAATTAGAAAGTTGCACAGAAGTTTCCAAATCTTCTGAATATGCAGTTTGTCTTTCAATCTTTGAACTGTTGGTGCTTTCCAGCTGAATATGAAGCCCACAAAATCAGAAAAACACGTCGTGGTATGCCCTCATGCGCGTCATAAATGCGGTACTCCCAAGCGTTCAGCCTACAAAGAATCGCACGTGCAAAGCCGCTTAGAAAGCGACCGGTGAGGTGAAGGACCTGTTGCTGCCGGCAGCGCAAGCGCGAAGCGCTGCTTTGCTAATCGCAATAAGGAACTGTCGTGAGGGGAGCACATCGCTGGCTAAATGGCACAGCTAAAGACTACGTCGCTGCCTTTTGGTCTGTTAAACTGCAGCGCAGCTGTGGCATTCGGTACACGGAGCGCTTGGCAGCGCTACAATCACGGCAATACTCTTTTTGGGTCCTATACAGGCCCCCAATTGGGAGTGGTGTCAAATATATATGCTTTCTTGATGGCTGGCTGAGCTCGAATAATAGCCGCAACTTTATTAAATATGGGGAGGCGATTTAAAGGTTCATTTTCTTACGATATCTTCAACGCAAACTGACCTATGTGGGGACAGGATGATGAATTGTCTGAAAAGCGCAATAAATAATTCCACGAGCGTATCTAGAAAACACTTTCCCTTATGTGTTCATTACAAACACAACCGAGAGCAGTCTGTGCTCAGGGGTGGTCAACGCTGCCATACATGATGGCAGCCCAATATTTTTAGTATATAACAATAGGGCACATGACAATTAGGTGAATAAGTTACCTAAGAAAAGGTTTGAAAGGCATATAATAAAATTTATATAACAAAAGGTTCGTTTTTGTTAAGTTTAGTTATCCTAATAAACAGCTAAACACCTTATTTCAATAAATTACCCGCATATTTCTAATCGGTTAAAAATATTCAAACACTATCCGGCTTCAGTCACGTTGATTCTTTTTCATTTTGTTTACTGTTTTTGCAGTGTACTCCCTTTCGCCTTAACTCACCACAGTTCCCATTATTTCTCTTTTATCTATCGTAATTTACTTAATTTACTTTCTTCACTTCATTCCTTTATATACACATTCCTACTTTTCATTTCGCTCTACCTTTGTTTCTTATCCACTCGGATTCATTTGGTTCGCTTTGATTCCTGCTGATTCACATCGATCTAAATTAGTTTACTCAGTCTAGCTAAAATATGTACTGAACTTATTTGAAATTCAAACGTGCTCCTCTTGGTTTGCGTAGTTCTTCTTAATGCACTTGTATTTATATTAGTGCACTTTTGAAACCTGTTGGTACGGTTTGATTCTTTCTAATGGAAGCGATATGCTTTACTTCATTTTATTTCAAATAATTTAGGACCATGCCTTTTGATTCGCATTGAGTTGTCACTGTTTGCGTTCTCTTTTTTCGTACTTTATATTTCATTCATGCTAAGTATTTTAGGTTCCCGCTGCTTTATTTTATCCAACTTAATAATTTATTACATACACTGGGTACCTTTAATACCTCCCAATTCACAATGATCACAGTTGTTTGTTTTTTTCTAGCTCATTTTTTTGTTTTTATTTTTTCATCTCTTTTTTAATAATTTATTTTTTTACAATGCTGACACTCTCGATAGGGATCATAGCAAGCAGGATTGCATACCGTGCATGCAAGACCGTATAATTGGGCATGCTTCCTTCTTTAGTCACAAGTACGCACGCAAACGCACAAATATTCACACAGATTTAAATGTATGCGCGTGTATGCTACAAACTCCAGTAACTGTAGAAACACAAAACGTGCAGATCAAACAGGCAAAAATAGTGCTACTACAAAGCTACAGCCACGCCAAATACACAAAGAAACAAGCGGATCGAACTGCTAAAAGCGGTATACACATGCCTGATTTTATTCAACAGAGGATTAGTGTTATGCCGGTATTCACCAATCCAGCAGTTGCTTTAACTGACATCATTAGTAAGTGTTCCTTATCACCCAGTCCATTCTATTCCACTCACGTAATGCAACGGGAAAAAACCAGTACATAAACCTGTCGTTGCTACATGAATATTTGGATGGGATCCGGTCATTAATGCGGCGTTTAGGGCCGGTCTGAGGACCGTGCTTATGTGTATCGATCATGCAACTATTATGAATGACCTGAAAAACAGAATTATAGGCGAGCGTTCCCCGCTATCACTTACAGAGTTTTTAGTCGCGAAGCAGCCAAATGATTAGTGGGCGAGTTTGTGGGCTTGTGTTTATTATGGACTCTTCTTATGGCCTTTCGATGGACAATTTTCAGCTTTTATTTAGGGTGGTCGAGTGCGGAAACAATTTCACGTTGGCACATTCTAGAAGGTGTCTAACAAACTTCCTGTGAGCTAAAAGTTTAGTAGAAGTGGGGCACGTTTTCACACCCCCTTTTAGACGGAATAGCTTGCGCAATGCCGTGGCAGTAACGTTTGTCATGTATGCATCCCAAGCATGAACGCAAGTAGGCGTGATTCCTGAAAATTTATGTTGATGAAACCTAGCTAAGGGTATCCCATTACAGAAGTAAACCAAAGTAGGAGGCTATTTTGTTGTTCATACCATTATAGATACGCATTCTTTAATATGTATGGTCATTTGGCAATAAGAACAGGATTTCTCTACATTGCCAAGATACATATTAAACATTACGTGGTAATTATAGTTACCAATTTCTCTGCAAATGATCCACTCATCTGTAAATAACTTGACAATGCACTCAATATTGGGAGTTATGTCGATAATAAAGATTAAGGAAATAGCGTGATGAGCACCGCCCCTGCCAAACACCGGATGTGACAAGTACGGTATGTGGTAGTGGATTTACGAAAACAACTCTGATATATTCGCGAGGAAGTTTTTTATACATCCCGACCTAACGCATTTACTAATCACGCTTTCCAATTTGCAGTTATTTATTATGGCCAACCTGATGAAACGCCTTGGGGAAAACTAGTGGTGTTATGTCGGTTTTGGGGTGGTTATTAGTGCATACTGCGAAGTTGTGAACTACTTCTGTTGGCTGTGTAATAGATAGCTGCGTAATATTAACCACCGGCACAGAGGGCTCCATCGACTCGATCCTGCAATCCTTGTGCAGTTTATACAGCCATCACTGGTGGTGGTCAGGGTGGACCACTCATTTGTCGTGGTGTCGGGGAGAATACTGCTCAGAACAGCGATCATGTCTGGACGTAGAGAAGGGGAGGTGAACGACTACTGTACCTTGTGAAGCCTTGTTTGCCTCCGCGTCAGCCCATTCATTCGCTGCAAATCCACAGGGGCCAGGAACCCTCTGAATTTTCAAGAGATGTCTTTGCTGCGCCGCAAAAAACACAGCTTCACAACTTATACATCATGTGCGATATAAGCAGCTTACCTTACGACAAACATGAGGGACCGGAGCACTGGCTTGGCACCACAAAACAAGGTCCAGGCTTGATATGGTCTTAAGAGACTAAATGAATGGCCTCCCGGATGATTAACAATTCTGTAGCGGTAGAGGTTGTCTTGTGGTCCAGTGTGAAACGTCGGGTTACTCTCATGCTTGGAATTGCCACAGCCGCGATTGACCTGTACTCAGTCACGAGTCACAGAGGCATCGGCGTACGCATGCGTAGTTCTGGCATGTGTTTGTCGACAACTGTGATGTCAATTGTTTGAGCGCCAACGTGGGCAAATAAGACTTTTTGATAATTCTCGTCACAGAAAGATGGATTGATTGTCTTGATAGCACCGTCAAAGAATTTGGCGAAACGACCACTGGAGCGTAACTAGAGGGAATTATGCGTTGTCCCTCTAATGAACTATATTCATCAGGAAGAGACGTGGAATTTGTAAGGTTCGGAGACAAGAATAAATAGTACGACAACATAACAATAAATGCCAAGACATTAGTAACACCAATGGGTTCGGTAATGCGGAACGCAGTTTGTAAATAAACAGCTCGTATGAACCTTCAGGGCATTAACGCGTGCTTTAAAGAATCGTACACGTGTCCAAATGAGAAAAGGGTCTGACGTTCCGATGCGGAATTAGCTGCTAATTGATACGCCTGTTACAGGGTAAGGCGTTCGTAAAAGTGCACAAACGGAGCAGAAGCTGGTTGTTCTGATACACCCGGAGCCCGGTCATGCAAGGCCAGGATTGCCAGAGTACGGACGCAAGCGCAGATTCTTTAGAGCAAGTAGGAATCAGAGCACACGCGCTACGACGGCGACTCGCAACAGCGCTCTTGAGCTTTGGCGGCTGGTTGCCACGGTTGTGGAAAAACGTGGCCGGGGAGCAGTCCTGCAGCTCGGTAGATACCCCAGCACCATGCCCTGTTCCGACCGCCTGGCTTCTGAAAGTTCTCGTTCGCGCTTCCTGTATCAATCCGCGCACCGCACAACTTCGTTCTCCTTTCTTGGGTCTCAAGTTGGGAGCCATTTACGCAAGTGACAAATCATCACCCATTTCGTGCAATTGAAAAATGCCATTTTTGTTTTTTATGCGTCTTCGGCCATTCGTCGGAGTTTCTTGAGGACATTATCCGGAATACGCATTACACCTCTGTGTCTAAAAATTGCAAACGTCGTTTTTGTATGCACAGTTTGCCGCCGCTCTCCTGAAACTATAGCTGTTATGTAATCGCAGCACTGCAATATCTTCACATAACGACTATAGGTCAATCACCTACGGCAAGATAAACGAGCAGATATCTTTAAATTTAAAAGATTTTCAAAGCGCGCAGAGCTCTTATTTATAAATTGACGCACTCAAGAGTTAGGGAATTTTGCAAAGCGAAGCATGCTGTTTGGAGAAGACTTTGTATAGTTTGAAAGTAATGTGGTTCGGAATTTTTTTCAGGATTATTTGCGCCAAATTCAATGTGGCAGCCTCCTACAGCACATGGGAACCGTGTAATGTAAAAGTGAGTATTTTTAAAAATATGTGCGGCGCTGGAAAGAATGCGTTTCGTTGAGATTAAATTATTTCTTGCACGCTAAACAAATTTTCTCAACAAATTTTTGTAATGGAATTGTGTTACTTCAACGGCGTTTATTGTGCCGTGATTCGCATTTTGTAGTATTGTTAATGGTCGTTTTTCAAAGGAAACCTGGTAGCGAATTCAATTATGACGGACGGAGACAATTTTGGCGAGCATAGTTGTAAGCACGGTGGTGTTTTGAAAAACTATCAGCGGTTCACTACACTGTTCACGAAAGTTTGCTAAAATCGCACTGGTCGCACAGAATTTGTGGCACATTATTATCATTTCTCGGCTCGTACGCACACAACGCCAGCTAATATTTTGGCATTATTGGCCACAGATCAAGGCTATTCCAATGCGTTCTGCTGGGCCTCGAGGAAGTCGGCTAGCCCTGTTGAATTTATCAAATGTATAAACTGCACTGATCATATTAGTAAAGCCGTACAGTATGATATGTTGGGAAAGCATTCAAATCTTTCCTAAAAGGGAGATATCTGACATTGTACATATATTCAAGGGCAAATGCATTGCATAAGTAAAGGTTAATATTTCGTCAAAGAAATTCAGCATTTTCCTGGACTGTTCTTCGAGGCCAGGCCAAATGTTTCAACGCATGCTGTCTCAAATCCTGTACTTATATTTTTGCATTAAAGTCATCATGATGATAGAGTGCGTAGTACTTGGTTTATTTATTGCTAATTGAACCTCTTCGTATAAAACCTCCACAACCTGATCTTCGTACGTGTATTTTGGTGCAGGGACCCGTACCACATAAAACGTGGTTTTCTGAGCCTAATGGCAACAGCCGGTAGATGTTCTTAAAATAAGTGCTGTAAAATTGTTAGACATTCCCTGCTCTAGCCCTATCAACGAAAAACGCCAGCCTTAACTGAGTTCATAAAAAATTCTCGCGATAAAGGAAAACATTAAAGGCAGAAATCACTCTAACCATACTTACCTGGCTGACCACTATTTCCCGCTGATAACAAGATAGCTCATTTAAAACAACGGAACATTTAGCATCGCTCGCAAGTATTCGAGTATATAACGTAGCGATAAGTCATCACCAGTGGTGCCGTGTACCCAACCACAAACTCTTACCACCTTCTGCTATATTGCTTGCCTTCCCTACGCCCGGAGTTTGCAAATACTGTACTGTAAATAGGGGAGCACTAATGGGTTCGGAAATATGGGAGCTTTAGGCGAATATACTCAATCAATGTTGCCAAATTTCTGTCTGGAGAGGGAATGCTGTTTAAATCTCAGGGTAATTCACCTAGTGTGTTTACACCACTCAAGTATACCGCCTGTGCTATCCGATTAGGTTAAGACTGGACCAGGCAGCATTCTGTAACTGGTGATGAAATGGGGGTGGTACATGACCATCGTTCAAAGTCGCCAAGGATTCGTGGCACCCTGTATTGATGCGCAATCTTTATGTCATCTAGAAAGTGTTACTTTATGCAAGACCTCTCTTTTTATTTTGCTGGCTAAAAAAGTACGTGTCGGGTGGGGGTGCATTATGTGCCCCCAAGCACATATTCAATGAATGACACTACTCCTGAATGCAAAGGACAAGAAGTGCGGCGTGCGGAGTGCGTGCACTTTGAGCGAAATAGAGCTTCCCAAATATAAAAGAGCACAAGTGTGCAATATAACCTTCCTTGTAATACTGAGGAGCGGGAGGGCGCACTCATGCAAGGGAATGACATGACTGTGCATACAACGTGTACGAATCGTGGGATCCTGAGTCCACGCGCCGTGTTCTCAAAGGTTCTTCTATCAGTTCTCCTCTTAGCAGCAATTAAGGCGTTACGTGATCCTGTAGTCGCCAAATAATACACTGCGCTGCTTCAAGATATATACGAGAGATGCTGGCAAAGTATAGTACTCCATCAAAGACCCAAAATTCCTATCTAGAAGGGTGGTCGAAAAGGGGAGACAAGATCTCTGAAACTGTTTACCGCCCTTTTCACGAGTGTGTTCAGAAAGCTTAAGTGCCGGAAAGTTTAAAAGCATGTATGATTGAACGGGGAATACTTGAGTCGCCTAAAGGCCTGAATACATGGAGCGAATATGCGACGAAAAGTCGACGAACAGCGCCCGGCGGCGTCCGCCAGACGCCCGGCGGTGGAAAAAACGTCGTCTGCCACCGATCTGCCGAGGAAAGATGAGTTCGCCCGGCGTCGACGGCACCGGAAGCGGCAGACAAACAGCCTACCAAAACTAGCCAATCAGGAGCGCTCGCCGCTCGCCCCCATTTCCGCCTGCTCCGCTTGTCTGCGTCGTCTGCTGGGCGATGTTCACCGTTCACGGCGGTCGCGCGCTTGGTACACTGTCGTCGTCGAAAGCGGCCCGGATAGAATTCAATGACCGTAACCATTCAGCGGAGGTAGTGACAAAAGCTTCCCGCGTAGTTGGAGCAAACGATGAAGTGCAGACGATTTTCGCCCAGTGCAGCCAGACCACATTCAGATCGCCGCTTCCTTCAACTGCGGCGGCACATGCATATCGGCAACACAATAACAAGATTAGAAACTACTTTTACACAATAATTTTACGCTTTTTTGATATGTTCCATAATTTTACAAAAAGTTGTAGTGGTATCGAAAGTTTTTGCTTAAGATGCGCTTCATTTCGCAGCATTTGGCTCATCTAGCCACACTGACAGCGACCCAGCGGTGAGGCAGCGGTGGACGCCGTGTCTTCGCCCCGTGTAGCGCAGCCCGACGAACACTCGGCACTGCGCCGCGGCGGATTTTCCGCCGGGCGAACTTCGTCGTGAAAGTTCGCTCCATGTATTCAGGCCTTAAGGTTTGTGACGAAATTGTATCGTTCAGTCAAAATAGTCAGAAATTACAGAGAATGCTTCGTCAATTGAGGTGTGAAAGCTTGGTTGCAGGTTTAAAAATAAATTACCAAAAATACAGGTCATGGTCTCTAAGAAAGTCAAGGAACGTGCCATTAGGGTAGGTAACGTACTCTTGGAACCCGTGAGCGATAAGTCTATCTTCAGTAACTCATAAGTATTAGCCTGACTTTTAAAGGGGCCCTGAAAGGCGTTTTGAGCACACTAAATTGACTAGCGCAATCGTTAGATTGGGTCGTCAACATCATCTGTGCCAAGTATTACTCTTTTACGCGCAGCGGAAAGCTCACACTTTTGTTGCAAAGTTTGTCGCTTTTTTCTCACCCTTTCCTTCATGTTTTTGGACGCCGCCATCTTCACATGTCTACATCATCGATTCCCAGATGTTCGTCATGAGCTAGACATCCTGCTATTGGGCGGCTTTTTCACGCACTTCCGGCAAAGAGATGAGTCGTCTGCTCAGCGTCGGCTCGCCGGCTGATCTGCCAGCGGGGTGCCGGAGTGCTTGGACATTTTACGACAAACGAAACAAGTGTAAACAAACGCTTAACCGTTTGTATTGAATGCAACAGGGTCATAACACGACATGAATATTCTCTTACTTGAGTACGTTCCATAAAGAAAGCGTTGAAGCCCCGTGGCACTTCTTTCTTGCAATCGCAGAGAACGCCCTGAGCCGAATGCCCGGGTTTGACGCATACATTTTATTCACCTTCCAAACAATCCAGAGACGCGTTTCGAACGAACACAACGTCACAACATGCGTTGCAAGTCCGAACCGCGATTGACAGACGATGGGTTGCCTCCTTCTGCCCCTCGTAAATTCGGCACTCACCTCGCGCACCGTTTGCAGGGACGAACAGCAAGTCACTTAACTCTGGCGCACAAGCCGAGATGGCTTTTAGCCACGCACACTGCACATACCCCATGCGAGGTTGAGTCGTACGCCGCTTGAGAAAGATAATCCAGAACATGGGAAGCACTATCCACCCGCAGAAGCACAACGTCGCATTTCATCGCGAAACAAAGGCGTCCACAACACAACACACACACCATCGCCTCCTGTAATGCCAAACGCATCTCGCACTTCCAAATGGGAGTGAGTAGTATGCCTGCAGTGCCCTTATGCCGCGAGGTGGGGCCCCAAGCTGAACCGGGATCACGCAACCGTAACTGACTTCTAGAGCGGTTTGTGCCTTGTTGCCAGGACAACCGATGTTTGATATTGTGAAAGAAATGGTGCTCGCTCCAGCGCGAGGAAGCTCAGAGCCGTGGCGGAGCATGTTTTGCCAACGCTGCCGCTCTCCACCACGCGCCGCCCCAAGCTGAACTGGCGTTTTGTGCACGGGTTCTGAATCGCTTTAAAATGTCTTTTTCACATGCCGCCGGCAGGAATTACCACCGCCACAAAATAAGACCCGGCACCAGCGGGGCCACATCTGATACGGCGCTTTTTTGGATAAACAGTGCGCTGTGCATCCAAGGGAGCGAGCGCAGGATCCTCCCCTTGCGGCTCCGAGTTCGCCGCCGATAAAAAGTCACGCGCCGCCGATATGAATTTCAGCAACGTACACCGCGAAGGGGCAAGGCCAGGCCGCCGCACACATGGGGCCAGATTTTTCGTTCGCTTTTCCAGCCTTGAGCGGTGTGGGGTATTCATGGTGTCAACAAAGCTTGCCCGTAGCAGACGGCTGTGTGAGCAGCGCGATAGCGGAAGTACTTCACCGCCGAGGAGCGCAGCATCATGGGAGGCAAGGCTCGCTGGCCGTCAACAGCGGAGAGTAAGTTGAAAGGAGGAGGAAACGCGGCGCGACGATAATGCGCGGTTTTTGATTTACGATTTCTCAGCTAATACTCATCGCTTCAACAAAATTCTTGCGGGAGGAGATTGCTAATACATTGCTTTATTTGGTTACATGTGCATCCACGCATCGGCGGAAGGTATTTCAGGACCCCTTTAAGCATAATTAGCGCGTTTAAAGCGGCAAAATTAGGTAAGCCAAGCAAAGTTTAAGGCCTCCAAGGTCGTAAAATAGACACCAGAAATTTTTACGCACATGCAAATACTCAAACGAAGACGGGCGGGACCTGCATCTGCAACAAGAAAACGAATATCTTAATGTTTATGATGGCACAACAGCGCCAGCAGTTGAATATAGCCGTCAATTGTTCCGTAAAACTGCAGTACTCATGAAAATTCATTGTCCATATTCAAAAAGAACACGTTTCCCATTTTGATGAATGGCCACTGTCGCTGGCTCGATCGTCGCCTATAGTTATACAGGCTTAAAAATTCAAGCCTTAACTTTGTCTGTTCCGCCGCACGCAATAAATTACTACACAACCAAAATATACACAACTAATAAACGCAAAAAAGACAGCGATTTATTAAGAAATTATGGTGTTCTTTCATGAATGTCGTTACACACAACTCTGGCCATTTTCCAATATACATTGATGTGACCGAATTTCCTGCGCAAGACGTCTCAACACTGTCAAATACAATTTCACAAATCTGAAAAACTTTTTTCAAAAGGTGTTTATATTTGAAGAAATTTTGGTGGGAAAACATATTTTAGAGGGCAACGTTCCCATTAGTGTCGCATCGTAGCGCCCGTGGGAGCCGTAAGACAGCCAAACCTCGATGTAAAGAACCTCTATGTAATGTAACATATTATTCAATTCAACAAAAATTTTCAATTCACCATTACCAGCTCCACTGAAGCCCATGCGTTTTTTACCTCTATGTAACTGAGGCGTAGTGAAGGTTAACACATGGTGCAACTAATTTACCCTGCTTATGAGTCTTTTGTTTTGCACTTTTTCTAAAAAATTGGCCGGAGAAATGGACTAATTTAGCTAATTTCGCCCGCACCCCTAACCCCGCACGGGGCACCTTGAGTAATCTTGGTGGCGGTACTGGCGATACCGCGGACCCCGAGCCCCCCACCATAAGCTGTGACCTACCGTGGTGATGTGTTTTTAAGGTGAAGGGTAGAAACCTCTAACGGTGGCCGTCGGAGCCTTGGTCAAGCTCCGGCCGATGGGCTCCCTGCCTGTCTACCAGGCAGGGAGCTCCGGGACCTCTTTGACTACCAGGGTAAGGTCAAAGAAGAAAGTACCCCCGTCTCCCTGCTTTTATACTATGCCGTATGGTATTATCTAAAACCCCCCAACCGTGATCGGCCCCCTAAAAGGGGCCGCACCGAAGTATCGTTTCCTCCATTGCCATCTTTGACATTTCCTGAACCAGATCATTACTCTCGATTTCTTGTCATGGAGTACCTCAATCCAACCCACCCTCTTGCATCTCAGTCAGTCTTCTTGATCGCAAAATATCTTGAAGCCATAAAAGGAAAATCATATAAGTGCAAAAAACAAAGGTCTGGAGAACTACTAATCGAGGTAAATGACAAGCAGCAGTCCACAAAGCTTCTAGCTCAGACTAGACTGGCTGATCTAGACATCAGGGTCACACCCCATCGGAGCCTCAACAGCTCGCAGGGTGTGATATCAGAGCCAGATCTCCTGAACGAAACCGATGCGGATCTCCTTGCCGGCTTGAAGGATCAGGGCGTCACTGCCGTGAGACGCATCACCATCCGTAGAGACGGCAAGCAGATTCCCACCAAGCACATAATCTTGACCTTTGACCGCGCAGTTCTCCCACAACATATATATGCAGGTTTTATCCGGTGCTCAATACGCACGTACATCACGAACCCGCGGCGCTGTTTTAAGTGCCAGCGGTTAGGGACAGTACGAACTCTTGCCGTGGGCGAACGACGTGTGCAAAATGCGCGGCGCACGATCATCCTAGTGACAACTTCCCATCCGAAACCCTCACTTGTGTAAACTGCGAGGGGCCGCATGCGGCCTACTCCCGCAAGTGCGAAAAATTCCAACTTAAAAAAAAGATCATAAACATTAAGGTAACCGAGAAAATCACCTTTCCAGAGGCTAGAAATAGGTTCGCCTCTTTCCCTCTGGGGAGGTACGCTGACGCGGCTCGCCGGGGGGCGGAGCGGCGTCTGGTGTCCACAGGGACCCAGTGCAGCGAGTCTGACCTTGGTCCCGCCCCCGCCCCCCGCTAGGTTGCCTCACGCAGCCCAACCCGGCACCACGCCGCTTGCTGAGGCAGCAGCGGTTGTGGCGCAAACCACTTCTGTCGGGACCGGTGCGGCTCCCCCCTCTGTCTCCCCGTCCTCCAGTGCGTTGGAGGGTACCGAGGTGATGGACACCACGGGCCCGGCATCGGCTTCCACCGCCACCGCACCGCCCGTGCCACTTTTGGCGTCCCCAACGCCCGCGGCGGTGGCGGCTCAAACGAAGGGCTCCCGAAGGCGGGCCAAGTGCGGGGGGCCCGGTCGGTCGGCCACCCCTCGGACATCCGACGACGAAATGGATGTCGGGCCGTTCCTGCCTGCAACGTAGCGCAAGAAGCGGCCTCCGACGGCCAAGCCAGTAGAAAGGCCTAAAAAGCCTAATCCAAGAGTAACAGCCCCAAAAGGCGACACATGTATACACACGAACACACACACTCCAGTCATTCTTAAATTTAAATAATGGGAACAGAAAACATCATTCAATGGAACTGCAGAGGCCTCCCTAAAAATCTTGACGATGTGTATGAGATTCTGCATTCCAGTCAGCCAAGTATCATGTGTCTGCAGGAAATCCACCTCAATTCTAAACAAACAAAATTCTTAAATAGGTACATGGTATTCAGAAAGGACAGGTTTGCCTGCACCCACTCTCCAGGAGGTGTGGCCATTATCGCCCGGAAATCATTATCATGCCACCCTCTCTCTTTAAACACTTTCCTCGAGGCTGTAGCGATCCTTACGATATTATTTAATAGGTTGATAATGGTATGCTCCATCTACATTCCTCCTGATCATGCACTTTTGAGCTCTGATTTCGAGGCGCTGGTCGACCACCTGCCCGAACCATACATACTGACTGGCGACCTTAATGCGCACAACTCTCTTTGGGGCTCATCCAGAACGGATGCCCGAGGTCGCCTGATAGAGACGTTTCTTACATCCTCCGGAGCATGCCTCTTCAACAAAAAACAGCCTACATACCATAACTTAGGACACAATACATACTCGCATCTTCACTTGGCGATTGGTTCCGCAGATCTCTTTCCATGTCTTGAGTGGGGTGTGGGCACAGACCCATATGGTAGTGACCATTTACCCACTTCATTAACGTATATAGGTATAGGCCCGAGCAGTCCATCTTCCCATAAAAAGTTTTATGAATCAAAAGCAAACTGGAGCACATTCACACAAACTTCTCAACTACACCACACATCCATAAAACACCTACACGTGGATGAAGCCGCCCAACTCGTAACGGCGCATATCCTCGACGCCGCCGAAAACTCCATTCCCCAGGCCTCCAGTGGGTCCCGCACCCCAAGGAGGCCCTGGTGGAACGAGGACTGTAGACGGGCGCGAGAGGCCCAGAACAAGGCGTGGGGTGTCGTTCGCCGGTACCCCACGTCAGATAACCTAATTTCTTTTAAACGGGCAAAGGCTTTTGGGAAGCGAGTGCGTCGTGAGGCGAAAAGGGATAGTTGGCGCACCTTCCTAACTTCCATCAACTCATACACTGACACACACAAAGTCTGGACACGAATACGAAAACTAAAAGGAACACAGACACACAGCCTGCCCCTGGTTAGTACAACAGGGAACACACTGGAAGACCAGGCTAAGACACTTGCACAACACTTCGAACACGTGTCCAGTTCAGCACACTACACAAACACTTTCATGAAACACAAAACATCTGTAGAAAAGAAGTCCCTGCGTGATAACAACAAGTCGCACACTTCTTACAATTCTCTTTTTTCAATTCATGAGCTTAATGTTGCTCTGAGCACATGTAAGCCTTCAGCTCTAGGTGCAGACAAAATCACATACACCATGATACAACACCTACACCCAGACACTGTTGAAACACTCCTACATCAATACAACAACATATGGCTTTCGGGGCACATTCCTCTCTCTTGGAAGGAGGCCATAGTGGTGGCTTTCCTGAAGGAAGGAAACGACGCTTCCTCTCCCGCTAGCTATCGGCCCATCGCCCTCACAAGCTGCCTGTGCAAGCTCCTCGAGAAGATGATAAACAGGAGACTCTTGTACTTTCTTGAGTACAATGGTCTTCTCGAGAGCTGCCAGGCAGGCTTCAGGGCGGGGCGGTCGACCAACGACCAACTCGTCGCGCTCGAGTCCTATATAAGGGATGCTTTCCTCCACAAACAATATTGTATGACGGTATTCTTTGATCTGGAAAAAGCGTACGATACCGCGTGGCGGTATGGCATCCTAAGTGACCTCAAGTTCTTCGGCATAACAGGTAACATGATGAACATACTTGCCAGCTACTTGTCTCAAAGAACCTTTCGTCTGCGAGTTGGAACTGCACTCTCTAGGGTTCATGTGCAGGAAAACGGCGTGCCGCAAGGTGGAGTTTTAAGTTGCACCTTTTTTATTGTGAAAATGAATTCTCTTTGGAAGGCGCTACCACCGTCGATTTCATGTTTAATTTATGTAGACGACGTACAGTTATCTTTTAAGTCTTGTAACTTGTCTATCTGCGAGCGGCAAGTCCAGCTTGGTGTGAACAAGCTTGGCGGCTGGGCAGATAGCAACGGTTTTAAATTTAATCCAGGAAAGTGCACTTGTGTTTTGTTTTCCAAGAGGCATGGCGTTCGGCCGGATCCAGACATTCAATTCCACGGTGTCTCTATTCCTGTAAAAAGGAACACAAGTTCTTAGGTATTATCTTTGACAAAAAGCTCACATTCATCCCACACATAAAACAACTAAAACATAAATGCTTAAAGACAATGAATATCGTGAAGGTTCTGTCGCACATCTCTTTTGGTGCTGACAAACAACTTCTTTTACATGTTTTTACCAGCTTGATAGGTTCACGATTGGACTATGGTAGCGTTGTTTATGGGTCAGCAAGTAAAACATCCCTCAAAATGCTGGACCCAGTGCTCCATCTCGGGCTCCGCCTGGCGTGTGGCGCCTTCCGCACTAGCCCGGTCGAAATCCTCCATGTGGAGTGCAACAAATGGAACCTACAACGTCAGCGAGCATACACAGATCTCCTTTATGCTTTTAAAATTTCATCCGTGCCTCACCATCCTTTTAAATCAGTTTTTCATGATACGTCCATGACTGAACTCCTTTTAAATCGACCATCGTTCTCTGCGTCCTTCTCTTACAGAGTTAGAAAAGAAGCGTCAGAGCTTGCTGTCTCCTTTTTAGATACAACCCAAAGTTCTCTAACGGATTTTATAGCACCATGCCATCTCCGCCCTGTATCATGCGACACATCTTTCACACATGTAGATAAAAACCGAGCTCCCACATGTGCAATTCTGCAGCATTTCTTGTATTTGCAGCAGAAGTATGAGTGTTCTGAATTTTATACGGACGCTTCTAGAACTGCACCTCTGTGTCCTGCGCGGCGCATGGGCCCGGCCTTAGTGTCACTAGAACTCTGAATAGTCATACTAGTATCTTTACGGCAGAGGCTTACGGTGTACTTCTTGTTGTCAATCATATACTTCAAAGCCACATCCCACAATCCATTATCTATACAGATTCCCTCAGTGTTGTGCGGGCACTGTCGTACACAATGCCTTCCAAAAACTACGTTGTCAATCTGATCGTCAAGGGTATTATGTCTGTGTATGTACGCAAATTTGAACTGGTTCTTTGCTGGGTCCCTGGCCACTGTGGTATAGCCGAGAACGAAGCAGCGGACCGAATGGCTGCGGCTGCTACACTCTTGAATACAGTAGACATAACCACATTACCCTACACCGACGTGAAACCACACATCACACCACAATTTCGCAAAACATGGCAAACACACTGGAGTGAACAAACAGACAAGTTACACGTAATAAAACCTCACTTGGGACCATACACCACCGACACACGCAATAGATACTCCGAAGTCGCCTTGGCCAGATTACGGATAGGGCACACACATGCAACGCACTCGCACCTTCTCAGTGCATCTCCAAGACCTCTGTGCAGCAGGTGCGGAGAGGCCCTATCCGTAGTGCACATACTAATCGCATGCAAGGCACTTCACACAATACGACACATACACTTCAGAGAACTCTACAGACAACATATCCCACTACATCCATCGCTGTTTCTAGGTCACGATCCCAGTGTTTCTGTGAAACGTGTGTTTGATTATTTGTCAGATGTTCAGTTTTATACCTTATCTCATATCACGCATAATCAAATCTGGCCCTATACACCAGCCATCACCATTACCTTTAATTGATTTTACTATGTTCGGTTTACATGTTTTTATACCTACCTTTTTGTGGTAATCACTCCGCTTCATTATATAACTTCTTTTCTGGCGCTCTTTGCCCTCGTTGGCCTTGCGCCATGAAACACCAACCATCATCATCATCATCATCATCCACCCCCCTAACTGCCGTTCGTTTCCACGTGCGAATCCCGTGTCGGTTAGGTGCTAGGCCTGGCTGTCGGCCTGTAGTCGCGTGTCTCCACTGCTATCGGTGGTGTCGGTTTACCGCCGTGGGATAGAAAGAAGAACGTTGCCACCGGGTACGGTATCCCACTTAGAACCCTTTTACCGATTTAGGGCGCGGAAAAGAGGACGATGTTTATAAAATTCATAAAAAGGCCGCTTTTCAGCATAAGATGGTCCATGAAACGAGTTAAGGCACCGAATAGTGTCAAAAGGCAAAAGGGATACTTAAGTTACGTTTGAGAACACAGAGATAAGTGACCTTGCTGAGTGCCGTGTAGTGAAAAACCTCGTGGGGAAGCCGCTGGCGCAAATCACGTAGTTTTCACTCTAAAATAAATTCTTGAAGGGTGGGTTGACCGTCACTGATGTTAAGCATTTCGGTTTCGTTTCTTCATCCCTCACTCAAGACTTAACTCGAAACTTGCATGTAACAAAAACGTGCATATAAAGAATTTTTTTTAAATTTTCGTGAACTTCGTTATATCCACGTTTAACTGTAGTAATTTGACCCAATTGGCCAAAGCACTCCCTCTTGGTCACTGCACGTATTGATAGTTACTCTGGCTAGTCAGTGAGCGAAAGCTGTTTGGTTGGTTGGGTGAAAATCCAGAGATGATCCCATCCAGTACGGCAGTCCTCGCTGGTGTTGCTCCGCATCTGCAAGTCATCATTCTGTCTTGATTTTATGCAACCGGCCGAACCGCTTCCGCTCACTGACTAGGCAGAGTCACTATCAACAATTAGCTGTGATCATGGCTAAACAGCGAGCAGAAGAGGTTTAACCGGTTCGGTGAAATCACTTTTGACTGCTACCATAGCCACCATCACGCAACACTATTGAGACTGGTATTTGTGTCCAAGCGGAAAAACCGCTTCCGCTCACTCACTAGTCACAGTCACTGTTAATTGTTGATTGTTACGGCGGAGAGTCATTGAGGGGAAGCGGTTTGGCCAGTTGGGTGGACATCAAGACAGACTGCTGGCATCCAGATCATTAATCCAAGTTGGTGTCGTTCCTCATCTGCAAGTGATGACTTAGTCATGATTTTACCCAATCGGCCAAACCGCTTCCGTTCAATGATTGCCCAGAGTGACTATCATAATTAACAGTGACGCTAGCTAGTCAGTGAGCGGAAGCGGTTGGGTCGGCTGGGTGAAATCAACTATCACTGCACCCATGGAGGCCATGATTCACCACTTATAAGACGGTTATCAGAGTAAATGTGAAGGCGCAAGGAACTGTAGCTGCGCGGAGTTGTTTCGCCGCTGGCGCTTCAATATACGACTGATCTTTGAACCAAGCCGTGTTTGAAGCTCAATCGTTGCGTTTAAATAAAGTGGAATTTCAGTGACTCTAGAAATAAAGGTGACACTGCACACGTTTGGAGAAATTTGTTTGGGGAGCACGCTGGAGGTAGTCTAAGAGTTTGTGCTGATGAAATTGTGGGAACACTGGCTAACTAATATATTCTCCAGGTTTCTGAATTTAAAATTGTGCCTGTGGTGGGTGAGATTCATCGACCCATTTCACAAGTGCTACCGCTCGTTTCCCGGGCATTCGTTGAACTAGAGGGCTATGTTGAAGCCCATAGAATTTAGAAAAGTCGCCCTTGCCTGGTAACACAGACGACAATCTTAAGCTGCATTTTAAAGCAAAACATGGCGCTAAATTGTTTTTATAGTGGCACGGATTTGAAAAATGGGCATTTATAGGAATATACGAGACTTTATGCAAAAACACCAAAATGGTATTCATAGGCACTATCCGTTCATATCCTCTAATGCATGTGATATATCAAAGTGGAGTGATGGGAGTACAAGGAATAAGGTAGGCATTTGCCTTAAGTCCGGTCTGAAGTTATAACTGCTGTTCTCATCGATGCAAAGTAAATTCTCCACAGAGTAAGGTCAAGGTGAGGTGTTTCTGGTGCACATTTTGATAACCTGTACAGAACCTTTGCTCCGAGCCTCAAAAATCTGGTATGCAACCAATGAGTTCTTCCGGTCATGATGTATGGGGCAGAGACTTGGGGTCTCAGTAAGCGACTTCACAGGAAGCCTAGGTTCATCCTACGGTCTATGTCAAGAAGAATGCTAGGCGTTACGCTTTCAAATATGAAAACAGCTGCGTGGATAACAGACTCGCGTTTTGATAAAGACAATCTAGCCACGTCACGTGGATAAAATGGGTGTGAGCGGGACACTTAATGCGCATGAGGGACAGCAAGTGAGCCGTGTGGTTATCTTCGTTGCTGCCAATACAGCGTAAACGCTGTAGGGGTCGGCCATACACTGGATGAGGGGATGAACAACGGAATTTCGGGGCCCAAGGTTGCGCTCAGCCTGCGCTCGGTAGGCCGAGCTAGAGGCCTTTTAGTGCGACTTTCATCCAGCAATAGACCCAATCAGGCTGAAGATTATGATGATCACATTCTATGCACTTCAAAGCTCAACAACTTGAACTTTCCTCAAGATATTCCTAAGTGTCCCTAAAGCAAAACTCTCTGTATCTGACACCATCACTTCATATAACCTAAGCACACTGAAAGAACGCAATATCGTTCAGACTGCACCATTCGATATTAAGAGGAGGTTAACGCAGTCGGCATAGTGCTGGCCTAGTACAAAGAGGATACCCTCTTTACCGAAGTCGAGACTAGCTTCACGGTGCTCAGTCCTGTCGAACTCCCAATTTCTATACCTTCTGTATCTACCACTGCCCTCGCAGATCTGTTAAAGGGACACTGAAGTGATATGTAAACATTGCGGGATTACTAGCGCAAATTGTAGTCCGGAGTCCCCAGGCCATGTTTCGACCACTCTAGGCGCGTTTACGCGATTTTATTTAGTAGAAAAACTAATTCGAAAACGCTGTCCTCCTCTCTTTACGCTCGCCCATTTTCTGTGGCGTTTTCGTGTGACGTCAGGAGGGGATGAGTTGGCAATTGGCTGCGCCACGGCTGCGCTACTGCACGGCTCCCCGGCCGACAGAGTCAGTCGGCCCAGCGTTTCGTCCGTCGGCCGCCGGCGGGTCGTCGCAATCAAGGAGGTTAAAAAAAAATTGCTTGGTCGCAATTCGTTCGCTTAGTTGAAACGAAGCCAGGACACGTTTGTGAATGGAAGAATGTGCCTTTTTTACTTGGTTTGTTTGTACACTGTATCTAGCTCCAAGTCAAGGTTGCTTCACACAAGCGCTTCACATGCGACGCATCGCTGACTGGTACGCCAGTAGGAAAATATAAGGCCTCTTGAAGGCGGGAGAAGAGTCAGCGAAGTCAATATAGGTACTAAGCAAATAAAATCAACTGATATTTTTACCGTACAGCGTAAAACTAGGGCGCGGGAAGCACTTTTTTGCGCTGGGCGAAGAAGCACAGCGGTCAGCAGCACGACTACGCATCTGCGAACGCTTTTCCGTCTACGAAATTCAATTGCTAGACATGAGCTACTGTGCAAACTCGGGCGACGCTTACTGCACGATCGCAGTACAACAAATAGTCACCTAAGCGGCTTGAAATACCAAAACTAAATAAAAGTGTAAACCGGTTGTACAATATATACCCTATATTAGCAAGCCATTCGCGTCCCGCTCCGTGGCCTAGCGGTCTGGGGCGCTCGCAATTCACCGCAAATGTTTTCCGAGTCACGAGTTCGAATCCCCGCGGGTGCGTGCTTTTTTTTTTTTGTAAGTTAACTTTTTTGTTTTCCGCCGATGTTTTCTATATTGAGTTGACCTTTTTTGGGGCCGCAACGTTCATGTCTACACGAACTAGTTCACAAAACGCGCGCAGGCTGGCACTGGCGCGCTAGCGAGTTCTCGTTGGCGTGCTGTTGCCATAAGCACCGACTGCTTGCAGGCAGTGGGCACAGGCCAGAATGAACAGACCCTTGGCCTGGTGCGAACACGCTTTTTACGATACAGGCATGAGGGAGGCAAGCTCCAAATATGGGGGAAAAGCGCATGACATTTGGGCGTCTGCGGGTACGCAGAGGGCGTTCATGCACTGCGTAGGTCTCGGCTAGTGAATGCTACGACTACAAGCCGTCCTGGGAGGCTTATCTTGTGCATTTTACAGCCGACAACATGGAAGAAGCGCGGTACGATGATTACTGAGATATTGAGAATGCCCATCCAACAAAGCCATTGGTTATGTTTTACAGAACCGAAACCGAAACCGAAACTTGTGTGATTGCTAACCTTGGGCATCGTCCAATCACGGCGCCCCTCCTCTCAACGTCACAGCCTTAGTTGGTGCGGCCGCCGCAAACCGCGCATGGTAGTTTTTCTTCTTTCGCGCTTTGTAAAATAATTACCGATTTGTCAACCGGATAAACGATGAAAAGTGTGCTAATTTGAGCCAGTCTACGCAGTGCAAGCAAAAACGGGAGCTTGACAAATTCACTTCAGTGTCCCTTTAACGGTCTTTGGCCAAAGAACAATTTACACTAACTTTGCTTCGCAAACCAAATGCGAGTATGCGACGAGCCATAATTACTGATAAGAGCACAAAAAAACGCTAACGCTGGAACGTGAGGTCAATAATTTGCAAAGCTACATCGTCCGAAACTGAACACCATGTTATCGCAACACCACCAAGAGACAGAGAGGTAAGTTCTCTCTCTGTTTATGTAAAGGATGTAAAATGTTTAAAAATGTGGACTTTTTGAAACCCATTTCTAATTAAAATGGTCTTTGTAATTCAACCGCCATTCGCAAGCACTAGGTACCTATTTTCCCCCAAGATCTTGGATATGATGAGTCGATGCATGGCGTTCCTTTCTCCTTTGGCGGGAAAGCCTGTGACACTTTAAAACAAATTATGGTTGATCCTTCTTTCATAAGAACCGGTAAAACACGGAAGTGATATGTGCCTTCACAGGAGCAGTTGAATGTTTATTGTGCATCGATATGAACTTGCACATCGTTATTTATATTTTGTTGCTATGGTACCATTATACGCATCAACGTTAAACACTGGGTTGCGCGCGCCGGAGCATTGCATAAATCCGACTGAAACCACAGAAACTCGCAAACCGTCCGTGGGAACGAAACCAAACGGGTTGTCAGCGAATCCTTTGGTGAACACATGGTCCGCTGTAGTGAAAAGAGCAGTGGACCGCTCCACGAGCCCGAAATTCACAAGTCGGCGTCTAATTCCGTGGTCGTTGCCTTACAGGCTTCATTGCAGGTTACGCTGCGCGTACCCCGTGCACGTACGCGCTGTCATCGAGGCGCCATCTGTCGACGCTCCTTGGCGTCATGATGCACTAGGCTTCGTTTCTCATTGACGGCAGCACCTTCTGAATGGAATGATATAAGGCCTGTTTTCGTCGTGTTTATGCGCCTGTTCATAGCGCATTCGAGAGCGCGTTTAGTACCTCCCGTTTCGGCGAAAGAGTTTGCGGTTCAAACCCCGGCGCATCCGCATCAATTGACGTTTTTCTAGCGATGTCATTTCCGTGACGGAAATGATGTCACACAGATTTTGGCGGACCCCGGCATAAAGCACTTCCGTGTTAAAAACTGCCCTAACGCCCAGTGTAGACTGCAGGTTGCCAAAATTTAGCGCTATAATGCAAATGGTTCCGTCTGAATGTGGCGTTTTAGAAAGAGCCATACATCATGTTACTATAACAGAGACAACTTATACTGATGCATTTGCACTACGGGGAGAAACAAGCGGAAGAATAACAAGATTTGCACAAATATTCACTTGTGCAGACGAAATGCAAAAAAATATTGGCAAAGAATAATGGTTACTAACCTTTGCCGGCATCCCGATTGTAAGGGATAAAGCCAGACACTCGTTTCCGTAGGGCACCCCTTATTCACTAGGTCGGGGCAGGCCACTTTACATTGTGGGAAGGTTAACACGACCAACTGGCTTATCTTTCAGAATAAAGCGTTAGGTACAAAGCTTTGTTTGAGTTCCTCGACTAAAACTCTGAATCTACAAATGCCTCCAGCCAAAAATGGGGTTCTACAGACCTGAATGTTTTTCTTCTACAATAAATGACAGCGTCACATTGGTGGCCACACCACTGGCTCCTGAATAAGAAAAGCCGTGCAGGCATGAATGAAATAGCGCCGAAATTGGTTCACGAAGTAAAAATTGCGCTAATGGTATTAGAATGTTTTCCGTGAGTCCAGCAAGGGATAGTTATTGTCCAACTCGGAGAAACTAAAAGTGTGTTTTTGTTTTGCATTGCGACTGATGTTTTGTTCTTAGTTTGGTTAGGGTATCATATCACCTTACCATACATAATGACCTTCACATATAATAACATCACCTTCCATTACCAGGTATTTATTTTTATAACGGTTTACTGTGCTGCGATTGTGCTCTCTATATAGCTGTACTGATACGGGCACTCCATGGCTTTCACTAGCGTTCAACTATGGGGCTAGTTAGAGGGAGAAGGCATTTTCTGTATAATTTTGCACGTCCTCGCACACGTTTAAAAAACCTTAACTGCATCGACGGTTCCGTTATGGCGCATTTGCTTCCTTGTTTGGACACATAGGCTTCCTAATACATCGAAAAGGATATTACCGTGGAGGAGGTACGGTGGGCTATAAAAAATACCCCCAGGGAGGACACCGGTTCCTTATTGTATAAGTGTAGCCTTTTATAAACTGTTTGAGGATGACGTCAGCCCAGCGTTTTGCAAGGATACGCCTAGCTAATCAGGGTGGGCCACTTCGCCTTCTTTTCTGGTATCACTCACTCGGGTAATACCTGAAACGGAGGACGAGGCTATGTTTATGGAGTTACTTGGGTGTCGCCCCATTAGACTGAATAATGTAAACTACGATATATAAAAGAGAGTGCTGGCTACCCGATTAAGGACCATTATGCCGTTATAAAGGACATTGTAGGACTGCAGCAGACATGTGGAATAAAATGGCGGTCAATTGTCACTGCCATTCACACTGCCCAAAGTGTTCTCCAGTGTTCTGACCCCATGTAAGGTGGCGGAGAAGTGCTCCCGCTAGATTTGGTGAAAGCGTTTGATCAGGTGTCACACGAGCTTTTGTTAAACATCTTAAAGCACGCAAATGTAGGTGCCGTTATTCTTACGGGTGTACGCATGGACTATAGTGGGTGCTTCGCTAAGCTTGCCGTGAATAAGACACTAAATAAGAATTCAAATTCGGCGAGCCTTCCGTCAAGGAAGCCCGTTGCACCCCTGTTTTTTTGCGTATATGTCGAAGCATTTTATTTGAAGATAGTTCGGAGTAAAAGCGTCAACGGCTTTTGCCTGGACTCATGCCAGGTGCGAGTTTTAGCGTACGCTGCCTACACAGCCCCTGCTTGTGTTGATAAGAGCAGCACAAGCGTAGCTTTAAAAACCATGGAGTTGTTTTGATAATATAGTGACAGTGATATAATTGGCAGAAATAGTTGTATTTTTATCACGGCTACTAGGACAGCGCAACGATAGGGTTTGGGCATGTCAGCTGGCAGAGTACGCTAGCGAAGTACCTGCGAGTGTCTTTAGAAAACTATGGCGATAGCGAATTACGCCAAAAACAAAAAAGTAAAGGCACTGGTCTTTCAATGTTTCCCTGGGCTTCAGTGTGTAACGTGTTTTTCGTAGGTAACTTTTCATACGTTCTCCAGGTATTGCACTGTTCCCATAAGAACGCAGAGACTCTGCATCGTGTGTTTGCAGCCTTTATTTGGGGCAGGTTTGGGAACAAACGAACCGCACGAAGGTTTTTCGGCGCGTACACTTCTGCGGCCTATGACTCTTACCTTTGTTTTGCGACAAGTTCTCAGTCGTTTTTTCTCTGTTCGCCATGTGAATAATCCTTTCTTGCGCCCCGTGGATTAGGTGAACTTAGCTGGCCCCCACCCCGGGTTTTTTGTCTCCTCTAAAGTTTTTCCTCTTGGCGCACTTACAGGACGTTTCCCTGAAGTGGGACTGGCAACCCAGTTTTTACGAGCCCACTTTCAGCTCGCGTACTTGTAGAGTGTGACAAGCAAATCACTGTACCACGACCTTGCGAATATGGTATCACCTGTGCCGTTGTACAGATCAACGTACCATACAGGGCCAGGCCAGAATTTGCTTACGTGTGTCGAAAAAGGGCACTACGGCCATGGTTGAAGTTCTCCTTGAAACTTCATGCTTTCGTGCTACCCGTAAAGGCGCGGCGGAAAGAAAAGCCATTGTATTCCATGGGGTTGAATCAATGTTTTCCTTGCAAAAAGCCTAAAGAATCGAACATGTGTTTGCAGAGTGCTAAGATGGTGTATTCTCCTGAGGTGTGTTTGAGAGCAAATCAAAGAACAAATTCCATCCAGACGCAAAGGCATACGGCTCTTACACATCGAAAGTAGTAACAGTATTCCGTATCACCTTGACATAGGTCTACGCTTGAGCAGACTTCGGAACGCCCATATAGCTATACGGCCCCATGGTGTTGATGCCAAGCGCTCTAAAGAGTATTTTCTGACTTCACTCAATTGATTATGGAAGAATGAAGGGCTCAGACTGAACCTGCAGAATGGTTGCCTGAGATGGAAGCGTTAACAAGCATGCAAAACGTTTAGCCGGTTTCCTGCTACACAGATGTCGGCGGGCTGTTTTATCAATGTAGTTATTTTGTTTGTCGGTGCTTGTATGGTGAAATTATGGCAGCAAAGAAAAAAAGTGCCAGAATGGCTCAGCCGAATAGCCATCGACTTCATAACGCGAAAGAGCAGGTTCGATACTGACCAGGGACATACCTATTTTTTGTCCCCTCAACCGTGATTATCACATTAAAAAAAGTTACCTTTTCTGCAGCGCGTTTTCGGTGGTCAACAGGTGGTATCAGCTGCGCTTTCAAAAGCCGGCGTAGTCTTGTCTATGCGTCACTGCTGCCTCACGCCTAAGCTTGGCTGCGACCACACACTCTGTTTCGACATGGCGCTGCCTATTCATTGGTGTTACGTACCAGCGGCCTCTGGTATTTACTTCAAATAAGGAGCACACGCTCTCTTATCTGTGGCCTGCGTGGCGCCTGCCGCGGCTTAGCTTAACACAGTACAACACAAGCACTATGAAGCACAACAAAGACAGTTCAGAGGCTATAACATAAGGCTGGACTCCGGGCTTTTGTGGGTTGCACAATTGCGAAAGACGTGTTACTGAATGCGTTACAGACAATGGTATCTTTACGAACAACTTCGCTGCAGCATGCGAAGGACGCATGTCTGCGGATGAGGACATTTTGGTAAATAGGCCATTTACCAAGAGCTGGCCAATACACCTGTGCAGGTATTTTATCCAGTAGGTGCATTCCAAATCCTCCTGTTAGCTGAAGAATGACCGAAAAGAGACCAAAACCATGGCTGCCCGTTACGGAGATCATCACTTTACTGACATTGTCTACACGATAATGGTGATTGAGTGGGGCGTGACCATTGGGAGATTCGATATCCTCCCGCGCCCGCAACGTTCGTATCTGGCCTTAAACATAAACGCTGTACTACGCAACGAACGTTCTAGCTGTTCAACAGCTTCACCAGCTGGCGCTGTGTCTCAATCACGTTCTTGCGATGCCGTTTCTTGTAGCGCTGCTTGAGTACATACACCTCGGGACGATTCTCGTGCAGTAAGAACCGCTGTCCATCTAAAATCTAGCGGCAAAGGGGCTTCTCGTAGCAGTAAGCATGAAGGCGCAGCTTTGACACGTCTGGAACACGTCCCCGCTGCGGCACAAGTTAAACGTGCGGATCCATGCCGTCTTCAAGTACAAATAGTTTTTGTTCTTTGCGGCTTACGACACTGAAAGGTTTGCGCTGTGGCGCGACACCTTTGCTGCCTAGTAGGGCGAACGGAGCCGAACGGTGGCAAAGTATATGACAGGCTTGTCAACCTTCAGTGTATCTCGCAGCTTGCGCTGACTCTCGCTGTGTATGACGGTGGTTTCTTCTGTGGCGGCTCAGCAGCTGGAAACAACGAATGCTTCTCGTGTCGGTGCGCACGAACGCATGGCTATGACTCTCTGTGGCTCGACCTACAGGTCGCTAAGTTTCATCAGGTCACTCCAGGTCGGTACAGGGAAGGCTGTTTGCGAAATCTTTTCTCTCTTCTGTTTCCAGCGGTGCTTGCGCCGTCTTTCCGCTTTCAGGACAGCCAAGAGCCGACAAGGCGACGCGGACGACAACCGAACTCTCCGCCCTGCTTCCCGAAAAATTTCAGGTCATTCAGTCTGGCAGCGATTGACCTGAAGATGATGGCGAGCAACCTGGGATGACTTGGCGTCGAGCTGTATTCCTAGATCGGTGTTGTCCTTCCCTTGAGTTTTATCTAATCCCCGCACGGGGCACCTTGAGCAATCTTGGTGACGGTACTGGCGATACCGCGGACCCCGAGCCCCCAAACATAAGCTGGATCCAACCGTGGCGATGTGTTTATAGGTGGAGGGTTAGAAACCACGAACGGTGGCCGTCGGAGCCCAGGTCAAGCTCCGGCGGATGGGCTCCCTGTCTGTTCACCAGGCAGGGAGCTCCGGGACCTCTTTGGCTACCAGGGTAAGGTCAAAGAAGAAAGTACCCCCGTCTCCCTGCTTTTATACTATGCTATATGGCATTTTCAAACCCCCCCCCCAAACGTGATCGGTCCCTGAAAAGGGGCCGCACCGAAGTATCTTTTCCTTCATTGCCATCTTTGACATTTCCTGAACCAGATCATTACTCTCGATTTCTGGTCATGGAGTCCCTCAATCCAACCCACCCTCTTGCATCTCAGTCAGTCTCCTTGATCGCAAAATATCTTGAAGCCATAAAAGGAAAATCATATAAGTGCAAAAAACAAAGGTCTGGAGAACTACTAATCGAGGTAAATGACAAGCAGCAGTCCACGAAGCTTCTAGCTCAGACTAGACTGGCTGATCTAGACATCAGGGTCACACCCCATCGGAGCCTCAACAGCTCGCAAGGTGTGATATCCGAGACGGATCTCTTGAACGAAACGGATGCGGATCTCCTTGCCGGCTTGAAGGATCAGGGCGTCACTGCCGTGAGACGTATCACTATCCGCAGAGACGACAAGGAGATTCCCACCAAACACATTATCTTGACTTTCTACCGCGCAGTTCTTCCACAATACATCAATGCAGGTTTTATCCGTTGCTCCATCCGTCCCTACATCCCGAACCCACGGCGCTGTTTTAAGTGCCAGCGGTTCGGGCACGGTACAAACTCTTGTCGTGGCCGAACGACGTGTGCAAAATGCGCGTCGCATGACCATCCGAGCGACAACTGTTCATCTGACACCCTCTCTTGTGTAAACTGCGGGGGGGCGCATGCAGCCTACTCCCGCAAGTGCGAAAAATTTCAAACTGAGAAAAAGATAATCAACATCAAGGTAACTGAGAACATCACTGTGATGAGTGGCTCGGAGGGGGCACGGTGAAAGTAGTGAAAGAAGATTTCACATCGCGGGAGACACCAAGTGGCCGCTGGGAAAAGGACGCCACGAAGAAGAAGAAGACGAGGGCGTGGTGCGAGCAAGCGCTGCGAACCCGGGAAGTGCAGAGCGACCGAGACAGGGCACGGTTGGACTGGGCATTCCCACGTCAGACGTCCGGTCGACGTGCCGTCCGCTACGAGACCGTCGCCATCGGTGACCAGGCGAGCTTCCGTCTGGGTGCGGCTCGGGCACGAGTGATCGCAAGGCTCTGCCGCGTCGTCACGTTCCGGCTCGAGCCAGGGTTCCTGCTGCTGCGGGGCCGACGTTCGTGGTGCGTCAGCGGCTCCATGCTCCTGCTCGGACCGCCGGGTTGCTAAGTCCTGGCCACGGCTTCCGGGCCTGGTGTGCTTGGTCGCGGAGGTGTTCCGGAGCGTCCCACACCAGCTCGTTGGTGACCTGTCCGTGAAGCGGCCGGCCAAGTTAGCGAGCCTCACCCTAGACGACCACTTCGCCCCAACGAAACATACCTGTGAGCCGTGCTCAACGCAACTGTTTTGCGGGTCTAGTGACAGCCACTGCTGTGGAAAGCTAACCTAACCCGTTTTGCGAACATTTCTTTTTTTTGAGTGACCTTCATCTCCTTGAGTGGCTAAATATGTTGTAAATACATTCCGTCCTGTGTGTGCGTCCGGCATTCTTCTCGTTGGGTTCTGCACGATCCTAGCGTAACAAAAGTGGCGAGCCTGCCAGGATACGCCCATTAACAACCGCAGAACTGAGTTGGATGCCGTGCGCATATTCGTGACGTGAGTGTACTAACAACATGGATGTGGAGAAATTATTGGAGATAGGGACGCAGCTAGGACTCTCGGGGTCGGAACTTCGGGCGTGGATCGACACGCAGCGTGCGGAGCAGCGTGCTGAGAGGGCGGCTGAGAGAGAGAGGCTTAAGGAAGCTGCAGAACGAGAAAGAGAGGAAAGGCGAGAAGCCGACGAAAGAGCTAGAGAAGCCGCCGAGAGGGCAAAAGAAGCTGCTGAGAGGGAGAAAGAAGCTGCTGAGAGGGCAAAAGAAGCTGCGGAGAATGAGATGCGAATCCTCGAGCTGAAGATCCGTCTTTAAGAAGGATCGCGAAACACCGCAAATGCCACTGCCGACAGTGAAACTAGCCCCAATGTATCAGTGATGAATCCGCAAAAGCTCCTACCCCTATTTGACGAAAGGCGCGATGATCTTCACGCGTATCTTCAGCGCTTCGAGCGCGTGGCAGCCGGACAGGGGTGGGCCCAGGACAAATGGGCCGTTGCACTTAGTATGTGCTTGTCCGGAGAAGCACTCACTGTGATTGGGAGGATGACTGCGGAGGAATCACTGGACTACAGCAAGGTCAAAAAGGCATTGCTGCAACGGTTCAGATTCACTGCCCAAGGATACCAAGAAAAGTTCCGCAAAGCCCGGGCAGAAGACGGCGAAACGGGAAAACAGTTTGCAGCCAGGCTGTCGAGCTACTTCGACCATTGGGTGGAAATGACCAACATTTCTAAAACCTACGAAGGTCTCCGCGATTTGGTACTGTCGGAGCAATTTTACAGTTGTTGCCACCCCAAACTCGTCGTCTTCCTCAAGGAACGCGAATGTGTCACCCTGAATGCCTTGGCAGACGTCACGGACCGTTTCCTGGAGGCGCAAAACCTTGCGAACTTAGGGAAGGTTCCTGCTGACGTGCGAGATGATCCCAAGGGGGCAACTGATACCCAAAAAAGGACACCGCAGAAGTGCTTTCTATGTGATCGACCCGGACACCGCGCACAGGACTGTCCCACTGTGGCCAGAGGAAACACCACCTGTTCTCAGTGTGGCAGATCAGGTCATAGTGCCGATAACTGTCGAGGTGGATCGGGAGGCAAAGACACGGTAGCTGCGTGTGTCATTTACGAGCCTCCAAGGAGGTTCGCCAAAACCAAGTCCTACAAAGCCCAGTCGTCGGACGCGAGAGCAAGTGGTCCCAACTCTAAGGACGTCAGCGACAGGAATTCACCTTTTCTGGTAAAGGGGCTGCCAGTGGTTCCAGGACGAGTGCTCGGTAAAGCCGCTAGAGTCCTCAGAGACACCGGGAGCAACACCGCCATCGTCCGCCGTGATCTGGTCGACGACGACTGTTTTACTGGGAAGACACGCCGTGTTGTCCTTCTAGACGGGACAGCTAAGGAACTACCGGAGGCGAAAATCCAAGTACAGACGCCGTATTTTGTAGGAGAGATTAGCGCTGCCTGCATGGCCTGTCCCCTTTACGACCTGGTTCTTGGCAACATTCCAGGCGTAAGGGAACCTCACGATCCAGATCTTGAGTGGGAGTACGGAGTTATTGGCGACAGTGAAACAGGTACGAGCAGCCTAGGGCGAACGCTGCCTTCGGAACCGCACTACCTGTTTTCCGCCGTGGCAAGCGCTGAAGCCCTGCAGGACATACGCTTAAGAGCGCCACTCCTCCGGCAGCCTAACCTCAACCGTGTAAAACTAGCCCAGGAACAGCACGAAGACCCCACTTTGAGGTCTATTTACCGGAAAGTTGGAAAGGAATCTCGCTCTGCAAGAGGCCACCACTACACTTTCCTCGAAAGTGAGGACCTCTTGTATCGGGTCTGTCGCCTTTCAAATGGAAATGAGTTCAAGCAAATAGTGATGCCCCAGACCTTCAGAGAGTCAGTCCTTCGAGCCGCGCATGAGCGCCTCATGCCTCGACACGCCGGCATCCGGAAAACGACTTATCGGATTTTAGAAGAATTCTACTGGCCGGATTTGGGACGAGATGTGAAGCGTTTCGTGCGATCATGCAACGTCTGCAACCGGAAAACGCCTGAACCGCAAGTTGCTGCGGCATTTCTGCTCAACGCTCCCAATGCCGCAACTTGCGACAACCCAGGAGGTGATGCAAGCAAGCACGATACACAATCTAGACCCCGACACCTGGATACGCAACCTTGTTTCTGGTGGCATACTCCATGCACCTACCAGAGAAGCCGACGACACAAAGTTTCCCGCAAGTGAACAGGCGTCCAGCAGTGTCGTGTTGTGCGGGCGCGTGTGTAACTTGACGGTGACATAACGTCGTTCATCGTAGTTTATTGTTAAGTGACGGCATCCTGCCCGTGATTGCATTGTTATCAGTGCCACTTTTTTTTGCCCTGCCTAGGGATTAGTAGAATAGTTGTTTGGTCCCCTAACAACTTTCTTAAGGTGGGGGTGATGTGATGAGTGGCTCAGAGGGGGCACGGTGAAAGTAGTGAAAGAAGATTTCACATCGCGGGAGACACCAAGTGGCCGCTGGGAAAAGGACGCCACGAAGAAGAAGAAGACGAGGGCATGGTGCGAGCAAGCGCTGCGAACCCGGGAAGTGCAGAGCGACCGAGACAGGGCACGGTTGGACTGGGCATTCCCACGTCAGACGTCCGGTCGACGTGCCGTCCGCTACGAGACCGTCGCCATCGGTGACCAGGCGAGCTTCCGTCTGGGTGCGGCTCGGGCACGAGTGATCGCAAGGCTCTGCCGCGTCGTCACGTTCCGGCTCGAGCCAGGGCTCCTGCTGCTGCGGGGCCGACGTTCGTGGTGCGTCAGCGGCTCCATGCTCCTGCTCGGACCGCCGGGTTGCTAAGTCCTGGCCACGGCTTCCGGGCCTGGTGTGCTTGGTCGCGGAGGTGTTCCGGAGCGTCCCACACCAGCTCGTTGGTGACCTGTCCGTGAAGCGGCCGGCCAAGTTAGCGAGCCTCACCCTAGACGACCACTTCGCCCCAACGAAACATACCTGTGAGCCGTGCTCAACGCAACTGTTTTGCGGGTCTAGTGACAGCCACTGCTGTGGAAAGCTAACCTAACCCGTTTTGCGAACATTTCTTTTTTTTGAGTGACCTTCATCTCCTTGAGTGGCTAAATATGTTGTAAATACATTCCGTCCTGTGTGTGCGTCCGGCATTCTTCTCGTTGGGTTCTGCACGATCCTGGCAGGCTCGCCACTTTTGTTACGCTAGGATCGTGCAGAACCCAACGAGAAGAATGCCGGACGCACACACAGGACGGAATGTATTTACAACATATTTAGCCACTCAAGGAGATGAAGGTCACTCAAAAAAAAAGAAATGTTCGCAAAACGGGTTAGGTTAGCTTTCCACAGCAGTGGCTGTCACTAGACCCGCAAAACAGTTGCGTTGAGCACGGCTCACAGGTATGTTTCGTTGGGGCGAAGTGGTCGTCTAGGGTGAGGCTCGCTAACTTGGCCGGCCGCTTCACGGACAGGTCACCAACGAGCTGGTGTGGGACGCTCCGGAACACCTCCGCGACCAAGCACACCAGGCCCGGAAGCCGTGGCCAGGACTTAGCAACCCGGCGGTCCGAGCAGGAGCATGGAGCCGCTGACGCACCACGAACGTCGGCCCCGCAGCAGCAGGAACCCTGGCTCGAGCCGGAACGTGACGACGCGGCAGAGCCTTGCGATCACTCGTGCCCGAGCCGCACCCAGACGGAAGCTCGCCTGGTCACCGATGGCGACGGTCTCGTAGCGGACGGCACGTCGACCGGACGTCTGACGTGGGAATGCCCAGTCCAACCGTGTCCTGTCTCGGTCGCTCTGCACTTCCCGGGTTCGCAGCGCTTGCTCGCACCACGCCCTCGTCTTCTTCTTCTTCGTGGCGTCCTTTTCCCAGCGGCCACTTGGTGTCTCCCGCGATGTGAAATCTTCTTTCACTACTTTCACCGTGCCCCCTCCGAGCCACTCATCACAATCACCTTCCCAGAGACGCGAAAGAGGTTCGCCTCTTTCCCCCTGGGGAGGTACGCCGACGCAGCTCGCCGGGGGGCGGAGCAGCGCCTGGTTTCCACAGGGACCCAGTTCAGCGAGTCTGACCTGGTCCCTCCCACACCCCCTGGGTTGCCTCTCGCAACCCAACCCGCCACCACGCCGCTTGCTGAGGCAGCAGCGGTTGTGGTGGCAACCTCTTCCGTCGGGACCGGTGCCGCTCCCGTCCCTGCCTCCCCGTCCTCCAGTGCGTTGGAGAGTGCCATGGACACCACGGGCCCCGCACCGGCTCCCACCGCCACCGCACCGCCCGTGCCACCTCTGGCGCCCCGGACGCCTTCAGCGGTGGCGGCTCAAACGAAGGGCTCCCGAGGGGGGGCCAAGTCCGGGGGGCCCGGTCCGTCGGGCACCCCTCGGACATCCGACGACGAGATGGATGTCGGGCCGTTCCTGCCTGCAAAGCAGCGCAAGGAACGCGTCCCGACGCCAAAGCCTGCCGACAAGCCAAAAAAGGCGAGAGTCACAGCCCCGAAAGACGACACATAAACAAACAAACACACTCCAGTAGCTCTGACACTAAATAATGGGAAGAGAAAACATATTTCAATGGAACTGTAGAGGCCTTCTTAAAAATCTTGACGATGTATACGAAATACTGCATGCTAATCAGCCAAGTGTAATGTGTGTTCAGGAAACACATTTGAATTCCAAGCACACAAATTTCTTGAATAGTTACATGGTCTTCAGAAAGGACAGGGATGGCTGTACACACTCTTCTGGCGGTGTGGCCATAATCGTCCGGAAATCCTTAGCATGCCACCCTGTCACTTTAAACACTATCCTTGAGGCTGTAGCAATACGCTTAATAATATTTAATAGGTTGATAACGGTATGCTCCATATACATTCCTCCTGATGTTACACTTTCGAGCTCTGACGTCGAGGCGCTGGTTGACCAGCTGCCCGAACCGTACATTCTAACAGGCGACCTTAATGCTCACAATTCTCTTTGGGGCTCTTCTCGTACGGATGCCCGGGGTCGCCTGATAGTGAGGTTTCTTACATCCTCTGGAGCATGCCTTTTCAACAATAAACAGCCTACATATCATAAGATAGGACACAACACATACTCATGTCTTGACTTGGCTATTGGCTCCGCAGTTCTCTTTCCTCTTCTCGAGTGGGGTGTGGGAACTGACCCATATGGCAGTGACCACTTCCCCACCTCACTTACATACATAGGTAAAGGCCCATGCAGTCCATCTTCCCATAATAGGTTCAATGAAACACGAGCTAACTGGAATACATTTACAGAGACATCCAAACTACACCACACATCCATAGGACACCTACACGTTGAAGAATCTACCCAACTCCTCACGGCGCACATCCTCGACGCCGCCGAAAAGTCCATTCCCCACGCCTCTGGTGCCCCGCGCAACCAGCGGAGGCCGTGGTGGAATGAGGACTGTAGGCGGGCGCGAGAGGCCCAGAACAAGGCGTGGGGTGTCCTTCGTCGGTACCCCACGTCGGGAAACCTCCTCTTGTTGAAACGGGCCAAGGCGTTAGGAAAACGTGTGCGCCGTGAGGCAAAACGAGAGAGTTGGCGTACATTCATAACATCAATAAACTCCTACACAGACACAAGGAAAGTATGGACACGAATACGCAAACTCAAGGGACAACAAACACACAGCCTGCCTCTGGTCAGCACTACAGGGGACACACTCGAAGACCAGGCTGACACACTCGCACAACACTTCCAACACGTGTCCAGTTCAGCACACTACACGAACACTTTCCTGAAACATAAAGCCTGTTGTGAAAAGAAGTCCCTACGCGACAACAACAAATCACAGACTTCTTACAACTCCCTGTTTTCACTACATGAGCTGAGGGCTGCTCTAAGCACGTGTAAACCCTCAGCTCCAGGCCCAGACAACATTACATATACAATGATACAACACCTGCACGCAGACACGCTTCTAACACTCTTACACCTATATAACAAGATATGGCTTTCGGGGCACATTCCAAACTCTTGGAAGGAGGCTATAGTTGTAGCTTTCCTGAAGGAGGGAAAGGACCCGTCATCCCCCTCAAGTTACCGTCCTATTGCCCTGACAACTGCCTGTGCAAGCTCTTCGAGAAGATGATAAATCGCAGGCTCGTGTACTTCCTTGAGTACAATGGTCTTCTCGAGAGCTGCCAGGCAGGCTTCAGGGTGAAGCGATCGACGAACGATCAACTGTTAGCTCTTGACTCGTACATCAAGGATGCCTTCGCACACAAGCAGTATTGTTTAACTGTGTTTTTCGACCTTGAGAAGGCATACGACACCGCTTGGCGTTATGGGATCCTTAGGGACCTCAAGTCATTCGGTGTTTCGGGTAACATGTTGAACGCTCTTGTCAGTTACTTGTCAGAGAGAACGTTCCGAGTAAGAGTCGGTGGTGCACTGTCAAAGGTTCACGTGCAAGAAAATGGCGTGCCACAAGGTGGCGTGTTGAGCTGCACTCTCTTCATAGTAAAAATGAACTCTCTTGGTAAGGCACTGCCACCTACAACCTCTTATTCCATGTATGTAGATGACGTCCAGATATCCTATAAATCATGCAATATGTCAATCTGCGAACGTCAAGTCCAGCTTGGTGTAAAGAAACTTGCCGGCTGGGCAGACAAGAATGGTTTTAAATTGAATCCTGTAAAAAGCTCCTGTGTTGTGTTCTCCAGGAAGCGCGGGGTCCATCTGGACCCAGACATTACTCTGAATGGCGTGTCGCTTCCTGTGAACAAGGAGCACAAGTTCTTAGGTGTTGTGTTTGATCACAAACTCACATTCATTCCCCACATCAAGGAAGTTAAAAATAAATGTCTCAAAACAATGAATATACTTAAGGTTCTCTCCCACCAATCCTACGGTTCCGACAAAGAACTCCTGCTTCGCTTGTATACTGCATTGGTTGGGTCTCGTTTAGACTATGGCAGTGTGGTGTATGGGTCGGCGACTAAGACAGCCTTGCGAATTCTGGACCCAGTGCTACACTTGGGGCTTCGTCTTGCTTCGGGTGCTTTTCGCACTAGCCCTGCCGAGAGTCTTTATGTCGAGTGTGATAAGTGGAGCCTTGAGAACCAACGAACGTACATGGACTTGCTTTATGCTTTTAAAATTTCGCCGCTGAATAATCATCCTTTTTATCCTGTCTTTAACGATACATCAACATCTTTGCTCTTTGAAAATCGCCCATCCGTTCCTCTGCCCTTTTCACTTAGAGTGAGAGAGCGAGCCTCGGACCTCAGTGCTTTGTTTTTAGATGTGTACAGGACAACCTTTTCTAACAGTTTACCGCCATGGCAAGTTCGCCCTGTGTCGTGCGACCTTTCTTTTATGAGACTTTTATGAGACTTGACAAAAATCGCGTACCACGAGCTGCAATACTGCAGCACTTTCTGTCTTTGCAGTTTAAATACACATGTGCAGAATTTTATGGTGACGCTTCTAAAACCTCCACTATGGTGTCGTGTGCTGGTCATGGTCCAAACTTCAATGCAGCCAGAACCATGAGCGTGCACACAGCAATTTTTTCAGCAGAAGCGTATGGAATTTTACTGATTGTAGGACACATTCTTGAAAATCAAATTCCCAATTCCATCATCTATACAGATTCTTCGAGTGTTGTCCGCGCACTGTCATCGCATAAGCCCCCAAAAAACCACATAGTTAATCTTGTATTCAACACTATCATGTCCGTGTATGCACAAAAGCACGAGCTGGTCCTCTGCTGGGTCCCAGGACACGCAGGGATCGCTGGGAATGAGTTGGCAGATGAGAGGGCCGCTGCAGCTGCACTCAGGAGCACTTTAGACATTACAACGATACCCTACACAGACCTCAAGCCTCACATAAGACAACACCTGCGCAGAACATGGCAAATACACTGGGACGAACAGACAGACAACAAACTACATGTAATAAAGCCACACTTGGGACGGTACACATCTGACTCACACAACAGACACACGGAAGTCGCCTTGGGTAGGCTGCGGATAGGGCACACCCATGCGACGCACTCGTTTCTGCTGACGGGATCTTCTAGACCCCAGTGCAGCAGGTGCGGAGAGGCCCTATCCGTAGTGCACATACTAATCACATGCAAGGCACTTCACACAACACGACACAAACACTTCAGAGAACTCTACAGACAACATATTCCCCTAAATCCATCGTTTTTCCTAGGTGACGAAGCCATTGTTTCCGTGAAACGTGTGTTTGAGTATTTGTCGGACGTGAAGTTTTTAAACCTCATTTCCTATCACGCATCATGAAATCTGGCCCTATACACCAGCCATGCTCATTGTCGTTTTGTGATTTTACTTTTGTTTTTGCTGATTTTACTTAGTGTTTAAGGTATCACCTCTCATATACGACTATTATTAGTGTTTAAGGTATCACCTCTCATATACGGCTCTTTGCCCCAGTTGGCCTTGCGCCATAAACATCAAACCATCATCATCAGTTTTATCTTCTGTAACTTCCGTTCCTGGCGAGCGCATTTACTTGATAGGTGTGAACTCACCATACGGCTCTGCTACTTGAGCACATCTCTCTGTCATGCCGGGCGACTTTGGGACATTCAATACATTGCGCAGCCACATGAGGTTACGGCATATATCTACACGGCATGCCAACGCGTCGAAGTAGTCCTAATCCAGTTTGTCACGTTCCAGCAGTTCTAAGATTCTCCTTTCGATCTCGTACAAAGCGGCATCTTTAATTGCAAGGAGGTCAATGACCTCTTGCAAATCATGCGAAGATGGAGAGGGGGCTTCCAGAAGCTCATTCGCTGCCTTGAGCAGTCTCGCAGTAGTGACGCAAAGGATGTGTTGCTGCCCGTGCAGCTTATCCATTCGACAATTACTGTCGGTCGTCAATAGATGGTCTGGGGCAGTTATGCCGATCTACGGCTGAGGAGGGACCTGATCAGGGGAAACAGTCAAAATCGCGGGTTTCTGGGAACCTCAACCCGGAGGGGACGTCGGTTGTCTCCTTCGTCGCGTGCGGTCATCCTCCCGGTTTCGGCGCCAAAACATATAGCGGACGAACGACGCAAAGAAGACCTGGGCCATCGCTGCCCTTAGCGGGGACGATAACTTTAGTTGCACAGGAAATCTACAGGACGATGCTGATGATTGCGATGAATGGCGCATACCCAGCCGAAGATTGAACACCTCCGAAACCAATCCTTTGCAACCGTTTGCAGAAACTTTTTTGGCCATACGTTCCGATCGATGAGATGTTTTCGAGAGATGTCGCTGTACTAAAGACTCCAGACGACGGCTTATCTGCTAAAGGGGATATATATTGTTTGTGCATGACATAACTGACTGAATCTGGCTGACGCAGTCATAGTTGTGTTAGCAAGTGTAATTAGGCCTGCATTTTACAGTACTTAATTGTTTGGCAGGCATAATGCCCAGAATTCAAAGGCCAATAATGAATGACCAAAGGCAATGTTTCCTGAGCCGTGGCTACTACGTAAAAACTTACTTTCTAGAGTATATTAACTCAGAAGTGGTTTTTCGTTGCAGTGCACACCTGACGGCTACCCAGGAAATTACTGTCCAGATAACTGTACCTGCTATGGAAATCAAGACGGCTCCGGCGATTGCTACAGAAATTGGAAATCCAGAGCATCTTACTAAATCGAAGTGCGCGTCGTCACCAGAAATGAGGCCGTTCGACGTACATATGCATAAGGAAAATAAAAGTTCCACTTTTCATAAACGCCTATTGTAGCCTGTATACTCCATATCAATTTGTCTGGGTACTGGCACAAGTCTCTTTCCGCAAGTCGCAACAGAGACATGTTGAAACAATGTACGTAACAGATGGTTCGAACGTACTGATGAAGACTTTTTACAACACTCATCTTGAGTTCCTGTGCCTGTGCTTTTACGTTGCCGTCGGCGGCGGTGTAGCCGAGCAAGCAGAGGCGACACCCAAGATAGACGACATAAAGCTAGCAAAAAATGGCAGCATCTCCACTCCGTTTATTATGGCGGGGGTGCGGAGCACGGGGACTCGAAATGACATGCAAGTTGTGCCCCAAGTGACATCCGATTTGTGCCCCCGGCCATGATTCGATTTGAGCCGTGAGTTGCACCTTGATTATTCCCTAAATGAAACTGCAACTCAAGACTCAAATCGAATTTTGCTTGATTTTTGCATGATTGTGGGGTGCGCACGGATGGACGCGGATGGAGATTTGGGGGTCCTACGGTACTCCGCACCGTTACAGACGAGAGATTAAGCCGTTTGGCTCTCGGTTACTAACTCACCGTCGTAGCCCAGTGAGTAAGATGACTGACACTAAACTCTATCTGGTCTACCAGACACAGGCTTGAATTCTACCGGTACCTGTGTGATTTTGTGATTGTAAATTCTATGCGCATGGTCGCGGACGGACATTGTGCGGTACTAAGGTACTCCGCACCTAAAAGTGGAGGAGGAAAGTGGGATGAAGTGCGGGTGGTAGAACAGAGGTCGCGGAGGTTGCGGCTCTGTTACAAATCCCGATCTCAACTGCTTCTGTTCCTAAAAAACCTCTCCACAGACCCAGACAACTCGTTGGCTGTCCCGTGCCTGGGACTGGCGACGCACTGGTCGAAACAGCGTGGGCTCCTGGTATTTTGGAGGTGGAGCCCTGGCTTGCAACTGCGGCCGCCCCGTCGAGCATTCACGCTTGGGCACATTCTAACAGAATTTTCGCAACCTTAAATTTAGGTAAACCTAAAGAACACGCAGGGTTCCGTAAAGGCTATTCAACAATGGACCATATTCACATGGTCAATCAGGTGATAGAGAAGTGCGCTGAGTATACTGAACCCCTATATATAGCCTTCACACATTATGAGAAAGCATTTGACTCGGCCACTCCTCAGCAGTCATTCAGGAATTACCGAACCAGAGTGTAGATGATCATTATGTAAGAATACTATTGGATATCTACAATGGGTCCACAGCTGCCATCATCCTCCATAAGGAGAGCAGTAAAATATCTATAAGGAAGGGCGTCAGACAAGGAGACAAAATCTCCCCAATGTTATTCACAGCATGTTAACAAGAAGTATTCAGAACAGTGGATTTGGAACAGGTGGGAGTGAGGGTTAATGGAAAATACCTGAGTAACATCAGATTTGCTGATGACGTTGCCTTGTTAAGTAACTCGGGGGAGGAATAGAAAGGCATGCTTACCACACTGGGCCAACAGAGTATAACCGTGGGCCTGAAAATTCATATGCAGAAAACTAAAGTAATAATCAATCACCTCGGGGCAGCACAGCGGTTTCAGCTAGGTGGCGAGGCCGTAGAAGTAGTAAGCGAATATATCTACTCAGGCCGAGTTGTGACCCCGGATCCCAATTATGAGGCCGAGAAAATTCGAAGGATAAGAATGGGGTGGAGTGCACACGTCAGGCACTCTTCGATAATGGATGGCAGCCTACCATTGTCCCTTAAGAAAAAAACTGTATGACAGCTGCATCTTACCCGTACTCACCTACGGGGCAGAAACTTGGAGGCTCACTAAGAGGGTTGACCTTAAATTGGGAACGATTCAGCGTGCAATGAAACGGAAGATGTTAGGTGTAACATTAAGGGACAAGAAGAGAGCGGAGTGGGTCAGCGGACAAACGCGTGTTAATGACATATTAGTCAAAATTAAGAAGAAGAAATGAAATGGTGCAGGGCATGTAATGCGAAGGCAAGACTACAGTTGGTCATTGAGAGTAACAGAGGTATCCTTAGAGAAAACAAGCGTTGCATGGGGCGGAAGACAGTTAGATGGGCAGATGAGATCACGAAGTTTGCGGAGATAAATTGGTAACAGTTACCACAGGACCGGGGTAATTGGAGAATAATGGGAGAGGCCTTTGACCTGGAGTGGGCGTAGATAGGCTGGTCATGATGATGATGACATTCTCCGATGCCTCCCCGATGCCCCGTGCCTAAACCCGAAATGGCGTAGAGCGCTTCATCGAATCAGCCACGCCGTGACCTCTCCGTCGGTCGGGCATGCGTTGTGATGCATGAGTGTATTTATTCAACATTAGGAAACGAGAAACGTCCACCACCAGGACTTCATTTTCTCGCCTATGGACGAACCCCCGAACCCCCGCTGGTGTTTGGGAGGTGGTGTGGGAGAGGTGGGGTTTGGAGCAAAGAGTACATGGTGATAGAACTAGGGATAGGAGATCATGCTAACGTGGTACCTATATAAAACACTTTGATGATGACAACACCCGGTGATACTGCGAACAAACCTCCCTAGGATGCTTCGGTTTTCGCTATCTTAAACATTTCTGTCAGGTGTTTCGTAATTTTAATTATTTGAGATTTAATTTCGTTTCCGTGTTCGTTTCTGCTATCAATCCTCCTTTTGGTTTCCTACTATCATGCATGAAGCAACTTTTACCCACGAACTCACTGGCCACCGACTCATGACGATCAAGCCAGTCCATGGTCTATTCATTATAGAATATGGATATGCCGGCAGGATTCCTTAACATCCGATGCAAGCGTTAAGCGTCAAGTTAAGTTAAGCATCCGCCGTGGCTCTGGAAGTCACAATGCGCTTTCGTGTGGCTTGGTGGCACCAGCCACGTACCGGTAATACAGGTACAAGCAACTCCATGGCCTGGCACTCGGCCCGTATGCGGTAGTAGAACGCTTCACATCTTGAGCAGGCCTTAATGAGAAGTCGCCCTTATTAAATGGGACGGCTGCAAAGATGTACAACGTTAAACCGCAGTGACGGCTCAGAGGTACAGAATTCGCATCGTGTGCGGCAGCCATCGGGTTCGAACCGGTGTACCGCCGGGCATCCACCCGTTTTTTAATAGTACAGGCGCCCTTGGTAGAGTACGGCCATGCAGCACAAGCATGTGCGGCTCAGTATCAGCTGTCCATCTCTGGCCAGGCAATTTCTGCACGGCATTCATCCGTCAAAGTATAACGCCCATATTCAATAGTGCGCCTTGGCCGTGGGCTTAAGGTTCCTTGGTGTAAGCTGAACAGCCGCTCACCTTTGAACAAGGCATCGCCAAGGGCCCCACAACCACCCATCGGACGGTAGACTTTGCCGCCGTCCTGCCGCACTTTTGTCGGCCGATGGCAGTTCAACTTTGGCCAACCCACGGCCATTCAACTTTCAGAGACGACGGCTGTTCATTCTTGCCAGGAGGGCAGCTTTCCAACTATGCCCAGTAAGCATTGGTAGAAATTTTTCCGTGCAACTTATTCTTGTCCGGCCGTTCCACTGAAGCAGACGTTTCAATTTTTCTGTTCTCGCACTCCTCCAGCCCTAGCTTAGTATAGCCGAGCTATTTATACAGCCAACTGCAGAATTTCTAACCTTGTAACAGCCCTCATTCGTGGTTTTCAGTAAAAAATAAATTCAGTTACTGACAAACCCTGTGTCGATTACAAACTTTTCTTTACTTATTCCCTGAATTGCTGCCTGTACAGTCATGCTGGCTCTGTTTGATGCGGCCGTCATTGTGGTCGTGGACAGAACAGTGCTACTTTGTTTTAACAGAAACAGCATCTGCCGTGCTACAGATTGCCTGCAGGGATGAAAAAAACAAAAAAGAACCAGTCACAAGCACGGCACAGCTCACACTACCACCAATCTCAGCAATGCAGTTCGAGGCACCTACAGATATTTACACTGCTGAAATACAACGCATCTTTCTTTACGAGAGCAAAAAATTCTTGAAACAATATTTATGATGAATCTTGAGTTACGAGTAATTGTTGTCTAGTTGCAAAGAATGTTGACATCTTTTAAAGAAAGTTCAAAGCAATGTAAAATCGAAAGTCATTTATCAAAGATAGAACTAGTTGGAAGAGGCACTTTGTTCAAAGAAGTGAACCAGAAGAGATTAAATACTACAAAGTAACAATAGCGACATAACGTTTCAGCAGACAGGGCCTTCCAACCTCAGTGAGTCAAGACAAAGCTGAGAGAGTTTCTAAATTTGAACGACAGCTTTTCTTTAAACTGTGCTTTATCTTTGACCACTACTGATGACGCACAGCGAGACTGTTTCACACAGCTCGGTGGCTGGTGCTTCAATGTTTCACTACATAGGCAAACAGTCCATACTGATATGCGCCAACCGAAAATGACATTTTTTTGCTGGTTCTCCAACAGCTAGACACGGCTACAAAGTAATGTGTGTTTGAAATTACTGTACCTTATTTGTTTTCACAAACCAGCTGCAACGCTAAAAAGCAACGTAATGCTCCAACTAAATAATTTAAACCCAAATTGCATTACTTTATTGGCGAAGACACCTGAAATCCTTTTTTGAGCACAATGGCCAGAGATTCAATTTGCAGCTTTTGTTGGTTCGGTGCAAAAAGTGTATGCAGCTATTCCGACAAAACAAGCATGCTGCAATAGTAAAGATACCTGTGCAATTGGTTCTCTGACACTATAATCAAGGCTGTAGGAGAACGTTTTGGGTGGTAGAGGCAGTGTACTTACCCCAAATTCAGTGTGAATAAGATTGGGGACAGAAACAGCACGAGGTATTTCTAATTTATACTAACCTAAACAAGCCCTCCCAACATTTTATCTCGTGTACAGGGATGATCACCACGAAGTCACAAATGTAGCAAGAAATAAGGAGATGGTAAATTACTTTTTCTTTCATTCAATACGAGGAAAAGATGGGGGTTCATACGTAAGCTCTCCAGAACATCATTTGTTTGGAGAGGATGCTCCGGCCTCATTTTAAATCATGTTTTCGGATATTCACTGGTGATCCAGATAATATTTCCTTTACAAGACGATGCAACAGCCCCGTTGACACATTTGAATGCACGTTAACAACTACCCGAAACATCCTGTAGGCAGAAAATGTGAATCCGTGATTTAATTTGTCTCTATCTCTGTACAAAATTGTTTTAGCTTCCTGTCCCTGCTACCTAACTTTAAGAACAGCTGCGCACAATGAAAGAAATTCTTTTGCTCTCTATTTATATTACATCTACAAATCAACCAATCTGGTTTTCTGATGAATACGTGACACAACGAAACTCAGGCTGACCCTTTCAAAAAAATTTTTTTCTCCTTATTACGCCCGCCTTCATCAATATTTTTCTTCGAACAACACTCACGGAGTTTTGGTATTATGAAACAACTTACCACTTTTTCTTGCAACAATTAAAAGCTTCTCTTTTCACTTCATACTACATCAAAGAAGCAGACAGTTTTTGCATCTCCATAGTGTACCTAAAAAGAGCACTCGAAGATTTCGGCCAGCGAGAAAAGTAAAAATCTGAAGTGGTCGACCTTTCCAGGAAGAAAATTACTAACGAAAACTAAAATATGGCAGCTGCGAACATAATTGCTTTCCGCTGGACTGTGCAAAAGAAACCGCGAAATGATAATGTTCACTGCCAAATTCTGCTATAGTGATGCAGCTAGAACAATATTCAACTGTAATTTCGTAACATAATATTTAGCTTATTGTTTTTTTCGCTCACTGTGATGGAGAAGGCACCGACACATTGTAGCTTATTCCTTTAGTGGCCAATTATTTCTATGTTTCTGAGGATCCCAGTTATCTACGCTGCCTCGTTATCTTAAGTTTGGGAAGCTCAAAGGCTATTCAAATTCTTCGCTGACTCTATAGGCGCTTCATGTTTTTCTGGGTGCCTATAAAAACCTGACGTGTACCACGACAATCTGCACGTGTAGAAGCCACCCGCCTCTCTCTCCACTTTTATTTATGTATAGTGGGTATAATACCAAGCAGTAATTTATGAATGGTTAGTTTGCCGCTTCTCACATTACACGAGCAAAGCAAAAACAACAGAGCTTAGCAGCAACTACATTACTGCATAGTGCTTGCAGGAGAGGCACATTATCTCTCGCGCGCTTCAAACTTGAAGACATTTGATTTGAAACAAAACCTCCCCCTCTTTCAATGCACCCTAACCTGCCTTTTCATGTATACAATATCCTAGTAGTTCAAAACCTTTGGTTGAACAATGCTGCCTATGAATATTTGCATCACCCACCGTGGTTGCCCAGTAGGTAATGTGTTGCGGGTTCGTCCCGACTGCAGTGGCCGCTTTTCAGATGGTTGCGAAAAACAAAAACGCCCATGTGTACGAAATTTCGGCGCACCTTAGAGATTCCCAGGTGGTCAAAATTATTCCGGAGCCCTCTACTACGCCACGCCTCATCGCCTGCATTGCGTTGGCGCATTAAACTCTACAATCAGAATCACGATATTTGCATCAGTTGTGTCTGGCAATGAGTGCATCAATGGCTGGAAACAATACTTGTCAACAGGGCCAAATACTGACAGCCACAGAGACTAGCTGACAAGGCCTGATGCAGAGTAGCAACCATTACGCAATACAAGAACACACGCAGGGGTAAATGCTGCACCTGCAAGAAAAAAAATATGATAGGGAAAGTTCGCAGACTACATAATGAACACGTGCTTCCTCATGCTTCAACTCTCCGGAATGCACGACTATTACGCAACATATTCGTTCGTCTTGAAGCCTTCTTCATTTCCCTCTCGTGTGTGTAGCTGTACAGGCAGTATATTTCCGCTTTCTACAGGGGTACTGGACCCCATATCTCCGCCAACCTGGAAAAGTCATGCCTCCACAAAGTGAAGGAACATTTTGACGTGCAGATTATCAGGACCAAACAATTGGAATTCCTGTAGTAACTCCCATCAGCGCAAAGAGTACAAAAAAAGAGAACCGGTAAACGTAGCAGTAGCACTGTAAAAGAGCGAGGAAGTAAAAATCATGAAGGTGTGCCATGCGTACGAAATATGTGCCACACAACAAGAAAGGTTATGAATGGAAAGTGTTAACCTGGTGTTTTCACCGCCCGTCGAGCAAACAGGAATGTGCTCCCAGAATGTAAGCAAGATTACAGGAACCCTGCCACACGCTTTCATGAGTGCCTATAAAGCTGCGCATTGTTTATATTATACTGCAAGGAATACCTCAGCCAACTATTACACGTGCACGTGAAACGGTGAGCACGCAAGTTGCTGTGAATTACGCGGCAAAACCAACCACGCTCGGTTCAAGTTCCCTCATTATGCACCACTACAACCGCTGATATTACGTCATTTCAGCGGTGGCGGTCGCTGGCCAACTTTACGGCTTATTGATCACATTTTCTGTGACTCACTGCCGTCGTTTGTGCTGTGTGCCAACCTCTTCTTGGCCTGAACATGTATAAACAGTTTTGGAGTCTCTTTCGCTTTCAGTGCGCACAGAGTTTGAGTGACGAATCCAATACTTCCCTTTCAACAATAACACTCAATAACAAACGTTTATTGCTTCACAAACGCGCTACCATCCTGAGCGCGCGCTTGCAAGCAGGCAGCCATGCCTACTTTTTTGTGGCACCAGACCGGAAATAGACCCCTCAATGTTGCTGAGAAAAGGGGAAAACTCCCGAGCCTGCGATAAATCGAAGGTCGATGAAGACAACGCCGCTGCGCTCCCCTCTCCAAGACAGAGCGTGCAGCTTTCATTCGGTAGCCATAGTTTACGTGAATTTATTTAGTAGAAAAACCAATTCGAAAACACAATGATGTCCTCCCGTCTTCATCCTCGCCCATTTTTTGTGGCGTTTTTGTGTGACGTCAGAAAAAAAGGACTTGGCTTGACTGTGCTACTTCACGGCTTGCCGACCTTGTGACGGAGTCAGTCGGCCCAGCGTTTAGTCAGCCGGCCGCGGACGGGTAGTCGCAGATCGTTCGCTCAGTTGAAACTACGCCACGACACGTTTGTGAATGGAAAAATGTGTACTTTTTTAGTTTGTTATTTTGTACACTGTATCAAGCTCCACGTACGGGTCGCTCCACACAAGCGCTGCTGAAGCGGACATAAGATGCTTCGCTGTGTGACTGTCAAACGGGTCAGGGTCCTGAGAAAAGGCCTGAATTGTGCATAATGGCTTTTGACGAAGGCAAAAGTTTGGAGGCTGGTCATTGGGGCCTGTGCTTGCAGCTGCCCTGTGTGGGCTAAGTGCAGGTTGAAGCGCGTCGAAAGTTGTATCCTGTAGTAGCTCCTTCAAGGGGAGATCTGGGGAAGTTGGCTCACAATCCGTTTGGTCACTGTCAATATGCGCCTTCTCTGAATGCTGCTGACGAATGGATCAAGACTTAACTGCTTGTGAATTGTCCGGTGGGGTTTCACCCGGGATGGCTTTATTACGTGGTTCACAATCACACAGTTCGGCGTCGGAATGGAATGATGCGGTCCTCAAATATCTGCCAGCTCCTTCGTAGACTTCTTTACGAGCTAAGAATCGTAGATGCCGGATATAATACAAGTCATACGCTGAGATTCTGTTGTGATTCCTTCTTCTAAAGCACCCTGGAATCTGGTTTTTGCGTCGATTATGATGTCCTCCCATACAAAGCGCCTGGTAAACTCCTCTTTGAAACATTCAGGGGCTTCGTATGGCTCAAGTTCTTTGTCTACCTCTTTTTGCTTGCCACACAGAAAAAAAGCGTAGTAAAACACTGAGGACGAGGCGTGGACAGGACAAGTGCAAAATTTCAAAAATTCGTTTTTTGCAGAACCAGCGCATATAAAAGAGGGCGTGCCCCGCACGTGACAGCGTTGCACTGCCGCATTTTGACTATCACAAAAACCAACCCAACGCGCGTTATTAACTAAGGGAACGCGGGCGCTGCCGGATAATTACGTATGCTTTTCTTAAAATGTACCCATAGATTTCTTTGCACCAACCTACGGGAAGATGTATGACAAGCGAAAGCGTTTCACGAGTTTCGAACGCTTATGACCATATAAACCGCTTGGCTTTCGAAGCCTCTGGGGTACGCCGCCAGCACCAGCGTTACCCCAGGACACTGCCTTGGTGCTCGAGCGAGCGAGCTAGGATGACAAGGCTAGCGCCTAAAGTTCTCTACGATTAAAAATGGAATAAACAACTTTTTAGCGGCTGCAGTAAGCAGGCATGTTTCTATAGAAAAGTTAGAGGCAATCGTGCTTCCACCTAGTTCCATTTCACAGAATCCTTCTCGCGCATCCGTACCCCGAGATATCAAACTGGGAAGTTTAATTGCCGTTCGCATGATCACGCATGCGAGACACTGAAGACCAGCGCAAAGCTCCTCCCCTTTATTCTATTTCGATAGCGGTTCCGAGTACAGCACATTGCGATAATGCCAGCGAACACTGAAATGGTGCCAGGTATCACTTTTTCCTATGCCTCCACCCCGTTGTCAAACTAAACGTCTTACACAGCAAGCGCATCACAAAAGGAAGGAGCTTTGCGGCGGTCCTCGCTCTCTGGCATGCGTATTCAAGGGGACGACAATTGAACTTCACAGTTCGATATCTCGGAGTACGGATAAATAAAAAAATTCTGTCAAACGGAACTGCGTGGAAACACTATTGCTCCTAACTTTTCAGTACAAACATGCCTGCGCACTGTAGCCATTAAAAAGATAATGAATATGTTCTAGTTGATTAAACCACCGATATCAACAATTAGCACCTCGTTCTCTGTCCACCTGGGCGCATAACCTCTCTGTAGACGTGGTCTTTACGTAAATCTAAGCGCCTAAATTTTAAAAAACCTGACGGCTTAACTTTGATCAAACTCTATGTTCAATACAACGACCAGGCAGTGAATCCCGCGTCATACTTTCCAGACAATAAACCTGTGCTGTCACTTCACTGGCCCAAAAGAATGACATTATCAATTCTTATGATCCCAGAAAATAAATTCATGATTATCATAGCATGTGGCTAGGTTTCTTTTAAAAACTGAATCTGACTTGTAAACTTTTGTGGTCTCTCTTGTTTATTTATTTAAAAAGATCTTACAGGCTCTAATATAGAGCATGGAGTAAGGGGTGTACATAAGAAAGAATGCTAGTGGGTGAAACGGCTGCCACATTACAAAGTAATACACTAGAACTAATAAAAATTGTTGCACAAATGACAAGGAGAGGTTTTCGGCAACAACAAGAATTTAACAGTCCCAAAAAAACAGAATGAACCAAAACAGAATTGAAGGAGGGTATACAATGCAATTGAGATAGATATAACATTGATTGGGCGCGAAAACTTTCATGATTAGGTAAATTGACGATGACGTCGGGTAGGTCATTCCGGAGTGCTATGGAATGAAGCAAAGCCGAAGAATTGAATAAATTTGTTTTTTCCGAAGATGCGTGTGATGCTTCGTTGATTGTGTAGTCGTTTAGACTTCCACAATGGTGCTGTTAGGGGGAAGGGTGGTGAACTGGTTGCGTGAATATATTTGTGAAGCAGAGACAGGACGGCAACTGTGTACCGTATTTCTAGATTCTGTAATGAAAGGTCGTGTTTTATTTGTGTGATGCTCGAAGGGAGACGATGAGATGAACTGTGACGCTCTCTTTTGCACAGCTTCTAGCTGGTTAATGAGATAGGCTCGGCAGGGGGACCATATGGGTGATGCGAATTCCAGCTGTGGGCGAGCAAAGGTTAAGTAAGCTTGTTTGCGGACGTTATTTGGCGCGTTGCGTAGGTTTTGACGTAAGTATTCCAGTATTCCTAATGCGTTTGCAGTTATGTAGGTTGCATGTGCCGCCCACGTAAGATTAAACGTGAGATGGACGCCGAGGTATTTATACGAAGATGAGCGTGACACGTTGGAGTTATTTATGTAGTAATGAAATGCAACAGCTATTATTTTTCGACTAAATAATATTACTTTACATTTAGATAAATTTAAAGCCATTTGTCATGCACTACACCACTTGGTAATGAGAATAGAGTCTTTCTGGAGAGCAAGGTGGTCATCGTTACTAGTTATAGAACGGTATAGAATGCATCATCAGCAAAAAGCCGTATTGAAGAAGAAGTATTAGTAGGAGAATCATTAATGTATACTGTAAAAAGTCCCGGCCCGAAGACGCTACCCTGAGGCACTCCGGAGGTTACGTCGGAAATTGGAGAGAAAGAGTTAATACCCACAGTGAACTGCTGTCGAAAAGACAAAAAGAGACTGATCCACGATAACGTTAGCGAATGTAAACGAAGTTCTGTTAATTTTGTAAATCAGACGGGAATGAGGTACGCGGTCGAATGCTGTAGAAAATTCCAGAAAAATGCAGTCATTTCGTAAATTTTTATCCATATTCAAGTGAAGATCAGTGGTAAATTCGAATAACTTGGTGTCGCATGAAAAACCTCATCTAAATCCATGCTGATTCTGAAAACAGAAGTTATTGGTTTCTAAATGACAATAAATGTGTGAAGAAAGTATATGCTCAAGCATCTTGCAGCAAATGCATGCTAGTGATATGGGGCGATCATGTTCTGGTGAATATCTATTGCCACTTTTAAATAAGGGAACTACTTTACCTATTTTCTAATCAGCCGTGAATGGTCCTGTATATAAAGGTTGCGTGTAGGCATGGTACAGTAGTTTACTTGAGCAGGAGGACGTGTTTTTGAGCCCCTTAGAGTTTATGTTATCAATTCCTGAAGAACTTGATAATTTAAGTGTTCCAATAAGATCCGCAATCCTTCAGCGCTGAAGGCAATAGGTTCAATTGAAGTGTAATTAAACTCGGGAACTTCGGGCTCTCTGGAATGATCCTCGCACGTGAAAACAGATGAAAAAAATGAGTTCAAAACTTAAGCGCCTCCTACATCTGATACAGGCATATGGGTAGCATCTTGTATACTGAGAGAATTGTTAGCATTGTGAGGGGAAAGTACTTGACAGAATTTTTTCTGCTTACTATTTAACCTGGAAGGCAAGTCGTGCATAAAATATTTACATTTCGCTTCGCTTATTCCGGAGCCGTATTCTTTCAAGAAATTTTTGTATTTTTTCCAATTTGAAGGACTCGAAGTGCGCTTTGCAATCTTGTAAAGCCGCTTCTTCGAGATCTATAGGACCTAAGTGTTTTGTTAAACCTGGGGTTTTATGGTCGTTAGAGATAGAAATTAGGGGAATGTATTTATCAACCAAAGTAATGATGTCGTTTTTGAAGAAAACCCAGTTTTCGTTGACTGATCGGTTCAGAAAAGATGGACGAGAAACCTGATCGTAAAACACTTCCAATTCATCATTCATACCTTCGTAATTACCATTGTTGTAGTCCCGAATTTATTTAGCAGTACTACGTATTACGTGGGTTGGGAGGCTGTTACTTGCAGTAGCTTATGGTCACTGAAACCATCTAAGTGCAAATTATCACTAACAGCACGGAGCAGGATAAACAGGAGCGCCGACTTCGCTCTCGCCTGCGGGCTCTTAATGTCCATCACTCGCGGAGCGCAATGTAAATGGCACAGCGAATGGTCCGGCGGATAAGCGGCCGGCGTTCCCCGTGCGCCGGCGGGCGCGTTGGCGGAACGCATTCCGTCGGCTTTTGTCGTCTGCTTCGGCGAGGGTAGTTTTGGGCACGGAGTGCTTTGGGCCTGCGTTGGCGCCGCTTCGCGTTCATTGCGCTCCTCCTTCGCACGGCTTGATTAACTTGTTCGACGGCACCTTCTGGGTAACCCGAACCCGAAGGAATTGAGTGGTCGTACGGCACGGCAAAGATGCGTTAAGGATTAGTTTGCATGGCGGGAAAACAAAATATAGAGCGCACATATATACATATGGCTGCTATACAAACACTACCTTCTGCGCAGTGCTTGCCGAAAATGTGACTCCGTTTGTAAATTTGTGAACACCAATTCGGCTGTGTTTTAGCAGGTTTTACAAAACGCGGAAGGGGCAACTGGTTCTGATCACTAGCGATTATAAAAGTTGCCTCAGCTTTCTCGCGGTTCTCCAACTTACGTCCAAAACAGAGTGTGCCTAGAACACGGACCGGCACTCACACGCTCATCAGAAAATAACAGAAACGCGATAACATCACCCGCGACTGCCCGCGACGTAGCAATCTGCTCAAGATCGAGGCCCTGACAGTGCGGTCGTTTCACAAGCCTTTATTTAGCGGTATTTGAATTCGTCCGGACCCTGTTTCTCTGTGGTGATTACTCGCCAAAAGAAAAGGTTTGACGACCCGGTTGTTTTGCTTGGTCAGACGCTTAAAGAAAAAAAAAAACGCCGGGAACTCTCGTAGGCCCAAAATTGCAGCCATACAAATCGTAGCATTTGGTTTGGAGTCCACGGCGTTATCGACGAGATAACACGACCGTAGAGCGACAGTGAACATCGGGCGGTAAGTTGCGGTATGGGTTACATTGAAGGTTGCGTTTGATATTCTGGGGGCCTTATCAAGATGACAGTGTTTTTGTACACTTATTACAACAGGGCAGCCGTCCAATTCAGTCATTGGCACAGAAATGTGTGTCTCATTGCCGTTTGCCGATGGAGACTCCGGGCGACCCTTGTAAGCAATATTCGTGCGCAGAAGCGGCAAAAATAATTAAGCAGGCAGCCGGAGAGCGGGCCAACAACAGAGGGTAATTTTTGCGCTGCATCGGTTTGTCGTAAGCAGAATCACGCTAGACTGCATGTTGTGGCGCTTCATATTACTCTTGCTCATTCTTTGGTGATTCTAAAGTCGTCGTCGTTCAGTTGCGTCTTACATCTGCTGGGTTAGTACAATATTTTTAGCGGGTCTTCATAATGCCAGAATAAACGCCTCCCGATAGGGAATAAGCGATCGCCATGGATGCGGTGGCGTGCGATTATGTGCGCCGTCTATTCCGGCTGCGCACAGGTGTTTAAATTCCGCGCGTGCAGGCATTCCTCCTGCATAGTAGGACTGGCATACGACAGGCGTCGTTGCGAAAGAAACGACGCCTCTGGGGAGAGCGAAGAAGGGAAGAAGGGAACAGCCATGTACAGATGCACAGCGACGAGAGGGCAAACGAAGGAGGAAGAGAGCAAAGGGAAAGCTGGGTGGCTGGCGGCGCGTGGACATTATCGGCCCGAGCAAAAGAATTTTTCTGGGCCACAGTCGGCGCTCCTCTTTATATCTTGCTCCGTGACTAACAGTCTCAGCAACGCTGCTTCAAAGTAAGTCTAAAATGTTTGTACTACGAGTTCATTCCTTGGCAACTTGAAAAAGTTTTTTATCTACTGTTAGACTTACAAATTTCATTGCTTCGTGGAAGGGGGAAGTTAAGAGGGACCAATCAATCTGGTGAAAATTAATGTCGTGGAGTAAGTATATATTATCATCAGGGCATTGCGGAATCGCTGAATCAACGCTCTTGCGCAGCTGTCCTATTAACAAGTTATCCCAGTCGCGAGGGCGATAGCATACTCCTATCAATATTTTTGTTGCTGATGTGATGCACGCGGTTCATACGATTTCCTTAGCGGAGTCAGTATTACCACAAAAGGATGACTGTGTTTTTTAATGCCTTGTAGAACGCCACCACCTCTTTTGTTTACGCGGCCATGCCAAAATATGTTGTAGCTTTTGTTATCGGGGAGAAGCTCGTGATCGGGTATATCAGAATGACGCCAAGTCGCTGTTATTCCTAAAATGTCAGGGTTACTATCTTCTAAGAACGAGCAAAGCTGATCGCGTTTGTGTATAAGGCTGCTTAGGTTAGTAAAGCTTAACTGCATGAATGGTGACTTGTTCAAGTAATCTGAATGCTTAGGTTCGGTTGCATGGGCATGCGTTCTTTGGTATGTTTTATGAAGTATAAATGAATCAGTTGCGTGATCATATACGTAGGTCTCGTTGCCAATGCACAGTTTGTCCACTGACACCCTTATCGGCCTCTTTAGGCATTTGGCGGATTCAATTAATTTTTTCCCTAAAATAACGCGTAGGCGGCGAAAAGTCCTCACCAGTTGAAAAGTCGGTACCCTTTAGCTTATGTGCGGCAGAAAGAACTTTTTATCTTTAAAGAAACTCATTTTAGCAATGATTAGCCGCTGCTTATCCGCGTTGTACTTTCCCAGTCTATGTACCCGTTCGAAGTAGCCATTTGTTAGGGAGATGCTAAGTATTCAGAACAGAAAGTTATTTTTTGCTCGGATGTTGCCCCGTCGGCTTTGTCTTCGTCATCTATAAAAAAAGAGCACATTGCCCCGCCTTTGCCTTTTTTTCGCGTCATCACATATCATAGTTATACACTGTAGCCTATCCGTAATACTCCGCAACGACTCATAAGCCATATAATCAGGTACAGTGGAATCCACTGCAGCCTTAGTCGTTTCCAAGGCGGTAACCCTTTCCGTTAATTGCTTAATCTGCTGGTCCGCCACATCTTGCCGTTGTCGAACACTTTTCAATTCTCTGAGTATTCTTGCCTGACCAGCTTCTAGCCTGCCGACAACCTCCAAAACTGGGGCGACATTTTTCAGAGTAGGCCCAGGGTTGGTTCCGATATCGCCACAAACAATGAGCCATAGTTCAAACAGAGCATGGCACGAGCGTGCTGGAAGCTAGCATGTTCGCCTCACAGAATCTTACAATGTCACTGGACACGACACCGCAACCTAAAAACGATTGTCACTCTTCACACAAACAGCGCACTCAAGGTGACTAACCTGTAATTACAGCAGTAGTAAGCGACCCATTCTCGATGCGGTGTCGCTGAGGCACGACACCGCATCAAGAGGTACTAAGTCACTTTAAATACATTAAAAACAATCTTTCTTTCTTAATGAGCTTGAATAAACAAAAAAAGACAAAGAATGCGTTGCGGTTTGCCTTCCACTAAGAAAAATCGTAGTGGGTAATGATGAATTTCAACTAATTAATATAGCCATGCCACTACAGCCGAGATTTTGATGATGATGATGGTTGGATGTTAATGGCGCAAGGCCAACTGGGGCAAAGAGCGCCAAAACAGTGGTTAAATATGAGAGGTGAAAACGTAGACACTGAAATCAGTAAGCAAGAACAAAAGTAAAATCAATAAAAGACAGTGAGGACGGCTGGTGTAAAGGGCCAGGTTGTGATGGTGCGTGGTATGAAATAAAGCTTTAAAAAACTACGCCTGATAGGAAATGAGATGTAAAAACTTGATGTCACTGAGAAACATAAAAGTGCGCTGCACAGGAATCACGGGATCATCCGCTAGAAAGAGTGCTGGGTGTAGTGGATTGTGCTGTCTGTAGATTTGAGGGAAGTGCTTGCGTCTTGTTGTCTGGAGTGCTTTGCATGTAATGAGGATGTGAAGTACGGATAGGCCCTCCCCACACCTGCTACACAGGGGTCTTGGAGATCCAGTGAGCAGATGGGAGTGTGTCGCGTGTGTGTGGCCTATCTGTAATCTAGCTAGGGCAACTTCGATGAATCTGTTGTGTGAGTCACTAGTGTATTGTCCTAAGTGTGGCTTTATTATGTGTAACTTGTTGTCTGTCTGTGTATTCCAGTCGGTTTGCCATGTTTTGCGAAGGTGTTGTCGGATGTGTGGCTTGAGGTCACTGTAGGGTATTGTTGTTATGTCCATTGTGTTTGCAAGTGCAGCAGTGGCGGCCATTTCATCTGCGGTCTCATTCCCCGCGATTCCAGCATGGCCTGGAACCCAGCACAGGATCAGTTGAAAATTATTTGCATATATTGACATTATGAAATTTAAGACAAGATTGACAATGTGGTTTTTCCTGGGTCTGTGTGAAGACAATGTACGCACAACGCTCAAAGAGTCTGTGAAGATGACCGACTTAGGAATTTGTTTTTTAAGATTGTGCTGAACGATGAGTAAGATGCCATATGCTTCTGCAGAGAAGATAGTGGTGTGTACACTCATGGTTCTGCAAGCAATAAAGTTGGGACCATGAGCGGCACACGACACTGTTGTTGAAGTTTTCGAGGCATCGCTATAGAATTCAGCACATTTATATTTATCCTGAAGCGACAAGAAATGCTGCACAACCGCAGCTCTCCGAACCCTGTTTTTATCTATTTTCATGAAAGAAACGTCGCAACAAATAGGCTGCAGTTGCCATGGTGGTATAACGTCAGAAAATGATGATGATGTACAGACATCTAAAAACCCAACGGAAATACCTGAAGCTTCCTCTCTCACCCTCAGAGAGTAGAGCAAAGGAACAGATGGACGATTTGAGAATAGCTGGGTTGTTGATGTATCGTTGAGGACAGGTTTAAAAGGATGGTTATTGAATGATGAGACCTTAAAAGCATATAATAAATCAATGTACATTCGTTGATGTTCCAGGCACCACTTGTTACTTTCAACGTACAGAATCTTGGCCGGGCTAGTGCGGAACGCAGCACACGCAAGGCGCAGGCCCAAATGGAGAACTGGGTCAAGCATTTTTAGTGCTGTTTTTGATGCCGACCCATACACAACACTACCGTAGTCTAGCCGAGACCCGACTAAGGCGGTAAAGACGCGAAGAAGGAGTTCTTTGTCTGCACCATACGACTGGTGGGAGAGGACTTCGAGAATGTTTAGTGTTTTCAGGCATTTATGTTTAAGTTGTTTGATGTGTGGTATGAACGTGAGTTTTTCATCAAATATGACACCTAAAAACTTCTGCTCCTTTTTTACAGGGATAGAAGCACGATGAAGGGTGATCTCCGGTTCTGCCTTAATCCCGCGCTTGCGGGAGAACACAACACAAGTACTCTTTCCAGGGTTCAGTTTAAAACCGTTTGTGTCTGCCCAGCCAGCAAGTTGGTTCACCCCAAGCTGGACTTGGCGTTCACAAACTGAGAAGTTACAGGACTTAAAAGATATTTGAACGTCATCTACATATATAGAACAGGAAATGGTTGGTGGCAATGCCTTTCGAAGTGAGTTCATTTTAACAATAAACAGTGTGCAGCTCAAGACACCGCCTTGAGGGACCCCATTTTCCTGCACGTATACATTCGAAAGGGCACTGCCAACCCTCACTCGAAAGGTCCTTTCCGACATGTAGCTACTGAGCGTATTCAGCATGTTGCCAGAAACACCGAACGACTTGAGGTCACACAAGATGCCGTACCGCCAGGCCGTGTCATAGGCCTTCTCCATATCGAAGAAGACTGTTATACAATACTGCTTATGAATGAAGGCATCTTTTAGATATGTTTCCAATGCAACCAGTTGATCATTGGTGGATCTCCCAGCCCTGAAGCCAGCCTGGCAGCTGTCGAGAAGACCATTGTACTCTAAGAAGTACATGAGTCTCCTATTGATCATCTTCTCGAACAGCTTACACAGGCAGCTTGTGAGGGCGATGGGACGATAACTTGTGGGAGAGGAAGGGTCCTTCCCTTCTTTAAGAAAGGCCACTACGATGGCCTCCCTCCATATCCCTGGGAGGTGCCCCGAAAGAAATATTTTGTTATAGAGGTAAAGGAGGGTTTCAAGTGTGTCTGTGTGCAAGTGTTGAATCATAGTGTATGTAATGTTGTCTGCGCCTGGAGCTGAAGGTTTACAAGTACTAAGTGCGATCTTCAGCTCATGCAGTGAGAAGGGGGTGTTATAAGATGAGGTCGACTTATTACTGTCTCTCAAGGACTTCTTCTCACAGGATGTTTTGTGTTTTATGAAAGTGTTGGTGTAGTGAGCTGAACTGGACACATGTTGGAAGTGTTGTGCGAGTGTGTTAGCCTGGTCTTCCAGTGTGTCCCCTGTTTTACTAACCAGGGGCAGGCTGTGTGTCTGTTGTCCTTTTAGTTTATGTATTCGTGTCCATACTTTTCGCGTGTCAGTGTACGAGTTGATGGAAGTGACGAAGGGGCGCCAACTCTCCCTTTTCGCCTCACGGTGCACTCGCTTCCCAAAAGCCTTGGCCCGTTTAAACGAAATGAGATTATCTGATGTGGTTACCGGCGACGGACACCCCACGCCTTGTTCTGGGCCTCTCGCGCCCGCCTGCAGTCCTCATTCCACCACGGCCTCCTCTGGTTGCGCGGGGCACCAGAGGCGTGGGGAATGGACTTTTCGGCGGCGTCGAGGATGTGCGCTGTGACGAGTTGGGCGGCTTCCTCCACGTGTAGGTGTTTTATGGATGTGTGGTGTAGTTGAGATGTTTGTGTGAATGTGCTCCAGTTTGCTTTTGATTCATTAAACCTTTTATGGGAAGATGGACTGCATGGGCCTTTACCTATATATGCTAGGGAAGTGGGGAAATGGTCACTACCATATGGGTCAGTGCCCACGCCCCACTCAAGACATGGAAAGAGAATTGCAGAACCAATAGCCAAGTCGAGATGTGAGTATGTATTATGTCCTAAGTTATGGTATGTATGCTGCTTTTTGTTGAAAAGGCATGCTCCTGAAGATGTAAGAAATTTCTCTATCAGGCGACCTCGGGCATCCGTTCTGGAGGAGCCCCAAAGAGACTTGTGTGCATTAAGGTCGCCTGTTAGGATGTACGGTTCGGGCAGCTGGTCGACCAGCGCCTCGAAGTCAGAGCTGGAAAGTGCATAATCAGGACGAATGTAAATTGAGCATACCGTTACCAACCTATTAAAAATTATTGTGCGTATTGCTACAGCCTCAAGGACGGTGTTTGGAGTGATAGGATGGCATGCTAGGGATTTTCGGGCTATTGTGGCTACACCGCCCGAAGAGTGTGTGCAGCCAACCCTATCCTTTCTGAATACCATGTACCTATTTAAGAAATTTGTGTGATTGGGATTCAAATGCGTCTCCTGAAGACACATCACACTTGGCTGGTTTGAATGCAATATCTCATGGACATCATCAAGATTTTTAATGAGGCCTCTACAGTTCCATTGAGTAATATTTTCTCTTCCCATTATGGAGATTTAGAAGCTACTGAAGTCTGTGTGTATGTGTGTTCATGTGTCTTTTGGGGCTGTTACTCCAGGATTTGGCTTTTTGGGCATTTCTGCTGCTGGCTTGGGCGTCGGAGGCCGCTCCTTGCGCTGCGTTGCAGGCAGGAACGGCCCGACATCCATCTCGTCGTCGGATGTCCGAGGGGTGCCCGACGGACCGGGCCCCCCGGACTTGGCCCCCCCTCGGGAGCCCTTCGTTTGAGCCGCCACCGCCGAGGGCGTCCGGGGCATGAGAGGTGGCACGGGCGGTGCGGTGACGGTGGGAGCCGGTGCGGGGCCCGTGGTGTCCATCCCCTCGGTACCCTCCAACGGACTGGAGGACGGGGAGACAGAGGCGGGAGCGGCACCGGTGCCGACAGAAGTGGTTTGCACCACAACCGCTGCTGCCTCAGCAAGCGGCGTGGTGCCGGGTTGGGCTGCGTGAGGCAACCCAGCGGGGAGCGGGACCAAGTCCGACTCGCGGTACTGGGTCCCCGCAGAAACCAGACGCCGCTCCGCCCCCCGGCGGGCTGCGTCGGCGTACCTCCCCAGAGGGAAAGAGGCGAACCTCTTCCGCGCCTCTGGGAAAGTGATGTTTTCCGTTACCTTGATGTTGATTATCTTTTTTTCTCTCTGGAACATTTCACACGTGCGGGAGTACGCAGCATGAGGTCCATGCAGTTGCTGCACATTAATTGTTCAGCCTGGCAGTTATCTGTCTCATGATCTTGCGATGAACATTTCGCACACGTTGTTTTTCCACGACAGGAGGTGGTGCCATGCCCGAACCGTTGGCACTTGAAACAGCGCCGCGGGTTCGGGATGTACGGCCGGACAGAACAATGAATGAAACCTGTTTTGATGCATTCGGGGAGTGAGGAACGGTCAAATGTTAAGATTATATGCTTTGTCATGGTTTGCTTATCATCTCGCCGCATGGTGATGCGCCTCACTGCCATCACGCCCTCGCCTTTCAGACCTTCGAGCAGATCGGCTTCTGTCTCATTTATCAGATCTGGCTCAGAGATCACACCCTGAGAGCTATTGAGGCAACGGTGGGGTGTGACTCTGATGTCGAGATCTGCCATGCGATTCTGGGTAAGGAGGCTTTTGGCTTGCTGGTGAGTGTTCACCCCGACCAGGACTTCGCCGGTTCTCAGTTTCTTGGCTTTGAAAGACTTGCCCAGGATGCCTTCAAGGAAATTGGTGATAAGGAACACTGACTGGGAGTAGATAGGATTCGACTTGTTAAGAGATTCAACAATCAAGAATCGCGGATAGTTATCTGGCTTTTGGTGTGCAAGTGTTAACAAGGGTGGGAATGTAGCTTCGGTGCGGCCCCTTTTCGGGGGCCGATCACGTTTGGAGGGGGGTTTGGAAAATGCCATGTGATACATTGGAAAGCAGGGAGACGGGGGTACTTTCTCCTTTGACCTTACCCTGGTAGTCAAAGAGGTCCCGGAGCTCCCTGCCTGGTAGACAGGCAGGGAGCCCATCGGCCGGAGCTTGACCAAGGCTCCGACGGCCACCGTTTACGGCTTCTACCCTTCACCTTTAAACACCTCGCCACGGTTGGACACGGCTTATGTTGGGAGCTCGGGGTCCGCGGTGTCGCTGCTCACCGTCACCATGAATACTCAAGGTGCCCCGTGCGGGGTACAACCGAGATTTTGGGCATAATGTAACCGTGAATAACTTAAAAGATGTCAGTACTCTGGTAACGGATAGGAACAGTCAGTGCACTCAGTTCGCCTTTCGTGTATGCACAAGAGGTTCAGCCTAACTAGCTCACATGCACACAAAGCATGCAGGATATGCCATCAGATGTGTCTGCTATCAGCACTATCACTGCATTGGCGCCGCTTTCAACATGGAATGCATAATGCCTAGAGCCAAAGGGGTTATCGGTGCAGATATGCATGCATTCGTGATATGCTGCTTTCAATTACCACTGATTGAGATACAGGGTACGGTTGCAGTTTGGCCACAGATCCGGCGTTCCAAGTACTGCTTGCGGCACCGGTACTCCACCTACATGACTTTGTGCTTGCTCACATTACTAGCATTAGGACATTACGGCTACTCAGACTGAACCAGACGTTGAAGGACATGTAATCCACAAAACGCATTTTGCGCAGGCATTACCTCAAGTTCAAAAAATATCATGAAACTAGTTTACTTACAGCACCTAAAAAGGGAAACGGGTAACATTCAATACAATTGAAATGTCTTAGACATGCAGAACATCCCACCACTTAATGGGCTACATACTAATATTTATCCTCTCGTAATGCAGGAATAAACAACTCTCACAAGCTGGGCGGGCTTACATTCGTGCAGTAAAAGCCTTCCAGCACCTGAACGCATACAGTAGGGGCCCAGTTTCATTTGTGGGCTTACATAAGGGTCAACAAATGCAGTACTGTTCCTGTATTGCTTTCTATCTTGCCGCCCAGCCCACCTCCTGAAGCTCCAGCAACTTGTAAACGAAAAGATTGCAAAGAAAGGTTACAAAAGCGTAAGCATTGTTACTTGCAAATTTATAATTTCACAGTACGCTACACATTCGGAGAAGAAAGCACCCTTACTCAATGATCGTTTAGTGTTATCAAGACCGCCTTGTTAACTGACTTAACCACAGCACTAATGGAGAGCGCTTAAAACCAATGCTGAAATAAACGGCTAGAGGCGATCAAGAGCTACAAAGTAAGCGTAGATAATGTTTACAGCAATGTGAAATGTGCTCAGACGAGGTAATCTTGACCTATGAATTGTTTAATGAAAACAATCACTTATTTTTCAAAGAAACGCAACCCGAAAAAGCGTTAGGAAAGGTTTTCAGACAGCACCCAGACAAAGAAAAAAGGCAAACCGCTTTTATTGCTACGCTAAGTCTCTGGGACTATTCCAGTATTTTATTTTTCTCAACGAAAATTTTACCTTCCATAAGTTGAATTTTCGCACAGCCCCACATATACCAGCCGCATCTATAAACAGAGCTCCTCCTAAAAAAACGCGTACACGGTGTAAAACACTTCGATTCCTCACAATTTTATCAAGGACACTAGCAATTATTTGAAACGGCTGAAAGCCTTACGCTGCGCTTACAACCTACTTAAGCAAACCTAGACTTATCGCGCAGCGTCACATGCTCAGCGTCAATAAATTGCATTAGGCCTACAAGAGCGGAACCGCGAAAACAAGCCATAACACTTTACTGACACCGAACATTAGTCGCGCAAGAAAAGGCCCAGAAAAACGAAATTGCCTGAATACACTTGTCTGGGCACAGAAAACGCGCCATTCGTCGATCGATAGCAGCAATATTTTATCTTATTCTTGACCCCATCTACTTCCAAAGTGGCAAGCAGGCTTTATACACAAAACACGAACGCATTTTTGGACGGCACATCGCACAGAAAACACGCACACAAAAGCACAGACAACGCACATTTTCTGTCAACAGGTCTCCACGGTCGAAATTTCATCGGAAACGACCGCAGCGCCAAACGCAGAGCAAAGTTCCGCCTTTGTATGTTGATGCAAATGATCATACAGCTTTGCCAAATTCGTGAACCTTCAAAGAATCTTTTATGTAAATTTTTTAGGCCTTTTGGTGTTCACAAATGTTCTTGTTTAAACTGAATCTTGATTGCAACCTTCTTGAGTGCTGTCATCTTGCTCGCAGGCTGTTTTGATTAGCTGTCAGTTTCGGCCTAAAGCTCTTATCCAATCAGGCTATATTTTCAGCGCATGCCAGCCTCCAGAAAAAGACGAGAAAGGTGATGATATGTTAGTTACATAATTTAACTCCGACTTCTTTTACCTTTCCGCTATTTCTGTCCCTGATAACCTGCGCCATGCGCGCTCTCGTGGACTTGTCTGAGTCGGTACAAGATAAATGATAAAAAAACACGCGTGCCTTACAATGCTGTGCTTGGCGTTCCAACTCCATTTCTCGAGCACCACCTCGGATGGAGTTTGACGTACGACGTGACAAATTATTTTTCCTGCCCTGTTTCTGCGTGCGTTGTAAGCAAGCTGATACTCGGGAGTACCAAGAATAGGCTCCTAATTTTCGAGAGTGGCGGAGAGCTGCATTCACGTGATTGACAGCTGACTCAGAACGTGCTTAAGGCCTGGTATTTGAGAATTGTCTAAGTATAGCACTTGCACCATCGGTAGCTCATTTCTGGCAATCGCGGAGCCCTGCTCCCACGTTCGGCTCTACGCACCCATTGTGTGAGTTCAGCGTAGACGATGTGAATCTCGAGGAATGTGTACCCGACCTTGGTGCGTATAGCCTTTCCTAGTAAGCACCGTCAGTTGACACATCGCGCCATATAGAGGCTCATTTTAACATGTACTATTATGAGCGATATGAAAGGGAACACAGGAACGCGTGGCAAACAGCCTCGAAACAGACTCGGAGCTATACGCTGATGGCGCTGTGAAAATCAAAGTTGGAAGGAGGGCGCTCTTCCCTTAACTGTGGGCACCCCCACCTCGCTGGCATTTCTGCAAAGCAGCAGCTTACGTAATTTTTCTTATAATATGGCATCGTCTGACAGCCGATAAGATGCACGGCGGGGATCGGAACAGTTGTTAGAACAGCGTCCCCCTTTCCACTTTGTTTGATTGATTGATTGATTGTACAGTTTAACGCGCCGACGCAACGCAGGCGATGAGGCGCGCCGTAGTGGGGGGCTCCGGATTAATTTTGACCATCTGGGGATCTTTATCGTGCGCCGAAATCTCGTACACACGGGCGTTTTTGCTTTTCGCCTCCATCACCACTTTGTTTCCGACGGCGGTTGCTGCGTATCACGCATAGCTGAGTACGAGGGTGTTTTCTATGCATTCCTGTGTTTCCTTTCATATTGCTCATAATAGTAGGCACGTGCTGCTAATCTACTTAACCTAGCTGAGCCCGCTTGGTCTCGAGGTGTTGTGGTTCTGCTTTTGGGTAGCAACGCTGTTAATTGAAGTTCCCATCCCGTGAACTGTTATTTTTATTGTCGGTTATACGTTAATCACAAGGTTCTTTTTTATCGTGCATCAAAACTACTTCTCACACGTTTGCGCATTATATCTGATTTGGGGGGGTTTTGTTGTGTGAGGGTCAGTTTAAGATGGCGTTTGTTGTACCTTTCCGTGGTTGTTTTGATCTGCTTTTCGTTGAATAATTTTTGGCGCACTGTTTTTTCTGTACTGGGTGGGTTTGGGATGACATTTCTTGAAATTTGGTGGATTGGTGTGCTTCAAATTGATTACGGCTGACTGCATAGGTTAGCAAAGTGCTGTATCAAATAGGAACCGCGGATCGCACATCCGGAGATAGAGGTACTGTCACCTTGCGGCGCCCGTGGGAAAGACACGGACGTGCACGCTTCTGATGTCGCGAGCAAGGGTGCGTCCCCTACCGCGATATGTCGCCTCCTCCTCGCTGGCATTCTTGCCTTGTCACCGTGCCGCCACAGAGTAAAAAGAACTGTAAGAGATGCGGCACGCGTTAACTGCGAGCGTCTACCACTCGGCGCATTAGAGTGCCGGGTCCCCGTCTGTGCCGTCGTCACATTGGCGACGTAGCTTGGCACGTGTGGTGCAGTAACATGAGCAAATAACACTGGCAGCCTGGGTAACTCCGAAAACATTGATAAGTGTTGCCCACTCGAGAGATTTGCCCACACGGGAGGCCCTGAGGTGCCGGCGAAAAAAACAAGATAATCGTGCCATGAACCTTGTTCTGCAGGGCAAATGACCCATACAATGATTGGAGCTGCCTAAATTCCTAATTTGGGTGAATACTAAAATTGTGCAAGTACTTATCCTAACCCTCACAATGCCTGCAGGTAATATGCGGGCCGTTATCATGCTTGCCATTTATAGGCATGTTCTTGGCGTCCAGCACATTGTTCAACTACTTAGCCACTGCATCATCAAGTAAAACAATGCTGCATCCTTTTATTAACGTGATATCATTATTATGTTCATTTTTCTATTCCCCCGTGCCAGCTAGTCGCGCGCTATCAGACGTGCTCATCAAGCATCCGATGAAATACCTCATTATTGCCACCTGGAAGCTACGACTCAGACCTAAAGGGCGAGCACAGAGTTGCATCCTGTTATAAACTTTTAACAAAAAGGCTACTAAGGATGTAGCAACAGCTAGTATTAGCTCCTTACGAGCATTACTACCCCGCAGAACGGTACGTAGGCCCTACCACTAAGTGCGGACACTAAATACTACCGCTAAAATTCTACACCGTGCACTTTGTAACTGCAGCTTGTGTGATACTAACATTCATTCATAGTACCCCAATTATATGAGTTATTGATCATAATAACTACCGCACTTTTTTTACTGTACCTCATAATAAAACATTTTTCCAAGCCCGCAGGCTGACTTGTATATGCTCACATTAAAATGCGTAATTGTAAAATTATTGATAAAATGTTTTATTTTTCAAGAAAGCCAACCGACTATATAAAATGACTTTCAGCTTCCTGGTGTAAAAGCTAGCAGCGCATTTCTGGGCAACGTTATACTCACTCTCCCTGTCAATCCCGTTGGCCTTCTCGCTCAATATATTGGTTTCGTAACTGTGATTTGTGCATATTGAATGTCTCTATGTCGTGCTGCGCGCTCAGTCGATCCACATTGTCACAGGTTGATTTTGGTGGGTTATGCACGGCCAGTTTCGAAAAGGACTAAGTACCTAGTGGATGCTGGGCATTTAACTGGTTAGTGGTGTGTTAGCAAATCTACCACCTTTCTTTAAATCCTCTTTAGTCCCAAGAATACGCAAATACAAAAATCTTTTGTAACACACTTTTATTCGGTTCGTTATCCAAGAAATAAATGCAAAAAATCACAATAGCAAACAAGCAAACGAAAGTACGAAAAGTTGATGGTACCCATTTGGGTACACTGGGTTGAAGTGCGGGTGGAATGCAAGGACAAATATTTTCAAAACAAACTGCTACAATGCTTCAAAAACGCTAAGAAAATGCTACAATACACTTTTATTCGGTTCAGTATTCATAGAAATAAACGCAAACAAAATAAAATAATAAACAAACGAAAGTAATAAAATTTGATGGTACACCTTTGGGTACTCTGGGTCTTGCTTGCCCTGTGGACGCTTTGGAGCGCTTGGACGTTGAAAGCAAATTTTGCCGTCTGCCTCTTCAGAAATGACTTTACACACAGCGCCATCTGGAGGGGGCTTGAAGAAAGCAAGGCCTGCTTTTTGCGGGGAAACAATTTTTGACGCGCGAATATCGAATGGGAGAAAGCTTTTGCCTTTATGGTTATAGTACCCATTTGGGTACCCCGTGACGGAGGACGTTTAGAGTGTAGGCTTGAGGGCACACTGGCGCTAGTGTCTATGCGAGTCGCTCAATGGCGGCTACAACCTCCCCGGAGGCGGGTATGCCTGGAAGGTAAGTCATTCTCAAACTTGGCTTCACCCAGCTGTTATCTTGATTTGTCTTCAAATATTTTTTTGAAACACGACAACTATGAAATATAAGAGGGTACAAATTATTACTCGTGTAAACGACGTGTAGAGATTTGAAATAATTGGATATTTATAAGAGAAAAGATTCGTGAAAATCATGCAGGGCTGACTTTGGCTGCACTGCCGATTCAGCGGCAAAGCGTTTGGTATTTTACTTGCGAGTCGGCAATTGCGTGCCGCTGAAGCAAGGGGGTGTGCTGTTTTGGGTTTATTTTCCGCTGGAGAAAAAATTGTGGTGGGGCTCTTAGTTTACGCTGAGTAAGCCTTGATCATTTTCTTTGGTGCCTCAAACAAGCGATAACATTCAACACGACCGTACGTGACAGTGCTGTTTGTCGCTAACACGTAGACTATGGTTTACTGACTGTATGGTTTGTGAAGTTCTTTGTTTGCATTGCTATTCATGCATGGATTTATGTCCCGATGCACTGTTGAGGTTTCTGTGCGAATGTAAAGTTTTTATGGTGGGGCCAGAAAATGTACCGAGCAGGGACCTTACCGGGCCCCGCATGAAAACGTTATTCATACGTCCTTAACGGGAACTGCACACTTCCGCCGCGGAAGTGCTGAGAGAGGTTGACAGGCAGGTAATAATACTTGAGAAGTGGACTGTATATTGTTTCCATTGGGTACACGCGTGTGTACATTACACGCCCACGAATCCACTCTGTTATAATAACTTGTCTCCACCCGCATTAAGACAGAGTGTCAATTAGGTTTACCGCACCGATTTAGCCGGATACGCATGCGCTATTGAAGGCTCATGTAATTTACCCGTGACACCGGTACAAGCGTGTCGAACCGAGGGAAAATAGTTTTAAATTACGTGAGAAGGTATCAGTATGAATTTTGCAGACCAGGTGATGCTCGCTTAAATTGCAACAACTAAGCAGTGCCTTTGGGGTATTTTTAACATACTACACAAGCGGACTTCATCCATTCGTTATACTGAATGTGTTTAGGAATAGGTTGAAAACACTCATCCATATTTGTGTGGTGAAATTTATTTTCTTTAAGGCAGCTGCAACAGTCACGTCTTGTTAAAACACAGCGCTTTGTCATTGTTGTCAGGTCCCCTTGTGTGCTGTGTGTGTATCGTCTCTTTGGTTATATAGGTACTTCAACACGGCAACAAGAAGCCCCTAATAACTGCTTGGTCTTCATGATAAAGTCAGAGGTATTGGATATCTTACGCTGCTAAAGCCCTTTGTGTAGATGAGCATGTGCATGCGCTGAAAGTTGAGAAAATACAATTTTGCTCTAAACACCTCGAAGCCACGTGAAATATAAACTCTTGGCATCCATTTAGCTACAAGTACCAGCTATGTCAACAGTGCAAGGGGCAGACAAGCAGGCAACACACGAGGATGCATCATGCATGCTACCAGTTTCACAGTCAGGATTGATTGATTGATTGATTGATTGATTGATTGATTGATTGATTGATTGATTGATTGATTGATTGATTGATTGATTGATTGATTGATTGATTGATTGATTGATTGATTGATTGTGGGTTTGAACGTGCCGGCGCTACACAGGCGATGAGACGCGCCATAGTGATGGGTTCTGGACTAATTTTGACCACCTGGGGATCGTTAGCGTGCGCCAAAATCTCGAATACACGGGTTTTGCTATTGAGCCACCAATAGAAAAGCGGCCGCCGTGGCCGGAAACCGAATCCGCGGCGTTGTGATCAGCAGCATGACGCCATAGCCACTAAGCCACCACGGCTGGTCCGAGCCAGCATCATCGAATGTGTCATCAGCAGTGCAAGAGGAAGCAGGCATGCCCCATGCCCGTGAAAAACCCCACAATTCTAGCAAAGACCACCCCCGCCCACCCAAAACATCGGCTCCAATCCACGCTGTGAAGGTGGTTCGAAGAAAAGCTTTAAACGACACCCACAACAATTTTCCCATAGGACGTCACTTGATTTTACACACGTGGCTCTACAAAGAGTGAAACCAGATATTCTGCAAGCCATTACCTTGATTTTACGGTGGCAGCGTCCTGAACAGCGCAGTAGCGTCGACCACGGCCGGGCTAGAGTGGCGACGCTATCGCTATAGTCCGGGTGTGAGTTGGGAATTGGAAAACAGGAGACTCTTTCGAAGGGGGACAGCGGATGTGAGCTTAGTGCTTCAAATTTATACCGATTTAAACTTGTTCGTTTAGTGAGTTTGAGAGTTACGAGAAAGGTGAGAAAACTTTTATAATCGCTATTTATCAAAACCAGTTTCTCCCTTCGCCTTTGTAATACCTGTTGAAACACAACCTCATTGGCATTCACCAATTTAGAAAATGGGGTCCCATTCGTGGCAAGCCGTGTGTTTCTCTAGCGTTTCTCCAGCGGCCAGATGTCTGTATGTGGTCTTTATATTTTGTTTTCCCGCACTGGAACTCAATGCTTAACGTATCTTTGCCGAACGACCGTGTAATTCCGTCGGGTCCGGGTTAACCAGGAGGTCTTGTCGAACATTTTATTGAAGCAGTGCGAAGAAAGTGCGCAATTGAAGCGAAGCTGCACCAAAACAGAGTGAGAGAGAGAGAGAGAGAGAATACATTTATTGAGCGTCTAAATTGGGAGTGGTTCCTTATTCACTGGAGCCCATATGATGTCATGGCCGCCTGCGCCCGGTCGACCAGCGCTAGCTGGGTCGCCAGGGAGGAGCTGGACATCAAAATTTCCCATTGCTCTCTAAAAGAGGGGGTGGGGGGATGGAGGAGGGGTGGATTTTCTGAGCTGAAGTCGCACTCCCCAATTATGTGGCGGAGTGATCCTGGTTTTTTACAAAATTTGGATTCGGCCGAGTATTGCTCCGGGAGCATGAGGCGTAGCCTTGTTGGGTGGGGGAAGGATCCAGATTGAATGAGGCGAAAGGCTGTCTGCTGCTACTTAGAGAGGCTAGGATGAGGTGGAGGAAGTGTCTGTCTTTCTAGCCGGTAGTGATGCGTGATTTCTCTGAAAGTGATAAGCGGGCAGTACTCCACGCCTTCCTCCGCAGCCTGGGGTGCGAGTGCGCAGGCTTATTGGTGGGCAAACTCGTTACCCTCCATGGAGGCGTGAGCAGGCGTCCACGCCAATTTGATTTTTCTATTTACTATTTTGTTCTGCAGCAATCTAAGGGTCACTGGTGACACCCATCCTGATTTGTAGTTCCGACATGCTTGCTGTGAGTCGGTGACAATTGTTTGTGACGGCGTCTGTGTGAGGGCCAGAGCAATTGCCATCTCCTCCGCTTGGGTGATGTCCGTGGTCTTGACTGTTGCGCTTACAAGGAGACTGTTCTTGGTCGATACCACTATTGTTGCGTATGGCTTGCCTCTACAGCTGGAGGCGTCCGTGTATACGACTCCGGGGTCTTTTCCAAAGCTCGTGTTGAGCGCTCGAGCTCTCGCTGCTCTTCTCGCCTCGTGATGGGTGGGGTGCATGTTTCTTGGCAGTGGGTGAATAATTAAAGACTGGCGCCAGGAGGTTGGTATCTGTACGTGCGGGATCGCGTCGAGGGCCGCCCACCCTATCTTGAGGAGAATTTTTCTTCCATCTGTAGTTCGGCTGAGTCTGGCCTTTTGACTGGATAGATGACCTTCGATCACCCCAAGCAACCGTCACTAAAGCAGACGACAAAAGCGATGGAACGGTTCCGCAGACGCGACCGCACAGGTTAGAAGGTTCGGCGCGCGGGGAAGGCTGGGTAAATTCACCGCGCATCTACCGTGTCCTCCTTGAGTGATCCACTCCCCCCCCCCCCACCTCCGCCTGTTGGGAGTTTATTGTCCCGCCCGCCAAGAAAAACCCATGATCTGGTGAAGGTAGAAAGCGTTGCCCAAAAACCCAACAGGGCTTCGGGGAGGTTCATTGCAGCCCACGAAAGGGTAAACGGGCTCAGAGAAAGGTTTTGTCCACACTTGATTATTCACATTTTCTATTATTCCAGTGTTCTAGTATTTACCTACTTCGAGACTTTCGTTAAAACGATGAGTATTAGTGGGATTATTTTATATGTTTTGCGATTCTCCCTCTTTTTGTCTTCCTCTTTGCACCGTGCGAGCAGGACTCCTCATGATGCCACCTGCCCTTAACGGGACGAATTTAACGATAATTTCGGAGCGTAAGCAGGACCGCTAGCCACATGTGACGCTACACTTGTTTCCAGTGTTTCCGCGCCGTGTGTTTACATTTTCCCGAAGACCCCCTTCACGGCGTACGGCCACAGGGATTCTATTATACGCATTCGACGCTTGCGGTTGGCGCAAGAATTTTTACCCAGGTGTTAGTTGTCGACCAGTCGATCGTCATTCAAGATTTCCAGCGTCTTCTTGTACTATGGCTTTGCAGTCAGCTGTGGGCGTACAACAATATATAGCCTAGGCCGAGCCAAATAAGTGCTACTTTTTGGCGGGTTTGCAATCAGTTCGCATATACTATCGAAAAGGTTGCTTTATGCTCCGGACAGCTATAATACCTACGTTTATGAAACTCTTGCGGGCACGTTCGCATCGTCTCGAATTATCCCCGCTTCTGATGTTGCTCTTCTCGCGCCTGTCGGGAACCGTAAGCTGTTGGCGGGTTTTTGTACGGCTCGATAAACCAGTCTCATATATTTCTCTCGTTGGAATGCAAACTCTGTCGCCCATGGTGTTTCTTTGTCTCTTTGTCAATGGGTTGTTTATAAGACCATTTGATATCCTCTACTATTTTAGGGCACTGTACTTCGTGCTAACCAATAATAATCTTATAGTGAAACGGAACTTGCAGTGACTTCTATGCGTAAAGCTACAGCACGACAGAACGCTGTGGGCAAGGTTTTCTTGAGTGCGTGATCTTCGTGACGGCATTGTAGCACGGTGTTTTAGCCTGTTTCACCTCCTCACCGCGTTTACGTTTGGTTTCCGGGCATGCCTGCCAAAAGATACTTCGTTAGGTATTTTCATGTTTAATAGAGAAGCCAGCCGGCGTTCAATAACTGATGGGAATGCAATGGCAATGATCAGGAAAAAATAGAGGGCAGGAGCGCTGCTTGTGTGGTCTGCTTTCGGTAGTCGTACATAATTTATTTCCTTCTCCGTGAACGTTCCTTCAGTCTTTATGTTCTATTTCTATCTCTTGCAGCATCTCCTGGCTGCAGTGACGGTGCCCCTAGCATGCCTGCACAACTCGTACGGCCTGTCCAGTGGGCACTGATGTGTGCAAGGCACCTTCACAACTTAAACGGTACCCGCCCATGCGGGGCTTGTAATAGATGGGATACTTTTAGTCCCCCACGGCGTTGTTACAGGGTGTACATTCAAAGCGAGGGTTTACGGTACACGTAATTGATAGCCATAAAGATAGTAGCGTGTGTACTGAAAATGCCGATGTCAAATCAAAACCAATATGATCTACCTGTGTATGCCAGCTTGACTCTTAAAAGTTTTTCAGCAAGTGTCAAAACTATAAACTGCTAGGGATATCACCTTCCCCGATTGTGTTCTAGATCGTGTTTCGTTGTTTCTTTACTATTATAAAGTTAAGAATTGATATTTCGAGTGAAGTATACAAAATACAAACGGGCCTTGCTGTTCATAAAAAGCCCTTGCACCAATTGAAGCGGCATCCTGAGAGTTGAACCTCTCAGTGCAATAAAAAAACGTTCCATACACGAAATAATTTTATGCACCTGAACCCATTTGCGATGACATTATGTGGCGCATGCAATATTTAAAGGCATGTTATCAACTATGAAAACCAAGACAGTGACCACTTTGTCGATTATAAACCAGTCATTTTGGCTCGTCTGTCGAGTGCCAAAAGGAATAGAACTTTTGACGCACGACTTTACGGAATATTGATTACAAAATTTTTATAGAGTTTTTGGCTAGCAGACTGCAAGGATTCATAAAAAACAATTTTAGCCTTTACCCGCATCGTGTGGACAGCGAGAAACACAACCCTCCCTGGGAACGAAGTGGCTCACGCCACGGCCCGCGATCTTCTTACCCGGGCCCTCCCAGACGAGGCCTGCCACCCCAACCTAGACCACGGTCCCTCTGCTCTGACCGCCTACAACAAATCTACACCGACATCCTGTACCACTACAGGGCCTCCCGAAGCACCTCTCCCCCTCCCAACCCTTCGCTCTCAGTTTCGGACCCCCGCATATGGCGAAGACTTCAAACTCTCACACACCGCAACCACGTCGCCCTAAACGGCATCTCCCCCACCAGCTATGCACCCAACTGCGCACGCTGCGACACTCCCTATACGACGCTGCACCTTGTATGGATGTGCCCACAGAACCCCCCACCACCCGATCCCTCTTCTATAGAGCGATGGGAGAGCACGTTAGCAGTTGCCAGCTCGCGGACTAGGAAGCCCCGATCTCTTGGGCGAAGGCAGCGGCGACCCTGCGCGACCTACCGGAATAGGATCGCCAACCACCGCTCCTAACTCTTTCTTTCCCTTCCCCTCTCCCTTTTTCTGAATACCGTAATTACCCGATTCTAATGCGCCCCCGATTCTAACGCGCACCTGATTTTCCAGGCGAAAAACCGAAAAAACTTGCACCTTCGTTTGTAACGCGCATGGAACTTGGCGAGCAAGAAAAACGAATGCGAGAGAAACGGGCGATTTATTCCCAAAAGTATCTCACTCATCTCACTCCTCGTCTCTCTCCGAGAGCTCCTTGTCGCCTTCCGCTGACCGCAACATCTCGTCATTGGTGCCGTCAAGCACGTTCGCGATGCCACACTTCTGAACGAACGTTCAACCATGTTCGATGGGATCGTGGCCCACACGTCCTATGCCCATCCCGCGAGCTTCTCCAGAGGCATATGCTTCAGCCAACCGCTCGTTGTGAACGCGTGGGAGCCGCCCGTAAGCCGCTGAAGCGGCGCACCTTCATTGCCGCTGCTGCCATTGCTGTTATGAAACGCGCAAGTGGAATAATTTGACGATTTGTGTGAACGCCAAAAAAAAGCCTAGGCGCCTAGATCCAAAAAATTGTTGCTAAGAGCTTTGGCGCCATCTTGAGATTGCGATGGTGGTGGGTGGAACAAAATTTCATCTGTTTCGGCAGTTTCGGTTTCGTATCCGATTCTAAGGCGCCTGGGATTTTTCGGCGTATTTTTGCGGGAAAAAATAGTACGGTAAACGTTTTCCAACCAACCATCTAATCAAACATATGGAATCCAGGGACGATCTATTTTTACGAATATTCATGTCGCAAGAAGCGTATTAGAGTGTTGTGACGCTCTAGGGGGCCACGTGCGTGTTAATCAAATTGGTCTGCAGAGCCTTCGGCCATGTTGTGCATAACATTCTTTTCTCAGTGTTAGAACACGTTACCGTAGGATCCGTCATATTCGAAGGTGTAAAGATCTCGTACGCTCCGTGCTCAGCTAGTGTTATTGTGAAAAAAAGTGGAAGTTTTCATATACTGTCGGTTGTGCGGCAGGGGTTCCCCTTGAGCCCCTTGTTTGCGAATTATCGTGAGCCTTCTTGTTTAGCGATTCTTGCAAATGAAAATATACATGTGTTCCGTTTGCAAAAACAGTGAAGCTAAAATTTTGTCATATGCCGATTCCATCGCTGTTTTCTAAACTGTTTCCTAAACCCTCAAGCCGTCGCAGAAAGGCTTTTACCCTGGTGACCTCCCACTTTTGTAAAGACTAATAGATAAATAAATAAATCAAGAAATTTCATTGCAGAGTATGATATTTTAAAATTCTGAAATCCGCTTTGTACATCTGCTTGGTTTTTTGCGTGAAGTCGTGGATGCTTTAGGATTTTGAGGGTTAGGTTTCGCTCCGAATATTTGAATAGAGTTCCGCGGAAGCGTTTGTAGAAAGATAGGTTGATTTGTGTTTACCTGTTCCGGTCTATTGTCAGGTTTTTGGAGTAGGTTCAGGAAACGATATTGTACAAAGAGTAAAACGAATGCAGTACTTCCATCTGTTAAATACTCCTTCCTCAAACTCGATAGCGGCATGTTACCAGTAAATCCCTGGCGGCAGGAAGAAGAAATATATGTTCATCCATGGACACTTAGCTGCCGCCTATGTAAAAATCCTGACAGTCGAGCACATGTTTCTGGACTGTTGCGATGCGGTGTTCCACTGGGACATCATCCGACGAACCTTGAAAAAAAGACGTGCATATTAAATTTTCTGGCGTTCGCTTTTAGCCCGTAAACAATTATGGAGGCGTGCCCTACGATATGGTCATGATACTTAATCTGCATTGTATGGGGTAAACTCGCATGGCTGTTAAAAATGCCGAAGAGAGCGAGAGAGAAAGAGAGCGATAAACTTTTTTGGAGGAAGTGCCTCGAGGACATTTGAAGTCTGAATGGTGGTGGCAGGTAACGGGCTAAAGGCCCTCCCCCTGCTGGGCTCTTCTCCTTGACTTAGGTTGGTGGCCCCGTGATAGCCGTAGGCTGGTGCCTTCCGGCGACCTCTTCTGCCCCCTTGACCAGGCGGACCTGTAAGTTCGGGTCGGCGCTGTTAAGCGAGGCCTCCCACCTATCCTCAGAGGGGATGTGGGAGAAGGGCTTCTTGGGCCATGCCCACAACATGTTGGCCAGGTTGGCATGGCCGCCACATGGGGGCATACGCTGAGATAGGATAAAGGCTGCGGTGAATATGGGTCATTGTGGCCGGGTTGGGAAAGAGTCCCATCTTAAGTTGGGGCCAGACGTGACTTTGTGTCTAATGAGAGGGATTTCTCCCCCCGAAGATAGATCCTGCGGGTGAGATGTAGTACGTGGTAATGTCATAAAAACAGGTCAGGCGATCCCGCGCGGACCGGGCTCCGTGGTAAGCATACGGGTTCTGCTGACCCCGAATAGTAAATCCTAGCCTCGTTTCCGTCGAGCCGGGATGTGCGGGGATCCACATCACTTCTGCTGGGGATTGCGGTGTGTTCTTGAGGAAACGTTTAAGCGCCGTTGAAGATATGCGTCGAGCGGGAAAATTTGGAGAGCAGTTTTATAATCTGCAATGATTGTTGCGGGTGTGGAGGTAAGTGAAAGGACGAGCGCTATTGCGCCTCTTCCGCGGGTTCTGGGATGGGCGATCCGAGTGTGATAGAATCCAGTATGGTGGTGATGGGGTAATTTTGAACGCCGATTGAAGTGAAAACCTCCTTGTGTCTGTACTCTGCTCCATCGACGTGCACGACTTGCGGACCAGTTCTATAGTTCTTGTACAGGGCGCGGGCTCGTTGTTTTGTGCGCTCGGACTGGTACGTGGGGTGCATGTTGCGGGGAAGTGTTTTGTCTACAATGTGACAGTGAATGCTAGGGGGAACTGTTTTCCCGTCCTGATATAGTGTGTGGTTTCCTATTCCTAGTTTGCTGAGTATGTGTCTCCCTGAGGGTACGAGCAAGGTGTTTGTAGTGTCCCATTAGGTGGGCTTTAACTAGTTCGCTGGCCTTGCTTTGAAGGCCTAACCCTTCAAGTTTGGCAGTGGACGTGCCAGGTGGAAGACATAGTGTTGCCTTGTCGGCGCGTTCAATAAGGACATCAATTTTGTTGGTTTCAGCAGGTGTTAGTTTCAGGCATGGAATCGAGTAAACTATTCTGCTCACCACGAAGGCTTCGATTAGGCGAAGCCTGTTCTGCTTGGTCAAACCTGAGTTTCTATTGGTGATCCAATGCTTTGGTTTAAGTGCCGTTCTATTGTTTCGAGAAATTTGTGATTTGGTGTATTGTATTGTATGTGCAGCCCTAGTACTCGGAGTGCCGAGGACTCTGGAATCTCGCTACCCTCAATGTGGAGTTTAATACTGCATTGGAATTGTTTATTTCTTGTTCAGGGGAGTGAAACGTAGGTGAGACTTGGCCGGATAGCAGGCCAAACCCGCTCTCCTGGCCTCCTCAACCACCACTTCTATTCCTCTTTGCAGTGTTTATTCGACGTGCCCATCACTCCCCCAGCTCGTCCAGAGGGTGATATCGTCTGCGTAGCGGCTCCTGTAGAGGTGGGGGATCAGCGCCAATTTCTTGCGGATATCTACGATTGCTAGGTTAACGCGAAATGGTGACAGTACGAATATTTGAGGAGTGCCACGACTGCCTAGCGGGAATGTGTGGCGGCTGTCCGGTTTTACAAAAAGTTCCTAATTTAATTCTAGGTTCTCCCACCCAGATTGACCAATCCCACACCCGAATTTGTGGTCTCGTGCGCGACGTTCAAATGCTTTTGTCAGGTCCAGGCCAGTATCACCGATGTGTCTAGGCCGATGGGTGGTTTCATCATTATTCTGATAGCTGTATGAGTATATCTTGAATTGAGATACCAGGTTTGAAGCCATTCATTTTGTGGTGGAAACGTTCCGTGTCATTCATGAGGCAGGCTAGGATTACATGCTTCATCAGTTTTGCTAATCTCAACGTAAGGGAAAAGGGGTGGAGGTGTTCGATTGTGAATGGTTTGTTTGGCTTAAGGATTTGAATCACCTTGGCATGCTTCCACGATTCCGGAATTCGCCCCGCTCTCCAGCATGTGTTGCGAAACGCATTGATTGCGGTGATTTTAAAATCGTCCATGTTTCGTAGCGCCCCGTTCGAAATGTGGTCAGGACCTGCGTCCTAACCGGACCTAAGTTTGCGAACCGCCAATCCGACCTCGGCTTCAATTATGCCTCTTGGCATCTAGCTTTCGGGTTGACCCACGTACGGGGGTACGTTCTATCTTTGGTCCCATCGGAAGGTACGTGTCTTTGATTTGTGCTATGAGTTTGTCGTCAGAGCCTGGGTCTGTGTGGATGATTTTGCTTATGCGGTTTCTCTGTTCTGTCTTGTTCTGATCATGGTCGAGAAGGTGTCAAAGTATCTGCCACGTCCTCTTCATTCCAAAGTTTCCTTGCATCTGTTCGCAGATCTGGTTCCATTGCGTGTGCGAGAGAAAGACCACGTACGCATCAATCTCCGTAGCCGAAGTTTGCGATTGGTCTTATTTCAGCGCCATCGTTTTTGCACTCATCGAACGTCTCCCAAGGGTGATTGAGACGAAAGTTTACAGTATCGGAAGGACGTCGGAATCTAGATTTTTGTAACTGCTTTAATGTCTACACGTAGCTGTTGTATCCATTCGTTTATATCCCCAATGTATTCCGCGCTTGCGCAATCATTCGCAAGGTTGCTTTTGCATTCTCGGATCGATCAGAATTTATCCCAGTCTGTCATGGTTTTTTATCGGAGGGTTCTAGGGATTTGGTGTTTGGGTATAATCACTATCTCGAATATATAAGGTGGTCGCTCCCCAGTATTGGTTGGGTGGTCCCCATGTTACCCTGTTTGTGTGCATTGAGACAGGAAGATTCCGTGTGGTGTTGCGTTGTGCGCAGTTTCCGATTCGTGTACGGGTCTGAATGCCATTCTCTAGCGTAAAATGATGTGTCCCCAGAGGTCTTGTCCCATTGGCTCACAGGGTGGGTATCCGTAGGACGTGTTACGAGCAGTAACATCTCAAACTATGGTCAGTGCGCTTACGCCCTCCTCCATCCTCGTGAGTGAGAATAGGTGGTTGATTCGATCTGTCTTTTTTTAGGGGTGCAATATACATTTAAAATACTGTCTTTCACCCCCCTCTTGCGTGGGAGGAAAGTAAGTCATGGGGAATGGCAACGCTGTCCAATTGACTCCTATAGCTGCTATATGCCTCTCTAGGAAGACCGCCATTTTCAGGTCTGTCGCAGTTTGAAAGGCCCTCTAACCGGGCAATTTGACGAAGGCGTGTCTCCTGTAGTGCTATAATTTCTGGGACGAGTCTAAGCTTTGTAGGTACATGCGTAAACGATACCTTTTGCGTTTGTAACCTCGGACGTTCCACTGCCAGACCCTAATAGGGTTATTGTATTTAGTGTTACTGTGAGCCATTGTGTATTTTAGGTTGGGGCATCAGATTGGAAGCTATACCGAGCTTGTTCAACATATCTTGCATGAAGCTGTGTAGTTCCGATCTGTACAAGTTCACTTCGGATCGGAAATATTCTATACTATTCTTCATGCTGGTAATGTGCTCGTGCAGTTCAGCATTGCTTCTCCCAAGAGCGATTATTTTATGGTCAAGTTCCTGTTGCAATGGGGCCTCTTCTACATGGTTGGAGATTTTTACGCAGGCTGTCGCAATCCCTCGTTTTTTGGGTGCGGGGGGCGGGCAGGTTTCTTGATCCGTGGAATCAGGCTGCCAGATTGCAGCGTTCCAGTGGCCCACCCTGAGGAGTTTCTGTTTTAGGTCATTATTTTCTTTCCTAAGAGCTGCCATGTCTGCTTTGATGTTAGTTATTACATCGATTAGCGGTTTATAGAAGTTTAGAGGGGGCTGGGGACAAGTGCTGTGGTGGCAGGCCCCGGCATCGAAGCTGACAGACTTTTCGTTTTCGGCCGTCTTCTGTGGTGTCAACAGAGGGTTGGCCCACCTCTTTGAGTTGGGTTTGGAGCGGGTGGCCGATGGATATCTACCCTTGTGTTTGGACGGCGATCTCGACGGGGCTCTTACCCTTGCCGGGGTCTGTGTCCTGGGGGATTCACAGCCTAAAAGGGCGGTCCAATCTTGCAGCATTCGAGCGTTCAGCGGGGCGTCTTCCTTTTCTTTCCGGTACTTTGTTGTTTCTGGCGGCGGCAGGGAGACACGTGGTTCGACGTGCTGCGGGCACTCTGCAGACCCCGTGAGGTGGGCTCTTCCGCACACAATGCACTTAGGCTTGCACGGGTGTCTCTCAGTGGGGTTGGCTATGCCGCACTTGGGGCACCTGGTCGTTGGGTTCGGGCAGACGTAAGCTCTGGGTCCTTGCTGCCAGCATACGCGCAAGCTTCTTTTCCGGAACGGTGTGCAGCGCTACATGGTGTGGCCGTATCGAATACAAAACGGACCCTTGTATGCGTCGGACAAAATTTGAACGGCGTCTGTGCTTCCGATACGATTGCCCGATGGGATGGGCAGGTCTGGGTTGAAGTCTACCACGTTCCGGGTTACTTCTTCGGTAGTATCGTATTCGGTAATTTTTGCGTATACATCTCGTAGTGCTTGTTGTTAAGAAGAAGCAATTTGATGTTTGCAAAATTGAAGGCACGCATTTGGTCAGGGGCACTGATGAGAACGTAGTTGGAGTTTTGATGCACCCGAACTTGGTCTTCTAGATGAAGAGGGACGGTTGCCGATTTATAAATGGTACTGGCCATAGTTGCGGGCACTACCGACCTTAGATAGAGCCCTCCTCGTTAGATCGTGCCCTTATCGTGGAGCCCTGCTGGGCAAGCACAAGTGCTTCATCGGTGGATTTCGGATACGTAGCGGCCGGCTTTTGTGGGTATTTGCTGAAGCCACTTCTGGCGACGTGTTGGCATTTCCGGCTATTGAGGTCCTCTCTAGGTTCAAGGCTCGTTGCTTGCACCGAAGGGCGGCTCATTCCTCGCTTGCGAGTTCGTCGGAAAGGGGGGAGGGTGCTTTTTACCGTTTGCAACGACCTCCATCACTTCAGCGCGAAAGCGTTCCTCAGGGGTGTTGGGAGGCTGAAGAGCGAGCACGTGGCGATCGGCCACGGCGGGCTCCGGTGCACACCCCGGTGGCTGCTATTGGCGGTCAGATGTGTGAGCGGTGCCTCGTGGCTCTGACGTCGCCGTAGGGACTCGAGCAGCTGTCGTCTGCTACACTCCACTTGTGAGGGGCAGCAGTGCCTGTGCCAGAAATTACCCACTTTGATGTTTTAGCGCATTAAAAAGGCTATTTCTGGCAATTCAGTTATTTTTTGCAGCTATCGACACATCTGAATAACTTCAAGCTGCATCCCCCACAAGTTAGCAACACACGAGGAGAGACAGAACAAATTTTTTCAGAGCATCGGCCAGAAGCCCGTGTTTAACTCGTCTTTTCTAGCTTTTTCGCGACGTGCAGCGCTCAGAGCACCCCGATAAGTATTCGAAATGCGTAAGCTTCCTTACAGTATTTTTAAGATGCTATTATCATGACTGAATAGTTTTATGCTACGTACCAAGCAGCGGGCCCCTACACTCGCTCCGCAGAGCAGGAAATAAAGTGCTGTCTTCTACTTATTTTGTCCTTGTTGACTTCTATCAGATATTTTTTTTTCTGTGCCCAACGCATTAATTTTTATGCTCCGTCACAAACGTCGTATTAGTCGGTTTGGGATGTTTGAGGGGCTCACAAGATCTTGTGGATATTTTCTTCAGGCAGTACGGCATACATTCCCTTCTTCACAAATTGGCATTCGTAATGGCTGCGTGCAAAAACGTGCATATCTACCGCGTGCGTTTTTCACATGCATATACAATGAGAAGGTTTGTGCTACGCAGCCGCAATCGCGTCCCGGAAAACGTTGTTCAGAGTACTTGAAGGCGGCTTTTGACCTCGGAATTTCTATCATAGCAATTGTTACACCGAACTGACTGTCAACCCGAACAATTATGACATGATTACGGTGTTGGAGGCTTGATATGCTCGATAACAAATGCAATGAATGGTATACGTGCATATCTTACAAGAATTGAAACCGATGAATATGTCCAAGCCGCTCTTTATGGTTTTCCAACCCTTCCAGGCCTAAAGAACAAACCCTGGTCTACTAAGGAAGGCGCTCTATCAATTGAAGTAAATTACTATTACTCTCTTGTCCTGGACTGAGGACCCCGTCCACAATCAGGTAGATTTTACAGTTAAATAAAGTTTTCTTCTCCTCCTGCGGCACCTCCTCCTCTTGGGTGCAGGTTTCCTCTAACGCATCTCTGAATATTGGGAAGATATATCTGAGGGAAATGTACCGTAATATCCCTCCTGGTTTAAACAAACGTAGTGTTAGTGTCTCTTTACCGTAGACGTGACTCGTTTTGCTCAATAAACCTTCATACTTTGGAAGCCGGGTATAAATCCAGCACGCGCATATACACACAGTGGGTTATTTGGAATTCCACCTGCAGTTTTTGCATCCGATAGAACATGTCGGCATAATTTTATGCATGGGAACATAAAGTGATGTAATACAATACTTTCGAGCGTTCGGCAAGGTAAAAAAAACTGTGGTACCTTACATATGATTACGGGGAACCGTAATACCTCCGGCCAAAGCCGACAGCCCCGAAGGCCTGGAATTGGTTTTGGTTTTTGGTCTTCTATTTCAGTTGTTGTCGGTCGGTTACTAGCAGCTGGCTGTTCCTTTTGTTCGAAAGATTGTTCAATACAGAAGCTGACCTTTAGCTCCGAATCCTCGCGCTTCGCACAGGACCGGCTTCGCAAGGATTGTCCCCGGTAATGTTTTTGTAGCGGCATCCAAAACTACTTTACTCACGCCTTGAGCTAGAATAAGCTATTTTAAGTCTATTATTATGATAAAAAGTTACGCACACGCAAAATCAGGTGCGGACAAGCACCAGACGTAAACCGAGCGCAAAGAAACATCAGGGAGAGCGAGCTCAACTGAAGCAGACGACAAATGCGAGGATCCCTAAGCCGACGTCAGGGAGGCGCCCTTTGGAGCACCGCCTGTGGTCGCCCTCACCGCCAATAGCCTCTGGTGGCTTCTCTACTTGGCGTGGGAATCCTCACCTCAGAATTTTAACTCGTCGTACAATTTCCCGTGGTCCACTTACCGGCTTCAGTGCAGGCTTGTCAGATGGCTCTCATGGAGAGGAATTGGGTGGTGCCAATTTATCCACCGGATTGCAGATTTAACCGAAGATTCGGCGGATTTACACGGGAGCCCATGCACCGCACCTCAACATGAGCCGCTGCTTATATACGAGACTGGCGGAAAGTCATGTCGGAAGAACCTGACTGGTTTTTCATTCTGCATGTGCTAGCGAGTTTAAGGTGCTTTAAGCCACCCCCTCCAGCCGACTGGTAGCTGGAGCTAGTGATTTGTGTACTGTGCAACGCGCTTTTTTGTCGCCAAGCAGGACAAAATAAAAAAAGACTCCCTATGACGAAACGCCGGGCTCTACTTCGGTTCGTTATCTTGTGGCCCCGCCTGGTTCAGGCAGTCATTTGACATCGACCGTTACAGCGAGCTACGACGACAAGGCGAGCCCCTAAACTGCTGTGCACTTAAAAGTGCTTCATACGGCTAAATTGGTCAGTAAGATTTGGCGACTGATAATGTTTAATTCAGCACACCTTTACCGAAAGAAAAAAACTGAGAAACAAATGCACGTTGCATTTCTTGCTGAAAGGTGGAGGGGTAATCTTTTACATATGCAAATAAACTTTTTTTTCGGTTATACTAGTGCACGACACGTTTTGTACGCTCACTATACCCTTATTAGGCAAGCGAATCATGGCGGTTATGTTAATCTGCAATCCTACAATTTCAATGACGCCTGGCATCTCAATCCTGACCTAGGTAGACCATGTTTTGCAGAAAAGTTTCAACTGTTTAAAAAACCCGGGATATAGCAGTGGAAGCACCTCATATATTGGGGCAGTTATATTAACCGTCTCCCTTTATATTCGTAGCTGGTGCTATTTGCAATCTGCGAAATTTTCCAAAACTCTAAAGTATGAGAAACTGGTGCCTCGCGTATTCTTTGAACTTGGCTGAACGCCGCTAAACGTTTCACATTCGCCTGATCGGGGACATGGTTACGCATGAAACATTAATTTGTCGGGTAACTTTGGATGCGCTCATTATCTCTCTCTTCATTCCTTATTACATCCATCTATCCATCTATCCATCCATTCATGTGCCCGTCCTATGTCTTTATTTATATTACTAAAATAGACACAACATATCTGTGGAAGTTTAGGTTTGGTTACCTGGTTCGAATAGCAAAAGTCCTGCGCTCAACCTACTTCTTTAAAGCTGCATCGTGTTGCTTCTCTTTTCTTGCTTTGTACTCTGGCAGGAATTACTCCGACAGTTCAACTGACCGCAATTTACGCGGTAGCTGCCCAACGGTAAACACATCATCCGCGTCAATCTGTTCTCCTCATGGGCCTTGGCTTTTATCGGTTACGCGGCCGTAATCTGGCTATTTATGGTTCCACTGTGCGACCGTGCCAAGATTGCGGAGTGGGTTGCGCACTGGTTCCCATTCTAACTACCTGAGTTGACCTCCCTCCCTTTGTGATGGGTTTTAAAGTGAAGCTTTACGTGATAGGCGAAACGAACAGGGGTACTCTGTACGCGGAACACTATGACGCAACCAGATAAGCATGTGCAAAATAAAAACAGCTGGGATAGGATTTGGAAGCAACGGGAGAGACAATGGTTGAGTGCATCTTTCCGGCTGCAAAGCGTGCTCGGCTAGCTACTTTGTCGCGCATAGATTAGCGATACCTACGAGCATGGCGGAGAAAACGTGCCATTGGAAACAGGGGCTGCACGTTACTTCAGATAGGTGTCGGTTGCCCTATAGATGGAAGTATGGATCAGCCGCCTTTGTGCTTCAGGAATGTCGTCGTAGTCAAAAGTCAGTGATGTCGTCCAGTAATGAATTACGCCAGATAATAATGACACCTGGTAAATACAAATAATTACGGAAAAGCAACGCATTCAGGCATACCGACCATTTCTAATAAATGAATGGTGACCGGAAGGATCTTAGTTTTATCCGTAGTGGATTCAAATACATTTCACCCACACTACCCTCCTATATGAAATATACAAACCACATTCTGGCTGATATTACGGATCTAGCTATACCGGAAGATAGACTGCGAGACACCTTCGACGTTGCTTCCTTCTTAAAAGTATTCCACACTTAAAGGGACACTGAAGTGAATTTGTCATCTCCCGTTTTTGCTTGCACTGTGTAGACTGGCTCAAATTAGCACACTTTTCATCGTTTTTACGATTGACAAATCGGTAATTATTTTACAAAGCGCGAAAAAAGAAAAACTACCATGCGCGGTTTGCGGCGGCCGCACCAACTAAAGCTGTGACGTTAGGAGGAGCGGGCACCGTGATTGGACGATGCCCAAGGTGAGCAACCAAACAAGTTTCGGTTTCGGTTTCGGTTCTGTAAAACACAACCGGTGGCGTTGTTGGATGGGCATTCTCAATGACCCAGTAATCATCGTACCGCGCTTCTGCCATGTTGTCAGCTGTAAAAATGCATAAAGATAAGCCTCCTAGGACGGCTTGGAATCGTAGCATTCACTAGCCGAAACCTACGCAGTGCATGAACGCCCTCCGCGTACCCGTAGACGCCCAAATGTCATGCGCTTTTCCCCCATAATTGGAGCTTGCCTCCCTCATGCCTGTATCGTAAAAAGCGTGTTCGCACCAGGCCAAGGGTCTGTTCATTCTGGCCTGTGCCCACTGCCTTCAAGCAGTCGGTGCTTATGGCAACAGCACGCCAACGAGAACTCGCTAGCGCGCCATGCATGTGCCAGCCTGTGCGCGTTTTGTGAACTAGTTCGTGTAGCCATGAACGTTGCGGCCCAAAAAAGGTGAACTAAATATAGAAAACATCGGAAGAAAACAAAAAAGTTAACTTACAAAAAAAAAAAAGCACGTACCCGCGGGGACTCGAACTCGTGACTTGCAAAACATTTACGGTGACATACCCATCGCCCCAGACTACTGAGCCACGGAGCGGGACGCGAAGGCAATGCTAATATAGGGTATATATTGTACAACCGGTTTACACTTTTATTTAGTTTTGGAATTTCAAGCAGCTTAGGTGACTATTTGTTGTACTGCGATCGTGCAGTAAGCGTCGCCCGAGTTTCCACAGTAGCTCACTCACGTCTAGCAATTGCATTTCGTAGACGGAAAAACATTCGCAGATGCGTAGTCGTGCTGCTGGCCGCTGTGCTTGTTCGCCCAGCGCAAAAAAGTGCTTCCCGCGCCCTAGTTTTACGCTGTACGGTAAAAATATCAGTTGATTTTCTTTCCTTAGTACCTATATTGACTTCGCTGACTCTTCTCCCGCCTTCAAGTGGCCTTATATTTTCCTACTGGCGTACCAGTCAGCGAAGCGTCGCATGTGCGCTTGTGCAGCACTTGTGTGAAGCGAACTTGACTTGGAGCGAGATACAGTGTACAAACAAACCAAGTAAAGAAAGGCACATTCTTCCATTCACAAACGTGTCCTGGCTTCGTTTCAACTAAGCGAACGAATTGCGACCAAGCAATTTTTTTTAACCTCCTTGATTGCGACGACCTGCCGGCGGCCGGCGGACGAAACGCTGGGCCGACTGACTCTGTCGGCCGGGGAGCCGTGCAGTAGCGCAGCCGTGGCGCAGCCAATTGCCAGCTCATCCCCTCCTGACGTCACACGAAAACGCCACAGAAAATGGGCGAGCGTAAAGAGAGGAGGACAGCATTTTCGAATTAGTTTTTCTACTAAATAAAATCGCGTAAACGCGCCTAGAGTGGTCGCAACATGGCCTGGGGATTCCGTACTACAATTTGCGCTAGTAATCCCGCAATGTTTACATATCACTTCAGTGTCCCTTTAAAAGTCGTCATATCTTCCATCAACGCGGCAATGGTGCATCCCAAGACAACGATACTTGATGGGGAAACGCTCGGAGTACTTCTTAAGCTTGCGTCGAAGCTAAACAACTCTGAGTTCCACAACACGCTTTAGGTGCAAGTCAATGGAACATCGACAGGAACAAGGATAAGACGCCACTAGGCTAATATTTTGATGGACAAAATAGAGTCGGACTTTTTATGCAGTGCACAGTTTCACGTTCAATTTTATGTACCGCACAGCTTGACTCCTTTTCTGTTTTCCCTTTTCACGTTTTTCCCTACCATTCTATTTATTTGGTCTCTGTTTGGTTTATGCAATGCACAGGATCTTCCGCGAATGTTCTTCAAGAGCCACATGTGGCCATGGTGTTTTTTTGTATGTGTGTTAGCTTAACTGTCAACTACTCTTTTTTGTGTGCTAAGTCCTGCATGACCAGTGTGAGCTTGTTCCCCCTAAACGTCTCTGATTGGATTTATTGAGGAGTTTAACGCGCCGACGCAATGCCGGCGATGAGGTGCGCTGGAGTGGAGGGCTCGGGATTATTTTGACCACATGGGGATCTTTAGCGTGCGCCGAAATCTCGTACACACGGGCGTTTGTGCATTTCGCCTCAGTCACTAAAGCAGCTGCCGCTGCCGGGAATCGAACCCGCGACCTCGTTTTCAGCAGCGGAACGCTTTAGCCACAGAGCCACAGTCGCGGGTCCCCAATCCACATCTCCTCGTGAACACCTGCTGCTTGAAAACACAAAAATGTTTGCGTCATGTCAGCTCATACGAAACCAATTGTTTCGGGTCTGTTTCAAACTTTTTTTCATTTCTACATTTTCCCGCTTTTCTCGGGTTTTCCTTTTGCCCTCGGGCTCCGTGATTTTTGTCTTACCTACCTACCCGTGTTTCTTGTACCCGCTGTTTTCTTCTGACGTTTTTTTCTATATTCACATTTTTTGTTAAATTTGGTGTTCTCCCACTCCTGTGTGGGTTCCGAATTAAAGTGTGGCCGCATTTTTTCCGAAAGACAGCAGCAGGCGATCGTACCTGGAGGGGCGTGGTGCACGAACGCCCGTGCTATCAAACGGCCTCCAAAGTCATTGACAGCGTTTGGTGGCATTGCAATAAGTCGACGGTATCTTTTTGGGGGGGCACTAAATGCTGATGTATGAGCCATCCCTCCCGGATTCTTATACACCTGCAAAAATTATGATTGAGAACTACTTCAGCTGCTTGTTTTTGACAAATGTACTGTGCAAAAAAATCACGTATTTGCCAGAGATATTGACTTTGGGTCTGTTGGCTAACCGTTTCAATGTATTTTGAAAGCTTTCCCAGTTCCGTGGGAAACGCCAGGGTGGGCAGACCGGGGCTGATGATGTAGCTGGCCACCCGCCGCAGTATCCTATGGACTGTGCTTTCGGACAAGTCCAACCTGCCGCCCACTGCACGCATGCTTGTTTTGTTGGCAGCAAACTTGTAAAGACCCAAGCAAACATATTTTCTCTGCCACAACAGTTCTAACTTATGCACACACAGCCATCACGTACACGGGATCACTGGGTGACATGTCAAAGTGCAGTAAGCTTTTAATTACCACTAAACAAGGTGCACGAGATTGAGCTGGCTCATACATTCTCACAACAACCACCAAGCAAAACATAGGTCAGGTTGTTTGTATCCTGTCAAAATTATTACGTGACCCATTTGTAGTGCTAGTCGCCCGTTACAATTTATCAACCAAGTCCCCCCTCCCAACCTTCTGGCCTAATATTACACAAAAAAAGGATTTGAGTACTTTCAGTAGGCTAAGGCCTGAAGTTATTTAGTCATGACCTAGGGGGTTGTTCATGATCCTACACTACAAATCATTGATAAGCTGATTGACTAAGAGCTGATTTAGATTAACTAAATAGGTACGTGACATCTTATGTACAGCCGGTAAAAGGCTTGTCTATAACACAGCTTTGGCACTCTCAGCCCTAACCTGCCCCACCAGAGCGGGATTTGAATAAAACTACTGAGGTTCTCTGAAGTCTTAGCCCTTCGCTTTTGCCTCCTTCATGTTTGGAACGAGTATGTTTCAGCACTTTTCGGATATAGCTAGTTGAAGTTGAAGTCGCTGTTATAGACAAGCGTTTTACCGACTGTACATGCTTGCTAAAAACAAACAAAACGGCGTGTATGGAACGAAATGAACAGAAAGGGGAAAAAAGCCAAAAAAACAGTTCTTACATACAAAGGCAGCAAACAGAAATTTCGTCTGTGGGAACACAAAATACCAGCGCAGAAAGAAACCAAAAACACGCGGACCTACGTACATTATTGAGAGCCAAGGCGGTGAAACGCGGTGGGAAAAATTGCAAAAGAAAATGCGAGAGATAATATACAAATCAGCATTGTATACACGCAACTTCGTGGGTGACGTAAGCAATGTGGAAAGGCCGCGCGATTTACACGACAGAGCATGTTATACAAACAACCTATGTAACAAATTTATACTGCCTACGCTAACTCATGAAATAAAGCTCGAAATGTGACATTCCGCTGATTTGGCTGGGACTCCACAGTGTCCACTTAGACGGGCACAGAGGATATGCGGTGAAGCTGAGAATCGTCTTGCTTGCCGAAGCCCGTGACGTTCCGAAGTGCCTACAAAACTGAATGAGAACTGTTAGCGCTTCAATTTGTTCCTGCCTTGTACTGTGTCTTACCTCCGGAACCGAATACTGATGAACGACGGCCTCGACGAATCCCGTTACTTTCGGTCCTCTTCGCAGATATGCGGAAGAAAAGAGCGAAGGCGCGCTCACACGTCACGTCCATATCAGTCATCGTCGGAACTAAAGTCCTCGCTAATTGAGTCCGCGCTTGAACTGCTTGCCTCGGACTCGCTCTCCTCATGCAGAAATAGCGCGAGCGCAACTCCACTAGCAGCATCTCTGTTTCGTTCGGCGTCGGAGAGCATCCGCTACCAAGCATTCACCATAGCTAAAGGAGGCGGTGAAGCCAAGCACTGGCCGGAAGCGCAGACGGGTGCGACGTTGGCGGGGACACACGCTAAATGTAATCGCCTTAATGAGTTTGGGCCGACTCCGACGAACTCAGCGGAGCAACGTTTCTTGCTCCACGGAGCGATCTTGGCTGCGACGGAGCTCCCCATCTGCCATTGGAAGGGGATTTCATTGCTCCCGATCTGCCTTTGAAACCCGTCTGCTCCAGACAGGGCAGGAAAGTTGCCCCGAAAGTGCTCCGGATCTGCCATTGGAATTCAACATGAAAGTGCTACGGATGTGCCATTGAAATTCAAAATAATACTCAACGAAAAACCATACGAGAAGAGAATGAGAATACAATGACTGGTATCGTTGGCGTCTATCGCCACCATTTAGGAACCAGCTTGATGGCTTTATCATTCCACGCGTCCCGGTCATATCGACGTCGCCCGCTCTCCAGGAATCGCTCTTTCTTCGCCTTCCGTCGCTCCATATACAATTAACTCTTCAAGTCACGCATATCATGGACAGCCCAGACATTCCTCCCTTTCTTCCATTGTAAGGAGAAAAAATGCATAGGCAGGTGTGATGAGATCTGCGACAGTTGTGTTCAATATTGCAATGCCCAGTTTACACAATGTGGAAGCAGAAGTAACACCCACGTTGATTCTCGAGCATGGGGGAGAGGGCGTGCGCGAGCACTTGGAAGAAGAGTAGAAAGAAGCGCGGGAGTTTGTGCGGGCGCTCGTGCTTAATCGGAAGAAATAAAGGTTGAAGGTGTTCCGAACGGTAGCGCGGCATCGGGTCTTCTCGAGTTAATATTTCTGGTGCCGTGAAACCCGGGAGAAGACTGGCATCGTGTCCTGACCAATAAACAAGCTCCGCCGTCAACGAGGCGCTATCCGTGGAGCCATCACGAGGCTGCTGAAGGCAGCCGCCGAGATCAACGAAAGCCCCTCGCAGTCTTTGCATGACCTGCGAGAGGCCATAGACCATCTGGCAAATACAGAACGCTCACTGAAAGAACTGGATGACAAGATCGGGCAAGCACTCGAAGGTGATGAGTTCGACTGGTATATTGCCGACGTTATAGAATATCAAGAAAACATATGTCGTGCGACCAGTCGGCTGCGTTCTGCCTTGAATGACCTGCGGACGCCCATGAGAGCTTCCGGCGAAGGAACTGCAGGGAAACCACCACCAGTTCAACCGTAGAACGTGGAGGTCGAAGGCGTCCGCCCTGCAGCCCATCCGAACCCGCCGCCGCACGTCGGCTCTCGTCCATTGACAACGCGGGTTGTCCTGCCGACGCTGGAAGTTCCCCTTTTCTGGCGAGCCACGCGAATGGCAGGGCTTTAGGGAGCATTTTTAGGCGGCCATTCATAACCACCCGCACCTACCCGACATAGAGAAATTTAAGTATTTAAGGTCTTACCTCACCGGAGACGCAAAACACGCAGTTGAATGGATTCGCCTAAACGACGCAAATTACCGGCAGGCGGTGAAGATCCTCACCGACCGGCTTGGACGCACAGAACTTCTCGTGGACGACCACGTAGACAGCCTACTCGACATCACGCCGATTTAATCCTCGACGCAAGTGGCACGCCTCCGAGACCTGTACGAGCAGGTACAATTCAGGACTGGCTGTCTCGAGAGCTTTGGCGTTCCAGCTTCCGAGTATGCGGTTATCTTGAACCGAGTCCTCATGCTCTCGCTGCCAGAAGACCTGGCAGTTCAATACCGCCAGCGCATGAAGGAGACAGCCAGCGACGCCAACGCCGAGCCAACGCCTCGAGAGCAGCACGTCAAGGCCATCATGACGTTTTTAAAGGTGCAGGTGGAAAGCAGGGAGGAGAGTCGGGCTTTGAGGTCAAATTCTGAGTCGAAATAGTCACCAGATCGACAGGCGCCCAGAAATTCATCTCCTCTTTTGCCGACAGCCTTGGCATTGGCGGCTGGGTTTGTATCCAGTTCAACGGATCCGCCGCCGGGAGGACCACTGATGTGTTTCCTGTGTGATCGGCAGGGCCACAAGGCAAAGAAATGCCCATCTGTCTTGACGGTGGAAGAGACGCGACGCCGCCTTTCAAAGAACCGCTGCAGTTTTACATGCGCGATACAAGGACACATGGCACGCAGCTGGCCCTCTAGCACGACACTCAAGTGTGATACTTGTTCGGGACCTCACATAACCGTCCTTTGTGACATTTGGGAGTGATCGGGTACCACTTGCACGACTGCTGATCGCCGTGACGGAGACACCGATCGTGAGCAACTTCCACAACGAAATCGTAACGTGACGACAGGTCCTGCCAGCAGCACGTGCTCCTCGTCGGTGCTGGTCCAAACTGGTACAGTGCGGGCATCTGGCGACTGCGGTCGGACGGTGTTGGTCCGGCTACTCCTCGATACTGGGAGCCAACGAACCTTCGTGAACAGTGACCTGTGTCGTCAGCTGGCCCTGCGTGGTTCTGGAGTGGAGGCCTTGGCCGTGTTTACTTTTGGCATCTCGAACCATCCGCGGTCGTACCAGTGCCGGAAGGTGGCGATCAACTTACGAAGCCGCTATAAATCGAGTCCAGTTACCCTCGATGCTCTTGAAGTGCCAGAGGTCTGCACGGTAAAGGGTCCACCCGTGGAAACCGAAGTGGTAAAGCTACTTCGCGACCGCAAGTTACTCCTTGCCGACGAACCTGAAAAGGGGCAGACACAAACACCGACTATAAGCGTACTGGTGGGCTCCGACAGCTACTGGAGACTCGTGAGCGGACGCATCGAGCGCATCAACGACTGCCTTTGCGCCGTTGAAGCAGTGTTTGGCTGGGTTCTCCAGGGTCCTTACTCCAGTACCCACAATTCGCTGGTGAGGAGCAGCAGCATGAATGCTCTGTTGTTGGGTTGTGTTGACGGACCAGACGAAAGTTGCCAAATTATTGATCCCTCAGAAATTTGAAGGTTGGATGCCATAGGGATAACAGACGCTCCTGAGAAGTCTAAAGCTGAAGCCACGATGCGTTCGTGAAGTTTCTGAATGGACTCTACAAGGAAGATGGTCGATACGTAATGCCACTTATGATCGAAACGCCAGGTCTTAATGACAGTTTCGTTGCGGACTCTGTTTCTCTTCAGAACGTTGGAGAAAGCAAGCCAACTTCGAAGATTCTTGGGCTGCACTGGGATCACATAACGGACGAAATACTACAGACAACTCAAGCCGTGTCTTCCTACGTTTCGAAACAGTCATACACCAAGCGAACTGTGCTAGAAGATTTTGCACGGCTCTTTGATCCTCTAGGCTTGATAAGCCCTTTTCACATCCGAGCTAGACTGATCTTTCAACGTCTGTGGTGACACAACTGTGCATAGGACGATCCGTTACCGCCAGACATGGGAGAGCTGTGGAAAGCGTGGGTAACAGAGCCGCCCGCCCTGTCTGCTCTGCGACTTCACAGATGCGTCAGCTACCCAGAATATCAGGGCCGTGCAAAATTCGAGTTGCATTTTGTGCTGACGCAAGCCCTCTAGCCTATGGAGTGGCTGTTTATGTCCGGAAACAACTCTCGGACGACAGCTTTACAACGAAGTTTCTTATGCGTAAAAGCCGTGTCGCACCACTGAAGGCTATTTCCCTTCCCCGACTGGAGCCACTAGCATGTCTTCTCGCTTCGAGGCTGTGCAGCTACATACGACAAGTTCCGGAGGTCGCAGATTGTGTTGCTTTATTCTGGACCGATTCAGCGGTAGCGCTGCACTGGATTTTGGGGAACTCAAGTCGCTGGCAGACCTTCGTAAGAAATCGAGTCATGGACATTCAATAATTAATAAGACGGTCTCCCTGGCAGCACTGCACGAGTGCTCACAATCCCGCTGACTTGCTTACACGTGGAGATTTGGCTCTGGCTCTAACGCGAAAGACGATTTGGTGGACGGGACCACAGTGGTTAAGAATTCCTGAAGAGGACTGGCCTAATACAACTTTACCACTGGTGCCAACGAGTGACCTGTCTCCAGAGCTTGCATACGTGTGCCCAGCTGGGGTTGTTCGAGGGCCGGAACTTCAGTCGGCCGGCCTGCTAGATCTCGATCACTATAGTCGCCTCTCCAGGCTACTGGGAGCTACTGCGTGGGTTACGCGGTTCTACCGTAATGCCGCCCCAAGCAAGCCGTCAGTTTCTGGCCCACTCCAAGCAACGGAAATTAACGAGGCAGAACTGTACTGGTTGCGACTCGTTCAACACACTGCCTTTCCTTCCGAGCTCGCCGCACGTGGTGGAGGCCAGCCACTTTCCTCGAGCTCCAGGGTGCTCACTCTACAACCCGATATCGACGAGGACGGTCTACTTAGAGTGGGTGGTCGTCTACATGAACTATATAGCCCGGAGTAGCTGAAACGTCCCGTCTTGTTACCTGATGATCACCGATTCACCCGACTGTTGATCGATGCAACGCATGTCCGCCTTCTACACGCGGGTGTTCAGACTACACTGGCCGACCTCCGTTCACGATTCTGAATTTTGAAGGGACGTCGGACTGTCCGAAATGTACTGACGTCTTGTCTACTGTGCCTCCGTAGGCGCCTGCGTTCCGAGTCAGCGCCTATGGCACCATTGCCAAAGGGATCGCCTAGCAGAGACTTCACCATTCGACGTCGTAGGCGTGGACTTCTGTGGGCCCCTCTACTCACGCACTAGCTCCCATTCATCTACGAAGTTGGTCATCACTGTGTTTTCTTGTGCAGTCACTCGTGCAGTGTACTTAGAGCTAACCTCGGATTTGAGCACACGAACCTTCCTTCTGGCATTCCGGCGCTTTACATCGAGACGCGGAATACAATCGACTGTATATTCGCACAACGCCAGGACCTTCCAATGCTGCGCAAGACAGCTTCGAGTGCTGTCTACACGAGAGATACAAGATCATGCCCGCTCCAAGCGAATTGAGTGGAATTTTATTGCTGAGCGTGCTCCATGGTGGGGCGGTTTTTGGGAGCGCGTCATCCGTACCTTCAAGGACTCGCTCAAACGTTGTCTGGGACACAACTGTCTTGATTAGGAAGAGTTGGTGACTATGCTGTTGGAGGTTGAGGCGGCTGTGAACTGCCGTCCACTCGTTCCAGTTAGCGATGACAGTACCGAAATTAAGGCGCTCACACCTTCTGATTTCCTCATCGGGAAGCGCGCGGTCAGTGTGCCCTTAAAAACAGAGTGAATCATGCCAACGTCCGGTGCACCCGATCTGCGCCGACGTGCTAAGCACAGAGAGGAAACAGTACGTCGACTATGGAGCAGGTGGAAGAAAGAATATCGGCTTCTTCTGGGATCAGCGCATCACGGCACTTCAACGCTCCCGTCAAGACTCCACGTAGGGGACCTGGTCGTGGTTCAGGATGACAACGTGGCCCCACTGAGCTGGAAGATCGGCCGTGTAGTCCAGTCATTTACGGGAGAAGATAGTGTCCAGCGCTACCACGAGATTCTCCTACCTAATGGACAGCGAATCCGACGCGTCATTCAGCGGCTCTGCCTTTTGGAGCCAACCGCGGCCGCGGGAGGATGTTGATTCTCGAGCACGGGGGAGAGCGCGTGCGCGCGCACTTGGAAGAAGAGAAAAAAGAAGCGCAGGGGCTTGTGCGCGCGATCGTGCTTAATCGGAAGAAATAAAAGTTCAAGGTGTTCCGAACGGTAGCGCGGCGTCGGGTCTTCTCGAGTTAATAACCCCTATCTGTTTAGCCAATGGGGTTGGTAGCCGAAGGAGCTCAGCCCACCAATTGTGCAGTGAATTTCGCAGGAACGAACCAGCAATTTGTCTTTCCATTATTTTTTTTCAGAGTTTGCAGAAGTGCCTTAGTGAGCGATAAAAATGTGTTTTTTTTAATTGTGTTTCATAGTGGTAGCTGAAGATTTGTGATTACATTTTGGTGCTTGTGCAGTTTAACAGTAGAGTATAAATTTTTCCAAAGGAGTTTACGAAGTGTATTGGCAAGTCGTCAGGTGTCCAGAGTCCTCTTGCAATGATCGAGCCGTTATTCTACCAAGAGGGCCAATTTTTTCACAGACTTCCCATCAATCTTTACTTTGCTGAGATTCATTACCTCTTCCACACAGTTGGATGTCGCTATGGTTCTAGCAACTGTGAGTACAGTAGGAGGTGCTTCAGAGTGCCGTGTCACTGATTTTGAAGCATGCACAGTTGCATGTGATTATGCAGCTGCGGTAAGAGTAGAAAATGATTCGGCATAACACAATAGTTCAGGACCTTAGTGCTTCATGTCGCTGCTTTTCAAGCATATTCTCGCTGAGCAGCTGCAGTAAGAATAGGAAACAGTTGCCAGGCAGGTTTCAATGGCTGGATGTCTGTCCGTTAAGGTGCTAATGCCGACCATCTGCCAAAGTGGGCGGTCGCTTCTGGCAGGAAGGCTACGGCAAGAATTGCAGACATATTTAGTACATTGGAATGGATTCATGTGAGTCCCTCGGGTTGTGAAGCCGCTGCTTCTCAAACACACCTCTTGTTTACAGCCATGAAGCTGCGGTTAGAGTTAAAGATGCTTATCGTAATATTTTACAATGTATTCATGCAAGGCTTCAGATTGTCAATTTGGTGCTCCTCATGCACACACCAGTGTAATTTTTATATAGGACCCACCCTTCCGCAATCACGTTTGCCTATCTCAGTATTGGCGTTTTCAACCTGCGTGCATAGCCTGGATAGATTTCATGTCGCGGAAAACACTACTCAAATACCTTGCCATGAAACAATTTTCTTTATGTTCTGTCACGCCTTATCAAGACACGGCATCACTTTAACCATGTATTCATTGGGCCTCTGCACTTTAAACTTGATACGCAGGACCTCGGCAACTTAAACACTGGTGTCAGAAAACCCTCTGCTGTTAACCTATGAGCCTGGCGGTCAGTGGGTTCCTGGATTGCGTGGACACAACTTTTCTGTAGCGCACTGCAGACACGTAAAGACCCAACCACATGCAGCGTACTTTCAGCGTTTTCTCGCGTCGGCGTCGTCCCGCGTCGACGCATGTTATCGCGCGTCGCCAAAAATGCATAGCGACGCGAGCTGACGCCCGAGCGACGCCGATGTATACGCTCGCCAGATATCGGCCTCGAAGCAGCGCGAGAGAGCATCGGAAAGCGTCCGGCACCGTCCGGGCAGCATCCAATCAATTGCTTTTTAATTACCTTGCGGTAATCCGTTGCCTTGAGACAAATTGCAAGCTATCTCTCTTCGCTAGCGCTCATTCGTTTGTGGCTTGTTCTGCTTTTATCGGGGAGATCGGGGATCTGCGATAGCTTTGTGTGGGTTAAATAAGAGAGGTCTGGTTACATCACTTCTATTATTAGAATAATACGGGTTTTCTGTAAGACTGGTGCGTAACGAGCAAGCGTTATCACGCCAGGATTCTAGCGGCACATTTCATTCTATTCGTACCTACCGTGGCTTGCGCAGGGGAGACCGGGGATGTGCGGTAGCTTTTCTTGACTCAAATAAGGGAGCTGTGGTTTCATTGCTTGTAGCACTAGCATTATTGTCCTCGGCTCCAAGATCGGTGCGCAAGAAACAATGGTTACCACTGCTCAAATCTCTCAAATACGAACAAAACTAAGCACACCCCACCGTATTGGTGGACAGCTTGCCAAAGTACCTTGCATTTTAAACCACAGATGACGTTCGACGGCAACCTGGGTATCAAGGCAGCGCTGAAATTTGTTTTGCTTACACTTTGATTTCACGAACGTGCAGTCGGTACACAACATGAAGGTTAAATCAAGTAGCAAGTAAAGCAGTTGCGCGAAGTGCGTCTTGGTTTATAATCCTATCTTATTTTGTTCTGATTTGACCGAGCTGACTCGAGATACATTTCTGAGCATTTAAATATTTTCCTGTCAACATACTTACAATGAATAAAAACGCCGTGTGAGTTTTTCTTTTTTGGCTAAAGCTAGGTTCTTGATAATTCCAGTTCAAGAATCGACAATAACTGCTCATAAACGACTTCAACAAGATGGCATACGTGTCTAGCGACGCCTACCGACGCAGCGACTGGCGCGCGACTTCGCCGGTCCCATGCGGTTACTCTCCCTCTCATGGAGAAAAGAAAAGGTTAGCAGAGGCCCTGACGTCACATTTGTGAAGCCAAATCCCACCATCACTTGAGCCCACGGACCCCAGCACTCTATCCCATCATCCTTTGCTGTCTCCGGCTTGATTTGACTAACATGACGTCGCCCTGCCCTCCCACTTCGAAGCGAAAACAGCTTCGTCGCTAATTCCTCCGTGCGATGTCATGTTCTAAGCTGTTGATTTCGCCTTCAATTTGCCCATTCTAACCCTCACCTAAAGTATCAATCAAAAAACGGCCTTCATTTTGAGACAGAAGGACGGCTTTTCAGCTCGTGAGCCTGGCAAAGTAGCGTTCGTCGTCGTCATAGCAACAGGCTCACGAGATGGCGAACGCAGACGACGGTAGCATTGTTTGGGGTCGTACAGCACTGCGGTCTTTTCGCGCTACGTCTCAGCAGGGATAAATTTAACTTCACTTCACAACGAAGAAACACAAAGGGAGCAAAGAACGAACTGTGGCTCCCGGCAGGTCGCCGGCGGGGGCAGCGGCTCGCGCCGCCGATCTTGACCAGACATAAGCGCCGCTGTGGCCGGGGTACGAGTTAAGCCTGCCTCTGACGGCGGAGTTTTCAAACTGACCTAATCTAAAAATGTTTGTCGTAGCGACTGCGCTGATTTGCAAGCGTAGCGAGGCAGCCCCATACTAAGCGCCTTAAAAATTTGTCCGTTCTATTTGCTCATATTTGGCCGCCGCACTTGTGAACAAGTAAGCAACATTGTCCATGGTCTCAACAAAACTGACGTCACTTCCTCCACACTTTTTGCAATGCATTGGGATGCTAGGGGCCTCTCCTGATTATTTTTTCCTCTATGCTCCCTCTCCTGCGAGTCTGCGCGTTGCCGGCGAACGACGCCGACTCTCGCGCGACGCTTGATTTCGCGTCCATGTAAATAGGGCTTAATGTGGCTATGCCTCATCAGCAATGGCTCTGAGGTACTGTACCTTCCTCGAATGGGGGAAGTATGGGGATTCATTCGGCGAACCGCCGAGCACCCACTGGTTTCTTTTATGGGTACAGGTGTCCCTGGTCGAGTCCGCACCTTCGCAAGGATAACGCATCACTGGAAAGCTGCATTTACCGTTGTGAAGGGCTTCTGACCTTTGTCAATCTGGTGGGGGCCCCACCTTCTACAACACCGCATTGCCGGGGGGGGGGGGGGTGGAAGAGTCTGGCGCCATGTCCTACCACAGGCGGTTACCGAGTAGAGTGTCCAGCGTAGCTGTGGAAGTCACCATGTGCATTCGTGTGCCTCGGTGGTGCCGAACACCTATCGGGAAAAAAGGTACAACCCTGGCACTCGGCCCTTGTTACCACTAGAAGATGCTCCTGGCATGTCAGATCAACGCTTGGAAAGTTGAGCCGACTTGTACAGGAAATTGCCTCTATGGAATGAGGTGGTTTGAATGTGCATTTCTTTTTGTGCACCCACGTGATTGATCAAATCAATCTACAAAAAGGAGAGTGCTATCACACACCTTCACCTAAAAAATTGCAATTAATTGGACAAAAAGTCTAAGCATACTGTAGCGAAAACTGGAAAGTGGAAATGAAGGACATAAGTGGTTTACTGAAACACTGGCACTGTCGCGAAATATTGAAATTTTAGAATTCGAGCTGAGCTGTTGTAGATAGCGGCAATGCAGTTGTAGAGAATAAGTGAGGTGAAAACTGTTATGTCAATGGCACCTGAATGATTTTAGTGACACAGGTCTTGGGACTTACATTCTCAGATGTAGGCTATAATTTATATTTAGGCACCTGCAATGCAGCCTACTAGGAAATGGTACTATGAGATGCCCCATACCCTCCAATGTACTAACAAAATGACGTGACTCTGGTCCCTAAACAACTGTTAACTGGAACAGAAAATAAGCATAACAGCAAATGACAGGCAACAGGTGCAGTTTAGGCTTAACGCTCTCTTTATCTACTTTTGCTGCCTACCTTTCAATTTTGAAGCATACGCGTTCTGGGTAAGTAAAAATTTCGGGAAATGTGAGCACAGACCCTGTAAAAAGGGTACCATCATCAGATGCTGCAGTATTATACCAATATTATTGCTGCGATTATATCGCCGTTCGTTAGCTGGCTGAGGAAAAAAAAGTAATAATAGACGACATCGTGTAATGTACTTTCCACCCTTGCATTTCAGGAATGCAATATTCGGAACTACATTTTTTTCGGAGGCTTGTGAACTTAAATTGGCTCATGAACGTAAATTGACTAAAATAGTAACTACACATGCACTATGGGCTCTTTAACATGTCTAGGAACGGCATAGGGGATTTCGTAAAAGCCCTTGCTTAGCGTTCCGCCAAACAGCGTGCCCAGCACACAACTCGCAGTGGGGGCACTCTGTGTTCATTATTATCCCACCGCTATCACTCATTGTTAATTAGTAAATACCATAAATAATTACATCGACAATTACAGCTTAGCCGACGGGATCGGGGCAAGCATTCGCACTCATATGGTCCATGTGAATTGTGTGGCACACTCCTGAAAATCATTAAGAAAACAACCCTTGTCACTCGAGAATGTAAACACAAGCAGCGCGGCATCGCCTCCTGTATAAGTGGGCTCGTCCGCTGCTTACTTATTTTCTTTTTAACAACTGCTGCTACCACAAGAAGACGCTCCTGGTGCATCCGCCCCAGATTCGTTCACGCGTTAAATTTTTTTTTGCAAATGCTTGCACGCGGCGCAATATTCTTACTTTTTATCATCATCGGTATTTCTACTTGATGAATAAACGTCTTCTGTTTATATGTTCTTTGTTTTTTTATTTTTGTGTGACGTAACCGGAAGTTTCGACACTGCAGCGTTTTAGAGACGGAAACACGCACAGCATCTAGCACCTGACGGCAGCATTCCTGTCGCACCGCTGCCGATCTGGATGCGGGTACAAGCGAGCGCACACGCTACCCCACACCGGTCGAGGTTTTCAGCCTCCCCGCGCACCTAGGCAGCATGACGTCAGTACGAAAACCATGAAGTGTACCCAAGGTGCAGCAGCGCGCGCCAAGCGCAGCCAGCACGTTGGCTATGTCGCGGGAGCACGGACGTCGAAAGTATCGGGCATGTAGCAGATGATGTCTTCCTGGCCCGCTCTGGGCTTTCTGTGGCGGGCAGAGATTAAAAAATGATTGGAAATATGTATACTGAACGGGTACTGCTGAAACTTTCTTGGAGATATCTGCTGATAAAAGAAAGCATTTTACATAGTTATCTCATTTTTGAAATGTCGTGTTATTTCTCCTTTGACATATTTCCCTCGCGTGCTTCGGCTACCACCTGCACTCCCTCATCCCACCTCCTCCCATCTGCGGCGTTCCAGTGACGATAAAGCTACCGAAACTTTTGCAGCTGCAACGAAAATATACACGCATACAAAGCAGGCACAAATAGACGAACTGTCAAAATAAACCTTTTTAACAGTGTAACTAGAGACTGTTGGTACAAAAAAGCTTTGAACCCACAAGAACAGAAAGAACAATATTACAAAAATGACTGCCTCAAATAAAAAGTGTGCATCTTATACATATGCTATAATTAAGCAGGGGAAATAACATTAGAAACATGTTAAAAAATTACGCCCATCTTCCCGGGAGGGAACCCTGATGTGATGCGACGCATCGGGGGGTTCAGTTAGTCGTAACGGTGCCTTGAGCGTTTGTGCTGACGCTGGTATTGGATTGTGTCAGCCCGCTCGCTGAAGGGACCGTCGCTTCCATCACGTATTCATCGGAAGAATCAAGTCAATCACGGAGTCGTCAAGCAAAGACACGCGGAGTCGAACGAGAGCGAGCGCTGACAGAACCGCCGCAGCGCGCTACCCGCTTTATATGCACAGCGCCTGAAGGAGAGGAGACAGCGGAGGAAAGTAGCGCATGCGCGTACTTGCGCACACCGCGCGCACCGGAGCAGTTTTTAACGCAGTGAAGCGCGCCCAAAGAAGCGCGCCAGCTGTGCTATGCTAATGAGCGGGATGAGTTGCACACAGCTGTGGGAGAGAAGAACGGAGGAGGGCTGCGGACGGACGGCGCGACGACGCAGGAGGGACATGCCTCAGAGCAAGAGATGCGTCGCATCTAAAATAGCGCAATTATTGCGTTTTTTTAAACATATATTCTGTGATTATGTATTGAGGATTGCTTGTAGATCGGTCTTCATTATTTAACCTTTTTTACACTTTTTCAACACTCCCTCACATCAATTACACATGCCGTGGCACGATATTACTCAGCTGCTCTCGCAGGTTCCTCAAAGTGATGAGAAATAGTTACTGTCCCTAATCTTCGTAAACATTATGGTAATAAGTCTTTACAAGAAACGACTAAAAAAAAACATGATGATACGGTCACTGATTTGTTCTATAAAATACTAGGGACAATAGCAACAAGAAAAAATAATGAACGATAAGAGGAACTCAAAGATACAAATATTCTGGCTGATATTCCGCAAATAAATATACATTTTTGGCAAGGTCGCCTACCCATCCGCTGGCTTAAAATAACGGAGAATTGCGAGCAAGAACATCTGTAATGAATAGTTATGAACTGCGTGCTTGCTCCATCTAATCATAGTCCAAGCTACTCTAACCTCTCGATATATCGAGTGCAAAAAAATTAATCGTAAACGCCTTTTTTCTTCATTTCAACAAGAGAAAGGATCGTGTTTCAGCCGTCTTCCTCGTTCGCTGAGAGGAGCTTCGATTATTGTTTTCCTGGAGCCGTGTTTGCAAAGAAGATTTGAAAGGCACTAATTAAAAAAAGTCAAACAATAGTACCGCGCCTATTAAAGGCATACAACTACCCCTAGAAGCCTAAAGATGGAAGCCCTTCAAGGGTATAAATTTGTTTTGCAAGAAATAAATCAGCTGCTTGGGTATGAATAGTGTGCAAGAAAAAAAGAACACACACGATTGCTGTCCAAATACCGAGTTACAATCCAATAAACGTTAAGATATTAGCGATCGCTAATACAACAACCTTCCCTATTATCTGTCCATACACGCAAACGACGTTTCAGCAAATGTGTGCGATTTATTTTAACAAAACGTCTTGACAAAATCCTCCGCCTACCAAACGCCGTTCGATGAAATGCATTTATGTGGCGGCGGTTTATTGTAGGCTTACTTGTTTGAAACCACCGCTATTGGTCCATACACACGATGGAAGGTTTTTGCCTTGGATATTAGCTGTGCGATAATAATTTGTGCCACCTTGGATAGCTACATTGTTTCGCACAGTGTCTGCGTATACACTGTTGAGTTTAGAACCTGATACACTGAATGTCAGTTATGGTAGGTTAGAGCCAATTGTATGATTCTGTTCAATTCGCAATCACTACTTCATCATACTAGGTAATGTGTATTTACTTTGTTTTTTTGGTTGCAAAACCCCTTAGGGTCTTGGGCTATCTGCTTCTCCTGTCGTCGTCGTCTCCTGTCATCTTCGTTGTTGTAGTCCCGGTAGTAGAACACCAGGACACTCGTTTTTCTACATTTGGCGCTAGAACTTTCCATCCCCGCGGGCAAAAACACGTACTAAAGCACACCGGGCCATTCATTTTTGTTGTTCCTGGTAACCTGGCACATACCCACTTGGGGGATTAGCCAGGAATCGGGCGTGAGGAGGGCTAATGCGCCCGCCTAAAGCAACGACAAAGCATAAACCTAGCGATTTACATCCAGAAAGAGACCTTTATTACCAAATAGAATTCGTTGAAAATTTAAAGGACAGTTTGTAATGCAAAAATCAGCTCTTTGAGCCGGAAGAAGAACATGCAAGAATCAACGCTATGATGCAGCGTCTAAAGGTACAATGAGACAAAACATCCAAAACATGAGACAAAACATGTGTGCTCTAATATCACCGAAAAAATAATGTTTCCGAGCTTCATGCGCATGGCAGGAAGTGAGCGCTAATCAAAAATGCAAACAGTCACGTGCTAAGCAGACAAGCAAGCAGTTTTATGCCTACCATTGAAAGGTAGGCAGCAAAAGTAGATACACAGAGCGTTAAATTTAAACTGCACCTGTTGGCTGTCCTTTGCGAACTGTTTTGTTTATTCTCCGTACCAGTTAAAAGTGGTTCAGGGACCAGGCTCACGTCACTTTGGTGGTGCAGTGGAGGGTATGGGGCACCTCTTAACACCATGCTCTATTAGGCTGCATTTCAGGTGCCTAAAACATAAATGATAGCCTTCATCTTACAATGTAAGTCCCAAAACATGTGGCACCGAAATCATTCAGGTGACATTCACAAAACATTTTTCACTTCACTTATCCTCTACAACTGCAATGCCGCTATCTACCACCAGCTCAGCTCGAATTTCTAGAATTTATATAATGGGGGGTCCGCCCCAAACACAGTCTGCGAGTTCATCCGCAGATCAATTGAGGTCTTCAACCACTGTGCCACCACAAGTGGCATCGAGCCCACCACAGCTGCAAGGTACGCAGCCACAAAGTCTGGCTCCTGGCTCTGACACTTAGCAGTGCAGTGTACGGGTAGAGGAAAATGCACTCGATGCCGAGCCATTACCTGACCGGCCCAGAGGATATCGCAGGCTTCCAGTGCGCTTCCAAGATTACGTGCAGTGATATGACAGCTGTCAGGGCTTATACAGGCAGTGACTGTATCGGTGGTTTCTGCGTACAGACAATGGCCGTATTGGTGATTGTTTTTCGGAGACAAAACTGTCTAATGATTGTTTGTTCCCAGGGTGGGAAAAATGTAGTATCCAGCGGAAACCCTAGGTGCCGCCATATTATCTGTAGATGCCAACATGTGGCGTCACGTCTCTAGTATGTGTATACACACATTAGCGAATCAGAAATGGGAAATGAGGGGCTCGGTGAATTAAGACAGATTAACGGATGGCGGTCAAGAAAACCTCGGAAAGCAAATTCGGGAATGCGGTAGGTCATAAAAACACATGAAGAATACTTTGAGTCAGACAGAAAGTGGGGAAAAATGCCCGTGTGGGATCTGAACCCCCGACCTCCAGAATACCAGTCTGGTGCGATGACCACTACGATATCGGCGGAGCTGTTTCGCCACCACTGTCTCGGGTATTTATGTTAAGGTATTTTTTGTTTCTTGCACTTGGGGGTGGTAGCCAGCGCCACTCGGACTACTCGGGGTGAAGGGGACCTTCTTTTTAACCCCCGGGGCCGTGACTCGAGTGTCTACGACATGCAGAGAGTGGTCGACCAGCGTTGTACCCTCTTGAGCTTCCATTGGCACCAAGACTGCCAGAACAAAAGCGCTCGTTATGCCTGTATCGAATCAGAAATGGGAATTGAGGGGCTCGGTGAATTAGGACAGAATAAGGGATGGCAGTCAAGAAAACCTCAGAAAGCAAAGTGGGGAATGCGGTAGGTCACAAAAACCGATGCGTTTTTTGAACTAGAAAGAAAGTGATAAAAAAATGCCGGCCAGGTTGGATCGGAACCCACAACCTGAATAATACCGGTCAGGAACAATAACCACCACGCTACCGGCGGGGCTGTTTCCCAACCACGTTCTTGTTTTGTATCTGTTTGTATGACCTACCGCATTCCCCCCTTTTATAAATATATATATATATATATATATATATATATATATATATATATATATATATATATATATATATATATATATATATATACATATATATATGTATGTATATATATTCTGAAACGTAGGCCACAATCGTGCTTTTACCTTGTTCGAAGTTTTTCTTCTCTTGTGTTCTCTACCATCTTCAAAGTTCTACTACTCCCTATATATATATATATATATCAAAGTTGCAGTCCTTATTGCCAGTGCTGTTTGGCGTTTTTAACAGTGTTTTATAGTGCCGAATGAGGTATGATTGCCTTTTTTTTATGCAGGAATAAATAATAGAAAATTCAAGTCGAGAAAAAATGCGCCGTTTTTTCCGGAAGCGGGGATCGAACCCACAACCTCCACATAACGCGTGCGGTGCTCTACCATTGAGCTAGTTCCGCGGCGACTCCCCTCTCGACTATACCGCGGGGTTTTGTATTTACGACTGCTCAGAGCCCGGTCAACTAGCGCCGCCCCTCGACCACCGCGGGAAGACGTAGAACGTCTTTTCCCAGCGGCCGCACGTAAAACGTGGTCGGAAGTCGGTGATAGCCAAAGGCATTTCAGACTGCTGAAGCCAGAACCCTCGTAATGCATTTTGTAGAACAGAGACGTACGGGACGAGGGATTCCGTAAGGACACATATCAAAGTTGCAGTCCTTATTGCCAGTGCTGTTTGGCGTTTTTAACAGTGTTTTATAGTGCCGAATGAGGTATGATTGCCTTTTTTTTATGCAGGAATAAATAATAGAAAATTCAAGTCAAGAAAAAATGCGCCGTTTTTTTCGGAAGCGGGAATCGAACCCACAACCTCCGCATAACGCGTGCGATGCTCTACCATTGAGCTAGTTCCGCGGCGACTCCCCTCTCGACTATACCGCGGGGTTTTGTATTTACGACTGCTCAGAGCCCGGTCAACTAGCGCCGCCCCTCGACCACCGCGGGAAGACGTAGAACGTCTTTTCCCAGCGGCCGCACGTAAGACGTGGTCGGAAGTCGGTGATAGCCAAAGGCATTTCAGACTGCTGAAGCCAGAACCCTCGTAATGCATTTTGTAGAACAGAGACGTACGGGACGAGGGATTCCGTAAGGACACATATCAAAGTTGCAGTCCTTATTGCCAGTGCTGTTCGGCGTTTTTAACAGTGTTTTATAGTGCCGAATGAGGTATGATTGCCTTTTTTTTATGCAGGAATAAATAATAGAAAATTCAAGTCGAGAAAAATGTGCCGTTTTTTCAGGAAGCGGTAATCGAACCCACAACCTCCGCAAACAGCACTGGCAATAAGGACTGCAACTTTGATATGTGTCCTTACGGAATCCCTCGTCCCGTACGCCTCTGTTCTACAAAATGCATTACGAGGGTTCTGGCTTCAGCAGTCTGAAATGCCTTTGGCTATCACCGACTTCCGACCACGTCTTACGTGCGGCCGCTGGGAAAAGACGTTCTACGTCTTCCCGCGGTGGTCGAGGGGCGGCGCTAGTTGACCGGGCTCTGAGCAGTCGTAAATACAAAACCCCGCGGTATAGTCGAGAGGGGAGTCGCCGCGGAACTAGCTCAATGGTACAGCACCGCACGCGTTATGCGGAGGTTGTGGGTTCGATTCCCGCTTCCGGAAAAAACGGCGCATTTTTTCTCGACTTGAATTTTGTATTATTTATTCCTGCATAAAAAAAGGCAATCATACCTCATTCGGCGCTATAAAACACTGTTAAAAACGCCAAACAGCACTGGCAATAAGGACTGCAACTTTGATATGTGTCCTTACGGAATCCCTCGTCCCGTACGTCTCTGTTCTACAAAATGCATTACGAGGGTTCTGGCTTCAGCAGTCTGAAATGCCTTTGGCTATAACCGACTTCCGACCACGTCTTACGTGCGGCCGCTGGGAAAAGACGTTCTACGTCTTCCCGCGGTGGTCGAGGGGCAGCGCTAGTTGACCGGGCTCTGAGCAGTCGTAAATACAAAACCCCGCGGTATAGTCGAGAGGAGAGTCGCCGCGGAACTAGCTCAATGGTAGAGCACCGCACGCGTTATGCGGAGGTTGTGGGTTCGATTCCAGCTTCCGGAAAAAAAAACAGCGCATTTTTTCTCGACTTGAATTTTCTATTATTTATTCCTGCATAAAAAAAAGGCAATCATACCTCATTCGGCACTATAAAACACTGTTAAAAACGCCAAACAGCACTGGCAATAAGGACTGCAACTTTGATATGTGTCCTTACGGAATCCCTCGTCCCGTACGTCTCTGTTCTACAAAATGCATTACGAGGGTTCTGGCCTCAGCAGTCTGAAATGCCTTTGCCTATCACCGACTTTCGACCACGTCTTACGTGCGGCAGCTGGGAAAAGACGTTCTACGTCTTCCCGCGGTGGTCGAGGGGCGGCGCTAGTTGACCGGGCTCTGAGCAGTCGTAAATACAAAACCCCGCGGTGTAGTCGAGAGGGGAGACGCCGCGGAACTAGCTCAATTATAGAGCACCGCACGCGTTATGCGGAGGCTGTGGGTTCGATTCCCGCTTCTGGAAAAAACGGCGCATTTTTTCTCGACTTGAATTTTTATTATTTATTCCTGCATAAAAAAAAGGCAATCATACCTCATTCGGCACTATAAAACACTGTTAAAAACGCCAAACAGCACTGGCAATAAGGACTGCAACTTTCATATGTGTCCTTACGGAATCCCTCGTCCCGTACGTCTCTGTTCTACAAAATGCATTACGAGGGTTCTGGCTTCAGCAGTCTGAAATGCCTTTGGCTATCACGGACTTCCGACCACGTCTTACGAGCGGCCGCTGGGAAAAGACGTTCTACGTCTTCCCGCGGTGGTCGAGGGGCGGCGCTAGTTGACCGGGCTCTGAGCAGTCTTAAATACAAAACCCCGCGGTATAGTCGAGAGGGGAGTCGCCGCGGAACTAGCTCAATGGTAGAGCACCGCACGCGTTATGCGGAGGTTGTGGGTTCGATTCCCGCTTGCGGAAAGAACGGCGAATTTTTTCTCGACTTGAATTTTCTATTATTTATTCCTGGATAAAAAAAAGGCAATCATAACTCATTCGGCACTATAAAACACTGTTAAAAACGCCAAACAGCACTGGCAATAAGAACTGCAACTTTGATATGTGTCCTTACGGAATCCCTCGTCCCGTACGTCTCTGTTCTACAATATATATATATATATATATATATATATATATATAAAGATATATCCTTCCTAAAACTTTCATTATATAATACGGAGTACATTCCTAGAATGAAGTTATACAAAAATGTGCCACCGATTTTATGTCTGGAAGTTCACTGCAACTGCCAAATCATTGTCCGTCTGAATTCCGTATAAATGGAGTATACGGAAAACATACGGAGCATCATTTTGATTATTATTGAAGATAAAAATACGAAACCTGTGCCAAACGTTTTTGTTGCACGAAATAATGTGATTCCCCTGTTTTTTATACTAATATCTACTTTCTGTGTGCTTGAGTACGGCATAATCCGTATGAACCCTGTATTCCCATAACTCCGTATGTACGGAACTTTTAAGTAGGGATGTGTGTGTATGTGTGTGCTTCTGTTCGTGTGTGTGTGTGTGCGTGAGTGTGTGTAGAACAGGCGATCCCTGAATAGGTAGTTCCGTTCCGTCTAAGCTATGATTTGTAGTGCGGTGCATCTGTACGGCCGACATAACTACTTATGCTTAGAAAAACCATAGTGCATAGGATTTATTAAACACTGTATATAACGCCAGCGAATTTGATTACATGAACAGTATTTACGCTGGTTCATACGGCTTTGTTCGTAAAGCTGCGCAGTCTCAGACGTTTTTGTACGAACGTTTTCTGCTTCACACATCTCTTCAATGATGCCTTAATCACGCTTGATCACGTCAGGTTAAAACGCACCTTTGGTCCGATTGTATTCCCGCCACAGCAACCTGCGAAACCGCTGCGTAAAGAATACCTTCTGTTATAAGTACAGGGAACTACAATATGATTTCTAACACAAGCTACGTAGGGCTCACGCTTAACATCGGATGAGCCCTTGTTCACTGCCATAAAAACCCTTGCAGCTGGTCACTGCTGCTGTCATAGAAGAAAGCCACTCAATTTCTATCAGGGAGGTTGCGTTACACAGGCACATCACACCAGCAACAGATAAAGCATGGACGTTCAGGGCAGAAGATAGGTGAAGACAGCCCACCATAAAATCAGCTCACTACGATTTCCTCGCGTACAAATGACGACTTGGGAAGACGCTGCGCAGACGACTTTAGAACCTCATGATGCACATCCTTCGTAACAGTTCGTACACAAATCGCATGGATCGCAAGACGCCATTGTTTTAAATGCAGAGCATTTCTTTTCCTCACGATGTCACCCGTTCTTGGCGTCCGTAGTTGTCCGCATCGCTCGCACGTGCGCCCTCTCGGCTTGATCGTGGCGTGATAAAGGCGGGTGTCGGCGAGGCTGGAACGCACTCATCGCCGTGCTCTCTCGTCACCCCCGCTCCTCCTCGCCTACTCTCCGCTCGCATCGCGCGCTCTCTCCGCGGTCGGTTTGCGCCCAGCAGGTGGGGGCGCGCGCATCGCGGGATCAAGAACACCTGTGGCGTGATCGTGACGTCGGCATCGCGCGCGCGTGGCGCGATCGTGGCGTGATAAAGGCGGGTGTCGGCGAGGCTGGAACGCACTCATCGCCGCGCTCTCTCGTCAGCAGTTGCCACAAGTGCAACAATATTAACGTAACGCAAACTACTTCACGTCGTCCGCCCCCGCAAATGCTCTGCATTTGATCGCGCCCCTCGCGAGGGGGAAGTTTCTTCTCTGGAGAGCTTTGCGATTCAGTGAGGCAGCATCGAATATGACCCTCAAACGATTCGCCACAGTTTAAGTGAAATTTCTAGTTTAAACTAATACTCTAGGTGACAAAGACTTCTCAAAAAGAGCCGATCGAAAAAGAAGAGTGACGCAATCGGCGATGACCGCGCTTTAAAAAGCCAGCGAGTCCGGCGGATTGCAGGCTCGACTGCTGCGGTGCGCCTCTTTTTTTTAAAGCGCGTTACAAAAGCGTTCTTTAAGCTGTCACAGAACGCGGGACACCTTTTTTTTTCTCATGTAAACATATCTTGTATAAACCTCCCTGCTTGAAACGCACTGCTGCCCGCAATATCTAGAAATGCATAAATAAATATAAATGACTTGAGTCTGAATAGCTATTTTTTAACGCGTGCTTTGTACCACTAGAATGCGCTCATGGCGCATCCGCTGCACTTTCATTAATGCGGGAATTGTTCTCATGCAACTGGTTGCACGCGCAGCAATATTTTTATTTTTTATGATCATCCTTTGTACTGTATAATGTTTAAACGGCTTCTGCGTATTTCTTCTCTGTTTTTTATTTTTCTGTGACGACACCGGAAGTGTTGACAGTGCAGCGTTTCTGAAACGGAAAGACGCACCTCCAGCTTAAGCGCGTGTGTGTTCCCTTCTAATTTTTTTTTCTATATCAATCTCGTCTTTGTTTGCATTCGGTGTCAGTTAAACGTACAAACTTAACAACGATCGCACTGACAGTAGCGTTAATAAACGTAGGCGGGGGGGGGGGGGTGTCGGCGAGCAGGGCTGAGCACCTTTGGCTACCAACCCCATGGGTTAACAGAGAGGGGTGTTAATTGTGCTATCCCAGTGTGTAAACTGGGCATTGCGAAATTGGAGACAACCACCGCAGCGCTCGTCAAACCAGACTATGCATTTTTTTTCTTCTTACAATAGAAGAAAGGTGGGAATGTCTTGGCTGTCCATGATATGCGCGACTTGAAGAATTAATTGTCGGTGGGGTGACCGAAGGTGAAGAAAGAGCGATTCCTGGAGAGCGGGCGACATCGGTATGACCTGGACGCGCGGATCGGTGTAGTAAGGAACCTTTTCCTTCAATGGTGGCGACAGGCCCCAATAATACCAGTCATTGTATCCTCAGCAGCTTTTCGGGTGGTTTCTTGTTGAGCATTATGTTGAATTTCAATGGCACATCCCTAGCACTTTCATGTTGAATTACAAGGGCAGATCCGGAACACTTTCAGGGTAACTTTGCTGCCCTATCTCGAGCAGACGCGTTGGAATTGCAGATCGGGAGCAACCAAATCCCATTTGAATGGCAGATCGGGAGCGCCGTCGCAGCCAAGATCGCTCCGTGGAGCAAGAAATGTAGCTCCGTCAAATTAGGTGGCGTCGGCCGGAACTCACTAAGGCGATTACATTTGGCGTGTGTCCTCGCCAACGTCGCAGCCGTCTGCGCTTCCGGCCAGTGCTCGCTTTCTCCGCATCCTTTAGCCAAGGCACATGCTTCGTAGCGGATGCTCTCCGACGCCGAACGAAACAGAGATGCTGCTAGTGTAGTTGCGCTCGTGGTATTTCTGCATGAGGAGAGCGAGTCCGAGGCAAGCAGTTCAAGGGCGGACTCAAGTAGCGAGGTCGTTAGCTCCGACGATGACTGATATGGACGTGCTGTGTGAGCGCGCCTTCGCTCTTTTCTTCCGCATATCCCCGAAGAGGCTGGAAGTAACAGCTTCGTCGAGGCCATCGTTCGTCAGTATTCGGATGCGGTGGTAAGACACATTGCAAGCCAGGAGCAAATTGAAGCGCTAACAGTTTTCATTCAGTTTCGTAGACACTTCAGAACCTCAATGGCTGCGGCAAGCAAGAAGATTCTCAGCTTCGCCGTATATCCTCTGTGCCTGTCTAAGTGGACACTGTTGAGTCCCAGACAAATCAGTGGAATGTCACATTTCGAGATTTATTTCGTGAGTGAGCGTAGGCAGTACGAATTTGTTGCAAGGGACGTTTGTATAACATTCTCTGTCATGTAAATCGCACTGCCTTTCTACATTGCTTACGTCACCCATGAGGCCGCGTGTATACAATTCGGATGTGCATATTATCTCTAGCATTTGCTTTGGCAACTTTTCCCACCGTATTTCACCGCCTTGTGTCTCAATGAATGTACGTTGGTCCACGTGTTTTTGGTCCCCTTTCTGCGCTGATATTTTGTGTTCCCACTGACAAAATTTGTGTTTGCTGCCTTTGTATGGAAGAACTGTTTTTTAGCTTTTTCCCCTTTCTGTTCATGTCGTTCCATACACGCCGTTTGTTTGTTTTCAGCATGTACATAAGATGTCATGTTCCCAATTTTTTAATGTAAATCAGGTGTTAGTCAATCAGCTTATCAATGACTTGTAATGTATCATCAACAGCCCCTAGGTCATGACTTAATACATTCAGGCCTTAGCCAACTCAAAGTACTCAAAGCCCCTTTTTGTGCGATACTTTGTGGGGGACTTGGCTGATACATTGTAACGAGCGACTGGCACTACAAGTGGGTCACGCCAAATTGTGACAGAATACAAACAACCTGTCTTATGTTTTCTATGGTGGTTGTAATGAAAATGTATGAGCCAGCTCAATCTCGTGCACCTTGTTTAGTGGCAATTGAAAGCTTGCTGCATTTTGACGTGCCACCCAGTGATCCCGTATACGTAATGGCTGTGTGTACATAAGTTAGAACCGTTGAGGGGGAGAAAATAATTTTGCTTGGCTATTTACAAGTTTGCTGCCAACAAAACAATCACGCGTGCAGTGGGCAGCAGGTTCGACTTGTCCGAAAGCACAGTCCATGGGATACTGCGGAGGCTGGCCAGCTACATCATGAGCCTCGGTCTCCCCACCCTGGCGTTTCCCACGGAACTCGAAAAGCTTTCAGAAGACTTTGAAATGGTTACGTGGATAAATGCTTCCTTAAAGAGGTTTAAAAGAAATGTTGACTAGCAGCAAGTACACATTGAATAGTTCCGTGTAAGAAATATTTACCCAATAAATGGAATACAAGCGGTGCAATACCAAAAATTGCCCGATGCTGCGCCTCCATCTCGGCGCGCGATGCCGGAAGACCAAAGAGAGGAGGCAACAACCGGCCGCAAACGTCATACCTGGACTTCCGGCCGCATCGACCTTCTCATCCATGCTCTTTTCGCCGCTTTTGCTGTAGAGGGTCACCAAAGGAAGAATGATACTTGTTGTTGTTGATAGCACTTATTTGTACAATTTTCGTGTTAAAAAGGTATGCACGAACGCCAAACCAGGCATACGTTACCATGCCGTATTCCTGGGCAGGGTAATACCATGCCGGGATGTTTTATAACCTACCGGAGTGATAGTCGAGGTGGCTGTGCTTGATGACAGAGAATATACTACACTACGTTGGATACTTTGTAAAACGCTCCAATGGGTTTTTCCTTTTTTTGATGCGATGGACATGAATGTTCACATTAGCTGCTAGATTAAGCAAGGATTGAATACCGCTGTACTTTGGCCCAGGATGTTTTGTTCAATTCCAGAAACAAAGTCACATTTGTTCAGGAAATACCTGTTTCGTTAAACGCGTCAGCCTTCGTTCCTATGGGCTTAGAACAGAGTTAAAAACCCAATTTTTGCCGAAACAAAAACAAAGTGCCAATTCTTATAGAAATTCTCTCCCATTATTAGGTAAACAGTATCCCTACAAGGTCAATAAATCCAAGTCCACCACATTACTTCTGTTGCAAATATACATCCCACGAGAAGATAATATTTGCCTGGAATGAAAAAAACACCGCTCCCAACCACACAGTGCTATAATTTGGGAGTGAGTGCGTGTGCTTAAATATTTGCCCAAGATTCCGTGTGCCTGCATGTTATAACTTGGAAAGCACTTGTTGCCACTGAACCTCAACTGTGCTCCAGCGATAGTAGTTGATATATATATACAGGGTGTCCCAGCTATCATGCACCAAGTTTTAAAAAAAGGGTAATGGCGTAACTCGAAGAAAACCTATTGGATAATGTTTGCAGTACTGTGAAGAAGCGATGACTAATTTTTTCGTTAATGAGACTTAACTAATTATTTCTAATTTATTATCTAACTCGATAATTACTGTCCTAATCACTGAAGTGTCAATGAGGCATTTGTAGGTATCGACGAGGGGCATCTAACTGCGGTATTTTCAGCGACGAACTAATTGCGTACTCATTTATTCTGACTGATAAAGAACACCCGCGAAATATGAAAAATACCACGTGACGGCGCATCCGCGCGCATTGTAAAGCAGCGTCCCCAATAAGCTGATTGAAAGCAACTGCTTCCTGTGTTACCCACCCGAAGAGACAGCGCATCACCTTGATAAGGCGCGTGCGCAGATAAGGCACAAACTCGGTGGCGATTTCTTCTTTCTTTCTTTTGTTTATTTCATTCGGGCTAACTCAGAGGCAGCCTGTTTGAGGGCGTTGCTTTACGATGCGCGCGGACGCGCTGTCACGTGGTATTTTTCATATTTCGCGGGTTTTCTTTATCAGTCAGAATAAATGTGTACGTAATAAGTTCGTCGCTGAAAATACCGCAGTTAGATGCCCCTCGTGGGTACGTACAAGTGCCTCATTGACACTTTAGTGATTAGGACAGTACTTCGCGAGTTAGATAATTAATTACAATTAATTAATTAAGTCTCATTATCGAAAAAAATGCTGTCCACTTCTCCACAGTACTGCAAACATTATCCACTAGGTTTTCTTCGAGCTACGCCACTACTCTTTTTTAAAATCTTGGTGCATGACAGCTGGGACACCCTGTATATAACAATTTCACTAAAAATGTAGGAGCTAAGAGTAAATATATGGCCTTTGTCCGACCAGCGCGGTAAATGCTTAAATCTAAAAATGCTTAATCCGGCCAGTGATTAATTATCACAAACCTTTGGTGATTGTTACGTTAACTAACGTAAGTACAGCGTAACTGCCTTTTTTCGACCGGTCTGTTTTATAAAGAGGTTACATTAATATGTATCAGAATGCGCAAAGCACACGCGAAAATCAAACACTACTAGAGCTGATAATTCTACGGGGGCACCAGTATGCAACAATGTTTTCATAATAAATGCAATACCAGCAGTAAGACGCCACTCATCGAAGTGCAGCTAGTCATCGCGGAGGCGCCTTGGTGCCGCTGCTTGAGTATCTCACGCGCCCACGCGCTTGTGCGTGTGTGCTTGGGGATGAGTAAGGGTGTGGTAGGGTGCGACAACGAACATATTAAATTAGAAGCAGAGTCCGCTTGTTGGTTTATGTGTGCACCGGCAACATATGTCTCGCATATACGTTTACAGAGCATGAAGGCTATATTTTCGCCAGTGCACGTACCTGCTTTTCACTGGTACATTGTTTATGAAACGCCGCTTAATCTTGTGCATAAATGGTCTTCTATATAATACCAAACAGTTCAGGTAGTACCTAATAATAACATAAGGAATAATAAACCCCTATGCTCGTTGCCGTGTTCAGAAATATTCTGACGGAACACTCTAAGCGACGCCAAAGTGGCTGATTTAGGGTTCTCGGTCGTGTAAAGCAAATTCAAGCACTTAGATACGTCAACCAACAGCACTGGATGTTAGAAAATAAACTTGCAGTCATGTGCAAACACTAAACTGCCAACTGAATTGCTGAAAAGGCAAGCGCCGCCTCCACGCAACTGTTCCCAATGGGTCCGACAATCCGCGCGGCCGAAGGGTGTCCTCCTTTGACGCAACCAATGAAAGGCGTCCAAGACGAAGAGCGCGCGTCTTTCAAACGGGACCGCGCGTTTTGCAAGATAAATGCCGGTTACACTCATGTACGAAAAATTTCAATGTGATATTCGGAGTCCGCGCGCAAGAAACTATATCATCATCATCATCAGCATCACCAGCCTATCTACGCCCACTGCAGGGCAAATGCCTCTCCCATTATTCTCCAATTACCTCGGTCCTGGGCCAACTGTGACCAATTTATCCCCGCAAACTTCTTGATCTCATCTGCCCATCTAACTTTCTGCCGCCCCCTACAGCGCTTGCCTTCTCTAGGGATCCACTCTGTTACCCTTAATGACCAGCGGTTATCTTGCCTTCGCATTACATTCCCTGCCCACGTCCATTTCTTCTTCTTAATTTCTACTAATATGTCTTTAACACCAGTTTGCTCCCTGACCAACTCCGCTCTCTTCTTGTCCCTTAATGTTACACCTACCATTTTCCGCTCCATTGCCCGCTGAGTCGTTCTCAATTTCAGTCGAACCCTCTTAGTGAGCCTCCAAGTTTCTGCCCCGTAGGTGAGTACCGGTAAGATGCAGCTGTCATACACTTTCTTCTTCAACGACAATGGTAGGCTGCTATTCATTATCTGAGAATGTCTGCCATATGCACCCCACCCCGTTCTGATCCTTCTAATTATCTCTGCCTCATGGTTGGGATCTGGGGTCACAACTTGGCCTAAGTATATATATTCGCTTACCACTTCCACTGCCTCGCCATCTATCTCAAACTGCTGTGCTGTCCCGAGGTTATTGATCATTACTTTAGTTTTCTGCATATTAATTTTCAGGCCAACGGTTCTACTCTGTTCGCCCAGTGCGGAAAGCATGCTTTGCAATTCGTCCCCCGAGTTACTTAGCAAGGCAACGTCATCAGCGAATCTGAGGTTACTGAGGTATTCTCCATTAACCCTTACTCCAACCTGTTCCCAATCCAACGTTCTGAGTACTTCTTGTAAGCATGCTGTGAATAACATTGGAGAGATTGTGTCTCCTTGTCTGACACCCTTCCTTATAGGTATTTTACTGCTCTCCCTATGGAGGATGATGGTAGCTGTAGACCCATTATAGATATCCTCTAGGATTCTTACATAATGATCATCTACCCCCTGGTTCCGTAATGCCTGAATGACTGCTAGGGTTTCCACCGAGTCAAATGCTTTCTCATAATCTATGAAGGCTATATATAGGGGTGGAGTATACTCAGCGCATTTCTCTATCACCTGATTGATCGTGTGAATATGGTGCATTGTTGAATATCCTTTACGGAACCCTGCTTGTTCTTTAGGTTGACTGAAATCTAAGGTTGCAGAGATTCGGTTAGCGATTATCTTGGTAAATACCTTGTAGACGACTGACAGTAAGCTGATTGGCCTGTAATTTTTCAAGTCCTTCATGTCGCCTTTGTCTAATGACTGCAATGGTACCGGAATCTTGGAAGAACGCGAACATCATCCTAATCCATAAGAAAGGCGACATGAAGAAACTATATAAGCGTGCCTCTAACTCATTTTTTGGAAAGACTTTCAGCTTCCCTTTAGAGGGTCCATTCGATTCTGCCTGCACCTCTTGAACCAGTTCACAGCGGTGCAACGTGGGTTCCGCCATACTGAATAATTTGTAGAACCAGGCCTGCACTTTTGTAGCGTGAGCTACACTGGCCGAGGATGAGCAGTTTCGCATGGCTCCTGGAGAGCCGCGTGCCGAGCATGCGCTATTAGCAGTCACGTTACACGGCGAACAGGTAGCGCACTGGAGCCACAGCCGCTTGCGCGCGCCCCGCCGTTCTGCGCATTCTAGTGGAGTGACTGCGCATTCTAACGGAAGCGCGTGCCCAGCTGTGCGCTTCCGTTGAGCAGTAGCCAAGTTGACTCTGTGCCAGAGCCACGTGATAGCGCCTCTCAGTTTGCGCATGCGCAGAGGTATCACTGGTGGCGTAGATTAGCGGGGCATTTGCCAGCGCGATATTTCCAAGGATAATGCGAGCGACATTGCTGCTCAGCGGCGCAGAAGAGCGGAGAAGCTTAACTCATCGGATCTGGAAGTAGTTGCCTGGCAATTAGCGGTTGAGAGTAGGAACAACGAACAGAATCAGGCTAAACGTGCTGCGGAGTAACGGAAGGAACAATTAGCACAGCGGCGTCGCCTGGAGCCTGAGCGACGTGCCCGACCATCTCAGCAGCATCAACTCACGCTACGTATGTCCTGGCTTAGCCAAGCTAAGCTACAGCTATTTTTTTCGTCTGCTTCTGCACCTTCTCGGCAGGGAGTGCAGGCAAAGCCATGTACTCCTCCTGCACCCATCGTCACCACCGGTGAACCGAACGGTGCATTTCAGGTGCCGTGAGCGGCACCACATAAACGAACCGCAAAGTGCTGCATTGTCTGAACTGGTTCAGGATGCGTAGGTGAAACCAACAGACCCAAAGTCAGTATCTCTCGCAAATACGTGATTTTATTGCACAGAAGGACATTTGTAAAAAAAATTACACCCATCTTAACGCGAGGGAACCGTGATGTGATGCGACGCATCCGGGGGGGGGAGCGTTTGGACTGACGCTGGAATTGGATTGCGTCAGTCCACTCGCTGAAGGGACTGTCGCTTCCATCACGTCTTCATCAGAAGATCTTGCGCGGCGGTATCGTAACGAAAAGTCTATTCAAGTGCGAGAGCGAGGGCTAGACTGATCCGGCGCCGTGCCCTCCCCCGCTTATATTCCCGCTTTTGAAAGGAGAGGAACCGGGGGGGGGGGTGGGGGGGAGTCGCGCGCACCCAGAGCAGCGAAGCGCACACGCGCAACTATTGTTATGATAATGAGACGGAGTGAGAGTGTTGCGCACAGCTGTCGGAAAGAAGAACGGAGGAGAGTTGTGCATGTGCAGTGTGTGTACGGACAACGCCACGACGACGCAGGAGGGACATGCCTCAGGGCAAGAGATGCGTCGCATCTAATAAATATTCAAACGTGTCGCATTGGAAGACTCACACAGCTTGGGCCTTCGCTTTCCAAAGGAAAACAAATTTTAAATAATCCTTTTATTCGCTAGACATAAAATGATAGTTAGAATTCACACGTATGGCAGAGCTGTGAGTACAGTAGTTGGTTGAACTGATGCAAAATAACCGTAAAAATCCGTAACTTTCACAAAATAAGTAGGAAAATATTTGTTGTATGTGTATGTGCGGACAACGCCACGATGACGACAACGCCAATGGAGAAACATCCCCACGAGCAAGAGATGCGCCGCATCTAAAAACAGCTCAAGTAGTTCTCATTCATCATTTTTGCAGGTTTCTGGGAATCTGCGCGTGATGGCTCATATATTAACATTCAGTGTCCCCCAGAAAAGATACCGCCGACTTATTGCAATCAGCACCAAACGCTGTCAATGACTTTGTAGGCCGTTTGTGAACACAAAAAGCGTTTTGTAGACGCCCTTGCTTGGAACTTTTGCAAGAGTCTTAAATTCCGCTGTCTCCGTCGGTCACAGCTTTTGAAGAAGCTTCCAGGCATATGCCAACAGGACATATACCACCTTTTCGACGATGCATCGTATCTTCTAAGGCCGTTCACTGCAACCTTCCTCGTCCTCGTCTTTCTTGCTCTGGTTGTTTTCTAACGTTAAGGTTACACCTATTATCTTCGGTTCCATGGCTCGCTGACTGGTCCTCAATTTCAGTTGAACCCTCTTAGTGAGCCTCGAAGTTTCTGCCCCGTAGGTGATTTCCGATAAGATGCAGCTGTCATGCATTTTCTTCTTCAGGGACAATGGTAGGCTGCCATTCCTTATCTGAGAATACCGGCTGCCACAATAAATGTCTACCAACTGGCTCAGTTGTCTACTACTAAACGGAACATAGAAACGAAGTTGAAGAAAGGACCTGCCTTTCAAGTCATTTTAATCGCGTGGTTATCAAAACGTGACCTAAAGCTGCCCCCCGCCAACCCTGCTGAGCTACCACAAGGATGGCATGTGTTCCCCTCTTATCAGCACTAATTTAAATGCGTGGTCTAATTAGGCTGTACTAGGAATCTACTGCTGCCAAGGTAACAACCACGCAGTGAAAATTGTTATACTAGCGTTTGTGGCAAAGCCCAGCGTCACATAGAAGTCTCTGGACTCGCCACCGTGACTCTGTGGATAAGGCGTTGCGCTACTGATTGATTGATTGATTGATTGAAGGGTTTAACGCGTCGACGCTACGCAGGCGATGAGGCGCGCCGTAGTGGAGGGCTCCGGATTATTTTTGACCACCTGGGGATCTTTAACGTGCGCCGAAATCTCGTACACACGGGCGTTTTTGCTTTTCGCCTCCATCAGAAAAGCGGCCGCCGCGGCCGGGAATCGAACCCGCGACCTCGTGCTCAGCAGCGCAACGCCTTAGCCACTGAGCGTTGCGCTACTGAACACGAGGCCGGGGGTTTGATTCCTGGCCGCGGTGGCCGCGGCCGCTTTTCTGATGGAGACTAAATGCAAAAACGCCCGTGTTTTCGAGATTTCGGTGCAGGGTAGTGATCCCCAGCTGGTCAAAAAAATCTCGAGCACTCCACTAATTTGCGCCACATCGCCGGCGTTGCGTCGGTGCGTGAAACCCTACAATCGACAATCGACCTAGAGGTCTCTGGGGGTGCCCCATCGGCCGTGCCAGAGCATGGTCGAAGGAGCGTGACATTCAGCACCAAATCAATTAATTAGCCATGCAGGTTATTCAGACTCAAAAAGAGCAGAACTCACTCCTCATACATGCATACAAATGACACCCCAACATGAAAGGGAACATTAATAATTAAATTGTCAATTGAAAGACCCTAGCTGAGAGACGATGAATACGTTAACCACTAGACAAACCAGCAACGTAGGTCACAGTTCTTTTATTATTAATTTTGTTCTCCAGTTTTTAGGTCTCCTCTCAGATACTACAAAAAAGAATTACGAAAGAAAAACAACAAACGCAGTATACCATAGACTAAGATTATGAGTATACGACATTTGGAAACATTAGATCATCGTCCACAGCTGAATTTTGCGCACACAAACAAATCGTACTAGATTTGTTCTAGAAATCGTACTAGACAGATTGTAAACCAGTACTGCAATATTTTTGGTGTGCTGAGAGTTAACACGTTTTATTAGGACTTCCGGCGTACAGTGCACTTCGATCACATTTTCGCGGAGACATCGAACGCCTATAAGAAGGACAAATGAACCTCAACACTTTTTTAAGACCATTTAGATGTCATTCGAAGTAGTGGCAAGCTTTCAATAGTTTAGTTTCTCATGTGAATGAAATTGGGGTAATTTCAAATTTTAAATTTAGGTGGCCCAAGCTCACAGCAAAAACAAATGCGAGTACGTCCGTCATCACGCCAAGTACACCCCGTTTTTTTGTCTTTCTTTTTTGCTCAGCTTTATCTTCGGTCATTTCTTCCTTGAACACTAATTATCAGCAGAGAAGCGTGCAGGCGGTTCAGAACGCGGGCAAAACACTCTGCTATTCAGTAAAGTCTCTCTCTCTCTTTTAAAGAGCAGATCTTCTGCTGCGGGTCAACCGGCACGGGGCAAATTTGTCGGAGGCTTATGAGTACGGAGCTACCTTAGACGGGGAATATGTGGCGGGAGAGTGCGGGGGAGGGTCCGGATCCAAAAATTTATACAGGGCTTTTGATATCATGGGCTTTCGTGCACAACGCCCCTACAGGTATGGTCGCCTGCTGCTCTTTTTCAGAAAAGAATGTGGCCACAGTCCAACATAGAACTTACGCAGGGGTGGGAAAACACCGAATTTAACAGAATATGTGAATGTAGAAAATACCTCAGAAGAAAACAGCAGGTACAAGAAACACGGGTAGGTAGGTAAGACAAAATTAACGGAACCCGAGGGTAAAAGGAAAAACTGGGAAAAGCGGGAGGATAGCGAGAAATGCGGCAGGAAAATGTGGAAATGAAAAAGGTTGAAACAGACCCCTAACAATTGGTTTCGTATGAGCTGACGTGACGCAGACATTTTCGTGTGTGCAGCAGGAGGTGCCAACAACGCGACGCGGAAGGGTGACCCGCGACTGTGACTCAGTGGCTAAAACGTTGCGCTGCTGAGAACGAGGTCGAGGGTTTGATTCCCGGCTGAGGCAGCCACTTTTCTGATGGAGGCAAAAAACACAAACGCCCCTGTGTACGAGATTTCGGCACACGCTAAAGATCCCCATGTAGTTAAAATTAATCCTCAGCCCCCACCCCCCCTACGGCGCGCCTCATCGCCTGCATTGTGTCGGCGCGTTAAACTTCTCAATCAATTCAATCAGAGACGTGGAAGGGGAACAGGCTCACATTGGTCATGCAGGACTTACCACGCACATGAAGAATTATTGACAATACAGCTAAGACACCTACAAAAAAACAAAATTGCCACATGTGGCTCTCGAAGAGCATTCGCGGAAGATCCTGCGCATTCCATAAACCAAAAAGAGACCAAAGAAAAAGAAGGGTAGAGAAACGTGTAAAAAGGGAGAACAGAAAAGGAGTGCGACATTACGCGACACCTATTCTGTCCAACAAGACTAAAAGGGGCACAACATAGACAGTCATAGACATTCATAGACAAATGACAGTGGTACAGTCATAGACAAATGAAACTCTTACACAAAATTATAAGGACAACAAGAGGCATTGAAAGTGATGCTCGTGAACGGCCAATAATGGCGTGATATTGGTATATTTAGAAAGCCACATTCACCACCTTTGTTACTGTATATTAGCCACGCATTCGTTTGATTTTAATGGAAAGAAATCACCCTATTTGTGTGTTATGGTTGACATTTTCGTGTTCGCGTTTAATTTGTTCATGAATGTACGTTCGTATGTATGGATGCAGCAAATATGCGAAAAATGCTAAAATCTTTTATTTCAGGAAAAAGTTACTCCTTTCTTTGCAGAAACAGCTCTCTTTACTGCATGACTGGGCAAGCAACACGATCGGCCTGTGTTCACATTTATGACACTCAAGACAGAGCAAACTTGTCGATGAGGTACGATTCACGAACTCCACGGTAAGGATGTTTTGAGATTAGACGTCACTGGGTGCAGCGTCAGGTGCTTGCCAACTTGGTAATGTTCCCCTTAGATGACGACACAATATCTCCAATAATGTTCGCCCGTCTGTATACGACGCGGGGAGGCGTAGGGAGAATTCTTCGCAACCCGTCGGTTTGAGAAAGAATGTTGTATAAAAGCGCGGATTACGTTTGAGTGAGGTTGGGTGTGATATTCAAACATTCGGCTTTCGTGTTGTTTATCAGCTGGTGGTGGTCCGGTTTTTCAGACTTCTTAATAGCATCATTGATGACAGTGGTCATCGCTGTCGCGTTACTTCATTACTTAGCTGTTAAAAGAGGCAAAATTAGCCGGGTCATAGCATACCCCTGTAAAACGTGGAGACGGACAGTATTGTATGCCACGTTTACAGTGTTTAATGAGGCCGCTTTTAAAATGGAAGTATTGGTGTCGGTAAGTCGGCTTCCTATGCTCTGAGCTTAGCAGCTCGTTGTCCGATATCCTCTCTACAGCACGGAGACATATAATGGCAGATTCCCAATGTGAATGGGAGAAATAAATGTTCTCGTGAGAGTTCTTGAAAGCGGTGCGAAATTATATAAACTCCTCTTTTTCAAGCTCAACCAAAGGAGAAAAATGTGGTGAACGAACCTTCGATAAAATTAAAGGTCAAGCTGTGCGCTGCATCAATATTCCGACTCTATTTTGTCTGTAGCGGCAGTTCGTAATCGACCGCAGGCGCCCACTATCATCTCCATGGACCGCTGTGCCAGCGTCACCAGCGCGTGGCCTCGACAGGCACGACGAGCCACGCGCAGGAGAGCGTCCAAGCGAGCTCTCCCCGAGGCCAGTAAGTGGAGACGAGGATGCGAGAGTGGACTGCAGCGTCTGCGGAGCCGCGCTGCAACACGAATGAAATCTTCAACTACTAGTCCTGCATATTCGCGGCAGCGGCCGTCAACTGCCGCGGGATAGGGTCCCCGCAGTTCTGCCTTAAGTGGAACAACCACCAGTCGAACATGCTGGCAGTGTTCGAGCAGCTTCTCTCCACCGAGGCGCTGGTGGACGTGACGCTTGCGTGCGAGGGCTTGTCGCCGAAGGCCCACAAGATGGTCCTGTCCGCCTGCAGCCCCTTCTTACAGGCCCTGTTCGTGGAAAACCCCTGCAAGCACCCGATTGTAATTCTGAAGGCCATAATCGAGTTCATGTACCACGGCGAGGTGAACGTGTCCCAGGACCAGCTCTCGGCGCTTTTAATGACTGCCGAGACCCTCAAAGTCAAGGTGAGGTTACGGGGGAGAACAAGCATGGTGGTCTAGTGAGCGTGGATGGTCAGCGGACGCTATTTCGGGCCTGGCCAGAGCGACTCTATGATCTTAGATCCCTTTTCACTTGGACTACTTAAGGAACTCTGACCGCGGACACACGCTGTACATTGCTTTCCTTGCTAGTTAGTTGTTCATGTTCTTCTTTTCTTTTGTCGCGCTCCGCGCTAGGGGGGATCCCTGTAGCGGCACTTCGTAATCGACAGGAGGCGCCCACTATCATCACCATGGACCGCTGTGCCAGCGTCACCAGCGCGTGGCCTCGACAGGCACGACGAGCCACGCGCAAGAGAACATCCTGGCTACAGCGCTGCTCGGCCGCGTTCCACGGGCTCTCTCCGACTCGCGGGGCTTCTGGTGCCTTCAAATTCTCCTCTTTAAATAAATGTAGGGCCAGATGCACGCCCGACATAGCGCCCTACATGTCGATCAAAATATTAGCCTAGTGGCGTCCTATCCTTGTTCCTGTCGAGGTTCCATTGACTTGCACGTAAAGCGTGTTGTTGGACTCAGAGGTGTTTACCTTCAACGCAAGATTAAGAAGTACTCCGAGTGTTTCCTCATGAAGTATTGTTCTCTTGGGATGCATCATTTCCTCGTTGATGGAAGATCTGAAGACTTTTAAGTGTGAAATACTTTTAAGAAGAAAGCAACGTCGAAGGGGTCTTGCAGTCTATCTTCCGGTACAGCTAGATCCCTAATATCAGCCAGAATTTGGCTTGTATATTTGATATAGGAGGGTAGTGTGGGTGGAGTGTGTTTCAATCAACTATGGATAAAACTTAGATTCTTTCTGTCACCATTCATTTACCAGAAATGACCGGTGTGCCTTAATGCATTTTTATCCGTAATTTTTTGTATTTAGCAGTTGTCACTTTTATCTGGCGTAAATCATTACTAAACTACGTCACTGACTTTTAACTACGACGACATTCCTGAAGCACAAAGGCAGCTGATCCATACTTCCATCTATGCGGCAACCGACACTTATCTGAAGTAACGTGCAGCCCCTGTTTCTATTTGCATGTTTTCGCCGCCCTGCTCGTAGGTATCGCTAATCTGTGCGCCACAAAGTAGCTCGCCGAGCACGCTCTGCAGCCGGAAAGATGCACTCAACCATTGTCTCTCCCGTTGCTTCCAAATCCTATCCCAGCTGTTTTTATTTTGCACATGCTTATCTGGTTGCGTCATAGTGTTCCGCGCACAAAGGACCCCTGTTCGTTTCGCCTATCACCTTAAAGCTTCGCTTTAAACCGCATGACAAAGGGGGGAGGTGAACTCGGGTAGTGAGAATGGGAACCAGTGCGCAACCCACTCCGCTGAGCTGGCATGGTGGCACATTGGAACCATGAATAGTTAGATTACTGCCCCGTAACCGGTGACAGCCAAGTCCCGTGAGGAGAACAGATTCACGCGGATGATGTGTTGACCGTAGGGTGGCTACCGCGTGAATTGCGGTCAGTCAAACTGTCGGAGTAATTCTTGTCAGAGTACCAAGCAAGCAAAGCGAAGCAACATCGTGCAGCTTTAAAGAAGAACGGTGAGCACAAAAATTTTGCTATTCGGACCTAGTAACCAAGCCTAAATTTCCCCACACAAGTTTTGTTTATTTTAGTAATATAGATAAAGGCAATGGACGGGTGGATGGATGGATGGATGGATGGATGGATGGATGGATGGATGGATGGATGGATGGATGGATGGATGGATGGATGGATGGATGGATGGATGGATGGACGAACGGACGGACGGACGGACGGACGGACGGATGGATGGATGGATGGATGGATGGATGGATGGATGGATAGATAGATAGATAAATGGATGGATGGATGGATGGATGGATGGATGGATGGATGGATGGATGGATGGATAGATGGATGGATGTATGGATGGATGGATGGATGGATGGATGGATGGATGGATGTAATAAGGAATGAAGAGATAGATCATGAGCGCGCCTAAAATTACCTAACAGGAATATTGTATCATGCGTACCCATGTCTCCGATCAGGCGAATGTGAAACGTTTAAGGGTGTTCAGCCAAGTTCATATAATACGCGAGCCACCAGTTTCTCATAATTTAGAGTTTCTTTAATTTTCGCAGATCGCGAATAGCACCAGCTTCGAATATATAGGGAGAGAGAAAATATAACTGCGCCAATATATGAGTTGCTTCCACTGCTATCTCTGGTGTTGTTTAAACAGTTAAAACTATCCGGCAAAACATGCTCTAGATAAAGGTAAGGTTTGACATGCCAGGCGTCATTGAAATTGTAGGATTGCAGATTAACATAACCGCCATGATTCACTTGCCTTACAACGTTATAGTGCGCGTACAAAACGTCAAGTCCATCAATATAACCGAAAAAATGGTTTATTTGCATAGGTAACAGACAAACCTTCCTGCAAGAAAAGCAATGGGCATTTGTTTCTTAGTTTTTGTTTTCTTTCGCTAAAGGTGTGCATGATCAGTCGCCCATGGCGTAATGCTTGATCAGTCGCCCATCCTTACTGACCGAGTAAGCCGTTATAAAGCACTCGCCTTGTCTTCGTACGTCGCTGTAACGGTCGATGTCAAATGACTGCCGGAATCAGGCGGGGCCGCGAGATAACCAACCCAAGTAGAGCCCGGCGTTCCGTTGTAGGGTGTCTTTTTTTATGATTTCCTGCTTGGCGACAAAACAAAAAGCGCTGCACAGTACACAAATTGCTAGCTCCAGCCACCAGTACGCTGAAGGGGATGGCTTAAAACGTCTTGAACTGCGCTAACACATGCAGAATGAGAAACCACTCACGTTCTTCAGACATGACTTTCCGCCCGTCTCGTATATAAGCAGCCCTTCATGTTGAGGTGCGGTGCATGGGCTCCCGTGTAAACCCGCCCAATCTTCGATTAAGTCTGCCATTAGGTGGATAAATGTACACCGCCCCATTCCTCTCGATGAGTGCCATCTGACAAGCCTACACTCAAGTCGGTAAGTGGACCACGTGAAAGTTTACGACGAGTTCACATTCTCAGGCTAGGATAGCCACGCCAAGTTTAGAAGCCACCAGAGGCCATAGCAGCCATCAGGGCATGCACCGGAGCTCCCCGTGGCTGATCGCCACGTGCTGGCTCCCGAGCCTCCCATCAGCCCTGAGGAACGCTCTCGCGCTGCAGCGATGGAGGTTGTTGTAGACGGTGAAGAGACTCCCCCCCCTCCACCCGAGGAACTCGCAAGCGAGGAATGGGCCGAAATTGCGCGCAAGCGGCGAGCCTTGAACCTACAGAGTACCTCAAAAACCATAAATGTGTACACATCGCCAGAAGTGGTTTCACCAACTACCCTCAAATGCCGGCCGCTACACCCCCAAGGTCCACCGATGGAGCGCTTGCCGAGAAGGGCTCGACGAGGAGGGCTCGATCTAACGAGGGGCGCTCGATCTAAGGTCAGTACCACTGGAAACTATCGCCTGTACCATTTTAAATTCGGCACCAGTCACCCTGAGCCGAGAAGACCAAGTTCGGGTGCACCAAAAGTCCAACTACATTCTCATCAGTACCCCCAAACATTAGCGAGCCCGCAATTTCGCAAGCATCAAATTCATTGTTCTCAAAAACAAGCACTACGAAATACCTACTCATGTGTCCGCCCCGCCCCCGTCCACGCGGTACTGGGAATTATTTTCAAATTTACCGAAGACGATACCACCGAAGATACATCTCGGAACGTGGTAGACTTCAACCCAGACCAGCCCATCCCATCGGTCAGTCGACTCGGAAGCATAGACACCACTCAAATCTTACCCGACGGATACAAGGGCCCGTTTTGGATTCCACGCGGCTGCACCGTGTACCGCTGCACAACATTCCAGTACAAAGAAGCTTGCACACAGTGCTGGCAGCAAGGCCCCAGACCTGATGTCTGCCCAAACCCAACGAACAGGTGCCCCAAGAGCGGCATCGCAAACCCCAGTGAGGGACACCCGTGCACGCCTAAGTGCATTGTGTGCGGAAGAGCCCACCTCACGGTGTCTGCAGAGTGCCCGCAGCACTTCGACCCACGTACTGAGCATATTTTGAGATGCTAGTGCTCCTAATACGGATACCCAACCTGTGAGCCAATGGGACAAGACCTCGGGAAACACATCATTTTACGCTAGAGAATGGCATTCAGATCCGTACACGAATCGGAAACAGCGCACAACGCGACACGAACCGGAATCTTACTCTCTCACTTCACACAAACAGGGTAACATGGGGAGTCACCCAACAAACTCTGGGCAGCGACCACCTTAAAATCGAAATAGTCTATATACCTAAACACCAAATCACTCAAACCCCCAGATAAAAAATCATGACTTACTGGGATGAGATCAGAACGATCCGAGAATGCAACAGCAACCGTGCGGATGAGTACGCAAGCCCAGAATACATTGGGGAAATAAACGATTGGGTACAACGCCTACTTGCAGACAATAAAGCAGTCACCAAAAATCTAGATCCCAACGTCCCTTTTGATACCGCAAACTCCCGTCTCAGTCACCTTTCGGAGGCGTTCCAAGGTATCCAAAAATGATTGCGCAGAAATAAAAGCAATCGCCAACTGCGGCTAAAACTGTCCCGACAGCAGATGGAGATTGGTGCGCAAGAGTTCTCTCTCTCGCACACCCAATGGGACTAGATCTGCGACCAAATTCAAGGAAACTTTGGAGTGAGGCGGACGTGCGAGATACTTAGACACCTCATCGACCATGATCAGCACAAGACAGAACAGAGAAACCGCATAAGCAAAATCATCCACACAGACTCAGGCTCTGACGACGAACTCTTAGCACAAATCAAAGACATGTACCTTCCGATAGGACCCAAGATCGAACGTACCTCCATTCATGGGCCACCTCTACAGCGAGATGCCCAGATACATAACTGAAGCCGAGGTCCGATTGGCTATTCGCAAACTTAGGTCCAGTTAGGGCCCAAGTCCTGACCACATTTCGATCCGGGCGCTATCATATTTTGACAATTTTTCAATGACCGCAATCACTGCTTTTCTCAACACATACTCGAGAACGGGGCAAATTCCGGAATCATGGAAGCATGCCAAGGTGATTATAATCCTCAAGCCAAACAAACCATTCACAATAGAACACCTCCGCTCCACTTCCCTTCGTCGCGCGTAGCAAAACTCATGGAACTTGTAATAATAGCGCGGCTCATGAGCGACACGGAACAATAACTCCACACAATTATTGGCTTCAAACCTGGTCTCTCAACTCAAGATATACTCATACAGCTATCAGAAGAAATTATGAAACCACCCATCGGCCTAGAGACATCGGTGATACTGGCCCTGGACCTTACAAAAGCTTTTGACAACGTCTCGCCCAATGTTGGGTCTGGGATCGGTCAATCTGAGTGAGAGAACCGACAACAACATTAGGGACTTTTTGTCAACTGGAGAGCCGCCATACATATAGACAGCCTTGTTTCCGACACATCCCCGCTGGTGAGTCGTGGCACACCGCAAAGCGTCGTACTGTCACCATTACTCGATAACCTTTCAATCGTAGACATCCCGAAGAAATAAGCCCGGATCCCCCACCTCTACCGCAGCCTCTACGCAGACAATATCACTCGCTGCATGAACTTGTCGAGTGATGGGCGCCATGAATAAACACTGCAAACAGGCAAAGAAGTGGTGGTGGAGGAGGCCAGGAGAGCGGGTTTTGCCTGCTCTCTGGCCAAGTCTCAGCTAATTGTCATTCCCCCGAACCAGAAATAAACGACTCCAATCCAGTATTAAACTCCATTTGAAGGTAGGAAGACCCCAGAGTCCCCGGCACTCAAAGCACTGGGGCTGCACATACAATCCACTAGACCAAATAACAAATTTCTCCAAACAATAGAACGGCACATAAACCAACCCATTGGTCAGCTGAAGAAGATCACCAAAAGAAACTCAGGTTTGACCAAGCAGAGCAGCCTTCGCCTAATCAAAGCCTTCGTCGTGAGCAGAGTACTTTACTCGATCCGATACCTTAAACTAACAGCTAATGAAACCAACAAAATTGATGTCCTTATTAGACGCGCCTACAAGGCAGCACTACATCTTCCCCCTGGCACGTCCACTGCCAATCTGGAAGGGTTATGCGTTCACAGCAAGGCCAGCGAGGTAGTTGAAGTCCACCTCATGGGACACTACAAACGCCTTGCTCCCACCCACAGGGAGACACATTCTCAGCAAACTAGGAATAGGAAACCACACGCTATATCAGGACGGGAAAACAGTTCCCCCTAGCATTCACAGTCACATGTAAGCAATCAAATTCCACGCAACATGCACCCCACGTACCACTCCGAGCGCCGAAAACCACGATCCCGCGCCCTGTACAAGTAGTATAAAACTAATCCGCAAGTGGTGTACGTCGATGCAGCAGAGTACAGAAACAAGGACGCTTCCCCTGCAATAGGCGTGTAAAATTACCCCAACAGCGTCATGCTCGATCCGATCACACTCTGGTCGCCCATCCCAGAACCCGCGGAAGAGGCAGCAATAGCGCCCGCACTTTCAATCACCCCCCCCCCCACCCGCAGCAATCATTGCAGATTCTAAAACTGCTCTCCAAATTTTGCCACTGGACGCATATCTCCAACGGCGAACAAACTTTTGCTCAGGAACCCACCGCAATCCCCAGCAGAACTGATGTATACCCCCGCGCATTCAGGGCTCGAGGGAAAAAGGCAGCCCATGACCTAGCTCGAGGATATACTATCTGGGCTCGGGACTCGAGAACCGGTATGCTTACCATGGAGCACGGTCCGCGCAAGATCGACTGACCAGTTTTCATGACATTACCACGTACTACTTCTTACCCGCCGGATCTATCCTCGTGGGGGTGAAATCGCTCACACTAGTGCAAAGTCACGTCTGGTGCCAACTCGGGACGTGAGTCTTTCCCAAACTGGCCGACATGACCCGTATTCACCCGAGCGTTTATCCAATCTCGGCGTGCCCCTTATGCGGCGGCCAAGCCAACCTGGCCCACATACTGTGGGCATGCCCCCAGGAGCCTTTCTTCCAAATCCCCTCTGAGGAGAGGTGCGAGGCATCGCATCGCAGCCCCGACCCGGAGTTACATGTCCGCCTGTTCAAGGGGGCGGTAGAGGTCCCCGGAAGGTACCAGGCTACGGCCACCACGGGGCCACCAACCTAAGTTAAGGAGAAGAGTCCAGCTGGGGGAGGGCCTTCAGCCCGTTACCTGCCCCCCCCCCCTTCGGACGTCAAATCTCGTCGAGACACTTCCTCAAAATAAAATTTATCTCTCTCTCTCTCACTCTATTCGGAATTTTTAACTGCCAAGCGAGTTTTCCCCCTAGAACGCAGACTAAGCACCATGAACATTTGATAGGGTACGCCTCCGTCATTTTTACGGGCTAAAACTTAACGGTAATTAGGCTTTATTGGCACTTCTTTTTTCTCAAGGTTCGTTGGAGGATGTCGCAGTGGAAACCCGCATCACAACATTCCAGATGGATGTGCTCGACTGTTTCAGGCTTTTTGCATAAGCGGCAGCTAAGTGTCTATGGGTGTGCATATAGTCCTTTTTCCTGCAGGCAGGGTTATACCGGTAACATGCTGCTATGGAGTTTGAAGAAGCAGTATTTAACGGACGGACGTACTGGCATTCGTGTTACTCTTTTTAGGATATCTTTTCCTGAACCTACTCCATACAACTGACGATAGACCGGAACAGGTAGACAAAGATCAATCCTATCTTTGTACAAGCGCGTCCGCGGCACTCTACCCAAATACTCCGAGCGAAACCTAACCCTGAAAACCCTAAAGCATCCACGACTTCCCGCAAGAAACCACGCACACGTACACAGGGGATTTCAGAAGTTAAAACTACATAGTCTGGAACAACATCACGTAGTCGGGCATGTACCACAGTACGTAGAATGCAATCCCTCTGCTCTCTGAGAAACATAATCCTAGAAACTAATTGTCGGATAAACAAATGTGCGAGTCCCAATCCACCATTCTTCACTGAGCAAAACAAATTATTTTGACTCATACGACCCCAAATTGAGCCCCACAAGAACACCGCCAACGTTATGTGCACGTTTTTTATGTTCATTGTTGACACACAAATCGCCTGTAGGACGTACCATACGTTGGCAGCTCTAAAAACATTACATACTGATGCATAAGCAAATATTGCAGATCCCTCACCCCCCTATTTATTAATTTAATAATTTAATAATTTCTCTTTAACTTTATCAGTTTCTACGTCCAAGTACTCTCTAGTGTCCTGGTAGTTTTTAAATGGGATGCCCAGACACCTGGCCGGGGTGTTCGTCCAAGGAATGGTCTCGAAAAACAATGACCTACTTTTCAAGTCGCCGTGCCAAAATCCTGTGCACTTGTTCAAGTTAACTGCGCTGCCACACAACCCGCAAAATCGCTTTGGATCATTCACCAACTCACTCGCACTTTTCTTATCACTATAGAAAACAGCGATGTCATCGGTATATGGCAAAATTTTACCTTCACTGTAGTGCAAACGGAATACATGTGTATTTTCATTTGGAAGAATCATTACACCAAGGGGCTCAAGATAAGTCGAAATCAACAAGGGGCTCAAGGGGAACCTATGCCTCACCGCCGACATTGTAGGAAAACTTCCACTTTTTTCACAATAACACTAGCTGAGCACTGAGCGTACGAGATCTTTACACCTTCGAGGATGACGGATCCTACGTTAACGTGTTCTAACACTGAGAAGCGAACGTTAGCCACAACACCGTCAAAGGCTCTGCCAATCAATTTGAATCTTCGCCACTTGGCCCCCTAGAGCGTCACAACACTCTAATACACTTCTTGCGCCATAAATATTCTTAAAAATAGATCGTCCCTGAATTCTGTAGTTTCATGACTTGGTTGGTTGGTTGGTTCGTTGGTTGGAAAACGGTTATTCAGAAAAAGAGAGCGTGGAGGGGAAAGAAAGAGTTCGGTGCGGTGGTTGGCCATCCTATTCCGGTAGGTCACGCAGGGTCGCCGCCTGCTTCACCCGAGAGATCAGTGCTCCCTGGTCCTCGAGCTGGCCACTGCGCAGCGCCCTCTCCCATCGCTCAACAGAAGAGGAATCGGGGATTGGGGGTTCAGTGGGCAGATCCATACAAGTTGTAGGTTCGTGTTGGGAGTATCGCTGCGTGAGAAGTTGGGTGCATAGCAGGTGGGGGAGATGCGGTGGAGGGCGACGTGTTGTGGTATGTGTGAGTTTGAAGTCTTCGCCAGATGCCGGCGTCGGAAACGAAGACCGAAGGGCGGTGAGCGGGATATTTGCGTCGGGATGCCCTGTAGTGGTACCGGATGTCGGTGTAGATTTGTGAAGGGGGGTCAGAGCAGGGGGACCGTGGATTAGGTTGGGGCCGCAGGCCTCGTCTGGGAGGGCCCGGGTAAGACTATCGCGGGCCGTGGCGTGAGCCACTTCATTCCCACGGAGGGATGTGTCGCTCGGTGTCCACGCCACGCCAAGGAAACGAATCTGCCTCCCGAGTGAGGCGGGCTCCGAGGACACCGAACTGTATTCTGTGCCCAACGATGACAGCACTGACGACGACTTCGAGTTGGTCCTCGGGAAGAGCGCTAAAAGAAGGCTGCGGGCAGCGGCTTTGCGGTCCACTGAAACATCCTCAACGTCGAGCGCGTCGGGTGTTACTACCCCGGCAAGGCCCCCTGTTCATACCGTCTTGTTCATGCCGGCGTCCCCGAACGACAACCTCAGGATGCTCAACCGGCCAGTGATTTCTGTCTCCTTGGAAGCGATTCTGCCGGGGAAAATTAAGGAGGTCAGGATCAACACACGAAAGATTATTTTGGCCATAGACGTTGTATTTCAGCTGCAGTTGAAACGTTGCATCAACTAACCACGTTGGGGGAAATGAAAGTTCGTGTCTACATATCTCCAGGCCAGGGCGCTTCCGTCGTCGTCTGAGATGTCGACGTCTCCATTCCAGATGCCGACTTACCCATTCTCATAAAACCGGCGATGGAAGGCGCGACCATCAAGCAGGTCACTCGTCTGGAAAAATCACGCTGCGTTAAGCTTGTGTTTCAAGGTGACTGCATCCCGGCACACGTGAAGGTTGGCCACTTTCGCAACGCAGTTCGACCTTTCGTGCCGAAACCATTACAGTGCCACAAATGCCTGAAGATCGGCCATGTCAGCAGCGTTTGTGGACGTGCCACTGTATGCTCGAAATGTTCCGGATCTCATGATGCCAAAGCTTGCACCGTAGGTGTCCTTAAATGTGCCAACTGCCAATTCGCACACGATGCCTCTTCAAAGACCTGCCCTCGCCCAAAAGAGGAACAGACGATTCTGAAGCAGATGGTAAAAGACCACTCGTCACATAAAGACGCATCTGCAAAAGTGCGAAGACGCCCACGATCGCGATGGCGTAGGTCATCGAGCGCTTTCGTGACAAAGGCCGTCCACGACATCTCACAGGAGGATCCCCCAGCGTCGAAGGCACTCCCTCCGCTCCCGCCCCAGTCGCTACCTCCACCTGCAACGCCACCACCAGCGGAGCCAACAATCTGCTTGGGTACAGCTTCAACTGAGAAAGCCAACAAAATTGTGAAGTCGTCCCCATCGGAGGAGGATTGGCCCAGGCTGCCGTCTCTGTCACCTACAGAGCCCCGACAAGAGGATGCTAAGTCTCACCAGTCTTCGAATGCCTCTTCAAAGAAAGAAGATCTGCAAGTCATCGCAGTGCTCAGGGCGCTCATCAACGCCACTCGCAAGCTTCTTTATACTCTAAAGAGGCCAACCGCCTCTTGCGCTATGGAAGTCCTGGAAGCCCTGGTTCCACTACTTGCTAGCCTCGAGTGAAAACATGGCCAAGGTGTCTTCATCAGTACGTCAGGAAATACGTGGAGCTTCAATTTTGCAGTGGAATGCCAGAAGCTTAAAACCTCGACTCTCTTATTTTTGCCAATTTGTGCGTACGAACTTCTTCCCGGTTATTGTGATATGTGAACCAAACCTACCCACTCCCATTAGACTATCCGGCTATCAAAGCTTCGAATCTTCAACCTGTGGGAACCGCAGCAAAGTAGTGGTATTCATCTGCCGAGAACTCAACTATACAGTGCATTCATTACGGCCGCATGACACCAACCAATATGTGTGCCTCACTGTAAAGAGCCACAAGCTCTCCTGCACCCTTCTCGGTGCGTACATTTCTCCATCAGCTAATATTGACGTCCAGAGATTGAAGTATGCCTTGAGAACAGCACCCGGCCCTTGGATCATCACCGGGGATTTCACCACTCTGGGGAAGCTCCAAGATGACCCACAGGGGCCGAGGACTCGCATCGTTGGCATCTCAATATGGACTGTGCTTGCTAAATTATGACAGCCCTACGTTTCTCCGTGGCACGTTATACGGGAGCTCTCTAGACCTTTCCTTGGCTTCAACTCGTTTGGCTGGCCGTCTACGCTGGTTCACTGATATTGAAACTCACGGCAGAGACCATATTCCCACATACATCAAGATTATGGGATTCCATCAGTCTTTCTCGCCCACTGTAACCGCTTAAATTGACTGGCCTAAATTCCAATCAACGATGGAGGACGCCTGCCGAGATGGGCTTTCAACAAGCCTCGAGGTTGCTATCAGTAATGCAACCCAATCATCCAGGAGATATACCGCGTTATCTGCAAGAGTCACGCATTTTGATATCGAACTCGAACGCCTGCGAGCAATTCGACGGCGCGCCGAGCGACGGCACAGGCGTTCAAAATCCGTGCACGACTTAAGGGTTGCCAGACGCACACAGAAGCAAATACAGCGACGCATCGCGCAGGTCCAGGCACACAGGTGGAAGCCATTTTGTGAGTCTCTCGACCCTCGGAAGCCTCTGTCCTCTATGTGGAGAAAAGTGCTGGGACTGGCAATGCCTGTGCAGCAGCGATGCCCATTCAAGGCATTGGCACTCCATGAAAACCGTAGGGAGTGGGAAGTTGCGGAGGATTTCTGCGTGAGGGTTGCTGCAACAACCGATAACGTTGGATCTGCGAGGAACAGCCAAGCTCCTCGTTCCCGTGAAAAACGTATGGATGTTCTCTTTTCAATGGAAGAATTAGAGGCAGCCCTGGCATCCTGCGGGCGTCGTTCTTCACCGGGTAATGATGGAGTAACGTACTCCACCTTATGCCACTTAGGCCCTGGAGCGCGACAAGCGCTTATGGACCTATTTAACCAGACATGGACAGATGGTGTCGTACCCCCACAGTGGAAAACGATCCGTCTCGTACCATTGCTAAAGCCTGGCAAAACTCCCCTTGATCTGGCATCGTACCGTCCTTTTGCCCTGGCAAGCTGCCTTGGCAAAGTCATGGAAAGAATGATCCTCACGCGGCTACAGTGGTTCCTCGAATACCACAACGCATATCCGGAGGCTATGGCCGGTTTTCGACGAGGGCGTTCTTCTATTGACTGTGTGGTAGATTTAGTCATGTTTGTACGGCAAGAAAAAAGCCGCAAACTGCTCTCAGCAGCCCTCTTTCTCGACGTCAAGGGGGCCTATGATAACGTGCTTCACGAGTCAGTACTAGACGCCCTTCAGCACTTTGGACTCGGTGGCAGAATTTCCAAATAGATACACAGCTTCTTGTCCGAAGGATCATTTTTTCTAATGACAAAAGACGGCCCAACATAGCAGCACATCATGAAACGTGGTGTTCCTCAAGGTGGGGTGCTAAGCCCAACCCTCTTCAACCTAGCGATAATCGGGCTTATCCACGCTCTACCGAAGACTGTCCGTATATCCATTTACGCCGATGACATCTGCCTCTGGGCTTCAGCTGTTAATCGACCTCAGCTGCGAGCACGGCTTCAAAAAGCGGCCAATGTGACGAGGGCATACCTCCGAAAGGAAGGACTCAGTATTTATAGTGAAAAGTGCGCGGTCGTTGCGTTTACCCGCAAAACCATGTCCCGTTATGCCATAACCATTAATGGAAAGTCGATACCTTACTCCAGAAATCACAAATTTCTTGGCGTGATCATCGACAGGGACCTGTCATGCAGCGCACATGTGTCTTTCTTAAAGAAGAAACTCACCGCCATCGCCCACATTGTCAAATTTCTCGCTGGAAAGACGTGGGGCACATCGGTCAGAGGAATGCTGCAACTGTACCAGGCACTCTTCTTGGGAGTTTTGCGCTACAGCTTGCCAGCGATATCCGGTACATGCTCCTGTAACCTTCGGGTGATCCAGAGCATCCAAGCGCAGGCTCTCCGCACGTGTCTTGGTTTGCCGCGATGTGCTTCAACAGTGGGCACATTATACATTTCTCAAGACTATCCTACAGCAACTTATGTGACCACTGAGACACTACGCCTACACATCAGGCTCCTCACGAGGCTACCATGTCACCACCTTGCGCAGCTTCCTCAGAGTCGACCGCGCTCTTCCTTTGCAGCCATTGTCGCTGCGCACAGGGTTGAGGTACCGTCAGACTACACGTCAGACTACACGGTTGAGGTACACGCCTGCGGTCACACCGTCCTCCCCGTTGTGGTGCCTGGCAACACCGAACATTTGTCTGCATGCTCCGGGCATTGGAAAAAAGGCCGACTTACCACAACTGGCTCTCAGACAGTTTTCTATGCAGTTACTGTACGAACAACACAATGACCGGAAGCATGTATACACAGACGGTTCTGTGACGTCCACGAGCTCGGCAGGTGCGGTGGTTATACCATCAGAATCAACGAAGATCCGATTCCGTGTCACCCATGTGACGAGCTCGACGGCTACTGAACTTGCAGTCATCCGTGAAGTTCTTCAATACATCATGGAAGCTTCTCCCCAAAAATGGTCCATTTTTACCGACTCCAAAGACGCCCTGCAAAGCTTCCGAGCAGCCCTGCACTACGGTCCGTTGCACCAACTAGTGACAGAAATTCGGGAAATATTTCACCAGGCTGTCATAAAGGGCCATAATATTGTATTTCAGTGGCTGCCAAGTGAATGTGGAATCACCGGCAATGTCTCGACTAATGCAGCTGCCCGGAGAGGCCATGACAGTAAAAGGACCATCTTGCTTCCGCTTGCAAGGACTGATGCCGCTAGGCTGCTTCGTCAGTTCGCGCGGAGGACCTCCATTACTCAATGGAATACACCGGACTTTGTGCACCCGCGCCTCCACAACCAGGACCCTCTACTCCAGCGTCGTCTTCCGTGTGGGCTGACTCGATCACAGTCTACTTTACTTTGTAGGCTGTGGTTGGGAGTGGCCTTCACGAAAGCCTACTCCTTCCTCATCGGGATGGCCAGTAGTGCCCACTGCGACGCCTGCGAGGTTGAAGAGACAATCGACCATGTGCTTTGTTATTGCCCGGAGTATTCATCGAAAAGACGCGTTTTGGCTGCCGAGCTCAGAAGATTGGACAATCAACAGTTCAAGCTAGAGACTATCCTAGGACAAAGACCCCTACAATCGACTTCGCAGAAGGCAACAAAAGCCCTTTTGCGTTTTATGAAGGACACAGGTTTAGCTGAGAGACTCTAGTGCCCACGAAGGGACTAAAGTGTGTGCACGAGCCCGCTCCTATCCCCCCTTTTTCGCCTGCCATCTCTTTTATCCCCTGAACACCCCTTCCCCAGTGCCGAGTAGCAATCCGGGCTCTAAGCCTGGATAACCTCTCGGCCTTTCCTTTCGCTTTTCTCCTCCTCCTCCTGGCCAGGTAAGCATTGCTTTCATTGATATGACGCTCAACCGGGAGTGTTGAATGGTAGAAAACCTGGCGGGCAGTTGGACTAAAAATATTTGTTGAATATTTTCATGTAATCTTTGTAACTGGCTGTCACGTGAACGGATGGTGGGGTGGTCTTTAACCAGCTTGGGGCAATGGACTCAGGGAAGCCGTTGACGTTTTTAACAACATGCATTTAATGTACACACAAAAAAAACCCTCACGCAAAGCACTCAATGATTAAACTACACACAAACGATAAACACCCACATCTCTAACTAACCCAAAACACAACTCAAATACAAACCCCGAACTTCACAGCTCAATATACAATTGAAATCAAAACTCAAAAGTCTCTACAATAACGTCGTACACCAAGTACCCTCTAAATACACCCCTTAACCAAGTTCTAGTTAATTTCTCTTGTACCACAACTCCCTAGTTGTGTCCTTACAACTGCGTCCCTACTGGACTGGCCTACCCCGGTCGTCGGCGCTGACGTGTCGCACCCTTGCGTGGCCGCGACTCGGTGGTAGCCGTCGTCGTCTCGCTTCGTCGGTGCCGGCGTGCGATGCGCGCGGTCACTCCTTGGACGGCGTGGGCTCCGCGCGTCCTCACGTCTTTCCTCTGTGGCTACCCCCTGGTAGCCGCTCTCGCTGGAGGTCCTTGATGCCGGCGTTCGACGCGCGCGGTCATCCTTTCGGCGGCGTGCTTCCTCGGTGGCTACCCCCTGGTAGCCGCTGCCGCTGGAGGTTCAAGGTTGGCTCGGCCCGAACGTAGCCTTTCGGGGCCGTCGAGACGAACGTCGACGGAGCGTGGACGCTGGCCGCTGGTGCCCGACCGATGCCGCTGGGGCCACGAAGACACAGGTTCGTGGTGCACCGAGGATGACGGTGCCGATGCGCAGTCGGCCCGCTCCCGCCCAGGCTCAGATGGCGTGGTCTATGGCCTGGCCGCGTCCCCCTGGCTCGTTCGTTGAAGCGCACGTGCTCCGGCCGCCTCCTGGTTGTCTTCTGTTTCTTGCCTCTCGTTGTCTTGCCTCCTCCTTCTCTTTGTGCGCCCTGCTTTTATACCCTCTGGGCTCTCTCGTGGCGCACTCCCATTGGCTTCTCGCCTCCTCCCTGTCCTTATATGGCCATCTCGCCACTTGTCACCTGCGTGGCCTTCCCTGATTGGCCGACCAGTGTGCTGCCACCTTTTCCCAGGACTCCTTGGTGCGTCGGCGCTGGCGCTTGCTGATTGGCGCGTTCATGGCGCGCACTTCAAAATTCTCGTTCTTTTGTTCTTCCCTTCTATTTTTCGGGAGGTTTTGATGCATCCCTCTTAGGGGGTGCCCTTGATACATGACACTGGCATATCCAGTTTTGAAGGGCTTCTATATGGTTTATTATATTGATGTTATCCTCGTCTCAATGGCGCGTGTGCGTTCTTGCATAGAACCGACCAACGTTCGGGAGAGTGGGTAAATACAAGTGACAAAGGCGCAGATGAGCAGTCGGGCAGAACATAGCTTAGCCTGTGGCTGGGATAACGGCCTATTTTCATTGGAAAGCGATAATGTGTCATTTTACATCTTGATTCTGTAGCAGCGAAATGCTCCTTCTCTAGCCTACGGCACATGTATAACAAAAGTGAAGATGTTGGTTTTTAAATTAAACAAATTATTATTTCACCGGAATAGCCTGCAACGTTTATCAAAGGGACTAGCCTACTCAACAACGCCGCATTGGCAAATTACGTGCAAGTTCTATACTATTTCTTATTCGCAGTTGCTCGATGCTGGCGTTTGTTTTGTTGTTCGGGATACTAGAAACTTCGTTACAGGGCGTTTGTCTCGATTAGGTTCGGTGAATATGAAATCGGCTGGTTTTTAATTGTGTGTGCCGTGGTATTCACCTCGTCGGACCGGAACTTGACAGCGTGTACGGCGTTGCGTTAGGCGCGCCGCTTTTGTCGGCGATCGTGGTCCTGTAGCTCGTTGCATGCTTGATGCATGTGGGAGCGTAGACGGCTGTTTTGTCCGCTGGCGAGCGGCGGTGGGCAGGGATGGCATAGTTCGGCGCGTTGAGGACGTTGCTGCGATTGAGGTGTGCGTTGCGTATGGTGCGGGAGCTGGTTAGGTTTTCCTTTAGCGTGCGGTGGCGTGGTGTTGTCGTAAGGTGGCGGGATGGATCGGTCAAAATCGTTGCGGCTACGTGCTCGCTTTCGCCGTGGTTGCTTCGAAAGTAAAACAGTTGTGGTGGGGAAGCGGGCGTAGTTCGTCTCGTCCGTTCGCCCCACATTCCTTGGCGTCGTAAGCGTCACTTCATCGGTAGGGCGATCGATGCCTTCGTCTGGATTGCGCTCATTCATTGGCGTTCTTGCCGTGTCCATGTCGTCGGTCAAGCTCTCCTCATTTGCCCGTTGTTTCGAAAATGCTAAAATCGCTATCTGTCACTACAGGCAGGGAACCGAGTCCGCTTGGTCGCGGTTTGTCGCATTTGTCGCGTGAGTCTCGATCGGAGCACCGGGTGCCAATGACCTTGTACGTTCCGGCTAGGACGACCCGCAAGCGCTGGCCGTGTGGTTGCTCGTTGACGGACCTACCTGCACGAGTGTAATGCCATTCGCTCGCTGTACTCGGGTTAGAGCAGCGGGTTCCAAAGAGCCCGTACGTTCCGGTAGGGTTGAATGGAGCGCGCTGGGGTATTTGTTGCTTGTGGCACGGTTGATTTCTGCGGTTGTCACACTCGCTGACCAACTCCGGGTAGCAGCAACGGGAGCGGAGGATGTCGCAAAGAGCGGTTTCCTGCGTGTGTGCTGGCTCGGTCGCGTTCCGTGGGCTTTGCATTTCGTTCGCAGTGGTCAGCTCCACCGGTCCATGTTGGATGTCGTTTGTCACCTCTGGTGCATTTCGTGCGCTGTGCGCATCGGTATACCATTAAAACTCCCATAACATTGGTTTGCGGTCATTCGCCACATATTGTGCGTTCCCTGCACCGTGCGTCTCGCTCGTCGCGGCCTACCCACCAATCCGGGTGCGAGGTCGTTGTTGGCGTGGACCGGGGCAGGAAAGGACGTGCGGAAAATTTACGTGTTGGCCCAGTGGCGTTTCGCGCTTTCAGCGTTTTGGTCGTGTACGTCTGGACCGGAAGAGCTGGTGCCAGGCACGTGGTGCCTTCTGGCTCGTGCGAGCTGCGTACGTTGCGCGCCTCGTTGCTCGTTGCTGGAAAGATGTGCGCGCGGGTGATGTAGCTCGTCGATTGGCCCGGTGTCAGAGCGGCGTGTGTTCGTCATCTCGCCATTACCTGGGAGAGGTCCTGGTGAGCAGGCAATCACCGTTTTGCATACGTCGTCACGTTCGTGTGCGTGCCGCCATGAATGCTGCCTGTGTCTGATATCGTGCAGTTCAGGCACTCTGTCAAAAGTGTGGCTAACTTTGGCCAGTTGTCTCAGAAAACTTTCTCGTTCTTCAAGCAGCATCCTCCTCAAAAACAGCGCCGCTTGCAAGTTCCTCTGCCGTTTGTCGTCGTAAGAAGCCTGAAGTGTCGATGGCAGATTCGTACGTTTGGAGAGCTGGCAACGTTGCTCGTTATCCACTACAACACGCGAGACCAAGTCGTCCATACGGCCAGAGCAGGGCAGCCCTCGTAATCGTCGTGCGCTCACCAACTCCTGTTTGTCCTCTTTCTTCTAGTCGTGGTTCGGTTCCTCCGCGTGTTTCGTCGGTTAGTCCGTTCGTCCCTCCGTGGCCTCAAATCCTAATCCTGTCCACTGTGTCATGTTAGCTAGGTCGTGGCTGGAATGAAAGGCTCAACAGGAAACATTTTAAATGTTTAACTAATCAGAAATACTGAGCTTAGATATACATCGGGATAAAAGAGCACGGGAAGAAAACGTCTTACACTGTGCACTCTCGAAGGGTGACGCACTACGCGAAGGCGCGTAAACTGGAGAGAGTGAAACGGAACGTAAGCACTCGCGTTGCGTCAGGCGTCTCCTCGTGTTCTCGCCAATAAAGCACCGGAGTCCGGTGCGCGTCGTGCTCTTGTGGGGATCAGGGCTTCTCGGCGCTGTGGTGGAAGCAAATTGCGGTTTTCTGCGTGTCATCCGGCGGCAGCTTTCTTTGTCTGTTTTCGTTTCTCGGTGCGCTGAAATCCTCAGAATCCTCGGATCTTACTGACAGTACTCACTTCTACTCAATCTGTACTTACCTGTATTTCCTTGTACACTATCCGCACTAACATTTGATCGTATTCAACAATGTTTCTACTAATGTGGTCAATCATCATCGTTATACAGATATCATCGTTATCATCTTTAAATGTCATTGTTACAAATATCATCATTACCGTTTGTTCCTGTGCGAATAAAATCCGCCATTGCTTATTTAGACAATGGTAGTCTTAAACAGGGGACCAAAGTTGCCAAATATTTTAGCGCTCTCGAGGCACATCGTGTCGCTCAATTTCCGTCAGCGTGTGTGTTTTTACGATTGTCATTGTTTGCATGTGATTTCAATGTCGTGTAGGGAATTCTTTTATTAGTGAGAATAAGTTTTCATCGGACTTGCGAGGTCAAACCGACTGCATGCACACTGTAGGGAATAAATAATAGTAGGACACGATGTTCCGTCGACAGTATCGGCTACATCCAACCAATAGCCTCAGTTACAGTTCACGCAATCTTGCATCTTGTGAAGTGGTACAGCTGACGCAATGTTGCATCATGCAATGTTGCATCATCCTCGGTAGCTCTTCGTAACACCTGCGAGGCAAGTAGTCCTTCCGAGTGACTGATTGGTGAACACTCTTTCTGTGACTTCAATATTACTCCTCATACACCCTGTAGAAGATGACCACTGCCATTAAATGACATTATCGAAGCCGAAAAATGATAAGTGATCATTGAGATTAACGTGGTCTTGTGTTCTGTTTGGTGTTGTTGTTTTGCGCGGGAGAAAGAAACGAAACAGATTTCCGCACCAGGAGTTGTAACAAAAACAAAGAAAGAGTGGTCACCACGGTATAAAGGTTCAAAATTCGAGGTATGCGCAGTATCCGGATTCGGACCGTGGAGGTCAGGGAAAAAGTGTTGCGCTGACGATTTGTTTGTATGCTCAGTTATGGTTGCCTGCAACACGCACTCAGCGGACGACCTAGTGATAGCGCAAGGATTTAGTGTGCCAGAGAGTTTGAGACTACTATGAATACATTGGCAGTAGAAATGATTTTTGCACTTTGACCTATCGCTGCAAGTACTGCAAGAAAAACGTACCGGGCCGGAAGCTGCCATGTATACAGGGGGGGGGGGGTATATAAGTTGCAGCAATAAATTATTTAATGATAGACACAGAGAGACAGACAGACAAACAGGCCAACATTGTAGCGCTTAAGTAGCCAAAGAAACAATATCTCCTTTAAAATTAGCTGCAAAAAAACGCTGCGGACACTTTTTCTCTAAATACGAACATTGCGCTACCGTACCCCTCGCCGCCGCCGCCAGTCCACAAAATAAGAGATAAACACAAAAACGAAAACCGGCTAGCGCGCGAGAATCACAAGAGGGAGGTCCCGCCGCGAGAAAGGGACAGCACAGGCGCGCTAGGCGTAGTGATGTTTGCTTCTGTTACGAGCCCGGGCAAAACCCAGACGGGTCTGATTTCAACCCCTCATTATTGTATGCGTGTGTTTGCTGCGCCAGCGCGCCCGACACAAATTCGCTACAGCCGGCGGCATACCGACCGCGGAGTTGATTCACTCCTAGGTCAAGCCGCCCGCGGCAGACGTGCCGCTACTTGGCGGGAAACGCGCCGCCGAGTATTCTCTTACTTTCCCATCACGACGGCTGGACCAAATCATGCCTGGGAAAAACGACCCCCGGCAGACACGCAGCAAGCAGCGCCTGAAGACGGCGCAGCTGCGTCGCCTTCCCTTTTCCTGTGTTGGCGGCTCGGCTGACGCAATCGCTTCGCCTCCATTCGCCGGATTCAAACTGCGGCCAGTGATAGTCCCGATTGGAGGGATTCAAAATAAACGCGGCTGCAACGGAATCCCGGGGGTATAACACCAGCCTTGAAGCAGCTGTGCTGCTATGGCATCTCATCGGAGGCACTGAGTTGAGAAGTGCTATCGCCTTTGTCCGAGCCATTTAATGCTCTTGCTACCTTTGTATATATTGTAAATAAAGACAGCTTCAAATCACCGTCGACTCGACTACTTAATCGCTCAACTCTGAGCCATATCCATAGCGGACTGAGCAGGGCAACGTCGCAACAGAGGTCACTGAGCTGGGATGACGACTTCCGAACAGTGTGTGTTGGTGTGTGTTTGGGGGGGGGGGGTCGTGGAGCTGGTACCGCTCGCAGTCGACTGCCGCAGTGTACCCAGTTGCAGCTGTTACAGCACAGTCAAACACCTCTCCCGTGCTTTGTGAACTCGAAAACAAAGTTCGCCGAGCCGTTTTTCGGAGGCGTGATGGCTTGCATTGACGTCGGTTTGCGGCCGTCTTGGTGACTTGGTTGCACAGTGCAAATCTCCAGCTCTTGTCTGGAGCAGCGCTGTCGAAGCTGAGAGATATCGATAAAAAAGTGCGGTGTCGTCGTAATGGGCAAGCAAAATGTTTTACGAGACGTTCCAAGACGCGAGCTTAAGCTAAAACCCGAACGTCTGGCGTTGCCGTTCATGACATAAAAACGGCCCGACGTGGCCCAGGCTTCGTTGTTTTATTCCTAAGAACACGAGGAGACGGCAGAAAAAAGGCGAGTGCTCACGTTCCGTTTCGATTCTCGCGCGTATAGTGCCTTTGCGTAGTGAGGCACCCTATAACAGTATACCGCGTCAGACGTTCTCTTCTCGTGGTCCTCTTTCCTGATTTATAATGAGCCTCAGTTTTCTTAATCAATAAACATTTTATTTTTTCTATGTACACTTTCATTCGAGCCACGGCCTAGCTAATAGTACAGATTAGTTCAGTATTCGTGACCGATACAAATTAGGTACTCATGAGTATAGATTGAGTACTCATGATTACAGGATTTACTCATGAGTACAGATTAAGTACTCATGAGCACAGACTGAGTAGTCATGAGTGCTAATGATTGAGTACTCATGAGTACAGATTGAGTACTCATGATTACAGGATTTACTCATGAGTACAGATTAAGTACTCATGAGCACAGACTGAGTAGTCATGAGTGCAAAAGATTGAGTACTCATGAGTACAGATTGAGTACGAATACTTGTGAGGGCAAATGATTTTGAGTACAAGTGAGTACAATTACAAATGAGTATGTAATGAGGGAGTGCGAGTGATTTTGAGAACAGACGGGCTTTTTGAGTCCGAGTTTGAGTGAGTACACCGTGAATGACAAAAATTGTGATTGAGTTTAGTTGAGTTCTTTCTGTTTTGCTGACCAATGGGTCATAGACATAAACCTCCCTATCAGAAAAAAACAACCTGCATTATAACAGGTACAAATATAATACCTCCGTGTTTCAGATCACAAAAGCGATTTTCGTTTACAAATACCGGGCTCATCTCTGATACTTGCTTGGCTTTACAAATTTCAGCTCGTGTTGATCATCCTTACAAAGTGACTATCATCTTTCCAAGAACAAAAAATACCCGAACTCGCTTTATACCTGTCGATAAAGAACGGAATTCAATGCCAGATATTGTTGCAACTATAACAGGGTCTTCATCCTTTTTTGAAACTAAAACATTTCTTAAACTTAAAATGGTTAATTTATATATTTTGAAATGTTGCTGATGTCTTAGTTGAATTTTTTCCTTGTACGGTTTTTTGAGCCTGAACTTTGTTATCTGGGGCATATTGTATTGTAAACATACCCGCTATTGTGCCTAGAGTATATATACATTCCTTTGTTCACTGTCTCTTCTGTTGTGCGAAGTTCGCGTGCGCCTTTACATTTTACGCTTTATATATGGATCTGTGGCAACAGTGGGTGTGTTATCCACGCATATTGCAATGGTTTGACACCTCCGAAACCCCCTTGTCTTCTATGGAATGCCCGCCCGGTTCCTTAGGTTATTTACATCAATAAATATTAAATGCACACCTTTTGTTCACTCAATTATTAATCGGTATATTAGAAGGCAATCGCTTCGATAGACTCACTTAGTCGCCTATCAACATGAATGCCCAAACTAAACTCAAAAAATAGTCACGTCACATACTGCCATAGTTTGTTGAGCTAAAGAGGCAAAGTTTTTCAAATGCCCTAATCATAGCATTCGTAGGGACTTTGTCAAAGGAGTGCAGCAAGCATACGGTCCTAAATCCTGGATGCAGTAAGGAGTTTGCGCAATGAAATAATCTAGTATTTTTACGCATAATAAACTGCGTACATAAAGTTAGCAGGTTTAGTGTATTTTTATTTCTGGATAAATGCATTTTACTTCCGTTTTACACCTGGATTACCTGACAATTTTATTGTATTTTATATACACTTGTTACGTACTTTTACACAGCTGGTCATCACAGCCTCAGGACGTTGCGAGTGGAAGCTCTGAAGAAGACAGTGATAGCAGTGAAAGCTATGAAGATGGTGACTACGCTGACAGTAATGAAAATAAGAACTCTGGTGAGAGTAATAAAAGAAAACCCTTTTGCCCTCTCGATTTCAACGTTACATGTCTTCCGAGCGGCATCCTGGTAACTTACGCTTCGTATGGAAACAAAAAGACATCAGTGTCTTCACAGTTCGTTGGAAATTGGAGTCTGCACGCTAAGTGCCTCATGCCGGTTAGAATGGTAGTTATCCTTTTTGAGATTGGCTAACAGAGAGAGAATGGTAGTTATATCTTTTGATATTGGGTAAGTGCTAGTTAGGTGTGGTCTTGAAAATGACGACTAGCAATGCGCTGTTACCAATTTTTAGCGGCAGTAAGTTTGTCTTGGTTCAATTGCCAAAGCATATATCTGCTGATATTCCCATATCATCACCATGTGAAGTCTGGCAAATCTTTTTCGCATTATTGATATCAAACTTTTGCCACTAAACAGTACAATTTTAAAACGTACTGAATATGTGGTTGAGCAGTACGACAAGAACGTTATACCTTCTGGCAATGTGTTGTTTGAATCCGCTAGTTTTCCTGTCTTTTTTGAGAATTTAGAAGCGCTTTTTCATACCGAAGTATGGTCAGCGGAGCTGCTAAGACTTATACAATCCACAAACTATAACGTTTGTACGGAATAAGAAAATAACCGGAACCCGAAATATTTGCACATAACTCTTAGAATATTGTTTAAGGTTTATGCACTTAAAGGTACAGGAACCCAAAGGTATATGTTAAATGTATAGGCACTTCAAATTGAGCCCTTCAGAAAATTACAGGCGTCGCAGCCTGACCACTAGTAAGGGCCCAGTTCCTTACCTAAAATCGTCCGTATCCCGTTCCTTTTTACAGCGAGCCCTTTAGATGCCAGGGCTATTGGCGTATCCTGCCGTCATCGTAATCGTTGTCTCATGTAGTCACGATGCTAAAACAAAACACCGGGACACTCGGTTACGTCTCGCGCTAGAACGAAACGCCTACTAAAAAATAGACGCGTACCTGCTCCTTTTGTTGCAAATGAAGACGAAAGACGATAGTCCACTTGCGCCCTGGCACATAAATGCTTCTTTCCTCTTTCCCGCTGGCCTCCCATGCTGTTCCTCTCCCGCCTTGTTTATCCCGAGATAACACGCTAGAGGTTTGCTCCCGTGAATTTAAATGTACCACGTTCCAATGCTCCAAGTTGGGTGCCTCGATACCAGCGCTGGCGTACGGGGGAGATTGTGCGTGAATCTAGACACTCTACTACAGCTTTCATAGAACCAGGTTGCCCTACTCCGCGAGGGTTCCAAGGACAACGTGGAGCCTATCTAGTGGAACCTTTCATTGCTGTTGCCGTCAGATTTTATAAATGCCGCTAGGCAGCGCGGCAAAAGCAGGTGACAGTTTCCTGCAGTTGATGTGGTACTTCATTTGCTATGGCAAGAACAAAGCATCGGTGAATTATTAATAAAGAACGCTGCAAATGTATTTCTGAATTTATTTTTTGTCACATTTGCGTAATGTCTTGTTCTTGCTCAACAATATTTTGACGTTTCTGCCACCATCTCGTTTTCGACATAGAAGTTGACGCAAAAACTCGAACAATAAGATGTCAACAGCTTCGTTGTGTACTAGCTGTATTTCGAGATAACATCAGAAAAATTGTAAACGCCCCGGTGAAAACATTTTCGATTGCAGCGGTGCCCTTGGGATTTATCAGTCACTATATTTTATGTTTTGTGACTTAGAAAAACAGAAACTTTATTGTTAGGCTCTCGCAGAAGTATATTGCTTCAGACTTGCATGTCTAAAAACAGTATTTCCTTGTTATAACAAATTCATCGGGACGGCGAAAATTTCGTTATAAGCGTTATTTTGATATAAGCAACCTCTCGAGAAACCTGAAGTAGTTGAGCTCTATTCCGCCGCAATAGCGAGGAATCAAAATGAAGAAAAAATTTATTCAGGTGGAAAAAAGGCAGTGAGCTTTCACTGTTTTATGTTCTTTCCAGGCGCGAGCAACTTACGCTCCAATTTGACGAAGCAGTGACTGGCGTCCGAACGCCTCGCAGACTGCAGCGCGAATGGGGAAGAGAAGGCGGTGGCCACTTTTTTTTTTTTTTTTTTTGGGGGGGGGGGTGAAAGTGGGGGCGTGTTGCGGGCGTCACGGAACGCTACGACAGGTTGGCGCTGGAAAGCGTTGCCAATGACATGGCTCGACTCCGAGGGGGTGTTTGTTGAGCGCAAAAAACAAATAACCCGTTTCTGTGGGTGCACAGTGCATTCACGAAAACTAACCTGTTTTGAACTAGGGATTTTGCACGATTACTGGGCAATTGTTTTCCCATGTGTGCAGCAGTAAATTTTCAAAACAAGAGTTTTTGGGCGCCCCACTCTCGACGACACTGCTAATTCCACGCATCAAGTGTCAGTCTTCGCGCACCGTCGCGTCCCCGTCATTGACCAATGTTTAACAGCAAAATGCAATCAGCCGCTCACATGAAACATTTGTCTTAAATGGGATGACCAATAGCGGGCATGAGCGGCTCGACAAAATTGCCAGGAAAACAGCAGCTGGTTAACTAGCTATATCGACCGCTTGACCCGCCACTTGGTCAGCCGCTCGGCGACGTCTCCGCTTGCCACTTCGCTGTAAGCGGGTCAGCTCTTTGTGGGCTTGACGTGATGTGGCCTAAAATGCATGCGTTGGTTTGGGACCAGCATAAATTTCGAATAAAGCGATATTTCCAGTAAAGCAATTTTATTAAAACGAATGATTACTATAGGTTGTTTCTTGTGGTTTCAGTAGTCTTAAGCGTAATCAAGTACTAAGGCAGGCGCGGGTAACTGTAGCTTGATTTTTTAGAAGACTTCAGCTGCACACGGCTGCAATTTCGATAACTTAATGATGTCAAAATGAGTGGGCATGTGCCCGGTAAAAAAACGCGAAATCAAGAAATGGCACCAATTTAGCATTCCTGGGTGCCGAGTGGCGAGAGAAGGTTTTCATTTGGCGAGATGCGCCCCACTCTTTTTTAGAAAATAGAAGCAGATGAAAAGATGCAGCTAACATAGGACAAAATATTACTCTAAAAAAACACCTTATTAAAGTTCAAAATAGAATGCTCAACCGTGCCGCACTTGTGTTAACTTTAGAATCGTTTTTTGTCCTGTGAAACTCCCCAATACCCGCCGTCAGAATGACAGCAAACATCGAAGTTTTGCATGGTTGGTACAAGCTTGCGAAAAAATAATAAATGTTACTAGACATCATTTTAAATCAGCCAGGGGTAGTGCCAAGTACATGATACATTACTACACACTTTAAGGTGGAATGCGTTTCATGGCGCCCCTCATGCCCGCTTCCATGCCACATCTTTGGGTGCTCTCCCCGATTATGCATGAGACAACGGCAGCTCGTCTGACCTACATGTCCTACGTGCATCTAAGGACAACAATAAACACTAAAATAACCCATTTCCTGAAGCAGCCTGACTATATACATAAAACAGCGGCGAAAGTGTAGTGCCGACCGGTCAGCAAAGCGGTAGGTTAACCCCAGGATCATTTGAGGAATGGCAACTCTGACTTTTAAATAGATTTAAATTCACGTTTGCGGCAAAAACATAACAAAGTACTTTGATGTGCCACAAACTGTACAGTTTACGGAAGTACTTTTATTAGTCCAAGATTTTAAAATGCTTCCCTGTTGGCGCCTTTGAGGCCGCAGCAGGATAATGCAGGGATTTTTTGTATAACATGGCCGTAAGTAACCCTATCAGAATTGTCTGCAATATAAAGTCTTGAATGTTCAAGTCAAAACCTAAATCAGACGTCATGTGCCAATTTACATTCATCTTGGTCTTGGAAAATGATGAAACACGGCGACTAAGAGAAGGGAACAAAGAACATTTGGTGTGCATCTGGTGTCGTGTACAACCTGCACCTCTAAAGTGCTCCCACGTCCGCAGGCCAGGCGGTGCTGATTCTTTATCGTTAGGGGGAGCGCTTGAGCGTTCACATAGATATTCTACATGGTTACGCCGAGCGATGAAATTCCGACAATGTGTGCAGGAGATGTAACGGCACCACAGTCCTCGTAAGGCGCAAAGACCAGCCTAAGAGTGAGAACAAAATGGCCCAGATTTAACCTTTCTAAACGTAGTCATCTCGAGCAACATTTAATAATAGGGACAGTGCTTCCTGCAAGTTTGCCTTTGACTGAGATTTCTCAGCATCTATCTAGCGGTCATACAATCCTGGATCAATGGATTCATCATTTTGTTTGCGGTGGAGGGCAGGCAAAGATTTCACAGCCAGCCCACCACTGACGAGACTGGCGCCGAAGCGCTGCCAAGCGACATGGAAAGCAGCACTTCCGTGTGCATGCATTGCAATCACAGTCGTCGGAGAGGAAGAGAAGCTTGTCCAGATGACGGAGCAGTTCCAGAAACCGGTCTGGGTCCAGGCGTCGGAGTTCGACCTCGCGGAGCGGTACACCAGCCAGAGCGCGATCCCCTGCTGCCAGGCGCGGCATCAAGGATGGAACCCTGTAGGTGCGCTGGGCCGAGGTGGTCTCTCCAGAAGCTAGGAACCCCCCGTACCCCCTCAATTAGCACAATAGCGTGCGCGCAGGTTATGCGCCGAGAAAGAACTGGCCGCGATTAAAGGAAAAAATGCCTCTCTCATGGCATAAATTCCTCGCATTAGGGCTGACCTCACATCATTCGAAGAAGAAATGCGAAAAGCAGGACAGACGCCTAATACAAGCGCGGAAACGCTACCTGTATTCCAAAGGAAAAGACCAGATGCATCCCCGACTGACCCTGCACTGAATGGCGCGGCTGCAACACCCATATCTATATCCGAAAAAAACGCTCACCCCACGCACTAAGCTACCATGCAATAGGTAGAAGACACTTTCAAAACCGCAATTCAAACGCTTCAACAGTATATGCAGCAACAATTTGAGGCCAAGCAAACCCAAGTGCAGTGGCAATTCGAGCAATTCGTTTCCCGTATAGAAGCCCAGCAAGGGCAGTTTGCTGCACAAGCTAATAGTCAACAGCAGCAGTTTGCACATCACTGGGTTACACTAGAGGCAATGTAACTGCGCTCGAGCAAGGGCAGTTTGCTACACACGCTAATATTCACCAGCATCAGTTTTCGGCGACTTTTGCCGATCAATGGGTTAAAATAAAGGCAAGACTAATTGCGCTCGAGCCAAGCAGCCCAAAAGCACCAAGAAGACAGCAGTCGTCCCCACCGAAGATCCAGTGTCCTACGTGTTGCAAGATCTACCTTCTTACAATGACGGTAACCAAGATAGCTTTCCAACTTCAGCAATGTAGCACTCACCACCCGGACAACCCGACGATCACTATTTGCCAATAGAATTGTCGTGGGTTCAAACTCAAGTACGGTTCCCTTGTACAAAGTATTCCCTCATGCACCGACCCTCCTGACATTGTAGCAATGCAATAAACAAACACAAGGGCGCACCTCACAAGTTACACCACCTACAGCACTCACGTGGGCATGAGCCTCCATACTCGCGTAAAGAAAAAACTTACAGCGGCCTCTCCAACAAGCAGAACCGATTGGTATTCTACTTGAAATCATTCCAAGAGGCCCCATGCGGAAAAGACAACGACCTCTATTCCATCTGAATATCTACTGCCGGCGAAGATGTCCTCAAGCAACCCTAAACAGTTATGAAGCAGGTTGCCTCAAAAGCAGCTGCTAACCCTCTTCTCATCACCGGTGACTTCAACGCGCCCCATCAGCTGTGGGGCTACGTCTACTCCAATCCTCGAGGCAACACGCTGTATAAAGTCATTAAGTACCTCGAACTTACGATCCTCACGAACCCCCGAGGCTCTACCAGACTGGGTACAAGCACCGCGAAGGATACAAACCCTGACCTCACCTTTACCAGAAACATACCACTGGCCTCCTGGACAACCTTACAAAAATATCACGGAAGTTACCACGCAATCCGGGCGACCATCATCCAAAGCACAGATTACAAAACTGCTACTGGCACTGCAAAGCTCACGGATTCGTCCAAATTTCGAAAATAATGCCGACAGAGATCTGAGAATACCATTTTGACAGTGCAAGAATGGTTCCAGCAACTGAAACAGGACGTTAAATCACACACCGAAAACTTTCGTACAACTTCCTCGACTCCCAGCCTAGATGCGCGCCTCCTGCACATGTGGGAAACCCGGCGAGGCCTCTTGAAGCGATGGAGCCGCCAACGTCTCAATAAAACCTCAAGAAACGCATAGCAGAGCTCACAAAACAAGCTGCTGAATACGCCAGCAAGTGAAGTCGCGACAACTGGCTAACGCTTTGCGACGGGTTAAGGGGCACGCTCAGCAATTCCAAGACATGGACATTGCTCCGATACCTCATCAATCCGGTGGCCTGTAAGACGGAGTCCCATAAGAACATGGCTCGAATAATTTACGCAGTCCCCGGTGGAGACAAGCAACTCCTTGCTGCCTTAAAGACCAGGTATTTCCCCGATCAACCCAACGACGCACGTCCACCTTACACCGGTGAGCCCAACGAGTTGCTCGAACAAGACATCCATTATCACGACGTAACCACGGCCATTCACGCTCTGAGGCGCCACAATGCCACTGGCATTGACCAGGTTACCAACAAGGCGCTCATTAACTTCGATGACAATTCAATAATTGAACTTCCAGCATACCTCAACAACGTGTGGCGGGAAGGTACACTACCAGAGGAATAGAAAACTGCGGAGGTTCGCTTTATACCAAAACCGGGGAAAGAACAATTTACTCAGAGTTTAAGGCCTACATACCTGACGTCGTACGTCGGCAAGGTACTCGAGCACGTAATTCTTAACCGCTTGCAACCCTATCTTGAAGACTCGGGCCTATTTCCAAAAACGATGATGGGGTTCCGTCCGCACCTCTCAGCCCAAGATATTCTCCTCCAGCTAAACGAAGAAGTCATGATACCAGATACCCGGAATGCCCCAACGGCCATCGTGGGACTTGATTTCAAGGGTGCTTTTTGACAATGTGCGGCACGCAAAGTTCCTGCGCAACCTCAACGCACTTGGATGCGGCGGGTTCACATACATATACGTGAGGGACTTCCTTTCTGGCAGGACAGCTATTATAAAACTGAGTGAGACCTCCACAAAACCATTCCTCCTGGTAGGCAGCGGTGCGCCTCAGGAAGCAGTGCTCTCTCCCCTGCTGTTTACCGTTGCCCTCGTTGGGCTTCCACCTCTCCTCAACAACATCCCGGTGATCAGGCATGACCTATACGCCGATGACCTTATCATCTGGACGTCCACGGGGTCAGTTGGGGCAATGCAGGATCGCTTGCCAGAAGCAGCGGATGTGGTAAGCGAATATGCGAAGTCATGCGGCCTCTGCTGCGCTCCGCGAAAATCGGAGTTGCTAGTCGTTTGCTAGTTGCTAGTTGCTAGTCACACCCATGATCTGCCTCAAGTTGGATTGCCACACGATTACTCCCTCTCAGCATATAAAGATTCTCGGAATGACCTTTCCAGCCACCAAGACCAACTCACTACTCATTGTCAAACTCAAGACAATTACCGATCAGGTGACTCACATGATAAGCCGGATCGCCACGAAAACTCGTGGCATGGGAGAGGTGGACCTGCTTCGGTTCGTAGAGGCCTTTTCGTGTCGAGGATTATGTACGTGTTGCCATACGCTCTGCTCAACATCACCGAGACACAGAAGGTGAACACGATGATCCGCAAGGCCTATAAACAAGCAGTCGAACCTCCGGTCTCCACCTCCACCGAAAGACTTCTTCGGCTCGGCATTCATAACAATGCCGAGGAGCTAATTGAGGCTCATCTAACCATCGAAAGAGCGAGGCTGGGGGTTACGGAAACGGGGAGGGCGATCCTATCACGCCTGAGGCTCTAGGCTCCACTCGACTACCCGCCTGCACTCACGGGAAACCTACCGCACCAAGTCCGTAAAAACATCACGGTAAACCCCCTGCCCCGTAATATGCACCCCGTGTACAATATCTACAGGTGGGAAGCCAGAGCAAAAGCCATATACAGGATCTATGGCAATCAACCAACAACAACGTATACGGACACGGCGTCTTATCCGGGTAGGTGCGGGGCGGTTTTCACCGTAGTCGTCGAAAACAAGCACGGTTGCAGCCTCTCGCTTGCCAGTGTTAATACAATACAAGCAGGGGAAGTAGCAATCGCCGCCGCCGTCGTACAAAATAATGCAGCGGTCATTCTCACCGACTCGCCGCAGGCTTGTCGGAACTTCACTAGGGGACGCCTTCACACAACAACTCTTCGCATCACTCAGCAGCAGACCCTGAAGAGCCCAATCAGGATTGTATGGGCTCCGGCACATCACGGTATCCCTGGAAACGAGGCGGTGAACGCCATTGCTCGAGAATTGACCCAGCTAGCGGGCGCCGAGAGCAACGTTGCCGAACCCGAGCGCATGCAGCCTTTGACCGGTTACGCCGAGATCACGCAGCACTACAGGCTGTTGCGTCAGACACTCGCTCCCCCCACAAATCTCTACCCCGAGAGCACGAACGTCATTTACGTGCTCTACAGAATAATACATTCCCCCATCCTATCCGGCTTCCCCTTTTCGACCGACAGAACTCCCGGCTTTGCCGATTTTGCGGAGAACCCGGAACGCTACGCCATATGGTCGGATGATGTGGCTAATCTCCACTGACTTCCCAACGTCCAACTTTCAACTGTCGAGCTTTGGGAAGCTTTTGGCAAGCACCAGCCTGGAGGACCAGCTTCGGCTTGCTCAAAGGGCTGTCGATGCTGCCCGCGCTCAAGGCATCCTGGACTGAGGACGCCTGCTTCAAGTTTCAGCACAATCCCCCCTGTTTATTTAAATAAACGTTTATTCTCTCTCTCTCGCGTTTTGTTCCACTTGCTCCAGTGAGCTGAGTCACCGCCGTATTTTTATATTAATTTTTTTTATTTATTCAATACTGCCACCAGCCTTCTGGCTGCCTAGACAGGAGTGTTCAGATCAGTGTAAGAATGCACGTTGCAAACTTCGAGGCCAGAGGAGGAGCAAGGAGTAAATGATACATACAACTCAAGTATACAGCAGCCAAAGAACCGTTACGAAAAAAGAAACAAATATTACTGAATTCCGTAATGTGTGAGCGGCAAGTTGTTAACAGTATGGTTGGCAATTAAACACAACGTGCTTGGAAAAAAGACACAGCAGGCGCAACACTAGTTTCAGCTTACAAGGAAAAAAGAGAACGAATTCACGCATAAGCCATAACAGCTATCACGGTGGTCAACACAAACAATAGATGAACGCGGGAAATACAAGAAAAGAAAAAATGGCAGAGGCACAACCAACATCTAAATTCATATTAGAGAATTCTTCAAGTACACTCAGATGTACAAAACCAGAGCGCTGAAGTTGTCGGGATTCAGATAAAAAAGGTACATTGAGTTCTTACATTACAGCAATGCGTCGAAGGAAAAGAATCCAAAGATAAGGCATTTACCACGTCGTAACACAGAAAGTTACAATCCCTTATTGTGCATTGAGAAGAAAGGGAAACGGAGGGTGTTTTACTACGGGGAACCGAGAAGGTCCTGCCATGCTTCCTTCGCGTCTCAAGCTTTGTGTCATATTGTACATAATCATGAGAGTTTAGTCTAGTGTGTCCATTGGCAATGCTTAACAGGGTTTTGAGGCGGTGCGGCGTGATTGAAGCGTTGGGAGCTCGGACCTGTTGCGCAATTCAGGGATGCAAACGTGCTTCCCATATGCGTGATAGATAAACCTTAGCACTTTATTTTGAACGCCCTCAATACAACCGGTGTATTTTTTTGGGTGTGGGTACATGATGATGCCAACATATTCCAATAATGGGCGTACAAGGTGTGTGTATGTCTTTGTATGAGTATGTATGCAACCAAGTAGCTCCGTTCTAAACAAGTAGAACCAACTTTTTTACAAGCAAATCTTGTCTTAAACGTTGCACACACTGGGGCAATCTAGTTATCCCTAAAATATATTGTGCCATATTTCGTTTCACTACAGACGAAGAGAGAAGTTGATTGATTTTTTTTGCGAGAAAAACATTAATACTGAAAGCACAATTATGAGGTTCTTGCACCTAAAAGTATATTTGCAAATAGTATATTAACAACTGCATATAGGAGCTGTCCTCACACAAGAAACTCTACTGTGCCATGTTTTGCCTTTCTTGGAACGAAAGCTTTTTTGCAAGCAAGTGCACATTGAATGTCCTTCGGAAGTCTTAATTGGGATGTAGGTGGCCCTCGCAGGGTGGTCCATAGCCTAGGTGTTATCACTTGTGCATTCGTGCCCTGACTGGATGTTTACCACTTTTCACGTTGTTAATATAGAAACATATATGTAAATTTTGCTACAGCCAAAAATCTCTGCAAACATACACCGCCGTGTTTCTCACCCACAGCTTTCTCTTGCGCTTTATACCCTACGCGCATTCACCAAAAAAGGATTAGTAGCTAAAGCACTGTGCTGCTGGGTACAACCCGGTTTCGTAAGGCCTGTGGTAGTCCTTCTTTTCAAACCAAGAAATGAAAACCATCTCGACCGTGGAAGCGCTCACACAACAGGGACGAAAGTAGAAAAAACAAAGACGACACGGCGCTAACTCACAACTATTTGTTTATTGAAAAGAAACTAAAATGCTTACTTTCAACATCTCACGTCTCTGTTTTTCGACTTTAGCCCCTGTTGTGTGAGCGCTTCTATCTTCAAGATGAACAGCTACCACCTGCTCAATTGTCCGTTCTACTGAGGAAATGAAAACACCTTTGCATTTAGAATTGACACACAAAAAATCCCCAAATGTCTTTCTTAGATCTGTAAAAACAGCATACTTCGTAGCATGGAGAAGGTGTGTGGTGTAAACCCTGATTTGAGCCTTTGACTTGGCGTACAGCCCAAACCCCCCTTCCTTGCCAAAATATTTCTGCAGCACACCTCACTTATTCCACTACACTGCTGGTTCTCAGGGACAATATTGCATGTGCTGGGCTTCCAAGAAAAACATTTTTTGTACGTATGACACGTTCGAACGCGTAATAATCACGGCGTCCTCGTAGGTAACTGCGGAATCACCCACTCCTCCTTCAGGCGAAGTTGTAGAACTATCAATTGAATTCAGGGGTCGTCTTTATGAGCAATTGAAGATTATCTCACTTCTCATATGAACTTGTAGAAATGTGATGAATTAAGGGTTTGCTATGTGTGCTTGTGGCTGGAACTGTTATAGAGGGTTGCTTGTCTTTATATGTGTTTGATGTTTGTGGCTTTGATATCCCGGAAAAATACGGTTTGCATAGTTCGCTTATTCTTTGACAGTGGCGATTTGCCGCGATTAATAGATACTGGTGTGCTACGCAAAGCACCTTGAAAACAGAGCATGGTTAAAGACAGCTATATCAGGGCTGGCAGGGTCGCAACGGATAAACTTGCATTCGGGGACAGCACGCAATAGACGCCTAGTTGTTATAACTCAGTAAAAGCTCCAGTTTAAAAAACGAAAAACACTCCATTTCTGCAGCTGCCTCAGATGAAAAGGGCAGCTTTACATGCCTTTTTTTTTAACGTATGAGTTGGGATTCTTCGCTTGTTACGGTTCCTGGTCGTGGAGCCGGGATGAGTACATTTCTGTCTCCTAAAACGCTACGAACAGTGTTTTTCACCAGAATGCTTCCTGCTTATTTTAACGCTCCTGTTGTGAACATGTTGCGGCTTTTTATTCGGCTCAAGCTTTTGTTGAATAAATATCCCCTACATATGTGAAGGAGACCAAACGGAAATTTGAAGCTACTTCACCTATTTAGTTGGTTTGGCCCTGTATTGGCGTTTCAACAAAGTCGAGACAGGTGCTTCCAGTTTGTTCTGGCTTGAATGGCTTTTCTTTTGTTGAAGGTTACACCTAAAGGTCCAGTTCCGTTATCATTTCCAAACGAATTGATTGTTGAAAATTTTTATTATAATGAACCACATGTTGGCAATGTCATTTTCTCTCGCTTAATATTGTGCAAAAATGAGCGCAGGTAGACGGCCTTGGGCGTGCTGTAGGTTTGACAGGACACTGAAAGACCGTAAAGCTGTAGCATAAAACTGAATTGCTATAAATTTCCGAATTTCTGTGGACCAGCTTGTTGGAAAAAGGTCTTGGTGCCAAGATTCGGGTTAAAGTGGACCTATGCTGCTGTGGTGATTTTGCCACCACGCGCCGTTTTATTTTCTCTCCTGCAGAAACAGACAACAAGGACCACCTCTTGCTGCTTGCAGGGACAAAAGGTTCACAAGAGTGGACCGGCCGTCACTGCAAGCAGCGCGAACTTCGCACTTTTGATGCCTCCATCCTGAGAATTGTGCAACCACGGAACGTTTGCAGTAGCACTTGAGTTTAGGGGCCTACCCCGCGTACTGCCGTATCAGATTCTTTTTTAAACATCCTTTGATAAACATCCTTTGATAAAAAACAATCGTTAAATCCAATCTGTACCACGCCCAACGCCGTGTACTTGCATTGAACACATAGCTGTTGGTTTTTTTTAGGTGTGATAAATGGTATTCCCATGCAATTGGGTGTCCCCTGCGCGGTACAAAAGAATCACTGGGCGCTTAGCATTAGTGCCTCTTTTTAATCGTTCACTAGTGTGTAGGCTCTAATAAAATGAATTTGTATATGTACAGGCTTACCTTCCTCCTGGAAACAGGACCTTTAACGAGCTTTGGTACAACATTGTCGCACAGTCGGCGTCGCTCTCCGCCAGGCCAGAAGATTTATGGGGCGAAATATTTTGGGTAAAGCACGTGGTGCTCTTTTGACATAAAGTGCTCTTGTTCCATTACCGTTTTTCAGGGAGACTTTTGTCTTCGAAATCCACTATAGGTGAACACACTGTTTCATATAAACGCTGCCGCTTTTGTTTCTGCAACTGGGGAATATCGTGCTCTCCTTCATTCTGTATTTTCAACTGCAGAGCTGCCATGTGATGAATTTTCGTGATTTCAAAGTGAAGGGAAAAACGCAACTGTTTTAAAAGTTGAATTCAGCTAATTAGCTGCAAGTATTCTCAATCGCAAGCTACATTTCAAGGTGATTTTTTTCTCGCCCTTCTTGAACTGTGCGCAGATTTGTTCGTCATCCTTCTTCAATAACTGGAAGGGCATTGATTGTTTATGCGTTTTCGTTGGTTTCTGCGCAAACACCAACTCTGAGGCCCTATTTTCCTGGTACTTTTGGACAAGTGCGTTGGGTGTTGTGAATACGGGGCGCTGCATGACATGGTATGTTATCGATACAAATACAGTCTGGAGAGAGCCTTATCACTTTCTTTTTCTTTCTTCTACTCTTTTGCGTTCTATCTGTTCTATGCTGTGCACGATCAACGTGTTCGGACGAGCCCAAATTTTCGTATTGATTCAGCATCCGTACTTCGTTGCGCCGCTCCAAAACGAAGTCACAAAGTCAAACAACGTAGCAAACCAATGTTTACGTTCACGTAACTTTCCCATCGGTACAAAAATGTGAAAAATGCCTTGAATTAGAATATAAAAGATTGTGTTATTGTGAGGATTAACGCGACCAAATACACATGAACTACGAGGCATACAGTAGTGAAGTGCGCTAGAAAAATACAGACGGCCTGGGGATCTTTAACGTTCGCCGAAATCTCCACCCATGGGAGTTTCCCTCCATCAGAAAAGGAGGCACAGTCGCCAGGATCAAACCGCCACCTTTGTTCTCAGCCGCACAACGCCTCAGCCAGTAAGCTACGCAGTGGAAGATTTAGAAGGAGAAATTGGCATTTTATAGAAACGCGTGTTATTGATAATCGAACATATATCCCGGCAGTACCGTTTGTGCGGAAAAGTCGTGGAGCGCAATTTAAATCCCTTCCGTGACAAAAACAGGTTGGAAGGAAGCTGTAAGTAAAGAGAGAGAGAGTGGCTCAGTTTATTGAAGACGCTGCTACGATATTGCATTTGCAGACACCGGTGACAAGGAATAACGTATTTACGGGAGCGCGGATGAGTGTCCTTCACAGCAGAGCACGCGCAGCGAGCTTCTGCGTAAAGCGAAGCATAAGAGACAATGACGATATGAGCGGGTCGCAGCGCGGGCGAGGCAGCGTCGACCTGGCAGGGTGCAAAAACTGAGGGTACGTTTATTCACAATTGTTAGGCCACGGGAAAGCACTAGCACCACGTTGAATCATCGCTGGTTACCCATCTGGAGTAAGTACAAGGGTACTTTTTGAAGCAAAGCTTAACTAACCTAGCTGAGCCAAAATTAGCCGCGGCAACCAATTTCACCTTCATTTTACCGCAGCCGCACCGTAGCCTTGGCGACGCATCACGTAACTGGCCGCGCTGAGATCCTGCCGTCGATGCGTGCGCTAACCGTCTGATGCATGCGCTTACCTTGTGATGCGCTAACCTTGTGATACATGCGCTAACCCTGTCATGCCGTCGATGAATGCGCCGGCGGTAACACGCATGCGCTCTCCGCAGCTGGTCCACCGCCTGACAACGTGAATTTCCCAGTGCAAGGCAGTTCAAGGGCGCGAAGCTATGCTAGGTGGTGCGAGCTTGTTCACGGGTGAGTCGGAGGACCGGCTGTCTTCACTCAGCGTTGCGCGAAAACGGGAGATTTTGAGTTTTCGTCGGCAAGCAGCGTCTGATCACCCCGAGTATATTGCCCGGCGATCTGCTTTATTAAATGTAAAACGAGTGATGGCAGCTTCGGAGACTGAGGAAACAGTTAATGATGAGTGAATGCGTACGTATCATAAGTGCAACTAAATCAAAGGTTAACCAAGGAAAAAAATGGCTTAACCAGGGTAAACGAAGCTTGTGCATTGGATATCTAGGATTCCCTGAGCTAAGCCACAGCGATCGTTTTTTATTATAAAGGATTGCGTAAACTTTATTTCTGCAAAAAATGCCGCAGATTGCCCTGATGGCGCAACGATGGAGAAAAAGACGATATGGTGCCCTCTCACCTCTCCTCCCCCCCCTTTTCGTTTGAGAACCAGCTATTGCACCTCACATGAATTTCCGAACTTGCCGCTGAACGTTCCCCATGACCAACAGGCACTGATCGTTTTGTCCGCAGACTTTCACATCTCTGCCAGGGTGTAACGCATTAGCACGCTCCAGAACTAGCGGTTTCCGGCTTTGCGAACTGTGCGTCTGTATATGAGCTGTCCTGTGCGCCCACTTCAGATGGAGATGCACGCGATGTGTTTTCTTGGTATTTCAGCGAGCTTCTCTCGCCAAAAATGAAAAGCATGTCGGGAAGGGCAAGTTAAAGGAGAAAGTGGTGCTCGGTTTATCCATTTCGCTGCAGAGCACCCGCCAGTCAAGCCACTGTATGAGGCGCTATCAGCGGTTGTCGCCGAAGCGGTCCGAGCAGCCCCAACGTAACAATAAATACATGGGAAGTCATACATACTTCTGAGGAGCATGCCGCTTTCAATGAGTAACGCAGGGGAACAGGAACAAAAATACCCTACCCAGTCAACTTTTGCTGGCAAAGACTTTCAAGATACAAAAGGACGAATATACGAGCAGCGTTTTCAACATGTCTACGGAGGGGACGGGTGCATTTTTAGTCAGATCACGTATTTGTTGCTCGCAAATGCAAGAGCATTTTTTCTCAGGTCTTCTGACTACCGCTTGTGCAATCAAGCAGGAAAAAATAACCGCTACTTCGTTACTTGTCGAGATGCTTTCTTATTTTGGGACGTTCTGCAGCAAACCATATAGAATTAGATACTGAAAACACACTTTGCAGTAATCCATTGTGTCCATTGACCAAAACGTTCAGCAAGAGACACCAAGGACCACCTTCGTCTGAAATTGCGAAATGTGTTTATCTATGTTTGCTTTATTGGCTACCCTCAGCAGCGATTCGCGCAATTGCGAAGGGGGGGGGGGGCGGGGCGGGGGTAGCGGCGGGGGCTGAATACACAAGAACAACAGACAACCCAGGAGCAGTGCTCTGAAACCGTGCAGATTGGCAAGTAGGAAATTGAAAAAGCTTGCAAATGAATGCGAAACTGTCTAATAACCACCACAAGGCCTATTTGCCATATATATAGCATTGAAATATTTATTGCTCGTGAACCAAGATGCGTGGTGGACATCTGCTACAAATACCATTTTCAACTACGAGAAGCAATTCAATACACACAAACATTGCGGGCACTTGCCAAGTAATTTGATCTAAACAACAGACTATGTGCTACAACCAATACCAACGATGTTATTTTGTCGTGTATTTACATAACGCAAGACATAAATGGGTCACTGGAATAGTGTGACAACACTAAAGAAAGCGATCGGTTTTTCTGAAGTGAAGAAAATCCAGTAACCTCTCATTCTGTAAAGAAGGAGGACGAGCGAAGCCCCAATCCATAGTGTCAGATTTGCCTTCGCGTTACTGGCTACTTGTGATATAACTGTTTGCGGAATGCATTTGGTAATACAAGAGTTAGAGCCATTTTGTGTAATCATACTTCCTCCGTAGATGGCCGTGCTTCACTGTGCAAGAAACAATATGGAACGACCAGCTTAAAAAAACCAAGCCCAACCTATGCTCTAAATGTGGGCTTTACCACAAAACACAAATGCATTGCTGGGAAAATAACTTTGAAGGGTAATGTAACCCGTCTCATTTTAAATATGTTATGAAGCCGAAGGACCATTTTTAACTAGCTAGCGTTAGTAGGCTCATTTTTCGATTCCCCCGTGTCTCCTAGCAGTCGGCTATCATCTCATCAGGCATCCACTGAAATACGTCCCTGCTCCCACCCCGAAGCTATGACTGAGGCAGCAAGATTCGATGGCTCCGCATAATCTGTAACGTGGTGCTACGGCAAAAGTCGGTTGGAAAAACAGGACAATGATACAACGTCGGATACGAAAGAAAAGGACGCGTTTTCACGAGGTGCCGCGCCTGCCCGCGCCTGCAAGGTACATCATCACATCAAAGTATGTTTCCAACAGAAGATCCAAAATATAAATTTTTGGTATCCATGCCTCGAGGATACTCGTGGGTTTCCGGAGACTTCCACGTCAACGTGCAAGTGTCAGGAAGAATTTACACAACTGTATTATATTTAACGTGAGCCGAGATCTCGACCCACTGGGGGTTTTGTTTTCTGCTTCCATCCGGCAAAGGGCCGCCATGAACAGAAATTGAACCGTCATCCTTGGGCCAAGAAGCGCCACGCCTAACCCACTGAGCCACCGCGGTGTGTTTTCCAACCGGCACTTATGCTGGCACCAACAGTGCGTGACCAAGCTAAGACAGGGGACAAAGGATTAATGCCGGACTATCAGAAATCAAGGAAGGCAGAGATGATAAGCCGCAAATAGCTAAAGTAAAGCCCACTGTACAGTGCTTGACCACATAACCTTTCAAAGTACCTTTAATTATTCCCACGGTTCTGTCTCCGATGGAAGCTCGGTGTGGTAAACGACAGATGGCGCAGCGCGGCAAGTAAAAAATCAGCATAAAATAGGTACCAAAATTCGTCCAGAGGACAGCAACTTAAGAATCTTTAAAACAGCCAGTTAAGACAAGCGGCCGCTGCAAACTCAGAATAGCCAAAAACAGAAAATCTTTAACCAATTGCACACAAACATAACGTTCAGCATAGAGGCGAATAAGAAAAAGAGAGAGAAAACGACAAGATTCATGCAGCCACTGATCATGAGCAGAATATTGTACAGCCACACCACCAATTTTCCCGCACCAAAGAAAGTGAAAAAAGAACCATAATTAGGACCGCATATAAGGCTCGCAATTTTGACCGTGAGACGAAATAACAAAGGGCGCACCAGTGTGACAGACTGGATATGCATAGACGGGTCTAAATGGACGGCCATTTACTGGATGGAAGGATGAAATATTAATCGAGCAAAGAATGGACTATGGCAGCGGAGGACAACAGCGAGCAAAGGCCAATGAGGGAGGCCTTAACCATGGAGTCGTCCTAAATGTGGTGTTGGTGATAATAACGATTAAGATGTCCTCAACTTCTGTTTTCCTAATGCATTTTAAAAAATAGAAGAAACCACGCGTTTAGGACCAAGAAAGCGGATATTAAACCAAAATCTAGAGGGGCCATCATACCCCCTTTGAAAAGAAACAGGCGCCCTAACAGAGAAGAAGAGACAGGCACCCCTCCCACTTCCTCCGCCCCCTTTAAAAAGAAACCATTGCTTGCCATGATAGACATGGCACCGATCCAGCGACCCCACATAAACTCTTCTCTACCGAAAATTCGGATCCAGTCCTACACAAGCAGACGCGATATGGCAGGATCAAGTTCATTCGGGCAAAGTTCCAATTTCATGATACCAAAGTATGTATCGACTTCGGGATGTACGAAAGCACAATACCTTATTTGTTGTAGTTGCCTACCCTGCAACTATTGTGACGGCAAGACACTCCAACATACAGGAACAAACACGTGGAAGTTGGAGACATCCTCTTGGCAATTCGAATAGCCAAAGTATCAAATACAAGCGTAACATAATTACAGACCTAAAAAGACATTATGCAGGTTCCTGGAGGCACAATACCTACGCTCTTCGGTATGTTCCCATGTATAATTCAGAAACTTAACAACACCACCCGGACAACCTTATCCAATGGCCTGGAAGAGAACGACACACTATGCAAGACGCACACGAACTCACATACCATGCTCCTTGTGACAACGACTATCACACTGCCCTTTTCGAAACGAGTTAGGAACGAATCCTCATCCCTTGCCTAGGAACACAATCTTTCCCAATGCTACAACGGAGATACAGAAACTCTGTGGACGAAAAACCAACAAAAGTATCCGAAAGTCCATGGGCGTTAAGCTGTTCGGTTGCTACACCAGGCGTTAGCCAAAAACTCTGATAAAATAGGGGGAACATTCACTCTCTTCCACGCAACACAGCCATGTCGAAGGCTATGACCAGGGCAGAACAAATCAAACATAATGTATTCAAATTCTTCGAACCATGGGAGGCAGATTTGGCCTGCTCGTTACCGAAAGTTCAACACGAGCCGATTGAGAGGGCAAGGGCAGGAGCTGCTGCATCTGGTGCCGTAGATTCAGGCGCGGTGGTAGGACACTATTGCCTAGCGTTCCCCGTGCTAACCCCGGCGAGCGCGTCGGCGGGACCCCTCTGTCGGCTTTTTCGGCGGCTTTTTAGCGATGGTGCTGGGCCTGTTATGGCACAGCTTCGCTTCCATTGCGCACTGACTTCGCACGACATCATTAACTTGTTCGACAGCACCTCCTGGCTAACGCGGACCAGACGGAATTAAGTGGTCATACGTCAAAGATACGTTAAAGATTGGTTCGGAGGGCGGGAAAAAAAATTGCAGAGACCACTTACAGACATCCGCCCGCTAGAGAAACGCCCCCATTTGCGCACGGCTTGTCACGAACGGGACTCTGTTTTCTAAATTTCTGATTACCAATACGGTAGTGTTTTTAACAGGTATTACAAAAGACGAATGGAGCAGCTGGTTCAGATAAACAGTGATTATAAAAGCTCCGTGAGCTTTCTCGATATTCTAAACTAACGAAGTTATTCAGTTTCAATCTGTATAAATGGGAATCACTAAGCTAACATGCCGGATTGTTTCCGTGTCTGCGCTTCTGTCGCGAGGTGGTGTATCGCCGAGCTAGCAGATCAGGATAGCTAGATACCGCTGTCTCACCCTTCGAAACACGCGCCTCTCTGTTTTCTTTCTCCCGACGCAGGGCCGGGCTACAGCGGCGGAGTCCGCCGCTCGAGCCCAGCCGCGGCCGACGCTTCTCCGCTCGGGGCGGCACACCCGCGAATCCCAGGTAACGGCTGGAACAATCGCTACTTGCACTCTTTCTAGAGCCACGTGTGTGAATTCAAGTGACGTCGCATGTGGAATTATTGTGGGGGGTCGTTCACAGCTTTGCCTTTCAACCACCTTCACATCGTAGATTGGAGCCAAATTTTGTTATTCCGCTTCATAGCTTTCTACGTACCCCGTGCAGTTCTTTCACCTAGGTACGTCTTCATTGCTAGTGCAAATAATTTTTAATCCTGATAATCACGCTGATATTTGCGCAAAACAAATTGTAAAGAGTTTCATCGATTGCGCAGAGAAATAATTGATACAAAACGTACCTGCGTGCTACTAGCTTAATTTTAAATGGTATATCTGGTAGGTTGTCGTGAATAAACACTAGCAAAAAAGTCTTTCAAGCACAGAACCTCGTGTCATGCGCAGTGTAATGTCTGCGTGTGGACGTGCAATATAAACTGTCATAAAATGTCATCTTGGTTCCAACTAATGCTCTACTTGCGCCAGAAGTGCTGAAGGCATCACATCTAGTTTTAGGAATTGCTTCTGGTATCCTCGGTTGTATGAGCTTTCAAAATCCAAAACAAACATTTCTGACGCCACTTGAGTCTGATGAACTGGTTCGAAGGGAAAAGCTTTGTGTTTTATTGTAGCAGTTACCATTTATCGGCATATACACCCGCCGAACAATGGCCAATCAATGGCTGCTCGATCTCCCTCTTTTGGCGCAGCCCGCCAAATGCTCCTCTCTGCCTGTGAGAGCAATAGCTCTCTTTCCCTCTGCCGCGTCGCGTGTGGCGCGTGCTATCGGCGATGGGTGGGCGGCGACTCGGAAAAACTGCACGCAACCAGCCATCTGCGCTGGCCGCTGTACGTGGTTCGGCTGCAGTATTACTGTGCAAAGTCATCTTTCCTTCAGACGCACTGCTGGACATGCTGCCGTCACATATTTACGTGGAGCAAAGACATGGTCCTTAAGATCTCACCCACGTTTAATGGGATTGCACTATCTGGCTTATTTATACCGGATTTATTGCGTCACAGCAACTTTATTTTCCCGACATGCACTTTGCTAATGAACAGTATGAATCGAAAAATTGGCAGTAATTATACTACTTAAATATTTCCAGGTTCAGAATATTATTACTTATATTTACATCTTTCCAAGAGTTCATTCACAAGCGGTGGCATTCGCGAGAATGGGGCTTCCGCCGTTGAATTGGCGGAAGCAGCTCAACAAAGAATCAACTGGATCAGTTTTGAAGTCCCGCATGAAGACATACTTGAAACTGAAATTAGTAATGAAATAGTTATAGCGAATCATTACACAAACTGATCAGCCATTTGGTTATTGAAAGCAAAGAAGTATTTCCTTTTTATACTTGCCAAACGTCGTTTAGCTAGGTACTCCACGACAGCGACCGTTGATTTTGTCGTCAAGTCTCCTTTGTGAGGGACTTCGTTCAACCCTTCGCGCTTTCCAGCTTCGTGTTCTCCAGGTAGCCGATGAAGTAGGCTACAAGGCACGTGAGTCGATCGTCTTCACTTGCGACAAATGGCTTTTGCAAGGATTTCCAGGAAGATATGTTATGTAGGTCGCACCACAAGAAACAATTTTTAGAAATGCGGGGGTCGATTCGCCATCAATAAATTCACTAATCAATAAATACAAAGCACCAGTTGACTAATAGCTAATTACTAAAAAGAGGCCACACGCTTTGTCCTGACGGGGGTAGCCTGGGAGGATACCTTTCGCCGTTCCAGCAGGACGCCCCATCTTTTATTACGAATTGATGTTTATTTTTTCATTCCGTACAGGCGGCCGTCATTGCCTTTGCTTGGCGATGTCCAGAAGCTACTAGCCCGGACGCCAATACGTCTTTGTTTGCTGCACTAACAATCGGCGCAAGCTCAAAGTGCTTATGCAAGAAACATGTGAAGTGCAACCACGACAAA